>NC_136495.1:25141561-25344061 GCF_053919585.1 Euprymna scolopes
GTGTGTGGTCATGAATAGGCTCCTATATGGTTGCCTATTATAGAAAACTGATCGCATATAATGATAGATGTATCAAGACACAGGAATAGGTATGTTTGATCTGGCATAATAATGATTCATTAAAATTGTGGGGTCTGCATACGTGCCTGGTCCACAAAGTATGGAAATAAAAAAAAAATAATAAAAAAAAAACGTTTACAAGTGTTTTTGATATAGATGTACATAATAATACTTTGATAAGTAAGTTTTAACTTAAATAGGGATGGTATAATAAAATTTTGGGGTCTTCGTTCGCGCCTGGCCTCCATAGAATGGAAATAGGCACAAACTTTAATAAAGACTTTTCATATCTATCTGCGTAAGTATACTTTGATAATTATGTTTCAGTTTGAAGAAATATGGTATAATAAAATTATGGGGTGTTCGTTCGTGCCTGACCTCCATAGAATGGAAATATGTCACAAAGTTTAATAAGGTTTTTTTAATATAGATCCACAGAATATTGTGATAAGTGTTTCAGTGTGAACAGGTATGGTATAATAAATTATTGGGTTTATCTATTTTATTTTTACTTTCATCATATTTTGCTTTGGTTTTGATACTCCTAAATTTGAAGCTATCTCTTTACAACCCTTCCTTTTCATAACCTATCATACTTTCATAAATCAGAGTTAATTTTCTCTGTGGAGGTTGGGCATCTTCGAAGGACACCAAAAAACAAAATAGGACCAGGATCTCATTTGTACCACCGACTAAGAGTCCTTTTACAACTATGCTAGACTGATTCTAAGGGATGGGTTTTGAAAAACCTGGGACTGTGTATGTTATGCTCATGGAGTAAACATGCATTCATACCTGGCTCCTCTACGGATGCACAAACAAGTGTCGTGCACCCACTTCTTATTGAAATGCACTCGAGGCAATCTCCTCCAATCACATCTGATTTTCACTTTAAGCAGATATTTAAAGTAAACAACCAGATCACAATCCCGACCAGATGTCTGCTTGTAGACCTTTTTGAGGTGTGTGATCAATGTCACCATTCTTGCTTAGCCATTTCAATCTCTCCATCATTGCAGCACAGACACCAGAGAGCAATCCTTGCATCTTCCTTGTGAAGTTTTGCAAAGAGGGGCAGTGCGTTCCAAACAAGTTGCCAGGTCATGGAAAACTCAGAATTATTGATATAAGCCTGGCCTGGTGCCCAATTCCACTGTGAGTGGATTTTGCCCCTGCTGACCATCTCAGCTGCTCTCCGGGGGATCCGAAGCAGTACCCATTATGAGTGCCCGATAAGTTTCAGGCTGCGAGAGGACATTAGCTCCTGGTGCAGCTATAAGTGCAGCTCTGCATTCTGCAAAGAACTTTGATTCCCCCCCTCGGCCTACAATGGCCTTCGACTGTAGGATTTGGTTGGAGATTGGGAAAGACGCTTCCAACTGCAAAGACCCGCGGAATATTCTCTACTAGAGAATGACCCACGAAGCCAACCTTTTGGCATATCTGTGACATTTAAGATCGAGCATTCCCAGGCCTCCCTTGCTCAAACTATGAATACAGACCTCCCTTCGAATATAATGCTTTACCTTCTCCCAAAGAAGCGAGGAGAGGAGCTCTGTGAAAGCTTGAAAGCATTTTGCAGGTCGGGGCAGTACAGACATGGTAAAGAATGAGCAGGAGTGGCGCATGCCTTTACTCAACCCTTCAAGGACACTTTCCTTCGAATCTAAGTCCCCACTGACGATTCAATGATTCGATTCTGTACTTCCAACCAGTTCTTATCCAGCTGTAGGCGTGGTCCAAACCAAACACCCAGAACACAGACTGGGCCATCGGTCCAGCTGAATATGCTCAGAAGGGCGAGCTCGCTGATCCAGGCTCCCAACCGCAGGCCAACAGACTTGCTGTGGTTGAAAACTGCCCCTGTAACTTTTTTGTAATGAGTGAGTGCCCTGGTCACCACTTTGATGTCGCTGTGGTTGGGCACACAGATAGTGACATCATCAGTGAACACGAAAACTGGTGAGTATCCTGCTAGGGAGAACTATTCTGTGCGGTACTGGTCTCACCGTATCATCCTTTAACTTGTGAAGGAAGAGCTCCAACACCAGGACATAAAGCTGAGGCGACAGTGGACAGCTCTGACACATTGACTGAGAGATAACAAACAGCTCTGAGAGCCTACCATTTATCTGCACTACTACCGTCGGTTCGTGGTACAGAACAGAGACCCACTTGTGGAAATCTGGATTAAAACTGGCGTCCTCTAGAACTGATCTCAGGAAATGATCGTCGACCCTATCGAAAGCCTTGGACTGATCTAAATTGATCAGCACGGCTTCAGTGTCATCTTCTATTCCCTCTATGATCATGCAGATCAGATGCAGATTGTCTTGAATCGATCTCCCCTTCACAGCATAGCTCTGGTCTGGTTCGATCAAGTATGATGACAACCTGCAAGCAATTCGCAAGAACTCTTGCCAAAATCTTCAACTCTGTGTTTAGCAGAATTAAGAGTCTGTAGTCATGTAACTTAGCCTCCCCACCATACCAGTTACCTTTCCTCAGCAAATAGGGACCAATATGGACGACAACCTCAAATAGAATTTGTAGGGAAAACAGGAAGACTTGTTGTAGCTGACCTTCTTCAACATAGTAATGATCTCACGCTCCATGATCGAACCATCACAGCTAGCTGCTCGAGCCACAGTAAGCTGCCAAACTCCTTTACCCTGACTGTGGATAGTTGGGTGAGGCTCTCATTCAGATGCTCCTAGAATCCTTTGCATATCTCCCGTATCGATACGAGAGCGTGTCCTTCTAGGTTGTTTACCTTTCGAATGTACCTGTCTGAATTGCGATGTAGAGCAGCCTTATGTCAACAGCGTCAATGTTTACAGCTTCGTTGGAAACTTTCATTAACCTACTTGACCTTCGTACTGCTCACTAGCCAAGCAGTTGAGGTCGTTCTTAGTTAGTGCTACTTCTAGAGGATCCCTTCCCAGTAATCACCCAGGTCAGCCTGTGCTTCTTTGCGCTTGCCTTATTCTGAGTGAGGCATTGGTTGTATTGGACAAAGTGTCTGATCTTAGCCTTAGTGTTAACCCACTATTTACTCCCCATTACTGCCCTCACTAAAGCCGACTGAATTATTTCTATAACCTTTTCCGGAAGTCTTGTATCTCCTATAAAGAGGTATTAAACTTCTAGTATTCAGTTAATTTAGGCCTACCTCTTAAGTTCAAATGGGCCATAATCAGCATATGACCCGAATGTCCTAAAGAGTGGAATGTGGGACAAGATAGAAAGTGTACATTGCCTCTCTTAACTTACAAGTATGTGCTTGGATAGGAAGGCATACTATCTTGCCACATCCACTTCGAAATCTGTCCACAAGGTTGTACGAAGTCATTAGGTCTGACCGACTGCTATCACAACAATCTGCTACTCCCTCTGACTTTATCTATCTTGGGATCAAGAATGACATTCCAATCACTCATTAGCCCTACCCACTCCGGATCCTCAAGGAACACCTCCAACCACTGAAAAAAGAAAGCCCTCTTGACTGCAGAATTTGGTGCAAAAACTGCGACAATCGAAAACACACTGCTATCAACGGCAACATCAACTACGACTGCCCACCCTTACGCCCATCCACATGATCAACATTCACCGATACTGATAGGGTGCGTCTCAACAGCAAGGAGATACCACAACTATACCATGCCATATGCAGAGTAAACTTCAAAATCGTTTGCCAGCACCTGACAATCTCCATCTGAAATAAAGTGGGTCTCCTGTATAGCAGCGATGACTCAGCACGCGTGTGGCTTTGCTTCAGTATCTTATACCCCTCATGTGATAGCTAGCCAGGTACAAAGACATGATGACAGCGCTTAAACAGTGTTACACACAGGACTGAAGTCTCCAGGAGTAAGGATGTAGCAGGCTTGATCAAGAGAGCAGTTTGGATGTAATTTTCCCATCTCGTACTGCACCTTCCGCATCCAAGGGAAACGTTAGCTTTAGTGCTCTGTAAAAAGGAGGGCGAACATAAAGAGAGAACTACATTTGCACCTCACTGTCAGCTGCTTGAGTGACGGGTGTCCTTCATCTACCAGCTTCTGGTTCGGGAACGCTTTCTTGGCCTCCTCCACCATGCTTCATAAAGCTCTGGTCCGGTTGTCCCTCCATCCTCTCATGAAGGTCGTCAGCATCTGGGCATCTTTAAACTTTGTGTCCTCCTGAACATCACAAATTTTTTAAGTTTGTTATAGAACACCTTCTGTTTGCTTTTTAATTTTAAGTAGGCTTGCAGAGGGTCAATCTCACAAATTTTGTCTCCCAGCAGGAACAGTAATTTTTTGGTCTGTTTTGTTTGGACTGGAAGGGTGGGTTTAGGTCTCTCTAGCTCTGGCTTGTTGATCAAGGGCTTATTGCAGGATGGAGTGTGTGCTGGCTTGTTGTCGGGAGACTTATGGCAAGATGAAGTGTGTGAAGAATTTAGGGGGAGGGAGGAGGAGGGGTAGTCTGCTCAGTGGTGTTTGAGGGCTGAGTTTTCTTCTCCTTGAAAGTTTCTGCCGAGTCTTCACGTGGGGTGTGCTGGGGGCTGCCTTCCTACTCTTCTTGTGTTTCTTCCTACCCCTCCTGTCTTTGCTCTCTACATGAGCAAGATGATGGTCTTCATCTCCTCCTCCGATGCTGTTGCTTCTTCCAACTCAGGTGGGGAGACCGGAAAGTTATGTTTATCCCCATTGGAGGATGATGGTGTGGGATCCTCCGTTTTTGTGAGCTCTTTAGTGTCGGGAGACTGCTACTGCTAACTTTTTATAAAATATGATGTATCCAACAACCAGAAGGTTGCATGTATGGCAACTGAAAAGGCGGAACTGCTTGCTAGGTGATTTGCCTCCAACTCCACTCTAGAGCCAACAAACAACTCCCAAATTTCCCTATGCTAACGGAAGCCACAATTGATGATCTGAAAATGACCCCATCTCATGTTTGTGTTATCATAAAAAACTTAGACATCTCCAAAGTGTGTGGGCCTGATCTCACCCCTGCTATATTAATTAAGAAATGTTCAGCTGAGCTAGCCCTCATACTTTTCAAACTCTGCAACAAATGCCTTGCTGAATCTTGCTTCCCTAGTAGCTGGAAGATGGCCACTGTGGTATCAGTGTGCAAGAATTCTGGTGAAAAGACCAACCCTCTCAATTATCGTCCTATTAGTCTACTCCCCCTCTTCACTAAAATCTTTGAGATGCTAATCAATCAACCACTAGTCTACCACCTTGCAAAAGCTAATCTTCTTTCTGACAAACAGTATGGATTTAGGCAATGTCGTTTTGCTGCAAATATTTTAACAGTCATCTCTGAACATATATACCATGCTGATAACGCATGGTATCCATTGGATAAGGCGAGTGAAGTCAAGGCTGTAGCTCTCGATATATCCAAGGCCTTTGACAAAGTTTGGAATGAGGGGCTGCTAATGAAAGTTAAACATTAATGCGGAAGTGCCTCACGGATCGATCCTTGGACCACTATTATTTTTTATGTTTATCAATGACCTCCCATATTGTGTCCAAGATGAATATATTTGCTGGTGATACAATGCTCCATAACATGAATGAGGGAAGAACGGATGTACACAAATCCAAGACAATGGTCGAATCCAATGATCTCCAGAGCGTAATGGAATGGAGATATAAGTGGAAGCTAACACTAGTAAGAATAAGCTGCTCTCCTTTAGCAATTACAAGAAGTCTCTCCAACCACGGATATCCATGACAAATAACTCCCTACCTGAAAATTCTTTCTTCAAACTCCTCGGTTTAACATTCACAGGAAATATGAACTGGAACAAATAGATTGAAGACATTGCAAAGGCTACTGCAAGAAAGGTGAGCTCCTTCTATCATGCTAGAAAATTACTCATGCCTGAAAGTATCCTACAAGATCACCATTCGCTCATGCATGGAGTATTTTTGCCACATCTGCGCTGGTGCATCTACCACTAGTCTCTCCCTCTTGGATAGTGTCGAGAAAAGGGTCTCCAATCTAATTAATTCCACTTTGTTAATTAGGCTCCAATCCCTGTCCCATCGCTGCAATGTTGCATTCCTGTATTTTAATAGAATATGTTCTGATAAACTCTTTGCACTTGTGCCCCCTCGATGTACATATCCCGACAAACCCGCTTAGCAACAAAATCACACCCCTTCACTGTTGAGGTCCCTAGATGTCAAAAAGTTTTCTACTCTTATAGCTTCTGCCCTAAAAAGGCTAGACATTGGAATTCCCTTCCTGTTACCTGCTTCCCAAACTGTACTGATATGCAGAAGTTCAAATACAACGTAAACCAACATCTTAATCTTTCTTAAGCATGGTCCCAATTAGTAACCCCTTATGTAGAAGTGGTAATATGCCTTGTTTGGGGTGAAGGTGAGTAAAAAAAAAGTGTGTATATATATATATATATATATATATTAGTGTTGTACTGATTAATCGGAATCGGGAATCTGAAAAATCGGTAGTTTTCGGAGTATCGGTATCGGAATCGGAAAAATTTGTGCCTAATTTCCGATTCCAAAACCGATTCTTTTAACATTTTTTATGTTAATTTTTCATTGCTGATACCGTTGATAAATATTTATTCCTTTTAAACTATTAGTAAAACTAACCTCTATAGATCATGATAACATTAAAAGAAGATCTAAATTTATTTTATCTGCGTAAAATAAACAAAATAAAACTTGAAACTTTGTGAAAATTCGCTAGATAACCTTTAGAAGAATGCAGTTTATTTTCAAGGTATTGAAAAAATTGTTTAAATTTAAAGAAATATTTTGTCAAGAAAAATAATATCAAACATTATTGCTAATTAAATCAAAAGTAGACTATAATAGTGTTGGCTTTTGTCCACTCCCTTACTCGGCATTGGCAAATATGACAAGGAATGGCGAAAGGTGTGAAAAGGATTGGCCTTGAATTGAATTTGAAATGAACTCGTGAAATGTCATGCTTCCGTGTGATTTTCTTTGAATCTGCCGGTATCATTTATGTTTATAGTTAGGGATTTCTACGGCGGCCGGCGCCAATTCCGTCTAGAGCCCACCAATCTCACTCCCCTATATAAGGCCACTATTTGGGGGTACCGTTTGGCTTCGACAATTTGGCAACATAAAATGTAAGTGTATTTTTAAATAACTATTTAAAAGATATTCAAAATATGTTTCATGATTTGAAAATTAATTACCAGCATATTTTTACTTTATTTTTGTTTAATATTTATTTTAATGTGATGCAAATGCATTGATGCAAATGTTCGAATTGTTTTTTTTTGTTGTTTTTTTTTGTTGTAAAAGTAAAATATATTCTTTTGTTAGGTAGAAGTGTAACTTATCTTGCCTTTGATAACATTTATTGGGTGGGTTTCTACTAGTATATTGTTTAATTTTTAATTTTTGAGTCATCATCGAGAGTTAAAAGTCGTATGTTGGCCCTTTTTCTTGTTCTCACATAACATCAGGTGAACATAGTGACATTTTTTGGGTGCGTTTCTATCAGTATTTTGATTTCTGATTTCTGAGGCTCGAATATGGCTTTATTTAAGCCATATTCGAGCCATTTTTATTTTGTTTTAACTCAATATGCTTCACACTACCATTATTTTAAGTTAAAAACACTTTAAAATAAGTTAAAGTGCAAAAAAGAAAAGAAAAAATTATCCAGGTAGTTAAAAATGTAGCTTCGCTTGTTTTTTGTAACATTTATTCGTTGTGTATTCATTTATTTCGCCCCCTTTTCTTCCTTTCTTATTCTGAAAAATCATCCACCAGACGAGAAACAAAAAAATCATAAATTTAAGAATTTATAGTGTCTGTTTTACAGATAAAATTAACAGAAAATGAGCCTCCATATCCAAGTAATTCTAACGTTTAAGGACAGTTAACCAAAGATTGCTATAATATGTAAGTTCTGTGCGTTTGTGTATGTGGGAGGTTATTTTTTAAGTGATAATATGCGGGTTTTATGAACTTACCAGTCTAACTTAGGGTAAGTTGTAAAAGAATTTAATGAACAATCATAATAATTTATAATGGCCTGAAAATAAAGACGATTTTACTTTAAATATATATATTAAACTGATCCCACTCTCTAAATTTTAAATTAGTTGGTTTCTTTTTTTTTTTTTTTTTTTTTTTTAAATATGTTCACATAATCGCCTAAAAATGTAGAATCTCATTTTGTCTGGGGTGTGTGAGTTAGTTTACATGTGATTCTATTTATTTGTCGTCCCCTACCCGAAGGTAGTGTTAGACACAAGGTCGGTCTTTAATATAGGGAATCCAACTTTTTATTTTTTGTATTATCACGGACTTAGGGTTAGTAGTAGGAAAGTGCTGTGTCGTTTATAAAATGGAGAATCGAACTTTTCTTTTCGCAACAAAAAGTTATAATTGCGATGGGCGAAAAATGAAAACGGAATAAAAAACACCGATAATTTCACGAGAATACATTATTTACATCTTCGTACCGTTTTACACGTAACTATTCAAAAATGAAATATAAACATTGCCTATAAACACTCATGATTATAAAAAGATAAATAAATAAATATAAAACGATTAGGAATTTAAAATAGAGAGTCAATCTCACGAATAAATTTAACGTAAAATGAGCTGCTTTTCCAAAACATTGTAGTGTTACCAATTTTAAATTATGTGCGCTTATTGGAGGAGAGGGTTGTCTATTTTTTAAGCGATTACACATTGTTTTACAACGTCGCAAATCGAACTTAATTTAGTGGGAAACAATTTAATTAACATCCATAAAGAATTAGCGTGGCCAGAAACGATGATCATTTTACGTTAAATTTATATTTGAAACTGATCTCACACTCTAAATTCTAAAATGATCGCGGTACTTGTGCAGTTTACGTCCCCATTAAAAAGAGAAAATAAAAACAAAAACAAAACAACAATTATATTCTACGTACCCGTTATGGAATGAAGTTCTCATAAAAAATTTCACTTAATTTCATCAAGTAGTTTTGTTTTTATCGCTAAAAGCATTCATTCGAAGCATTCGAAACAGTCAATCTAAACTACGCCATTAGCATGGATTTTGGTCGAAATATAATGGATTACTTCCCTTTGATATCAATTAAGCGATTTATTAGAGAAATTTCATGTTCCCAAGATTGAAAACAAGCTGTAAAAACAAAACTACTTGATGAAATTAAGTGAAATTTTTTTAGAACTTCATTCCATAACGGGTACGTAGAATATAATTGTTTTTTGAAATTTTCGTTTTTTAATGAGGGACGTAAACTGCACAAGTACCATGATCGCTTTTCTTTCCGTCAATTTTAAAAAATGTTCTATCACGTAATCTATAAAAGTAATATTTCATTTTGGAATAGGGATTTAGCTGCGTGTTAATCTACAAAGTCGTCGTTGTTGTTGATGTCATCATCGTCGTCGTCATGGTCGTCATCATCATCATCACCATTTGCACTTCGTTTTGTTTTTGTTTTGTTTTATTTTTATAGCAAAGTAAATCAATTTAATAACCTACCAAATTTTTATAATTAAAATAAAATTTTAGTTTATTCATAGAGAGAAGGCACAGAAAGCTCATACAATCTCACGTTAAAAATGTTTTTTTAAATAGTAACATTATTATTTAGAAATCCGTTCGTAACAATGAGAGGTGGAGTTGTTAAATATGTTGTTCTTACATAGTTTTCTTATTTTGCCTACCAATCTTCGAATATTTTCAACTATTTAACTATTTATGTAAGTAGCATGTTATACAGTAAATACGAACTGATACAATATAGCTTTGTTTTAAAATCAAAATAAATGTTTTGTTGTCTTATAATTTTTAATCAATTACAGAGCAAACATTTAATAAAAATATACGCGGACATTACCCAGGGGTTTATGTAATAATTTGAAAATTTACGAAAGAAACAAAACAAAAACAAAACAAATCTCTAATTAAATATGCATAAATTTTAAAAGAATCGGAATCAGGAATCGGATCGACATCGGAAATTTTGAAAGGAATCAGTAATTGTATCAGAATCGGGAAAAATTTTGGAATCGTCCCATCACTAATATATATATATATATATATATATATATAATAGAGAAGATATCATTACGATTTTTTGACCTGTGTAACCACGCCCCTTAAACTATCGACTTTGACTATTATGATATTTCAACTAATGAATGGCTCTAACAAACATTCGATCACAAATTAAAAAATTTTTGCTGAAATGCAACATCAGGCATCTCACTAGCTGGGTTGAATAGCTTTTCACACCTATATGATAATATTATTTTAAGAAATATATGTTCTTTTTGTGAATTCAGGTTGAACCAATGTACTTTAATCTATAATATAAATATCACCTGTCTGTTTAAATGTATGTATATATGTATTTCTTCCTAAAACTTTCGACAGAGGCGACAGATTTTCATGAGATTGGTATTGTTTTGAAGCTCGACCCTTCTGACAACAAATATCGAAAAATTGGCTAAAAACATTAATTCATTCGCCCTCAACTGGGCACTTTTCTACAAGTATGGGTCACTTTTTTCATCGATATTTTCGAAAGTCATCCCCTCTTTTCGATTGACTAGCCTTAATTTAAACCATCACCACTTCCGGTTTGGCAATGGGTGCAACAGCAAAGATGTCACTTTTTTTTTTTCACATTCTTTTCCTCCTCCGCGGTATGGGTTCGATCCTGCCTACTATCACTTTTTTTTTTTTTTTTTTTTTTTTTTTTTTTTTTTTGCTTAACACATACCTCCAAACACCCGGGCAATGCTGGGCACCCAGACTAGTTTGATAATAAATAATTATAGAATTTAAAAATATTTTTTTAGCTGTTTCTTTCTTTATCTTTTACAAAAAAATAAAAAGGAAATTTAACTGCTGATAGTAAGCCGCAAGTAGGGAGTCTAATGGATTTTAAACTTTTAGGTGAGGAGTCGTGAGTGACAAAATGTTGAGAGCTCCTGACTTAAAGGGACAGTCAGAATGTTAAAAAAAAAAAAATCTCTCAATTTTAGTGTCTGAAATAACGGAGGAATGTCTGGTATCCAGTACGATACCTCATCACAAGCAAAAACAATAATTTAAAAAAAAAAAAAAAAAAAAATGGGAAGGTAGAAAAGTATTTCTCATTTGTTATTGTTAACAGTTATTTGTTGACTGTTTTGTTTTTTCACCCCATTTTTTTCTTCTGACGATTCTGTACAATCAAACACACCAGAAAAATGTAACTTTTCTGGAAAAAACGACATGCAGTAGCCAAAAAATTGTATATTTTTAAAAACAGATTATGACATGCTGAATATATTGGCATTAAAAGCAATTTAGTATTACATACGAAATAGGTAAAAACAACACTTCTTAAATTAGTACATTAGCTTACAAACTGGCATGTTTCTATCATGGTTGCCTTGAAAGCTAGACAATATAAAACTTGGAATGAAGAAAAGCAGTAGAGTTATATAAAAATAATTTACCTAAAACAAAGGAGTTATATTGTAAAACAAATATTTTTTATAAATATTTTAATTGTTTTAAATAAATTATATAATTCACTAAATAACATTACTTTTTATTCTAAAATTTTAGAAATATGCACTGTGTCAGATGATTATTAATTTAAAAAGTTTTTTTTTTTTACTTGATATTTCATACATTTATATACAGTAGACCCCGGGATACGGCATTAAACATTAGTAACAAAATACAGTACACATGGGACAATGCTGATCAAGAACATACCAACTTTGTGGTTCTTTGGATTAGAGTTGTTTTTTTTATACTTTCAGTCAGACATACAAACATATGTGCATACAAACACACAGACAACTGCCTTTTATATAATGGAATAGAAGAATTATCTGCACACGTATCACTAAAAAAGTTTTGGTGATTCTCCAGACGACAGACAATATATTATTTTATTATTGGAATCCTTTGAAATGAGCAATTTGTATATTTTATTTATTTATTTGCGGACTCTTATTCTCATCTTCATAGGTGTCAGGTGGTTAACCATCAATCGCTGAATTTTTTTTGTTTTATAAATCCAAGATTTTCATTCTTATCAGGTCTTCCATCGTTGGTTTCATACCGCCTGACGAAGGCCAGAGAAATAGTTTGCCAAAACGTTGTGAAACAACAGCTATGAAGATGAGGATAACAGTCCGCAAATAAATTAATAAATATACAAATTACTCATCTCAAAAGAATTCCATTTAGTATGGACTCGACGATGGAAGACCAGATAAGAATGAAAAACTTGGATTTATAAGACCAAAAAATTCAACTTTGATCACCCTTCGAGGCCCTTGGTGCAGTGGATAGAGATATGGTTCTGTGGTTCGAGGTGAAAATTGTCTGAAGATGCCGGTTTCAATCCACTCCCCAGAAGATTAGTTGGCCAAAACGTGATGAGACAACAACTATGGAAGGCAGTAATTACTGAAAATACACTTGAGGATTCAGCATTCCCATCCTATCGTGGTTAACCATGGAATAGTGCCTGAAACGTTGTGAAACAACGATTATGAAGATGAGAATAACAGTCTGCAAATAAATAAATAAATAAATAAATGACAGAATATGTTATCTGATAATTTTATTATATAGTGTTATATATATATATATATATATATATATATATATATATATATAATTTAACTCTAAAATTATCAGCACATGCACCGCTAAAAAACTTTTCATGAGGATGACACTAAAATGTATTGGATATCAATCCTCATCTCCAAAATTTCAGAACATGTTTTGTGTGTGTGTGTGTGTGTGTGTGTGTGTGTGTGTGTGTGTGTGTGTGTGTGTGTGAGATTCTCCAATATGACAGACGTTATATTATTTTATTATTTTTTAATTGTTTTTATGAGAAAAAAAATTTTTTTTTTTTTTGATTTTTTTAAATAAAAGCAAAATGTTATTTCAAGAGAAAGTTAATTTGAAAACCAGTGTCTCATTTATACTTAGAAAAGTGTTACCTTCAAATGAATGCATAACGAAGCTTTTATTTGAGTGGAAAAATTTGAGTGATACCTGGAAGTAACCTCAGTAAAACCGAAGTCGGTGAAATCATGTGACTTCCGGGAACAGAGAATTCTTCATTGTCCTGTCTACTTCAAGTAAAGCCACATCTCTGATGGCGTGGGGAAGTGAAGCGATTGTGCACAATATTATTAGGTGTAACAAGACAAGCTATCTATCTCTCTATCAATCCGTCTGCCTTTCTCTCTCTCTCTCTCTCTCTCTCTCTCTCTCTCTTACACACATAAGTAACTGCCACTCTACTTTTCTCTATGACGGTTCCTTTCTGATTAATAAACTTTATTAAAAACTAAACATTTGTATTATACATTATTTTATATTTTTGAACACTGAGATGAGGCTCCATAATTTGAGCATTTTTTTTTTTCGGATTGTTATCTTCATCTTCATAGTGTTGTTTCACCACGTTTCAGTCAACTTATCCTCTGGCCTTCTTCAGGTGATTAACCACAACGGGATAGGAATGCTTAATCTTGTAACTAATTTCATAGTTGTTATTATCTCATGACGTTTTGGCCAACTAATCCTCTGGCCTAGTTTGGGTAGGGTTGAAACCGCTATCTTCAGACAACGCTCACCTGGAACCGTAAAGACTTAACGCCTCTATCCACTGCACCATGGCCCTGAAGGGGAATCAATGTTGGATATTTTGGTCTTATAAACCCAATTTTGTGTTCATATCTAGTCTTCCATTGTCCATTGTATTATATATTATTTTTTATTTTTTGGAATCCTCCCAGATGAGGCTTGATAATTTGAGTATTTATTTATTTTGTGGACTGTTTCACCACAACAACAACTATGAAGATGAGGATAACAGTCCACAAAATAAATAGATAAATAAAATAAATAAATATAATAAATACTTAAACATTTGTATTCAAGTTGATTATTTTATTTTTTCATTTTTTTTGCTAAATAAGTTTGATTTAATTTCATTTGAATTTGAATAATCACAAGACAAGCTATTTTTCTATCAATATGTCTGCCTTTCTATCTCTTGCACACATGCGTAATTGTCTCTGCTTTTCTCTGATTGTTTCTTTTCTGATTAATAAACCTTTTTAAAAACTTAACATTTGTATTCAAGTGATTGTATCCACAGATGATTTTTTGTTTTTGCTAAATAAGTTTGATTTCATTTCTTTTGAATTTGAATAACCACATATACAGCATCCATCAATTTCGTCTGATGGCCAACCAGCATCACTGTACCCTATTAGATAGAATTTGACATTTCTCTTCTTGTAGCATAACATGTATGTTGCTTTACCTTTTATGTATCTTGTCTGGTTGCTGCTCACGTGGTACCTATAAAGATTGTAATAACCTATCAATAATATTACCCCAATCCGGCGGAGTGTTACATAATGAAATTCGTTATTTGAATAGAACAAAGCTTCTTTATAAGAACCGCATACCTGTGGAACTCTGTTCCGTTTTTCTGCTTTCCAACTGACTACAATATGGCCGTCTTCAAGTCCAACATGAACAAGTTCTTGATAGCCATTCCCTCAAGTAATGCAATTTACCAAATTTCCACTACTAACGATTACTACGATATTTTCCCATTGACTACTGTACATGCATTAACCCTTATTCTCGAGTGGCCCCCGAGCCTGGATAAGTGGTGACTTCTTTGTAAAAAAACAAAACCAGAAAAAAAAGGAGAAAAATTTGAATGACGCTTAGGGGTTAGAGGTGATGACGAAATCACTTGGCTTTCAAGCAGAGATAATTCCTCTTGTTCCTGGTGACACTTTAAGCAAAGACGATCTATAAAAAAAGTGTTTTTCCCAAATGGGAGGGGTCCTGGATATGACCTTAAACTATATCCGATGGTGAGGTCCCAGCTTGCGGGCTTTGGGGAGTGTGGAGTCACCCTTTAAATGCCATTGCTCCCAGGTCGACTCTGACCCGGAGTGGTAGTACCCGTTAGGGTCCCAACTATGGGTTAAATGGAAACTGACTTGAAACAAAAAAAATATATTCTATTAAAAATTTTTTTCTTCAAAATAACTAGATTCGGCATTAAATAACTTGAAAAGGGTTGATATGCCGTAAAACAAAAACAACCAACCAACAAAATTGGAGGGAATCACGTAATAAGCTATGTGTAATGAGACAAGTTACCTATCTTTTATCAATGTCTTACACTCTCCTGGTGCTACCAGATCAGGCTGTCTACTGACTTCCTGAGATGAAACGCACCTACATAGATGTCTTTGTTTTTTTATTCCCTTTTGCAAAACTTAGTCATGTTCTGCGAAAACAAAAACAAAAACAACATTCTCCTCCCCTTCCCCTCCCTCGTTTTCTTTTTCCTTCACCTCCTCACCCCTTTTTTTTTTTTTTTTTTTTTTTTTTTTTTTTTTTGCCTAGTTGGTAGGGCGATAGAACATACCAACTGCCCCCCTGCAGAGGGTAAAAATCCTTCAATGGGACCACCAGTTGACCGTTGGTGGCAACCCGTAATGCATTAAGAACGGGATCCTGGTGGTTGAGTGGAACATGCCTAGGAAATAATAACATGATACTACAACACACCACTTTGGCCCTTACTAGGCTAGACGGGAGGTTGGATAGGCCCGATCCAATCAATCGGTTGGTCATGACAAGCACTAATTCAGACAATCCAAACAAAAACACACTAACACTCAACATAAACAATAAACTGAGTTAATAAGCGATGGCTGAAGGGTCAATCAAGCTGGGAAAAAGGTAACCATCAGGAATAATAAAAATACAGGGAAATCCCATACTTGGGTGGGCATAACCATATATTGTGAATGCTTGGAAACCTCCCCATGTTTGAGTATACCAGCTATGTAGCCCTGGAGAACCGAGGCGAATGGGATTTACCCCCTCATAGTTCTTCCCCATAAGGGGCTCCGAGGAGGGTGGGGAGCATGGCTGATGAATTTTTCAAAAATTATTATGAATGCCAAAAAATCCAAGAGACCACACACAGAAATAGACTCTGACAGCGACAATGAAGATACAAACTTTCCAAGATACATCGTGCTAGAAGCAACGTCTAATATACCGTTAACTAAAATGTCACCCTTCATTATCCAAAAGGTAATATCAAGCAAAATAACACCTAAAAATGTCAAAAAATTAAGGAATGGTACCATATTGGTAGAAGTACAAAATAAAAAACAGGCCAAAACTCTACTTCAACTACAAAAATTGCATGAAACAAACATCAAAGCTTATCCACACCAAACACTAAACTACTCCAAAGGAGTCATAAAAAACCAGGAAATCTCCGTCTGCACAACAGAAGAAATCAAAACAGAACTAAAAAACCAAGGGGTCACAGATGTAAAAAGAATCACATTTAAAAAAAAAGGAGAGGTAATATATACAAACACTTATATATTAACATTCAATTATCCTCAAATACCAGAGACCATCAATATAGGTTATGAAAGAACGAAAATAGAACAATACATTCCAAAACCTTTACAATGCTACAACTGCCAAAAGTTTGGACATAATAAAGACCAATGTCTAAGATTCTTCACATGTGGAAACTGCAGTGAAAAAAACCCAGACCACGATGAAGAAGACTGTCCAAATAAAACCAAATGCACAAACTGTCAAGAAGAGCACCACTCTCACTCAAAACAGTGCAAAATATATAAGCAAGAGAAGGAAATAATAACAATCAAATATCAAAAAAATATAACCTTCCAAGAAGCCCGCAAAGAAGTCACAAATCGCACCAAAAACTCATATGCCACAATAACCCAACAAGCAAACAAAATGTACAACTACAATGAACTAAACCTTGCTCCAGAAATTGCAAACCTAGCAAAAGAACTAAAGAACATACTTGAAGAATTAAAATCTTTTTTATCAGAACTGAAAATAAATTCTAACAGCCAAATAAAAGTCAGAAACGAACAACCCAGTATAAAAGAAAACGAAACAAAGGAAATCAGAAAAACTTCCATCAATATTGAGGAATCAATCTCTAAAGAAATGAAACCTCCTCAATTATCAAAACGTGAAAGATCCAAGTCACTAACAAGGACAAAAACAGATGTTAAAAATAAACACACAACAACAGAAAAAATGGAAATAGAACAGAACAACAAAAAAACTACCCCCCAAAAACAAAATGACAAACAAAAAACAGAATTAGTATTAATTGAAAATGAAAATAAATTTGAACTAGTTGAAACTGGTAGCCAAAAAAGACAGTCAAGACAAAGTAAATCTAAAAGTCCCAGACCAAAACCCAAAAAAAGCCTCTCACCAGAAACAAGAAACAGACCATCCACTTCCAAAAGAAACACCCAAACTAACATCGAAACTATGGACGTAGACATAAACACCAACAGTCCAAAACCAAAAGAAAATATAAACCATGACTAACAAAATCCTACAGTGGAACATAAGAGGATTAAAAATTAATATCGAAGAAATGCAAATACTTATCAAATCCTTATGTCCTGCAATAATTTGCCTACAGGAAACACACTTAAAAGAAAATGACAAAATTAACATAAAACACTACTCAATATACAACCACATAAACAAATTATCATGCAAAGCCACCGGTGGATCATCAATACTGATAAACGAAAACATTCCACACAGCAAAGTGAACTTAAAAACAAATATGCAAGCTGTTGCAATAACTGCAACACTACACAAAACAGTAACCCTATGCTCACTCTATATACCACCAAATGAAACAATAAACGAAACAGAATTAAACAATATAATCAAACAACTACCTAAACCTTTTCTACTGTTGGGAGACTTCAATAGTCACAATATATGGTGGGGCAGTAAAAAAAACAACAAAAGAGGCCAAACCATAGAAAAAATAATTAACCAAAATGATCTATGCCTACTCAACAACAAAGAGAATACATATATGCACCCACCAACGGGAACCCTATCAGCAATCGATATAACACTATGTGACCCAACTATATACATGGATTATAGCTGGAGAACACATAAGGATACATGCGGAAGTGACCACTTCCCAATCATAATAGAAAACGAGAATCCCAAGCCAGAAGACAAAACACCCCGCTGGAATTTACAAAAGGCAAATTGGGAAAATTTCCAAAATACATGTCAATACAGATTAATACCTGAAGCGAATCCTGACTTAGAACACATCACATATTTCAGCAACACCCTACTCACAATAGCCGAGAAGAACATACCAAAAAGTTCCACTACTACAAAATATAACAAACCCTGGTACAATAAAGAATGCAAAGAAGCTATAAGAGCCAGACGTGCAAACCTAAGGAAATTCAAAAACAGTCCAACGAAAGAAAATTTGGACACCTATAAAAACAGCAAAGCCAAAGCACGGAAAACTATCAAAGAATCAAAACGGAACTCGTGGAAAGACTATGTAACAAAAATTAATCAAAACACAAAACCCAAAAAAGTATGGGAGATGGTCAGAAAAATAGCAGGAAAAAATACAAAGAACCCTATTAAACACCTTATATGCGACAACACAAAGATTACCGACAAACAAAATATCGCAAATAAATTAGCAGAACAATTCTCAATGAACTCATCATCAAAAAACCAAAATAAAAAATTCCAAGCTATAAAGAAAAATGAAGAAAAAATAAAAATAAACTTCAAATCAAAAAATGAAGAAAACTACAATCAATTATTCAACAGTGCAGAACTAGAGGAGGCAATAAACAAATCTCCCGATACAGCAGTCGGCCCCGACGAGATCCATTATCAATTCCTCAAAAAACTACCAAAACCATCACTGGACTACTTATTACAAATTTACAATGAGATATGGATAACTAACAACATTCCAAAAAACTGGAAGCAGGCAACAGTAATCCCAATACCCAAACCAAAAAAAGACCATACAAACCCAACAAACTACCGACCCATTGCACTAACTAGTTGTTTGTGCAAAACTTTTGAGAGAATGATTAACGAAAGGTTAAATTGGTACTTGGAAAGCAAAAATCTAATTACAGAAAGCCAGTCGGGTTTCAGGAAAAATAGAAGCCCCACCGATCACTTAATAAAACTGGAAACACGCATAAGAGAAGCATTTGCAAAAAAAGAACATCTAATAGCAATTTTTTTTGACATGCAAAAGGCGTATGACACCGCTTGGAAATACGGAATCCAAAAAGACCTGTATGAACTAGGACTTAGGGGTAGAATGCCAGAAATTATCAGAAATTTCTTAACAAATAGAAACTTCCAAGTACGGATGGACAACACTTATTCAGTCCAAAAAGATCAAGAAATGGGGGTCCCCCAAGGCAGTATCCTGTCTGTCACCCTCTTCAACATTAAAATAAACAATATCATAAAAAACATAGACCCAGGAATTGAAAACGCCCTATACGTGGACGACCTACTTATATACTACCAATCTAAATATATACAAACAGCCGAACGCAAACTACAACTCTGTCTGAATAAAATAAACAAATGGGCCATAGAAAATGGATTTACATTCTCAGAGGAAAAAACTAAATGCATCCACTTTTGCAAATTACGAAAATTCCACCACGACCCCAACCTGAAACTGGATAACAAGAACATCCCACTCACCGACCAACATAAATATTTAGGTATTATATTCGATAAAAAATTGAACTTTATACCGCATATAAAATATTTAAAAGCAAAATGCCAAAAGACAATGCAATTGATCAAAGTCCTAGCACACACCGATTGGGGTGCAGACAAAGTCACATTATTGAAATTATACCAAACTCTAATCAGATCTAAAATGGACTATGGATGCTTCATCTATGGAGCAGCAAGGAAGTCCTACATAAAAGAACTAAATACAATCCATCATCAAGGATTAAGATTAGCCTTGGGAGCATTTAGAACCTCTCCAGTAGAAAGCCTCTATATAGAGGCCCATGAGCCTCCACTGATTCTAAGACGACAGAAGTTAGCGCTACAATATTACCTAAAGCTGGTATCGTGTCCAACAAATCCTGCATACCAATGTACCCTCCACCCACAATACACACATCTCTTCAACAAGAAAGAAAATATCATCAAGCCCTACAGCCTCCGGATAAAAAACCTTCTCACAGAAGCCCAAATGGACATTACAAAAATACATAAATATAACAAATCAAAAACTCCACCCTGGATGATCAAACAACCACACATAATATTAAAATTAAATAAATATCCCAAAACGAAAACCCACCCATCAACCTTCCATGAAGAACTACTTATCATCCAGAATACATACAAAGAATATACACAAATTTACACTGACGGATCAAAAGATGGAGATAAAGTAGGATGCGCAGCCATCCACAAAAAAATAAAACTAAAGAAAAGGCTCCCAAACGAATCTTCTATTTTCAGCGCAGAAGCAACAGCCATAGATTCGGCACTGAATATAATAACCAATGATGACCATCAAAAATATATC
Source organism: Euprymna scolopes (assembly GCF_053919585.1). Classification (NCBI taxonomy): domain Eukaryota; kingdom Metazoa; phylum Mollusca; class Cephalopoda; order Sepiida; family Sepiolidae; genus Euprymna; species Euprymna scolopes. Next base: position 25,162,125 of record NC_136495.1, read on the forward strand.
ATATTTACTGACTCACTTTCAATACTCATATCTCTAAAAGAAAAAAAAATGACAAACCCACTTATTACAAAATTGCTAAACAAAATAGATGCCATAACCATGAAAAAAAACATTATCTTTTGCTGGATACCAAGCCATATCGGCATATACATGAATGAACAAGCAGATAAGGCAGCAAAGGAAACTCTGCAACAAAACCACATAAGTGGAAAAATCCCCTATACAGACCTAAAGACTAAAATAAACACATTTTTGAAGAGAAAATGGCAAGAAAACTGGAGCTCATGCACCAAAAACAAACTATTCCAAATAACACCAAATATTGGAACGAGAAACACCAAAAAGTTAACAAGAAAGGAAGAGGTAGTAATGACCAGACTGCGAATAGGTCACACTCACATCACCCACTCACATCTACTAAAAGGGGAGGAGACACCAAACTGTATAACGTGTCAAGAACCCTACACAATACACCATATACTGACAAACTGCATTGACCTTGAACAAATCCGAACAAAGTATTACCAAGAAAAAAATCTGAAAACAATATTAAACAAGATTGATCCCCAAAAAATTATCAATTTTCTGAAAGAAACTAAAATATACTCAAAAATATAAGGAAAGACCCCCCCCCCCAAAAAAAAGAAAAACCTTAAGAAGAACAAACCAATATTTAACACAACATAACGAACCTTTCGGCATTAAATGACCCCAAAGTGGTTGATATGCCGTAAAACAGAACAAACAAACAAACAAACTTACACTCTCGCGCACATGCACACACAAGTAACTGTTTCTCTGGTTTTCTCTGTGACTCTTCCTTTTTGATTAATAAACTTATTAAAACCTAAACATTGGCGTATGAATGATTTTTGTCAAGAATCTGTGTTCCTGACGATGATAATGGTTACACCACGTCCAACCAAAACTGTGACACAAATGATGTGAGATATAGTATGTTAAACTTGTTCCTTTCAACAAGCCTGAAATATTGTTTTCAACTGAGACCATTGGAGTACAGGAAGGAGCTGATGCCGGTCTGTTAGAAAAAGTTGAGTGTTGGTAGTCATCTATATATTAATACGATAGCGTGTGTGTTATTTTGTGTGGCATGCTTACATCTTTTTCCCTTCTGAGTGATTGTCATTTAATTGTTATGTACTTCCATTTCTTGTAATAAATAATTTTACCAAGAATTCTTCATAAGTTTTGTTTTCGGTTTCGATTATAGCTGATGCACCCAAGTCATATGGATATATTTTTTTATTTGTGAAATCGCAACTTTGTAATATATAAAAATCGATAGAAAATTGACTCTATAATAATATGTACGAAATCTGCTTGAATTAAAATATCATATTTAAGCATATTTTACGATTTTACAAGCTACGCTAGGCGTCCCTGCCAGCTTAGATAAATACTTTTGCAGTTTTAACAAAAGAGCTACAATAATATCAGGGTGTCTCCATTTACGCTGAACATCTACAGACTGCGAACATCAATATATTACATATGAAAGCGTTCACTGTGGAATTTCCACAGGTCTCGCTAGTTTACTAATTAGTAGAGCATTACTATTGTTAATTGAGCATAATCTATCAGGCATGTGTGCACAGTATGGAAGTTCTATGGAGAGAAATGATGTGAGAATTCTACAATGAATGTGAATCTTAAAAATGAGCTTATATTTGATGAACTAAGAGAAAGATTAAATCTGGACAGTATTGGGAGATTTGTGCAGAACAAGAGACTTTCTTAGTTTGGTCACATTGAAAGAATGGGTCTAAATGTTTGGGTTACGAGATGTAGAACAGTTGATGTAGCAGGGTCAGTTGGCCGAGAAAAGCTAAGGAAAATATAAATAAAGACCTGGCCAGAGATAGGTTGGTTTGGAAGTGAATTCCTAAAGGCCATTCAACACATGCGGAACTATATATGAAAAGGTTCCAAAAATAATGCCTCCTATTTTTTATTCTATCCAAATGTATTAGAGGAGATTACAAATTGCATTGGATGATGATTGAACTTGTTTTGTTTGGTGAATTATTTTTAGCTATTCTAAAATGGGTATTTTTCTAGTATTTATGTAAAGTTAGGTTTGTATATATGTTTATATATTTCTATGTATAGAATACACCCATAAACTAATTAACTGATCATTATGGATTTTGGAAAACAGCTGCTAGGCATAAAAGTGAGTTATGTGGGGTGTATTTAATTTATTTTCATTTTATCTCATAGAAAAAAAAAAAAAAGAAAAAACTTTGTATTTTGGTTGTCTATGTGTTAACAAATAATATATGAGAGGCTTTGCAAAAGTAATTCTTCCTATTTTTTTATTCCACCCAAATCGATCAGAGGGGATTGCAAATTGTATTGTTGAAATGACTGAACTTATGCATTCATGACCTGAAAGTTTCATCTCTCTGTTGCAGATATTGACAGTGTGAGACTTTAAGAAAGCAACCCCTGTCATGAACGTGCATCAGAATTAGAAATAAGTCATTAAATTACTGGTAAAAGTGCATTGAGAATAGTGGTGGCAGAAAGATACATTCTGGAGAACAAAAGGTCACTCGTTTTAATGGTTCCACTCTTGTCTTCGTAGCCCTTCAGCATTTTGAATTAAAAGAAATAAAATAGGTGGCTTTACTTTTCGACAGACTCTCGTAAAACAGACATTATACCAAATACGATGATGATGATTTTTTATTCAACAGTTTTATCTTTCCCTCTTTCTTTGTAGTCTACAGGGGATGCATCTTTTTGTTTATTTAGCATCAATATATCCAATTCTTTAGCTTTTAATAATTAAAACTCTGAAACCTCTGTTTTTTCTTCTTCTTCTTCTTCTTCTTCTTCTTCTTCTTCTTCTTCTTTACCTTCACCATCATCATCATCATCATCATCATCATGAAATGGTTTCTGAAATATTCAATGTTTATTTGATTTAAAATCTTAATTCTGATTAGTCAGTTCCGTCGAAATGCTCAATCTCAATTGGTTACCTACATTGGACTTCAACTGTTTAGCAAAAGTTGCCTCTGGGAGCCTAGCACCTGTTTTAATTAACTATATACAGGGTGACCCCCCCCCCAAAAAAAAAAAACAAAAAAAAAAAAGCTAAATAGAGGCCACTTAGAACATATGCTGTAGAACGGAGAAAAAAAGGCCAAAGACCCTAGTGTTTTGATGTGATGTTTTGAATATAATAAACTAGTTACAACCAAAGTTTCATTTCATTCGGACGAAGCACTAAGAAACGGGGCCTAATTAGAGTTGGGGCCCGTTTTTGAGGGTCACCCTGTATATAAGAACCCAAATACTGTCATCAGTGACAGTAAATAAGAGATCCAACATGCCACAGGAACCTATTCCATTCACAACAAGGTATTACTAACTGCTATTCATACTCTTAGTAGGCAAATGAAATGTGGGCGTAGCCCATTGGCTACTGGCATCTTAAAAAACAACATGTTACAATCATGGAGTATTAAAATATAGTCAGAACTTAGACACAGTTTCAAAAATCCAAATACATATGGACACAACACTTTTTTCATCTAAACCGTTTAAACATTTCTGGACTCTTTTCTTAATAATTATATACTTTAATTTTTTTTTTTTTTAACAACATGTAAAAATTCTTGGATTTTTTTAATTCTTTAAAATAATTCTTTAATTATTTACTTTTGCAATTTTTATTTTTCAACACACCAAAAATACTTTGTAGGGATGCATGTATAGTACTGCAAGGTATTAAAAAAAAAAAGACACCAAATTTATCTTTGTATCTTAATTAAATTAAACATATGTCCATTCAAAATTAGTCAAATTTTGGCAAAATATGTGTGTGTATGTTTGTATGTCTCACAAAACTTTTGACAGAGGCAACAGATCCTCACGAGATCGGTATCGTTTTAAAGCTCGACCCTTCGAACGAAAAATATTAAAAAATTAGCCCAAAACATTAATTCCTTCACCGTCAACTGGGTAGTTTTCTACAAGGAAGGGTCGCTTTTATTTATTTATTTTTTTTGCGTCGCCATTTTTGCAAGTCATCATATCAGTTAGATTGACTTTGCTTAATTTCAACGTTTCAAACTTCCGGTCCGACGATGGAGACATCGGCAAACATGTCACGTTTTTTTTTTTGCTTTCCTCCTTCGCGTTACGAGTTTGAGCCTGCCTGCCTACTACCACTTTTTTTTCTCTCCACCCAAACTGCCTACTAATTTATTTTCTTTTGAATCCTCCCTCCCCCGGTGTTCCTAACTCAACCCAAGCTACTATATCACTTTTTTTTAAACACCTCTCTTCGCCCCGCACCCCTGGGTGGGGTCCTTAATACACCGCCACACACACGGGCAATAAAAGATAAAAAGTTTCAAATAAGTGAAAAATCTTTATGAATATAATGTCATAGTTCATTAAAAGAATATATATAATATGGATGGAATTAATAATTCTTTGATATATTCAGTCTTAAACGTTGGTGACAATCACATGCTGTCAAAAAAATTTTGAGGAAACAATAAAGAAATGCAACTTTGTTTATGGAAATTTTATTTTAGCAGTTAACACTTGATACTTCTTATTATGATTAACTAGCCTGGATGCCCGGCGTTGCTCGGGTGTTTGTAGCACCCCCCCCCCCAAAAAAAAAACTTGTAGTAGGCAGGCAGGCAGGCTTGAACCCGTGACATGAAGGCGGAAAAGAAAGTGGAGGTGTGTGTAAGGGTGTTGAGCAAAAAAAGGAAAATTGTGAGCACAAAAAAAAAAAAGTGATAGTAGGCTCGAACCTGTACAATGAAGGAGAAAAAGAAAATGAAAAAAAAAAGTGATGCGATAGCTGTTACGCTCATCACCAAACTGGAAGTGACATAGGTTTAAATTAAGGCTAATCAATCGAGAAGAGGCGATGACTTTCGAAAATATTGGCGAAAAATGCGACCCCTCCCTGTAGAAAAGTGCCCAGTTGAGGGTGAAGGAATTAATGTTTTTAACCAATTTTTCGATATTTGTTGTCAGAAGGGTCGAACTTCAAAATGATAGTGATCTCCCTCGCCTCGTTTTTGTGAGACATACAAACATACATACATGCATACATACATTTAAACAGACAGGTGAGATTTATGTTATAGATGGTATCATACAAATTAAATTTTGTTTTTATTAAATCCATTACGAAATATAACATTTTTTAATTCTTTAATCTTTATAAATAAAACAGCAGATGTATGTATGTGTGTCTATCTGTGTGTAAATACTTCATGGATAAACTCTTAAATTACTGATCACATTGAAATTAACAGGAAATAGTAATCTAGGCACCGCCAAAACTGGGGGGGGGGCAAGTACGTACTTTTTGATGGACCGTCTTTTTAAAAATCTACCAAAAATCAGGTAATTATCCGATCAATACGAAATTTTCAGCGATTATTAAGAGAAGAATGAACTTTATAACAGTGTATTTATTTTTCATAAACGATATATATATATATATTTGCTTACAACCCCCCCCCCTTGTTTTGAGGGGGTACAAATATGCTTAAAATAATCATCTGAAACTGAACACAACATATTGTGTTGTTGTAAGGGACAGAATTATAGATTAAAAAAAAAAAAAAAAAATTGTTTGCATACCTTATTTTGACGTCTGAATATCAGAACTTCGATTGTGTTTAATTATCCCACTTTTGAGTTTTGAAGTGTGAAATTCGGTGAATATGTTAAATAAAATAATTAATTTAAGTTAAGCAAAACAAAAAATTTTTTTTTAATATTTATACGAAAAAAGCCATTTTAAAATCTTTGATAAATAAATTAACAATTTTTTTTAGCGAGCCGAATAATGTATGACCATTATTAAACAGGGCATGCTTTGAAGAATCAATACAAAAAAAAAATTCAATAAATATTGTGCCCTTTGTATTAAAAATAGCATCATTTTTTCGATCCCGTTTGAAAACGTTTGCCACCTTTCGACTACGGTGGACCAAACGCGCTGAAATAATTTTTTTTATTCTGCTTTAAATTGCCCCCCCCCCCTCCCATTTTGGGGAGCCTGGCCCCCACACACATACACATTAAAAACCAAACTCATGCAAATGGTCACTCATCTGATACTGGCCAGCCTCGGCGTTAATAATACATTGAAATTTTCGTCACTGAAAAATAAGTTTTTTTTGGCCTGTTTAGTCTTCCATAGTTTGCTTTTTATTAAACACAAACGTAAACATTGTCGATCTAGACTCTAGATCGACGTGAAGTAACTGGTTGCCTATATGAATAAGTGGAATTATTTGAAATCCAGGTACTTATATTATAATATTTTTGCATATTCTCATAGAAAATCATCCTAAATCTTAGTTAGACAACAAATAAATAAATTAATTAGTTCAAAAACCTTCTTTTTTTTTTTTTTTTAAATATTTATGTACGTTTTTTGTGCAAGACAAAAAAATATCAATTGTTAACTTTTTGGGAAAATTTAACATTTAAAATTTAATTAAAAATAGTAGAAAAAGTTTTACATTATTCTGTTTTCTATATAATAAAATTCAGGGTTTTATCTTTCTGGAAAAAAAAGTTACTCAGAAATAATGGATTTTAATAAATGTAATTTCGTTTTAAAAAACAACAACAACAACTTGATTTTTCGGCCATTTTTGGCGGTGCCTATAGTAATCATACACTAAGGATGGTTTATAATGAGTAAAATCTTTGTTTGGATGAATGAATAATGTGTACAGAAGTCGACAAGTTGAAATGTTCATTTAAACTTGCCGACATTTCTATTAGTTTGCGCATGCATAAACTAATCATAGCTAAAAGTAGTTTAATTTTATAACTTTATCTATCTGTTTAGATAGCTCAGAATTTAGCGAATGCAGCTGAAGCGCTAAATGAGGGAACACAAAATGTTTTAGTTTCGATTCTAGCTGATGTTATCCAAGTCATTTATTTTTTTACTTTTGAAATCAATACTACATATTAGGTACAATATAATATTCAATAGTGAATTGTCTTTAATAATAAATATGAAATCTGCATGAATTAAAATATATTAAACACATTTTATGACTGGCAAAGTCGCCCCCCCCCTCCAACTTGATTAAAATAATTCTTTAATTTTTTAAAATAATTCTTTAATTTAAAAAAAAATAATTCTTTAATTTTTAAAAATGATTCTTTAATTTTTAAAAATAATTCTTTAATTTTTAAAAAAATAATTCTTAAATTTTTTTAAATGATTCTTTAATTTTTAAAAATAATTCTTTAATTTTTAAAAATGATTCTTTAATTTTTAAAAATAATTCTTTAATTCTTAACTTTAATTCGATAAAAAGATTCTTTAATTCTTTAACAAAATCTAAATAAAACTGGTATGCGCAACCATGTGCTCTCTCGCTTTATAAAAATTGCCAACCCGAACGCTGTTTCCATAGTCTTCTCTTTTATCCTCTATTCTGGCCGTGTCAAACCATTTCTCATATTAGCGACCGCTGAGCACAGTGGTTTACAAGTATAAAAAAAATAAACAACATAAGAGAAAACACAAACTCTGACACATTCCATAGATATCGGCTGGGCTTTGGGCAGATGTGTGATAACGACCCTCGAATCTGCTATTATCCCCAAGTTAGTCATCTGTCTAGGCCTCTGTCTCGGTTCATAGCAGCTCATCTCAATCTGCTCTAAGTCATAATCTGCCATCGACTGTCATCCTCAAAAATGTCTTCAACGGTCGCAAACTCAAGACTGTCTGTAAATTGTAGCAAAACTCACTCCCACTCCTAAAACTGTCTGTAAACTAATCTCATTTATAATTCTTACTATGGCTGTCTGTCTGTCTCCATTTTTCCAAATTGTATCTCCTCCGAAACAGTAGACTACAGAACAATGCAAAATTGTTGAAATGATTGCATTTTTTGTCAACCGTTCTTTTATGGGTCTTTAGCCAGTTAAAATAGTTTTTAAGGGGTCAAAATTGAAAGAAATCATAACTTGCTTAGTGTGAATGAACTAAAACTACTCAAATCGTTATACATTTTGTACGTTTATGTTAGTTTATTTTTTTATGATTCCATATTCGAGTGATGATGGTCCAGTTAACGTCATTAGCTTTTAATGCTACAGTTTTGGTTTTAATGCTACAGTTTTGGTTTTAGCTTCGATTCTAACTGATGACACCCAAGTCATAATTTTTTTAATTACTTTTGAAATCACTACTAGATATTGAATACAATATCATATGATTAATCGATAGCGAATTGACTCTATAATAATATATACGAAATCTACATAGATGAAAATATCATATTTAAACATATTTTACGCCGGTGGCGATCGAGTTTTGGAATAAAAGCTGCATCGATTTATTTATATATTTTTAAAATTATTACTATAAATTAGGTACAATCTCAACTGGAAATAATTTACGTAACTGAAATAGAAATTTATCCCTGAAAAATATCGTTCGATCACAAAAACTTATTTGTTTCCTTGTGAGACAAACAGAACTTCGACACTGTTTGTTCTCAACTCAAAATAATGTAACTGACTCAAATAGGAATAAATTCCTGCAAAAAATATCATTCGATCACAAACCACTATTTTCACAATTCATAAGATTTTCCAATTTCGTTTTGAAAACTTCTCCAACAAGATTCTTCTTAAGTTGGTTGTACAAACATTTACATATATTTACTTTTCTACTCCGGAAATGGTAGAAGCAGTCTACAATTCGAAAGCCATATATATTTTGTAGGGGAGAGGAGAGGGTCAACTATTTTTTAACGGGCTAAAATATTTATTTAGATAAAATATAAAAATAGTTTAAAATATTTTACTCACATAAATCAGAGTATAAACATTAATAATGAATACAATGAAAGTGGCAATACGACATAATCATTAATTGTAATCATTTATAAAACTCGCTATGTCTGTCTGTCTCCATATTATGCTTAAACATTTTGATTTTGGTTTCGATTCTGGCTGATGGCATCCAACTCATATTTTCTTTACTTTTGAAATCACGACTATATATTGGGTACAATATAATATGTAATAATCGATAGAAAATTAACCTTATGAAATCTGAATTAATTAAAATATATTTAACTGTATTTTACGACCAGGCAAGCCCCCCTCCCTCCCGTGTTAATTCTAAATATATTGACCTCTATATCCGTTCTTTTGTGCCAATCATTATCACACCTTGATTAACAATGATATTTTCAAACGTCTTTGTGTTTATTTGGAACCACTTCTCTCCCTATTGTTTTTCTATTAACCTCACTTCCTATACTTTTCTTCTGCTTATCAACTTATTTCTGGTCTTGGATATGACTTTAAACTATATCCGATGGTGAGGCCCAGCTTGCGGGCTTTGGGGAGTGTGGAGCCACCATTCAATTGCCATTGCTCCCAGGTCCACTCTGACCCAGAGTGGTAGTACCCGTTAGGGTCCCAACTATGGGTTAAATAGAAACCGACTTGAAAAAAAAAATATATTCTGTTAAAATTTTTTCCTTCAAAATCACTGGATTCGGCATTAAATAACCTGAAAAGGGCTGATATGCCGTAAAATAAAAGCAACCAACATCAGCTTATTTCCTCTTTTTGTCTTCCTTTCCTAATACTTTATTTCTGGTGGTTCGGTAACGATGCTATCACAGATATATTATGGGTAAGCTTTTGTTTATACTTTTGCTTTTTCCACTACAAAACAATTTGAATATGTGCGCTGATAAAATTGCAAAGGATCTTATTAAATTTATTCTCTACTCCAGGTTCTTGACTGAGCATGCTCCATTCTTTTGTGAGGTCACACGTTAGTGTTGGCACATTTCCCAGTAGTGCTACAACTTTATCGACTGACAATAATATCAATATATATTTTCAGTTTTTCATTGTCGATTTTGGAAGTTGATCTGTTTAAATGTTGAATGAGGTTCAGAAAAGATATATTCTGTTGTCTCTTTGACGGCTCCTCGTGAGCTCTGCTTACATCGCTCACATCTGTTTTGTTTAAAAACATCTATATTAGGATACTTCGAAGCTAGTCTTATCAATATTTGTTTTTCTTGGGTCAATCCATGGGCTGGCTAGGTGCCAAATATTATTGGCACCATAATTGGTGGCTCAAGGTAATTACTTTAAACATATTTTTACGCTGATAAACATGAACCGTTCTTCTATAACAATTACTAGGTTACTTTTTTTTTTTTTTTTTTTTTTTTTTTACACATTTCACTCCCAAAAAGGACATATTGCCACTTGGAATGTAAGGAGCTACTATTAAAGATTATCTCTAACAGTGGACTGTGGGGAGTTGGGCAGCAGTATGTCTGTTCACATTACATTTAAACTTCTGCATGTCAGTACAGTCATGGAAACAGGGAGGGAATTCCAAAGTCTAGCAGTCCAATGGAAGAAACTATTAGAATAAATTTTTTTTCGGCATCTACAGCTCTCAAAAGTAAAGGGGTGAGATTTTGTTGCTTGTCAGGTTAGTCGGGAGTCTTTACATTGAGGAGGTACAAGTGCTATTAGTTCATCAGAGTGCATTCCATTAAAGTACTTGTAAAACACACATAGAGATGCAACATTTTATGCAACTCTTTATCTGTGCCTAAATCAAAACGTAGATTCCATGAACAAAGCTTCTTTCTAAGACCTGCACGCCTGTGGAACTCTCTTCCGTTTGCCTGTTTCCCACCTGTCTACAACTTAGATGTCTTCAAGTCCAACATAAACAAATTCCTGATGAATCGCTCCATTAAGTATGACACTTTATCAAGCCTCCAATACTAACGATTACTACGATACTATCCCATTGATTACTGTACACGCAATAACCCTTATCCCCGAGTGGCTTCCGTGCCTTGATAAGTGGTGACCTCCATGTAAAAAAAAAAAACCCAAAAAAACATTGCGGTGATGGGACAGAGATTGGAGCTTGGCCCATAGTGCGTGACTTATTAGATTGAAGGCTCTTTTATTGGACCCTGTCTTCTGATAAATTCTTATATGACTTTACAGTCCAATCAATAATCCACTCCTAGCACAAGCTGAACGGATAAGAAAGCACCAACAGAATATATCGGGTCATATTATAAGTTCAGATATTTTAATTCTTTAAGATTTTATAGTCCTGCTTAGTCCGTGAAAAGTGAGTCCGATGCAACTCAACTTTTTGTGGTACTTGCAAACAGTGGGTATACAAGAAGTGAAGTTGAATTACTGGTTGGTTGAGAGATGATAACCAGTTTGTCTGCAAAACACAAATGACAATGAAGATGGATGAGAGGTCAGATGTTGAGAAAATATACTCGGATGGTTATTCAGAAGTTTTATTACCTTGCTGACATCATTAGAACACAGGAAGGAACAGGTGCTAGTTTGATTACAAAAATTTAGGAATGGAGGAAGTAAGTTCAGGGAACTTTTGTCATTTCAAACCAGCATAGTGTTACCACTGTCGACCAAGGAAAGGGTTTATCAGGTATGTGAATGTAGTGTGATGATATATTGAAATGAAATCTGGCCATTGAGGATGGAGGACATGTGTTGCATGGAGAGAAATGGCATGAGAATTATTAGATCTGATATCCTCAGAGGAAGATTAAATCTGGGCAGGATACTTTGATGGTATGGGCACATTTAAAGGATGGATAAGAATACTTGGGTTAGTAGACATAAACCAGTTGAGACAGCAGGGTCAGTTTATAAAAGAAGGCAAAGGAAAACATCAAAGGAAGTGATAAGGTTGAACTTGAGAGAAAGAGGAATAAGTAAAGACCTGGCCAGAGATAGGTTAGTTTGGAACTCAGTTCCAACAAACCGTCCAACACATGCCAGCCTGCAAAACAGACATTAAATTAAATGAATGTCTAGTGGAATTATTTCTATTTCTATAAAGTTAGTCATGTCTGTATAGTTAAATTTTTGTATGTAAAGGATTTACTCCTAAACTAATGACTCTATCATTGTGAAGTTTTTAATATAACTGCTAGGCATAAGGATGGGTAATGTGAACTATACTGAGTTTAATTCAGTTTTATACAAAGGGCGGCAAAAAGTGGGCAGAAGCAATTCACAGAAAGTTTAATAACTCAGATGTTATCGAAATTTTAGCAACAGGTATTAGACATCAGTTAATATTCTCCAAAATTTAGTTTCTTTTGAGTATTAAAGGGCTTTGTGGGATATAATATGAGTGCAACCTCCCATTTAAAAATTCAAATATTTCAGGGTCCTGACCTTAAACTATATCCAGTGGTGAGGCCCCTGTTCTGGAACTCGCGGCAGTTATTCCTCAGAATCTTGCTTTCAGGTACCTACAATACCGTATAGCAGTCAACTTTAGAAAGCGTGCGTTGATCAGACAGATAAACTCAAATCAACATAACGAAAACAACTGGTACGTTGAAAACGTTTTATTAATTAGGTAAAAAATCTCATGGCTTAAACGGGGAAAGCCCAGTTCATGGAGTCGAGTAAAGTCTGACCGTGCAGTTTTGAATTCCGCGGTGAAAAAGGAGGGAGGACGGACAGAATCGCAGAACGAGACTAAAACGAGATCCCGTGGATAGCGACATGACATTTTTTTCCTTTTCTTTTTTCATTTGGAATGCCTAAACGGGTAAGTTTTCCATTAAAGAAAGATCAAGAAGGGAAGAAATAAGAAAGAAAACTATATATGAAAAAACTCGCACAGAGATGAATGAGAACGAGGCCCGAGGCACCGGTGCTCTTAAAGCGTGTGTCCCTTGTTAAAAAAGGGCCCGATCTGAAGACAGAACACTCCCCGTCCAATTGTTATTTATGCAATTGCACTAATAATACACCATCAGTGTGCAGGCAAGGGCTCCATTGGAATCCCCCGGTCTTTTAATCGGTCTTGGAAGGATTTGTTTTGACATCGTAGAAGGTCAAGTTCTTCTCCTAGATCACAGGGGGGAAGCCTTGCCTGTAGGGTTTTAATTTCATACTTTAACTTTTCAATTTCGGCCTTTTGTCCTTCTGTGATACGGACCAGTTCAGAGACCCGCCCATCTTCGACCTTTTCCTCTCGCTTGAAATTGGTGAGTAATTTAGCATCGTAGGCCATGGCACCAGCTGGTGCCGACGTCGTCTTTGGTAATGATTTGTCTTTGGTTACACTTTGTGGGTTGTGAGCTTTTTTCATGGGTTGAATCTTCGTTCCATGTGACACATTTTTATTGGATGCACTGCTTTTGTCTAAATTCTTGGTGCTAGACGCTTTCTGGATGGTGCTGTTTGTAGAGCCCTTTAAAACCTTTGACGGTTTTGTAAAGACGACATTTTTGTCTTTTTCCTTCAGAACCTCTTCGTTATTAGTTTTTATGGAATCCGTCTTTGTACTAGTGGTACTGGTAGTAGTTGCAGTAGTAGTAGTATTGGTAGTCGCAGCCGTATTAGTATTCAACTTGGATTTATCTGTCAGTAGAGAGAGTTTCTTCTGACGCACGGCAAGATTTTCATGACTTTTACTGAGATATTGCCCCCCAAATGGAGTCGCTGTTGGCTTCTGGTCTGCTGTCGAAGTTGAACTGGTGCTGAGGCCAGAATTTTCAGATTTTGATCGCATTGGACCCACAGTATCGGCTGCAGAAGTGACAGACCGTGATTGTCCACCATTGTTTTGCTTCTTCATGAAACCCGGTCTCTGACCAACCTTTTTCTTGTTTATCGTTCTTTCAGGACAAATTTCGCCCACCACGCTCCATCCTAGATCCAGTTTCTGGGCATAGGGGGCACCGCGCGGACCGTTGATCGTTCTCCGGACCTTGTGGGCGTCAATGACGTCGCGTCCCAGAAGTAGCAAGATGGGTGCGTTCGGATCCAGGGCAGGCACCTCGTCTGCGATGACCGCTAAGTGAGGCAGTTTCCGCACCACGTCGGGTGTCGGTATCTCAGACCGGTCGTCTGGGATCTCGTTACACTCAATCAAGGTTGGCAGAGCGTATGTGGTTTTCCCGTCGAGTGACCCCACCCTGTATCCTAGCGCTCTTCTTCCTGACGTCTCCGTGACTCCGGCACAGGTTTTCAGGGTGTATGCTGAGGTAGGGCCCCGGATGTTGAAGAAGTCGAAGAACTCCGAGCGAGCCAGGGATTTGTTGCTGTGCTCGTCGATCACGGCATATGCTTTAAGTGACTTTTCTTGTTCACTTGCATATATGTTAACCAGGCAAATCTTGGAGTATGATCGTCCATTTAGGTTGTCTCCACAGATTTGTAAACAATTGGTCGAGACATACTCCTTCTCCCCGCCGTGCAACGGCATGGGTCTGGCATTGGCTGGTTGGGGTGTCGGGTGTGGATGCATTGAGCTCTCGTGGCTATCGCTGTCACATTCTGCGCATTTTAGAATGGCATTGCATTCCTTAGCTATGTGGTCTGTGGTGGAGCAGCATCGGAGACACATCCCATTTTGCCTTAGGATGTCTTTCCTTTCGGACAAGGGTTTTTTCCTAAATGCCCAGCATTTTCGGAGAGGATGAGGCGTGTTGTGGATGGGGCATAGTCGGCTGCAGTCCTTTGCTTTAACCTCGATCTTATGGACGGAGACCTCACCGCGACTCGTCCTTTCATGCCCTTTAGGGGATTGACTGTCCATTGTCCGATAGAAGCTGGGGTCATTTCGGTCATCTGCCTGCTGTTCGATGAAACCAACAAAAACGGAGAAAGGGGGGAAGGACACTTGGTGTTGTCGTTTGTATTTCGCACCGTATGATGCCCACTTGTCCCCTATAGAAGGTGGGAGCTTTTCCACTACTTGCCGGATGCCGCGGGCAGTGTCCAAGGTGGCGAGGCCGGGTATGTCCCCTTCGTCCTTCAGAGCTTGAACCTCTGCAAGAAGATCGCTTAGGTCTCTGAGTTTTGAGTAGTCCCTTGTGATCTTAGGGAACACCTCGAGTCTCTTGAAAATAGAGTCCTCGATGACTTCAACGGCTCCGTAGCATTTGTCGAGCCTCCTCCATATCTCGTACAGTCCCTTTTCAGGCCGGTTGAAGTGAGCAGTCCTTAGTCTGTTGGCTTGGTCTGAAGAGTGTCTGCCGAGCCACTTCACCAGCATATCCATCTCCTCCCGAGGAGAAAGTCTCAATCCCGAGATAGTGTTCAGGAACAACGCTTTCCAGACTCTATAGTCTTTAGGTTGGTCTGAGAATCTTGATAGACTCGAGGAGAGCATTTCCCGGCGGGCCATATATAATAAAAGGTCGTGTGGAGGGTCCAAGGTTTGGTCAGGTGGAGGTCGGATGTGCTGATCGGCAGGGGGAACGACTGGTGTCTCCGACTGTTTTAGGGACCTCTGGCTGATGACATAGTCGGTAGTACGTTTTAATGCGTCGAGAGGTGGTTGGTCGAGCATGGGGTTGGCTCTGTGGTGACGAGAGGAGATGACTGAGCTTTCATCTCTGCTGGAGCAGGTGGCTGTGAGGGCCACTTCCTTGCGCGCTTTTATTTTTTTTAATTTTGTTTTTAGCTCTACCTCTTTCTGTAGAGCGTTAATCCTCAACATTTCAAGCTCCTGTTCCAGGTCGGCTTCGCTGTCGATAAGGGCGAGATGAGCTTTAGCTGCTTCTGCTCTGGCCCGAGCTGAAGTAGACTTGGTTGAGGCTGAAACTTTCGACCGCGTGCGGTATGATGCGGCGGAGGACATCTTGCAATTGGTAATGTATCCGAGTGTAACGCAGCTGAGGATTTCTGTTGCTGCGCTAAATATTTTCCACTTGGACTGGGTAATCCGTTCAGCTACCAGAGATTTTTTACTGTTCTGGAACTCGCGGCAGTTATTCCTCAGAATCTTGCTTTCAGGTACCTACAATACCGTATAGCAGTCAACTTTAGAAAGCGTGCGTTGATCAGACAGATAAACTCAAATCAACATAACGAAAACAACTGGTACGTTGAAAACGTTTTATTAATTAGGTAAAAAATCTCATGGCTTAAACGGGGAAAGCCCAGTTCATGGAGTCGAGTAAAGTCTGACCGTGCAGTTTTGAATTCCGCGGTGAAAAAGGAGGGAGGACGGACAGAATCGCAGAACGAGACTAAAACGAGATCCCGTGGATAGCGACATGACATTTTTTTCCTTTTCTTTTTTCATTTGGAATGCCTAAACGGGTAAGTTTTCCATTAAAGAAAGATCAAGAAGGGAAGAAATAAGAAAGAAAACTATATATGAAAAAACTCGCACAGAGATGAATGAGAACGAGGCCCGAGGCACCGGTGCTCTTAAAGCGTGTGTCCCTTGTTAAAAAAGGGCCCGATCTGAAGACAGAACAGCCCCAGCTTGCGGACTTTGGGGAATGTGGAGTCACCCTTTAATTGCCATTGCTCCCAGGTCCACTCTGACCCGGAGTGGTAGTACCTGTTAGGGTCCCAACTATGGGTTAAATAGAAACCAACTATGGGTTAAATAGAAACCGACTTGAAAACAACAAATATATTCTATTAAAAAATCTTTCTTCAAAATCTTTGGATTCGGCATTAAATAACCTGAAAAGGGTTGATATGCCATAAAAAAAAACAACCAACCAAGAAATATTTCAGATTTGATCCATAGTTATTAACCACCAAGTAAGCATAATTTCATGAATTTCAGATTTGTTCTTTTAAGTTTTTTTAAAAGCTTTATTGATTTTGTAGGTTTTTATTTGAATAATAATTTGTAAGGAAAATTGCTTTGAAATTGCTTTGAAATTGTTCACAATCAAAATAATAAACAACAGGATGTTTATTTAACACACAAAATTTCTTTTTGAATTTACTTTTTTTTTTTATTAATATTCTAGCAGGCCACCCGGCTTTGCCCGGTCGTAAAATATGCATAAATATCATATTTTAATTAATACAGAAACTGAGCCGTGTGCATGCGAGTATCATGTTTTTTTTCTAAACAGTTCATTTCTTTTAAGTCAAAAAAGAAAAAAAATACTCAAGCTCAGATCGAAACCAAAACCTAAAGACAGGAAGTCAAGTACGATAACCATTAGACCAGCATGACACTATCTTTAGAAGGTGTTTTCAAACTAGTTATTAACATAAGTAATCTGTAATGTGAACTATTCATTCATGCGCATTTGTGAAACAGTTAGCAAACAGATAAAAATATGTCGACTCTCACATACAATTTGTTTAATTCTAACCCTTTAGCAACACTTTTTTCCCCAATGAAAACGGATGAAAAAGTTTTCCACATGTCTAAATATCTTGTATACCAAATTTCAAGTCTGTAGATCAGAAATTTGTTGAGTATATAGGTTGAGAAATGCTCTTACACACACACATACTCACTTATATATATATATATATAGATATATATAGAGATAGATAATATAAAAGGTAGTTGTCTGTATGTTTTTATGTCTGATTAAAAGTAAAAAACGATCAAATACCCACAAAGTTGGTATTTTCTTGATGAGTGATGCTTCAAATGAATAATATCTCAACTTTTAAATAAAGTAAAATGAAATGACAGCTCAAGCAAAAGTTACGTTTAAACCAGGACCAAACTCAAAGAAAACCAACCTGCCTCCTCCCTTGAGGCTTGCATTTACTAATATCCGTGGGCTTAGAACTAACTTAGATGATGTTGAGTCATTTCTCCTTGTAAACACCCCGGATATCTTAGCATTAAGTGAAACTAACCTTCACTCCTCCATTCCCTCTAACCACTTTAACATGCCTGGTTATCTCCCACTCTACCGTAAGGACTCGGACAGACATATACATGGACTTGGAGTCTATATTCGAAACACCCCCCCCCTAACTAGAGAAATAAAACTAGAATCAGAGGGCCAGGCCTTTATGTGCTTCAGACTAAATATGCAACACAATATTAGCTACTTGTATTTTCTCTACCGCTCTCCCTCAAACCAAGACTGTACCTGTGAGAGTATCTTGTGTAGGAGACGGGGGGTCTCGTCGTGGGCGACGAAGCGTTTCACTGAAGAACCACAGCAACACACAGCAAACCAACAAACAATGACAGCCACGGCGCGAAGGTAACTAACAAAGCTCAGCTGACTGCACGAATAGAAACGGAACCCAACGGTCACTGTACTAATCGCCACGAACGTCAGAACCCGACTGGCTCGCACCTCCAATGGACCGATTTTTATTCCTCAAGATGGCCTAGCTAATTTGCATCCCCGCGAGATCTCGCGTGATCCTGCGAGATTCCGTCTCTAATAAAAGCAGGCAGGCGCCATCTTGAAACTCTTTCTTCCGCTGCCCCGACCACAGGATCAGCCACCACCCCACACGCCAGGCACACACGGACCCTCTTGCGCCGAGGGCTACGGTTAGTCTCACACTCCCCCCTGGTCTCCAGATCACATACATGACACGGCGGATGTGGCCGTTTGATTCGAGCACTCCTGCGGAGGGGTATTGCCGGGACTTCCTCATCGGAGCTCTCAGAAGTGGCATCAGAAGCATCAGCATCAGCATTAGAGCTCGCAGTTGAGTCATAAGGTCCATGGGGCACAGGTTGGATCCATCGCTCATCGTCGGATGACTCGCTCCTTCCACTGCTCGCAGTTGAGTCACCAGGTCCATGGGGCATAGGTTGGATCCATCGCTCATCGTCGGATGACTCGCTACTTCCACTGCTTGCCGATTGGTCAGAGCTTAGAGCGGGCCGGACATCCCTTACGTGGCGCGGAGTATCATCGACTAGTATGGCCTGTTCACTGATGACGCCGGTGACCCGCCCCCTCCAAAAGCTGCTGGTGCACCGGCCGCCGGGTGGCTTCACCCAGACGGTGTCTCCCACTTGGTACGTCCCCTGGGGTTCTCGTTGGTCGGGTAGACACACTTCAACGTCCTTGACGCGCACGTGGTAGTGATGAATCGCATCAGCGGGCGCACTGCCGCCAGTCACGGTGTCCTTAGGCGTTGTGTTGTATCTGTAAACCGCCTCCGCGATCGTACACTTCTTCCTGGCCGCGATCTTCTTCACGGTTCGGTGGCATCGCTCCGCTATGCCGTTGCCGCTCAGCACATACGCGCATCGGTGTCGAAGGCGGATCCCCCAGTTGTCCATAAAATGCCTAAATTCCCTGCTGCAGAACGCCGTGTCGTTATCCGTGAGGATCTCCTCAGGCGGCCCCCTTTCGTAGAATATGGATTCCAATTCGTGGATGACACTGGTGGAATCCTGCCTCGCTAATTGGCGCCAAATCGCGAACCTCGTTGGCCCGCAGTCTATCAGCGTGAGGAAGTGTTGGCTGCCGTAGTGGGTTATATCCATACCTAACCGACTCCAAGTCGCGTCCACTCCCAGCTGTCCTTTCCGCCATCTGGCTGGGGCGGGGTCGATGGACTGGCACGTTTGGCACTCCCTGACCACTGCTCTTACTGCGCTTTTTGGTATTGATGGTCTAGCCAACTTCACAAAGTAGTAGGTCCGTTGTACTCCGGGGTGCCCACTGTCGTGATGTATCTTCCTGATTTCGTCCTCCTCGATGGAGGCAGCACACAGAGGCAATGGCTTAGCTTCTTTCTTCATAGCCTCATACCATCTCCGTGGTACCCGAGTGAGCTTGTCCGCGAGGTTGTAGTCCGAGGTGACGAGCACTACTTCTACAGACAGGTTGTACTCCGTCACCAGTTTTTTCACAGTCTCGAGCCTCCGTCTTATCAGCATTTCGCTGGCTGCCTTGATGCGTGCCCTGGCCTTGCTCGTGAGTGTGTCCGACACCCAGTGGTGCACGCAAAGTGAGTCAGTGTGCACACGCAGTTTCTTCACTTCCCATTGAAGTGCCAGGTTAATGCCCTTTATTACAGCGTCGAGTTCTGCCAGGTTGATATGGGCAGCATCATTCGCCGGTCGTAGCCAGCAGGCATCCTCAACTACGGCCCCATCTTTCTCCAAAACTACACCGATCGCTAGAGAACTTGCGTCCACCCACACGCTCAGTTCGTCTCCCTGCACGCACCAGTCCCCTGTGGCGGGGTCATTCTTTTTCACACTAGCGACGGTCTCCTTTAACAGTCGAACCAATAGTTCGTCGGTTATCTCATCGTCCCAGCCTTTGGTCACCGCATTTGCCCTCCTTTTTATGACGCCTGTCGCTGCACGAACCCATCCGCATACTGGAAGGTGCCCCACAAGTTTCCCGCACAGGGAGAACACGGCACGTCTTGTGTAAACGTCGGGTACGTCGGGAACTGCGGTTCCACGCCTCCACTTAAGGATCCCTCGCTCCTCTTGAACGCTCAAGCCCAATACGCGGGCACCATCCTCAAGCCGCTCAGAGTCCTTGCAGTTTAGACCAAACTCGGCAAGTTTGGATCTTACGCGCGAAGAGGACACGATATCTTCATTCACGTATATATCGTCAATATACGCCGATGTTCCCTTTCTGATCCATTCTTCTTGTGACAACATGGCATTGACGATAGCCTTCATTATCTGGGGTGCTACGTTTAGCCCAAATCCGAGTCGCGTAAGACAGTATCTCTTCCCGGAAAACATCACTGTCTGGAAAGGCCACATCGCCTCGCCGATCCAGACCTGCAAGTATGCTTTTCTCAAGTCCAGTAGGGACACATTGGACCCCTGCCGGCGCCACTCTCGCAGCTTGCTGGCACAGACGTCGGCGTCCGCTGTGAACGCATCAACGTGCGCATTCAACTCACGGTAGTCCATTACCGGCCTCACCTTTGACTTGTTAGGTTGGGCAACTGCCATCAGCGGTATCAGGCCCTTGGGGGGTCCAAGTTTGTCATAGGGGTATGGAATCAGCCAACCGTTCTTAATCCATTCACGGAGCTCGCTTTCGTATGCAGGCCTTATCTGGTCGGGCATACGGTACTCTGCCACTTTGTTTTGTAGTTTGGCCGGTTCCTTGTCTTCTGACCACCTCCAAGTGGCGGTCCACGCCTTCTGTTGGTCGTCGAATTCCGCACTGAAGTCCGGCTGGTCGACTCTTAGTGCTGCGCACACCGGGGGCCTATCCTGAAACTCTACAACGCCAGCGCGCGTTATGCGCACGCCGCCCAGGGCTTTGATGGCATCATAGCCTAGCAACAGGTCGAAACTCAGCGGCTTTTCGCGTGTCACCAGCGCTTCGACGTTGGCCGGGTTCCCAGTTCTTGTGCGAATGTGTACCACACCCACGTCACAACACATTCGTATTTTTCCAGTAATGGTAGTTATCCTGACATTCTTCTTTTTCCACGCACGACAGAAGTCCGCACACACTATGGTGCGGGAGCAACCGGAATCAAGGAGGGCTGAACATAACGTGTCATTAACTCGGACCTGAATGACAGGGAGCGCCTTGTTTATTTTCTGTTCGGGGAAGAGGTCGGCACTGGCACCTTGTCCCCGTCCCCATTTCCCGCACAGTCTCGGGCCATGTGCCCAGTCTTGTTACAGCGGTAGCAGCGAACAGCCGTCGACCGCCTTCTACAATTTCTTGCCATGTGGCCCCCGCCCGTTGCATCTGGAGCAGATGACATCACCTTGCGGGCTGGGTCCCTGAGACGGTCCTTCGCCACTTGGTGGGGCCTGTGCGACGGCGACTACCGGTTCCTGCACCGTCGAGTCATCCTTCATTATTGTCCTGGCTCTGTCCACTAGGTCACTCAGCGGTAGTGAGGACATGGTAGAGGTTGCTTGCAG
The DNA here is from genome assembly GCF_053919585.1 of Euprymna scolopes. Taxonomy (NCBI): domain Eukaryota; kingdom Metazoa; phylum Mollusca; class Cephalopoda; order Sepiida; family Sepiolidae; genus Euprymna; species Euprymna scolopes. Next base: position 25,183,801 of record NC_136495.1, read on the forward strand.
GAGCTGCTTTGCTCCAGCGGGGAGTCCTGACAGGAATTTGTAGGCTAGGGCCCTCTCGGGAAGACCGCCAAACAACACCGTCAGCTTCTTAAGTTCGGCGAGATACACGTCCACAGTTTCGCCCAAGCGTATAGACCTCGTCTCAAACTGCTCCCATGCAGTGGCGGGGTCTGTGGCGAACGCCCTGTACAACGCCGCCTTGATACTCGAGTAGTCACACTTCTCCTCAGCGCTGAGTTGCTGATATACAGCGAAGGCCCCGCCGGTCAGCCGCAGAGGAATCACGCGCTCGACATTTTTCACGCCGGACAACTGACAATGTAACTCGACCTTCTCAACCCAGCTGAGTACCGGGTCGGATCCGTCGAATTCCGGTATCAACTTTAGATCGAACCTATCCGCCATTGAAGTAAAGAAAACCAAGTTCAGAGTGGGGGGGCCGAAATAGCTTGTAAGAATATCTTGTGTAGGAGATGGGGGGTCTCGTCGTGGGCGACGAAGCGTTTCACTGAAGAACCACAGCAACACACAGCAAACCAACAAACAATGACAGCCACGGCGCGAAGGTAACTAACAAAGCTCAGCTGACTGCACGAATAGAAACGGAACCCAACGGTCACTGTACTAATCGCCACGAACGTCAGAACCCGACTGGTTCGCACCTCCAATGGACCGATTTTTATTCCTCAAGATGGCCTAGCTAATTTGCATCCCCGCGAGATCTCGTGCGATCCTGCGAGATTCCGTCTCTAATAAAAGCAGGCAGGCGCCATCTTGAAACTCTTTCTTCCGCTGCCCCGACCACAGGATCAGCCACCACCCCACACGCCAGGCACACATGGACCCTCTTGCGCCGAGGGCTACGGTTAGTCTCACAGTACCCTAATAAACAAAGTCTCAGACAGCATAGATATAGCACTCTCCCTCGATACTAGCGCACAAATACATGTATTTGGTGACTTCAATGTCCACCACAGTAACTGGCTAGGATTCTCAAATCACACAGACGTAGCTGGTAGCGCAACTCATAGCTTCTTTATATCTCATTCCCTATCTCAGTTGGTTACATTTCCGACACGTTTCCCAGAGCAGCACGATCAACATGCCTCACTTCTAGATCTCTTTCTGACAACGGTTCCCAATGACTGTACAACAAATGCCCACAGCCCACTCGGGAATGCTGATCACGCTGTGATAATGGTAGAAATCAGCCTAAATACTCGCCCTAAAACTGAAGACCCACTACTCAAAACAACGAGGTATTACAAAAAGGCTGATTGGGAAGCCATCAGGGAGCTCATCAGAGATGCCCCATGGCAAAATATCTTTACTCTTCCAGCGGAACAGTGTGCAAATGAGACAACTGAATGGTTCAAAACTGCTATTGAAGCACATGTTCCCGCACGGAAATACTATAGCAAGCCCCACTCTCCCCAATGGTTTACTTCTGCTTGTGCAGCTGCCATTTGTCAAAGGCAGCATGCGTTCCGCAGATTCAACCGACATAAGTCCAGCTCAAATAAACAGAAGTTTATAGAAGCTAGAAATAATTGTAAGAGAGTGATAGACACAGCTAAGACAGATTACTCTGAAACCACCAGAAAGCGCATCGAAGCACAGAAATTAGGAACCCAGGATTTTTGGAAAATCTACAACAGTGTAGTTAATAATGGACAGTCAATTATTTCCCCACTAACAAACAATCATGAGGTTGCTTGCACGGCAACTGACAAGGCTAATCTGCTTGCCAGTCGGTTTGCCTCAAACTCCACACTGAACTCGGTACACCACTCACTCCCTGATTTTCCTCTGCGAACAGACGCCACACTTGACGATTTAAAAATCACCCCTTCTCAGGTACATGCTATTATAAAAAACCTAGACACCTCAAAAGCATGTGGACCAGATCTCATCCCGGCTGTGCTATTAAAAAAATGCTCTGCCGAGGTTGCTCCAGTTCTGTCCAAACTTTACAATAAATGCCTTAACGAATCTTGTTTTCCCGACTGCTGGAAAACCGCCTCTGTGGTACCAGTCTTCAAGAAGTCTGGTGAAAGAACTGACCCACTAAATTATCGCCCCATTAGCCTCCTCCCGCTCTTCGCCAAAATATTTGAGTCCAACACAAAGTCAAGTATCTGCAGAATGTCTTCTTGGTTCCTCCTCTTCTCTTTTCTCTCTCCCAACAATCGAACACAGCATATAATAAAACTCTAAAGCACGTCTGACAGCACTGACTTCTGCTAACAGTCTGCCCTTCCTCTTAACAACACAGGCTTTTTATATCGCAAAATCGTTCACCTCTATTTGCATATTCTTCTAACTCACGTGATCACTACTCTATAAATAAGAGTCTTGACCGTTTCTTTTCTTTCTTTTTATTTATTTTCGGTGACCGACCCGCACGTGGTCTATCCAGGTAAGTCACGCATTTCTCCACACTCCCCCCTGATCTCATGATCACAAACAGGACATGCGGGCAATCGTCGTTGGCGGGTACTCCTTCGAAGAATTGGGGGCAGCACTTCCTCATTGCTGTTTTCTTCATTACCACCATCATTACTACCAGTCTGTTCCATTATCCCGTCTCGTGGTTCCATAGGCGGTGTCTCACAATCAGGGCAGGGGGGCAGTATCCGTCTTTGTCGGGTACTTCTCCAAAGAATCGGAGGCGTCATCTCCTCGGTATGCTCCATCATCCCTTCTCGCGGGGTTTCGCAATCACGGGGGGTGGGCAGTATTCGTCTCTGTCGAGTATTTCGATGAGGCATTACTTCCTTGTGTCCATCGCTCTCCTCACTATTGTCATCAGTATGTCCCATCATTCCCTCGTCTGGTTCTGTTGGTGGTGTTTCTATGCTCACCTGAAGGGGCAGTAAGTGATCAGGATCATCTCTGAACGGTGTGTGATCCTCCTCATCGTTCTCAGAATCAGAAGAGGTATAACAAGGGCGGATATCTTTTACGTGACGTGGTATGCCACCAATCAACATGGTCTGAGGACTTATGATTTCGTCTATTTTTCCCCGGAAAAATTTCGTAGTGCACCCAGCATTCGGGGGTTTTATCCAAACAAGGTCTCCCACCTGATATGGTGTATTGACAACACTCACCACTGATGGTATGGCATCAACTCCTTTCACACGCTGTTCATATTGGTAAATCCCATTGGCTGGTGCAGTTGCTGGTGTTGCATTGTCCTTGGGTGTTATATTATACCAGTACACAGCTTCTGGAATAGAGCACTGCGTCCTGGCTGCAATTCTTTTGATGGTGCGGTGACACCGTTCTGCTATACCATTACCCTCGGGATAATATGCACACCGATAATGCATTTTAATCCCCCATTCGTGCACGAATTTCTGAAATTCTTGACATCGAAATGTGGCGGCATTATCAGTCAGAATTTCAATCGGGGCACCACGTTCAAAAAAGACGGCTCTCAACTGTTGTATAATGCTGGCTGCATCCTGTCGTGTCAACAGGCGCCATATTGTGAAACGCGTCGGGCCACAATCCGTCATGGTCAAAAAATGTTTGTCCCCATAATGTGTTATGTCCATCCCTACTCGCTGCCAGTTGCCCTCCACCTCGAGCTTTCCTTTTTGCCATTGGGATGGTGCCGGATCAATTCTCTGACACTCTTCACACGAACGTATGGCTGCTTTCACTGATGCTTTTGTAGTTGCAGGGCATACTCTTCGGACAAAATATGCAGTCCTCTGAATTCCAGGATGTCCAATCTGCTGGTGTATCATACGGATCTGGTCAGGTGTTAATTGATCCGTTACAGTCGCGCATGTTTGTTGTTGAAGATCGGATCCCTGCCTCATTGCATCGATCCACCTCTTTGGTACTCGAGTCAAGCTATCAGCCAAATTCTGCATCGACGAGACTAACGTAATGTCTACCTGCAAGCTGTATTCGTCAACTAGACGCTTAATTATTGCTAGTCTCCTTCGTACTAGCATTTCACTTGCAGCTCTAGTCTTAACTCGAGCCTTTCCAGTCAAGGTGTCGGTTAACCAATGGTAAACACACAATGAGTCAGTGTGGAGATGCACAACATTAGTCTGCCATTGCAATGCGAGATTAAAACCTTTTAACGTGGCATCAAGTTCTGCCAAATTTATATGTTGGGCATCATTTTTTGGACGAAGCCAGCATGCATCTTCCACAACAACACCTAGTTGCTCCAACACGACACCTGTAGCTAACGAACTTGCGTCAACCCATGCATTTAGTTTGTTTCCAGACACTTGCCACTCACCCCGGGCAGGGTCATTCCTATGCACTCTGGACAACATTTCAGCCATCATTTGTTGGAGAGAATCATCATCCGCAACATCGTCCCATCCTTTTGTTACTGTAGCCACTAGTCTTTTCACCACTCCTGTTGCCGATCGGAGCCATCCACAGACAGGTAGATGTCCTACCAATTTACCACAGATAGAAAACACAGTACGTCTTGTTAATACATTGGGTAACTTTGGAAGTGGGCTCCCTCGTTTCCATCGCAACGTATTGCCCTCCTCCCAGACCTCGAGGCCTAGCACGGGCACTCCATCCTTTAGGCGCTTAGGGTCTTTGCTTATTAACCCAAACGCTTTCAGTTTTATTCGAACTGCATCCGCAGACATTATGTCCTCATTAACATAGATGTCATCTATGTAGGCTGAAGCAGCTTTTGCTGTGGTCTCATCCTGCATCAAAACAGTTTTAATAATGGTTGTCATAATCAAGGGTGCTACGTTTAGGCCAAAACCCAAATGTGTCAAACAATATAGTTTTCCCTTGAGTAGTACTGTCTGAAACGGCCATAATGACTCATGGACACGTATCTGCAGGTAGGCCCTCTTTAGATCCAGAAGTGCTACATTGCTCCCTTTTTGATGCCACTCTCTCAGTTTAGCAGCGCACACATCTGCGTTTCCGGTAAACGCATCAACATGCCGATTCAACTCTCGGTAATCCATTACGGGACGAATTTTTTCTTTGGTAGGTTGTTCAACAGCCATGAGCGGAATTAATCCCTTGGGTGGTCCCAGACGTTCCTGTGGGTATGGTATTAACCAACCGTTGTCAATCCACATCTGAAGTTCTTCTTCATATGCGGCCCTATTCTTGGTAGAAACTGCATACTCTGGAATCGTGTTGCACAGCCGATCTGGTTCCTGGCCCATGGCCCATTTCCACTTTGCAGTCCACACCCTTTCGTTGTCATCAAATGTAGCACAGAAGTCCTTTTCTTCAATCGACATGGCTGCACAGACGTCTTTCCCTTCTCCAAGCCTGATACCTCTAGCTGCTGTGATTGTAACGCCTCCTAGTGCTTGTATTGCATCAATTCCAAGCAACATGTCGTAGCCAAGGGGTTTCTCCTGCATCACCAGAACGTCAACTTTAGCTGTGTCACCCTTCTCAGTACAGATTGTGACTGTCCCTTCACCACAACATACCCGTGATAAGCCATTGATGGTCATAACGCCGACTGGGTTCCTCCGCCACACCGGACAGCAATGGGCACTAACTATAGACCGGGAACACCCCGTGTCTATAAGTGCTGAACACTGCACATCATCAAGTTTAACGCTAATGACAGGCAATCCTGTGTTTATTGGTTGGCAGGGGGCAAGGGTAGCGATAGTACCTTGCCCCCAACTTCGTTTCCCGAACAGTTGCGAGATATGTGCCCAAACTTATTGCAGCAATAGCATTGCACTGGTCTCTTTGATTGTGGATATACACCTCTCCTATCACTCCGGCACTCTTTAGCAAAATGATTGGCCTCCCCACATTTATAGCACACTGGGGTGGCATGCTTATTACTATCTGGAAGAGAGTCCACATTGCCTCCATGTCGAAAACGAGCTGCTGCTGCAATTGGTTCCTGTTCCTTACAGATGTTTCGAGCTCGGGCCAATAACTCATCAGTTGACAATTCATCGATTCTTGATGATGCCCGCAACAGTTTACTGACCTCCTCGGGTAGGCCTATCAAAAAAGCACAGCTTAATATTTTATCGTTGACCCCACCAAACGGTACAGATAATTTTCGCAGGTCGGCTAGGTACACGTCGACTGTTTCCTTGGGTTGAAGTGTCCGGCTCGTGAACTGTTGCCACGCAACAAATGGATCTGTACCAAACGCTGTATACAGGCTCTGCTTGATTTCATCCCAGTCTGGTTCATCCCCGAGTTGTTGGTAGACTGCATAGGCCCCTCCGGTTAGCCTCAAAGGGATAACTGTGGCTGGTTCTTTAATTTTGCACAGTTTACAGATTTTCTCTGCCTTTTCAATCCATTCGACGACAGCCGGTCCAGTGGTAGATCCGTCGAACTCGGGTATTAAGCGAATGTCGAATCTGTCCATTGTTAGTCACCGCACACCAAGCGCCGAAATAGCTTAAAACCAACACAAAGTCAAGTATCTGCAGAATGTCTTCTTGGTTCCTCCTCTTCTCTTTTCTCTCTCCCAACAATCGAACACAGCATATAATAACAAAACTCTAAAGCACGTCTGACAGCACTGACTTCTGCTAACAGTCTGCCCCTCCTCTTAACAACACAGGCTTTTTATATCGCAAAATCGTTCACCTCTATTTGCATATTCTTCTAACTCACGTGATCACTACTCTATAAATAAGAGTCTTGACCGTTTCTTTTCTTTCTTTTTATTTATTTTCGGTGACCGACCCGCACGTGGTCTATCCAGGTAAGTCACGCATTTCTCCACACTTAGTTAATCAAGCCCTAGTCCAGCACCTAACAGCTGCTAAACTCCTGACTGACAAACAATATGGATTCAGGCAAGCCCGTTCAACAGCAGATATCTTAACTGTAGTTTCTGAACGTATATACCGTTCATTGGATAAAACAGGGGAGGGTAGAGCGGTGGCCCTTGATATATCTAAGGCTTTTGACAGGGTATGGCACGATGGTCTTCTAAGGAAAATTAGATCATATGGAATCACTGGAAGAATTCATAATGTAATTAAATCCTTCTTAAGTAATAGAAAAATCAAAGTTGTCCTCGACGGACATACATCCAAACAATATGACATAAATGCGGGAGTACCTCAGGGGTCTATCCTTGGACCTCTATTATTCCTGATATTCATAAACGACCTCCCTGATAATATTGTTTCGGAGATGGGTATATTTGCCGATGACACCACTCTCTATAACAGATATGAGGGGAAAACAAATGAACACATATCCAAGGAAATGGCAGAAACATTAGAGGACAACCTCCAATCCGTAGTGGAATGGGGACAAAAATGGTTGGTCACATTCAATGCTGCTAAGACTAAGCTTGTTTCCTTCAATAACTACAAGAAACCTTCTCTACCACCAATAGCAATGGCCAAGAACACATTGCCTGAAAGTACTTCTTTTAAACTCCTTGGCCTAACGTTTACAGGGAATATGAACTGGAATAGATACATTGAGAGCATTGCCAAGGCTGCTGCAAGGAAGGTTGGTTCCCTCTACCGTGCTAGAAAACTACTTACACCTGCCAGTATCCTATACCTCTATAAGGCAACCATTCGCCCATGTATGGAGTACTGTTGTCACATCTGGGCTGGTGCATCTGCTGCTTGTCTCTCGCTCCTGGACAGGGTTCAAAAAAGAGTCGCCAACCTGATAGGTCCTGAACTGTCATCTAGGCTTCAACATCTGTCCCATCGACGAGATGTTGCATCCCTCTGCCTGTTCTACAAATACTTTAATGGTGAATGCTCTGACGAACTGCAAACACTTGTACCTCCCCGACGTAACTACCCCCGACAAACCCGACAAGCTACTAAGTCTCATCCCTTTACAGTAGAGATCCCTAGGTGCAAGAAAGCCTTTTACTCCAATAGTTTCTTCCCCAGAACTGCGGGTCTTTGGAACTCCCTTCCGGGATTCTGCTTTCCCAACTGCAATGATATGCAGAAGTTCAAGTGTAATGTTAACAAACATCTTTCTACTCTTCTCCCTTCATAATGACCCCGCTAATTAATTCCCTAATAGTAGCCCCCTGCTTCAAAGTGGCACTGTGCCTTGTTTGGGGTGAAAATTGAATAAAAAAAAAAAAAAAAAAATTAGAAAAAAATCATTCATTCTCTGAGGGTCAACTGAGCCAGGTTTCATCAGGGTGGTGGTGAGGGCGGTTTTTCAGTGTTATTATATACTTATTTGGAAATAAAATACTGACTAATTCCACAAGGAATCTATTGTATGAAGGAGAATTGTATGTGTGTGTGTGTGTCCATTTAGAGAGGAATGGTTTGAGGAGAGGAGAAAAATAGAGAGAAGTAGAGAGATAGAAGTTTTAATAGTTTTAAGGCAACGCTGGGTAGCCCTGCTAGTATTGAATAAAGTTCAGTTTCAGTATAATCTATGTTCCTTATTTTTATCTTTTTCAATGCATTTTTAAAGTTTTCTAATGTTTTTGTTTAAAGCTCTCATTCATTATCAACAGTCTGATTGTTCAACAGATGTTGCTTGCTAACTACATACATGACGTCACTTTTCATTGAACAGGCCTGTTTCTTATCTTGATAGAACATGGCAGTTGAGTTTGTTTCTTGAATTCACTAGCTAAGTAGCCTTCTCTTCAATCTCAATTTGGGCCAGCAATTAATTTTCACCACTCCTTTATAACAGTTCCCTGGCAGTGATATCACTCTATTGGCACTATTTCAATGTGTGGTATTGATTTTAATTAACAAAATATAATTGTTTAGACGACTCTATATTTCAATCACTTATTCACTTCCCCACATTGAGGATTGGCCTATGTTATTTCAAATAATCACTCATTGTTGGACGCCATTTCGCAGTCATGTCCAAGGCTTTCCTTAAAGATAATGATGTCACCTACAACAGACATGTCAAACATAAGTTCATCTGAGAGCCATATGAATCAATTTGTGACCGACTTAAGTTAATTTGGGTCATAAAGGTCACATGTGATTATTTGGAGTTGTTTAATTGCAGGATAGCTTTTTATTTAAACTCTTACAATATGTATACAAATTAGTGTTGGGACGATTTATCGGAATCCGAAAAATCAGAACTTTGGAGGTGTTGGAATTGGTATCAGAATAGGGGAAATTTGTGCTTATTTTCTAATGCCAAAAACGATTCTTTTAATTGTCTTTTTATTTTATTTTGTTTAAAACAGTCTTTCTCGTAAAACAAAAATCTGTAGACCATCCCCAACAAATATATTTTCACGTTTGAGAAAATATCGGCACATTTAACATGCGTTTTTATGGTAATAGTTTGTTGTAGAGACTACATGAAAATTCAAATATGGAAAGAAAAATTATGAAAAAATTCAGCTCAATTCTACACAAAATTATTATAGCCCTTTTGATCTCAATTCAAATTTGAATACGACACATCGCTTCGATTGAACGTATACAGAATTTGTTCATATCATATATCAGCCTCTTAAAGAGTCGACAACATTTCTGTACATCCCGCGATGAATTTTCTTAAAATTCACGTGACTTTTTTTTTTTACTTTTTTTTTTTTTGTAATTCCTACGCTTTATAGAATGCACGATTAAAGTTCTTTGTACGGTTACTTACTATTTTTGAGTGCTCCTTTTTTCCAATATATGGATAAAAAATAACATTTCTCACAAAATATAACGACAGTCTTAAAATAATTATTATAACAAAATATAAAGAATCGAAATCAGTAATTGTATCAGTATTGGAATCATATTGTAAAAGTATTGGCATCACTAACACAAATTAGACAACAGGCAAATTAAAACTATGTACAAGATGCAAATATTTTTATTAAAATCATTCATATTTTTCTTGACTTTTATCTTAAATTTTTCAAATAACATATCTTTCATCAGAAATTGAAAGTTTAAAAGTATTACCTTTTGTATTTTTATAATTATTAGGGACCTTTCTTCTTCATGTTATCGAAGTGTCTGTCCATTGTATTTGGCCAATAGCAGAATAAAAGTCCTTACTGTTAGTACTGTCAAAACTATTGAATTGTTTTTATACTGATGGTTCTTAACTTACCAAGGCCAAAAACCACTCAAGAATAAGGGTTAGTGAGATTTTCAGTTGGAAGATGGAATAGTATATGAAAGGATAAAGAACTATGATAATTTTACAGAACAATGCAAGAGACATTTGCTGATTTGAAAACAACTATGTTGTAGCCTGTAAGGAGACATTCTCACAGTAATGTGTTGCCTAGACAAGTTCCACGCGAATTTCAGACCATCTTGAAAACTTTACAGCAGCAAGGATTTTTTTAGTTTCTTATATCTGGACATTATAAGGTGATGTGTACAGACTAGGAGACTTAGATGGTCTTCGTTAAAAGAAGGGATTAGAGTTCTTGGGCCAGTTGATGTAGAACAGTTAAAGTATTTGGTCCAGTTCACATGACAATAGAAAGAAGTGATAAAAATGGACTTCAGGTATGTATAAGGACCTAGTCAGAGATAGACTAATTTGGAAATCAATCCAACATGTAAAACAGATGTGGAATCGAATATGACTATGATGGTGATGATACTGTTTATAGATAGTCCAGATAGAGATTGTGTGTGTGTGAGGGAGAGGATTTAATTTTACGTGTTTATCACCATATTCTCATCTCACTTTTGTTCAGTTGTAATAAAAAGTTACTGAACTTTTTGAAAATTTGTCTGGAATGTTGCAGTGCTTCCAGGTCAGAAGCGTTGAATGCTGCAGTGTGTGTTCCTATCTACTTGCCTGTCCACGATGGCAGACTTTGAGTTTTTTTGTTGTTTTTTTTTAATGGAGAGTAGAGAATGCATTGTGGATGCATTATTGGCAGCTCCCGTTACTCTCGCTTCTCTTTATTTGTCCCTCAGTCCTCATTTTTAATGAGTGATTTTTCTGACAAAGGGAGAAGAAAAAGCTGTTTTCTAGGTTGGCAGTATTTTGCGTGAACAGCCGCCAGGGATGTTGGAAATTTTCTGTTTCTATGTCTACCCTTGTAGCCATGTCACTAGTAAGGGTGCTGAAGGTAAACGTTTTATCTGGGCTGACATTATCCACCTGATAGTCAGGGACCCGAACCTTGGATTAACCACTAAGGAGGCTGTTCTATCAGCAGGTGCAAAGTACTGGGGCTGCTGTATTGCCATTTGGTGAATGGATTCTTGACCATGCAGTAACTTCTGGTGGGGCCTCTCGATGCCATATTAGTGGGTAATTGTTACGGCTTTACCTTTTCATGTGCTACAAAAAAAAAATATTTCTTAATTTCTATTTCTCTCTTACTTTCCCTCTCTGCCCTACTTCAAGCATGTCTGTCAACCTATTCCACAAATCCCAAAACACCATCATGAAAAGTCTTAATAAAAACACACGATTAAACCCGGATCTCCAACTTCTAACGTACCCCCCCCCCCCATTACCAGGTCTCCTTCTCTAACATCAGGGGTCTACGTTCTAACCTTCCAGAGGTTGAAACCCAATTACAGGAGATTAAACTAGATATTATTTCTAAGTGAAACTAGCATTGGACAGACCATTTCCCTAGATGAGTTCGTAATTAAAGGATACTCTAATTTAACTTCTAAATCTGATCCCCAAGATCGCCATGGGCATGGAATATGTGCCTATATAAAAGATGGCTTTCCATGCGGTATATGTGCTTCCGGGTTGCACTTGCTCAAACTACTGTATTTATATTTGCCCTCTATCGCCCCCACAATAGCGGAGTTACTATCTTTAAAAGCATATCTGAGAAAATTGATCACGCCCTATCTGCTTATCCTTCAGCTAATATTCATGTCTGTGGAGACTTCAATGTTCACAATGTGGAATGGTTAACTCACTCAAACAAGACCGATGATGAGGGGAGGTTCTGTCATGATTTCTCCATTGCTTATGACCTCACTCAGATTGTTCATGAACCCACCCGTGTTCCCGATACTGACGGCCAGTATGCAAGTCTCCTAGACCTCTTTCTCACAACTTGCCCTGAACTGTGTTCAGCTTTTGTTCTGTCTCCACTTGGATCTTCCGGCCACTCAGTTGTATCAGTTAAGATAAAAATGAAAAGTAATAAGTCCCCAGATGTACCTCTCCATCGTACAGTATATCGATACTCTATGGTTGACTGGGATAGCTTCCGCACATTTATATCAGATCTACCTCTGCATGCCATGTTTAAAAAGGATGTGTCCTCTATAGTATCAGACCTGACAGAATGGTTAATTGTAGGTATAGACCGTTTCATACCCTCGAAAAAATTTCAGCAAAAACCTAACAGCCAGCCATGGTTCTCTCTGGAATGTGCTGCTGCCATTGCGCATAGAAATCACTTTTTCCATTGCTTCCAATGTAATAGATGTACTGAGACTAAAGCTGCTCTCACAACTGCCAGCAACCACTGTAAAAAAGTAACGAACGCAAGAGAGTTGTATGCTCAGTCCGTCAGTTGTATGCTCAGTCCAAAATAGCTGAGCAGCGGTTTGGTTCCCACCAGTTTTGGCAAATAGCAAACAGAAACCTAAACAGAAGCATGTGCTCTATCCCAACTCTCATAAATGGACCTGAAGTAATCTCGTCAGCATCAGACAAAGCTAAACTCTTTGCCAAGAACTTTGCAGCTAATTCTAACCTTTGTGACCAAGGCTGCCAACCTCCAATATTTCCTCCTGCATCAGAAAACATCCTATGTGATATACAAATATCTGTATGTTATGTTGCCAAGCTAATCAAAAACCTTGATTCCAGTAAAGCAACCGGCCCTAACGGTATTCCAATTATAGTACTCAAGTCTTCAACCAGAACTTGCGCCCATCTTTACGTAACTGTTTAAACGTTGTCTTAAGGAGAACTGCTTCCCGTCACCCTGGAAAATCTCATCAGTATGCCCTGTATTTAAGAATTCAGGTGATCGCTCATCTCCCTCACAGTACAGGCCAGTAAGTCTCCTGTGCGTCATGAGTAAGTTGCTGGAATCTGTTTTAAATAGAGAAGTAATCAACTATCTCAGCAAAAATAACCTTCTTAGTGACACACAATATGGTTTCCGTTCTGCTAGATCTACAGCAGATGTGCTTACAGTTATATCATAGGATAAGCAAATCTCTCGACGGAGACTACCTTTCTAGGGCAGTTGCTCTTGACATATCAAAGGCGTTTGATAGAGTATGGCATAAAGGTTTACTTCACAAGATTTCCAGCTACGGTATAGCTGGAAATGTCTTCTCAATTATTAAATCATTTCTCTCTGATAGGTTCATAAGAGTAGTGGTTGATGAGCAGAAATCAGAAACTCTTAGTATTAATGCTGGAGTCCCTCAGGGATCCATCCTGGCCCAACTCTCTTCCTAATCTATATTAATGATCTTCCAAATCACATCCTTACATCATTCGTAGACATCTATGCTGATGACACTACTATCTATGGTAGCACATCTAAGACCGTAAACGACCAAGCTCTCTCTGATTCTCTCTCTCCTCTGATCTTGAGCAAGTGGTACAATGGGGAAAGGAGTGGCTTGTTACTTTTAATGCATCTAAAACCAAGCTTTTATCTTTACATCATCAATGCTCTGATCCCCATCTGGCATCAATTGAAATGAATGACTCTCGTCGCCTCATGTTTTGACAAGCTTCTAGGCTTGACCTTTACTCCTGATTTTAAATGGAACACATACATTAAATCTGTTACTAAGGCCGCTGGAAAAATGGTGGGATCTTTCTATCGATCCAGTAGATATCTCACTGCTGATGCAATTCTCTATCTATATAAGAGCCAGGTATGTCCAAGGATGGAGTACTGTTGCCACATCTGGGCAGGAGCTTCTAGAAAGGGTTTATCCTGCCTTGATAGAGTTCAAAATAGACTTCGTAGCCTTGTGGGGGATGTCTTTTTCTCTTCCCTGCAACCTCTTTCTCACAGAAGAGATATTGCGAGTTTGTCTCTGCTTTATCGTTATTTTCATGGCAAGTGCTCGGCTGAGCTCCAATCTATGCCCCCCCTCGCCAAACTTTCACAAGAAACACCCGTCTAGCAGAAATCACTATCAATAATTTCCCACACTCTTTATCTGTACCTAAACCTAAACGTAGATTCCATGAGCAAAGTTTCTTTCTTAGAACTGCACGCCTATGGAATTGTCTTCCGTTTTTCTGCTTTCCAGCTGACTACAATATGGTTGGCTTCAAGTTTAACATAAACAAGTTTTTGATGAGACGTTCCATATAAGTTAACAAATTTACTGAATCTCCATTACTAACGGTTACTATATTGTCCTATTTCTACTGTACACTCTTTAACCCTTATCCTCGAGTGGCCTCTTGGCCTTGATAAGTGATGATGCCTATGTAAAAAAAAAAAAAAAAAGGTTGGTTTTTAATGTGGGGAAAATCCGGTTCCCCATAAAGGGTCACTCTGAATAGGAACAAAAATAAAAATTGTCTCAGTCATGAAGGATTTGTCTTCCGATGACCAAGGAAAGAAAAGGTGAAGGTGTAGTATCAGAACAGATACTATACTTTGTTCCTAGTCAAAAAGCCAACTTTTCTGTCTTCTGTTTGGTGTAGTGTTCAGATTTGGAAAAAAAAGTCACTTGAGTATTCTCGGTGTTATCAGAATCGTCCTAATCTTTTGGACTTTTGCTGTCTTACTGTTATTCTTAAAAAAAAAGACATTTAAAAATATGTACAACCACTCGAGTGGTTGTACATATTTGAAAATTTTTTCCTTCTTTCTGAAGATGAGATTTACCTTGAAAATTCAAAGAACATAACACCATGATACCATCGACACATTAGGTTGGTAAATGAATAATTTATAATTGAAAATTATTAATATCTTTCAATATGGTCATTATTTTCTTACCTTGTCTAGTATACAAATCATAACCTTTAACCACAACTCTTACACACTACACACAATGCTTCAAGCAAACTACAAAATCCTCCTATATATCTTTATTGTTAGTGACAGTGATGGATGCTGAGTTGTTAGGAGGAAAGTGCATGCATCGGAATTTGAAGCTCGATTTTTTTTTTCTGGGCCAATATAGCTAACCACAAGTATCAATTTCGAGTTGTTATTATATTACAATTTGTGACTACTTCAAACGCCTCCATGGAACAGCACTGTCATTGTAGCCATGTCTCCAGGACATTTTATTTGGCGATGATTGTTTCAATGTAGTGACAATGTAAGATATTTGTTTTTCTTCTCTTGATGTGACTCGATTGCACCTGCATGTACTTCTTGTCAAATGACCTTTCATGAATGGAAATGGAAATGGCACTAACCCTATGCGAGTTTAACCAGCTTCCTCCAAAGGACGAAGTTCCATGGGAGTATGAAATTCACAAGCGGTCTCTAGTCGCATGTATATTCCTGTTAGGAGAGATGAGGATGTTAGCTTTTGCAATTCATGCAGGGATGTGTCAACATCCTCTTACAGTGTTTGAAATTCCCGAATTGGTTACCCATCTGGTACTGACCAGGCTCAATGTTGCTTAACTTCGGTGATGTAATGAGAACCGGTGTGTCAACATGATTATGCTGTATGACTTTTCATACACCCACCATTTATCTTATCTTTTGACAATCGATCATGTTTATGTTGTTTCTTCATATGTACATGGTCTCTGATGTTATTAACAAGGGCAGAGTTAGACATAAGGTCAATTTAATGTGGGGAAGATTAAGTTCCCTAAAATGTTACATTCTCAGTTGGGACATTGTTGTAGCCGTGCAGGTAGGTAATATCCAAGAGAAACACAATGGTATAATTAACAAAATGCGTATTAGTAAAAGTATGTTACAAAAGTATACATCATTATTCTGAGGCCATAACTGCCATGAATCACTACCCAATAACGTGTTAGATGTAAATATATTTATAGTCTCTGGGTAAGTCCATTATTCCTGAAATGAGTAAATCAGCTTATTCCATAACAACCATAAAACGAAATAAATTCCTTTGACTAGAATTATCTTATTTCTTCATTTCTTTTTCTCTCTTACTTTCCCTCTCTGTCCTGCTCTAAGCAAGTCTGTCGACCTATTCCACAAATCCCAAAACACCATCATGAAAAGTTTTCAGGAAAAATATACGATTAAACCCTGATCTCCAATATCCAACGTAGACCCCCATTACCATGTCTCCTTCTCCAACATCAGGGGTCTACGTTCCAACATTCCAGAGGTTGAAACCCAATTACAGGAGACGAAACCATACCTATTATTCCTAAGCGAAACTGGTATTGGATCAACTGTTTCTCTATATGACTTTTTAGTTAAAGGATACTCAAACTTAACTTTCAAATCTGACCCCCAAGATCGCCATGGACATGAAATATGTGCCTACATTAAAGATGGTTTTCCATGTGGTAGGGACATCTCCAAAGAAGATCCTAAATTATCCTATGTGTTTCTAGAAAGATTTTTTTTTTTTTTTACAAGGTCACCACTTATCAAGGCCCGGAAGCCACTCGGGGAAAAGGGTTATTGCATGTATAGTACGTTGTACGTTAGTGTTGAGATTTCATAAAGTGTCTACTTAAGGGGGTGGTTCATCAGGAATTTGTTTATGTTGGATTTGAAGACATCCAAGTTGTAGTCAGGTGGGAAACAGGCAAACGGAACAGAGTTCCACTGGCGTGCTGTTCTAAGAAAGAAGCTGTGTTTATGGAATCTACGTTTTGATTTAGGCACAGATAGAGAGTGGGGAAAATATTTGACAGTGGCTTCATCTAGACGGGTGTTTTTCGTAAAAGATTGGCGAGGGGGACCAGAGATTGGAGCTCAGACGAGCACTTGCCATGGAAATAACGGTAAAACAAAGACCGGCTCGCAACGTCTCTTCTGTTGGAGAGAGGTTGCAGGGAAGAGAAAAGAGCATCCCCCACTAAGTCACAAAGTCTATTTTGTACTCTGTCAAGGCAGGATAGGCTGTTTTTAGCAGCTCCTGCCCAGATATGGCAGCAGTACTCCATCCTTGGACGTACTTGGCTTTTATATAGATAGAGAATTGCATCAGTAGTAAAATATCTTCTGGAGCGATAGAAGGAACCCACCATCTTTCCAGCGACCCTGGCAATAGACTTGATGTACGTGTTCCATTTCATATCAGGAGTAAAGGTCAAGCCCAGAAGCTTGTCAAAACATTGAGCTTCTCCTAGGCGAGAGCCATCCATTACAATTGATGCCAGATGGGGATCAGAGCGTTGATGGTGTAAAGATAGGAGCTTGGTTTTAGATGCATTAAAGGTAACCAGCCACGTCTTCCCCCACTGAACTACACGCTCGAGATCAGAGGAGAGAGAATCAGAGAGAACTTTGTCATTTACAGCCTTTGATGTGTTGCTGTAGATGGTCGTGTCATCAGCATAGATGTCAACGAATGATTTAAGTATGTGTTTAGGGAGATCATTGATGTAGATCAGGAAGAGAGTTGGGCCCAGGATGGACCCCTGAGGGACTCCAGCATTAATACTGCAGGCCTCTGATTTTTGTCCATTGACCACTACTCTTATGAGCCTATTAGAGAGAAATAATTTAATGATTGAGAAAACATTTAACGAGGGACAGAAAAGTATCAAAACAGATACTACACTTTGCTCTTAATGAAAAGACATCATTGACGAATCATTTATTGAAAACGTTTCTACATCTTATTTTTTAATCTTTCTTCGAATAATTAGATTTAAAAAAGAAAATTAATATTTCAAGAACAATTTGTTTGACGTCAATTTTTGGAGAATAAATTTGTTTGGCATAAATAGTTTAAAATGTGTAAATTTGAATTGTGAAGATTGTTTGATATATATTTTATTAATATAACTTGTTTTTAACGGATACATTCAAATCTTGTTTTCAATTTCTCGAATCGGAAATGATACAAATCATTTTAGATGGGCAAATTGATTGGTAAAAGATTGATGAATTTGAACACTATATACAAGAGTCATTCCAAAAGTAAAGCCTCTTATTTTTCTTAACTGAAAATGTTGAAGAGCTATGAAGACAGGAATTGTATCATTAAAGGGAACAACTTTTTGTGCTTCAGAATTTATTTTTCTACATAGTCACCAGCATTCTCAACGACATTCTTGCCAGTAATCCAATGACGTATCTCTGCTTCTTATGCACGTTCATGACAAGGGTTGCTTTCTTAGAGTCTCATACTGTCAATATCTACAACAGAGAGATGAAACTTCTAGGTAATGAATCATCATAACAATTTAATTTGCAATCCCCTCTGATTCATTCAGGCGGAATAAAAAATAGGAGACATTACTTTTGGAACGACCCTTCTATTTAGAATCGACACATTTGAATGATGCGTTAAAAAAGATATATTTGAAAGTTTTGAAGATGAACACATTCGAAAGGTACAAACTATTTATGATAAACACGTTTAAATGACAGTGTTTGAGATGAACATTTATGTTTAAGATTAATCCAAAAGTGTTCAAGAAGGATATATTTGAATAACACAAATGTTCATGATAAATACATTGATGAACACGCCTGAATGACAAAAAATGTTTACGTTGAACACGTCTGAACGACACAAAGTGTCTAAGATTTAATTGGATCACTTTTTATTTTTTTTCTCTTGTTCCCCTTCAAATATTGTCTCAACAAGACAGATATTCAATGCATAAATGGTTATAATCCATCAAATGGACAAATTCGAAATTTCTTTGCTTGAAGAAATTTAACTGCTGTTTTTTTTTTTTTTTTTTGCGTCAATAGGATGCATATTTACTCTGGACTGCGGCTGACCTAGCGGAAATCTGAACCAAAGTTATTTTCCAGTAGATTTCATTTCAATATAAGTTCCATTACCATTTCAATCTAATCAGTCTTTTAGTTTCTTCTTAAATTGAAAAATAAATAGAATCCTCCTCCACTATATGGAATAGTGCTATTCAGTAATTTAAGCCATGTTAGTGACAACACGTCTCCCCAAGTTTCTAGTATTCTCCATCTTTATTCAATAACTTTTGCAAATGATTTTTCATTATCGCAACAGCCGCTTGTCATTGAATTCTTGTTGACAACGACCATTGGTCTTCACTGAAATAGGTAGCAACAAGCCTTCCCAGGGTCTCAATCCTCTTTACACTCATCTGATGAAGGTCTGGTTAGTGCTTTCCCTTCTCTATGTTTCTTCACTCTTCACGACTAGGGTGGCGCCAGTCGATGCAGACATCAGCATTCTTTAAGTTTAGTTGACTTCCAATTTTGTGGCTTCAGTTTTCTTGGTTCCATGTGATGTTTCTCCCTATCTTTTTGTTTTATTTCTGTTGCAAGTTAGTGTTTGTAGTTCATAGTCCAAGTTCTTTGGGACTCTTCCTAGTGATCCTTCAATTATTTATATCATATTGATTTTCTTCCTGTTCAATATTCCTTTCAATTCTCTGGCAAGTTCTGTGTATTTGTTTCGTTTTTTACTGTCTCTTTGATCTTCATTCTGATACAGCAAAATCTACAATTTTTCTTTTGTTGTTGTTAATTATTTTGATGTCCGGTCACCTTGCTTGGATGAATTTATTATCTATATATTATTATGCTTGTCGCTTCGACCATTATCATTGTATCCGTAAATTCTTCTAGTTATTATCATTATTAGGTTGGTGTAAAAATAATGTCGTTTTTATATATAGTTGAATGTCAAAAACATTATTTTTGCACTAACCTATTATTATTAGTAGTAGTAGTAGAAGTAGTATAGTAGTATTAATATTATTATTAATACTAGTTGTATTATTACTAATAGTAGTATTATCATTAGTAGTAGTATTAATAGAATATATAATAATAATAATAATATCTTTTCTTGTTCTTTACATAAACATCTATTTTAGGTCATTATTTCTATTTTCTATCCAGTAGGATCATCCCACATGGGAAGGCCAAGAAAAACATGAGAGGAAGTGATAAGGATAGACTTGAGAGGAAGCGGATAAAGACCTGGGCAGAGATAGGTTTTGAAGTCAATTTCTAAAAGCCATCCAACACATGCCAACATGTAAAATTGATGCTAAATACAATATCATATATATATATATATATATATATATATATATATATATATATTGCATTTTCACCCCAAACAAGGTACAGTGCCACTTCGATATAGGGGGCAACTATCTGAGACATAATTTTCAGGGATACTATGTAGGAAATTGAGCAGCAAGATGTCTGTTTAAATTGCAATTGAACTTCTGCATATCAGTACAGTCTGGGAAGCAAGAACTCAAAAGGGAATTTCAGAGTCTAGCAGTCCTAAGGAAGAAACTATTAGAATAGAAGACTTTCTTACATTTAGGGATTTCTACTGTCTAGAGGTGGGTTATTTACGCTGAGGAGGGACAAGAGCTTGTAGTTTTTCGGAGCACCTACCATTAAAATACTTGTAAAATAGGCAGGAGGAATGCAACATTTAATCGATGGGACAGTGGTTGGAACGTAGCTGATAGTGTCAGACATATTAGATTGGCAACTCTCTTTTGAATGCTGTCTAAGAGTGAAATACTAGTAGCAGATGCACCAGCCCAAATGACAACAGTACTCCATACATGGGCGAATGGTGGCCTTGTAGAGATACAGAATACTCTCAGGCATACGTAACTTTCTAGCATGATAGAGAAAGCCTGCCTTCTTTGCAGCAGCCTTGGCAATGCCCTCAATGTATCTGTTTAAACTCATGTCCCTCATGAATGTTAAGCTGAGTGGTTTGAACAAAGTACTTTCAGGTAATGTATCATAAGCTATAGCTATTAGTGGCTGAGAAGGTTTCTTATAATCAAAGAGAAAGAAGCTTAGTTTTGGAAGCATTGAATATGACCATCCATTTTTGTCTCCATTCCACTGCAGACTGGAGGTCTTTCTCTAGGGTTTCTGAATATGTGTTCAATCGTTTTCTCCTCATGTCTGTTATAGAGTGTGGTGTCATCAGCAAATATAGCCATCCCAGAGACAATTTTATCAGGGGGGGGTGTCATTTATGAATATCAGAAATAATAAAGGTCCAAGGATTGACCCCTGAAGTACGCCTACATTTATATCATATTGTTTTTATGTATGACCATCGATGACAACTTGGATTCTTTTCTTATTTAAGAAAGATTTAATTATTTTAAGTATTCATCTAGTAATACCATAGGATCTGATTTTCATGAAAAGACCATGTCATACCCTGTCAAAGGCTTTGGATATAGCTAGGGCCACTGCCCTACCATCTCCTGCTTTATCTAGTGCATGTTATATACATTCAGAGATTACAGTTAGGATATCTGCAGTAGAACGGGCTTGCCTAAACTCCTAGTGCTGGTCGGACAGAAGTTTAGTAGCTGTGAAGTAGTGGACTAGAGCTTGATTAATTATGGACTCAAATATTTTAGTGAAAAGAAGAAGGTTAGTGGGGCGGTGATTTAATGGGTCAGTTCTTTTGCCAGAATTCTTGTAAACTGGTACCACAGAAGCAGTTTTCCAGCAGTCAGGAAAGCAAGATTCGTTAAGGCATTTGTTGAAAAGTTTGGTGAGAAGTGGAACAACCTCAGCAGGGGATTTTTTTAATCATACAGCCGAGATGAGATCAGGTCCACATGCTTTTGAGGTGTCTAGTTTTTTTAATGATATCATGTTCTTGAGAAGATGTGATTTTTAAATCACCTAGTATGGTTTCTGTCTGGGAGGGAGTGGTTTGCTGGGTCCAAATTAGAGTTAGAGGCAAACTCACAAGCGAGCAGATTATCCTTCTTGGTTGCCGTGTAAACAACTTCATGATTGTTGGATAGTAGGAGAATTGTTGATTGCTCATTATTTACTACACTATTATAGATTTTCCAGAATTCATGAGCGCCTAATTT
Organism: Euprymna scolopes; assembly: GCF_053919585.1. Taxonomy (NCBI): domain Eukaryota; kingdom Metazoa; phylum Mollusca; class Cephalopoda; order Sepiida; family Sepiolidae; genus Euprymna; species Euprymna scolopes. The sequence goes on from NC_136495.1 coordinate 25,205,671, forward strand.
CTGCATTTCAATGCATTTTCTAGTGGTTTCAGTATATTCTTCTTGGCTGTTGCTATTTCCTTCTTACAATTACTTTTAGCTTCTATAAACTTTTATGTTTACTGGATTTATGTTTGATAAATCTGCAGTATGCATGTTGCCTTTGAGCAATGGCAGCTGCACAAGTAGAAATAAGCCATTGGGGAGAGTGGAGTTTTCTATAGAACTTACGTGTAGGAAAATGTGCTTCAATTGTTGCTTTAAACCATTTATTGCATTGTTCAGCAGAAAGAGAAAATATGTTTCCCCATAGAGCCTTATTGTAGTACCTTGTCGTTTTAAGCAGTGACCTTATTGTAGTACCTTGTCGTTTTAAGCAGTGACACTTCAAGTTTGGGTCGAAAGTTTAGTGATGTCTATCATTATCACAGCATGATCAGCATTCTCAAGTGGGCAATGGACATTTATTACACAATCCTCAGGAACTATGGTCAGAAATAGGTCTAGAAGTGAGGCTTGCTGGCCTGACGATTTGAGATACGGGTTGGGAATGTTACTGTTGTTACACAAAGGGCCCGGTCTAAGCGGGGTTGACATGCTAGTATATGTATGTGTATAGGTGTATATACATATATGTATTTATATGGATAAAAATGTGGCACGTGTCTGCAGATGGAATGTGGGGAACATGACAACTACATCAGAATTGTTTCAATAGTTCTCACGAATGTAAACAAAATTTGTTATTGTTTGAGAACGAATGTAGCAGTTAAAGGAATCTGGTTATGTTGATGTTTTTAAAAGTTGACAGAAAAAGTGACATAAAAAAGATTGGCAGATTGAGATTTGATTGTCAAACAAGCGGACACAACAATATACTTCTCTCTGTCGCTCCTCTCTCTATCCACCATAACAGAGAAACATTATACCCAAATGTGTTGTTGTGTATTTGAAATCTAGAAAAAAGGTTCATAATATAACACTGTCTGTGTCAAGGAATCGGATATAGAAAAGTTATGTATAATGCTACCAGCTGTGTCAGTGTAATATATATATATATATATATATATATATATATATATATATATATATACCAGCAAGGGTGCCCGAAATTGCCCAGGTGTTTGGAGGTGGGTGTTGAGCCCCCAAAAAAAAGTGGTAGTAGGAAGGCAGGCTCGAACCCATACCGCGAAGGAGGAAAAGAACGGAAAAAAACGTGACGTCTTTGCTGTTACGACCACCGCCAAACCGGAAATGACGTAGGTTTAAATTAAGGCTAGACAATCGAAAAAAGGGGATGACTTTCGAAAATATCGGTGAAAAAAGCGACTCCTCCCTGTAGAAAAGTGCCCAGTTGAGGGTGAAGAAATTAATGTTTTTAGCCAATTTTTCAATATTTGTCGTCTGAAGGGTCGAGCTTCAAAATGATACTGATCTTGTGAAAATTCATCGCCTCTGTCGAAAGTTTTAGGCAGACATGCAAACATACATATAAAACATTTATATATTGGTAGCTCAAATTTTCGACCCAAACCGATTAAAAAGTTTGCCCTATCTCTGAATGCCCTTTATGTAAAATTTCAAATGTTTAGACCAGAAATTTTCTGAGTTATTTGGTAGAGACCACAGAGGTCCAATTTTTTAAAACTTTGACCCCTATTATGACCCCTTAACATTTATTGCTTTGGGCTGAAATCAAGTTATTAAGTTAGATCCATGTCCAAGGAACCTATATCTAAAATTTCAAGTGTTTAGACCCAAAATTGTCGGAGGAGTTTGGTAGAGTTCTCAAAAGTCAAATCTTTGAACTTTGACCCCTTAACAGCCAAATTTCTGGCCGAAAACGGATTACAAAGATTTTCCCAAATCTCAGTACCCTGTATATCAAATTTCGAGTCTGTAGACTGAAAATTAACGGAGTTATTGTGTAGGGAAATGTACACAGACATACAGACAGACACTTTCACTTTTATATATATATATATATATATATATATATATATATATATATATATACACATACAGATATAGATATATATGAAATTATTCATGTTAAAATAATTATTATAATGTTTTAAAAAGACTAAACTAGACACAGATTTAATGAAAGAGAGCAGCTATTTATTCAATGGGATCTCTTCATTTCAAACCATAGATCAGTGGTTGTGGAGGGAGAGAGAAAGAGTGCTCAGAATCACTAATTAGTTATCTTTTCACCCCATCTTATATGCCCCAATGCGTTTGAGTGCTTTCAAAAGGGCTGTCTGCTTACTACCCCCTTCTCTTTGTAACATATTCGTTTTTAATACATTCCCACAGCCTAGCTAATTTTCATTCTGGTTTAAGTTAGTTGACTTTTGTTGACTTTTCCCCTGCCACATATCCTATTATTCTCAACTAAAATAGGCACTAATTGATCTGTCTATGCAATATACACCAATTTGTGTTGGTCTATCTGTTCAATGTTTATTAATGCATCAACTTGGGTTGATCTACAGAAGGAATATATAATATTTTATCAATATTGCAGTGAAACCATCTAGTTTTCTTTTTAGTATAAATCAGTATGGTACATAATGACTTTTGACCAGCTTGATTCTGATTTTCAGACTGGTTTTCCCAATTCTTTCTAGAATTAGGTACTTATGGAAGGGACAGTCTGAAGGTTGCCAACATCCATAGTGAAAATGTTGCTATGAAACGGACAGAATTTGGTCTTGATGCCCATCTTGGTCAAATAGTCTGTGACAAACGTGGAGTTGTAGACTGGTGCATTCGCGCAAATCTTACGCATCTTCAATTCCTCGCAAATAATTGTGTGTACAGTTCCCACACTGACATCAAACTGTGCACTTATTGTTTCTATAGACACACGATGGTCCTCATCTATGAAGTTCTTTATTTGGCCAATCAATTCTGGTGTTCTGACTTCTTTACTCCTCCCACACCTCTCATCATCTCTCACAGATTCCCTGCCTTCCTTGAATCTCTTATGCCGCTCAAAAACTGATACTCAATTCATGCAAGACTGTTCAAAAGCAGTCTGAAGCATTCCATACGTTTCTGCGACATTTTTTCTAAGTTTAAAAGAGAATTTTATTGCATATCATTCTTATAAAGTGTCCTCACATCCAGATTGTGCTTTTGAAATTCATCGGCTGTGAAAATAAGGCTTTGTAAGGGTGGACTCCAATTCCTGCTGTAGCTGTTCATTTGAACCTGAAATCATAAAAATTGATCAATCATCTCATAAGATGTATAGCAATAACATACTGAATTTTTCAAGAGTCTACGACAATTTTAAATGCCTGTACAAAAAAAAGTCTGGAAACATATTGAAGGCGCCTCATATTTTGTGTTTATTTTTAATATTACTCATCTCAGAAAAGGCATATTGCCACTTGAATGTAAGGGGATACTATTTGGGACCATGCCTATTGGATCCCTTTGTAGGGAGTGTAGCAGCAAGATGCTTGTTAGCGTTACATTTAAACTTCTGCATATTAGTACAGTCATGGAAGCAGGAATATATGAAAGGAATTCCGAAGTCTAGTAGTTTAATGGAAGAAAAAATAGAGTAGAAAACTTTGTGGTATCTAAGAATCTCAACAGTGAAGGAGTGGGATTTTGCTGCTTGTCAAGTTAATCTGGGGTATTTACGTGGAGAAAACAAAAATCAAAATACTTATAAAGCGAGTACAGAGATGAAATGGGTTGGAGCTTCGTCGCAGGACTTATTGGATTGGAGACTTTTTGGTGCTTGTGCACTTGTGCTATCACGCTATTTTTAAATAGTGTTTTTTTCAGGTTAAATTCAAGCGTCACAATATCTTTATCTTGTTAAATTGTTAGGTGAATAGTTACGAAATACCTCCCCCTCTCCATGTTCAGAATGGCTTTCAAAATAATGTTATTTTAGTACAGGGGCAAAAGTGCACAAGTACTGACTTTTTTTTTTTTTTTTTTTTGGAACCTGTCTAATTGGGAGGAAGACTAGTAGCAGATGTACAAGCCTAGATGTGGCAACAATACTCCATGCATGGGTGAATGTTGGCTTTGTAGAGATATTTGTAGAGAGTTTTGGCAAATAGCAAACAGGATCCTGAACAGAAGCGTGCGTTCTATCCCAACCATCATCAATGGACCTGAGGTCATCTCGTCAGCATCAGACAAGGCCAAACTATATGCCAAGAACTTTGCAGCTAATTCTACCCTATGCGATGAAGGCCATCAACTCCCCATATTTCTTCCTATAACGGACAACATGCTCTGCAACATACAAATATCTGTGCATGATGTCGCCAAGCTAATCAAGAACCTTGATTCCAGTAAAGCAACTGGCCCTGACGGCATTCCGATCATTGTGCTGAAAAAGCTTCAACTAGAACTTGCCCTCAGACTTACAAAACTCTTTAAGCGTTGCCTTAAAGAGAAGTGCTTTCCAATACCCTGGAAAACCTCATCAGTATGCCCTGTATTTAAGAACTCAGGTGATAAGTCCTCTCCCTCTCAGTACAGACCAATGAGTCAACTGTGTGTCATGAGTAAGCTGCTGGAATCCATATTAAATAGAGAAGTAATCAACCACCTCAGCAGAAATAACCTTCTTAGTGACATGCAATATGGTGTCTGTTCTGCCAGATCTACAGCAGATGTGCTAACTGTTATATCTCATAGAATTAACAAATCTCTTGACAAAGGCTTCCTCTCTAGGGCAATTGCTCTTGACATATCAAAGGCCTTCGATAAGGTATGGTATAAGGGCCTACTTCACAAGATTTTCAGCTACGGTATAAGTGGAAATGTTTTCTCGATCATAAAATCATTTCTCTCCGATAGGCTCATAAGAGTAGTAGAGTAGTAGTTGATAGCCAGAAATCAGAGGCCATCAATATTAATACTGGAGTCCCTCATGGGTCCATCCTAGGCCCAACTCTCTTCCTGATCTACATCAATGATCTCCCAAAATACATACTTAAATCATTCATTGACATCTATGCTTATGACATGACCATCTATGGCAACACATCAAAGGCCGTAAATGAAAAAGTTCTCTCAGATTCTCTCTCCTCTGATCTTGAGCGTATGGTACAATGGGGGAGGAGGTGGCTGGTTACCTTTAATGCATCTAAAATCAAGCTCCTATCTTTACATCATCACTGCTCTGATCCCCATCTGGCATCAATTGATATGGGTGGCTCTCGTCTGGGGGAAGCTCCATGTTTTGCTAAGCTTCTGGGCTTGACCTTTACCCCTGACCTGAAATGGAATACGTACATCAAGTCAGTTGCCAAGATCGCTGGAAAAATGGTAGAATCTTCTACCGCTCCAGAGGATGTCTCACCCCTGATGCAATTCTCTATCTGTATAAAAGCCAAGTACGTCCAAGGATGGAGTACTGCTGCCACATCTGGGCAGGAGCTGCTAAAAACAGCCTATCCTGCCTTGATAGAGTACAGAATAGGCTTCGTGGTCTAGTGGATGATGCCCTTTTCTCTTTCCTGCAACCTCTCTCCCACAGGAGAGACGTTGCGAGCCTGTCTTTGTTTTATCGTTACTACCATGGCAGGTGCTCGTCTGAACTCCAATACCTGGTCCCCCCCTCGCCAATCTTTCACGATAAACACCCGTTTAGCTGAAAAGTTTTCCCCACTCCTTATCTGTGCCAAAATCAAAACGTAGATTCCATAAACAAAGCTTCTTTCTTAGAAGTGCATGCCTGTGGAACTCTGTTCCAGTTGCCTGTTTCCCACCTGACTACAACCTGGATGTCTTCAAGTCCAATGTGAACAAATTCCTGATGAACCGCCTCCTTAAGTAATACACTTTATCAAATCTCCAACACTAACGTACTGTACACACAATAACCCTTATCCCCGAGTGGCTTCCAGGCCTTGATAAGTGGTGACTACCTTGTAAAAAAAAAAAAAAAAGAAAAAGATATAAGATAATGTCAGATGTGAGTAGTTTTCTAGCACGGTAGAGGAAGCCCACTTTATTTGCAGCAGCCTTGGTAATGTTCTCAATGTTTTTGTTTCAAGTCATGTTGCCTGTATGTTAAGTCGAAGAGTTTGAACGATGAGCTTTCGGTCATGGTAATCGGTTGTTGAGAAGGTTTCTTGTAATTGTTAAGGAAAGAAGCTTAGTCTTAGTAGCATTAAATCTAAGCTTATTTATGAAGTCACACCCTATGCATAGCATTTTTAGCTAGTCCATAATAGTATACAAGTACAGTTTAGACATTTGGTCTTTTCAAAGTCATTTTTATTATTTAATATTGACTGCGTTCCTGTGGATACTGTAGTCGTGCCATCAAACCAATATAATGTTGATGATTCTTTTCTTTCAAGTACTTGAAAATTCAATTCCTGAACGGTTAGCATTGTAATTCCATGTAATAAAACCATTCACAATGGAGAAATGGTAAATTTTCTAGTGCTGCAAGCCATTCTCAGAGTCTTTATTCTTTGCTAAACTTGGAACTTGGCTTTACTCCAAAGTTATTTTCTTTGAAAGAATATCTAAGTCGTATGATTATGTTTGGCAATAATAATAAATAAAAAAATGATACAATTTGTTAGATGTACACAAACAATCTATATAAGGTATTTCATGTTCATACATACGTTATCATCGTTCACCCTTTTTTTTTAAAGGATGGTGTTTTTATGTAGTGAAACCACAAAACATTCCAACGCATCCATTCTTTACTGAATAATCCTGGAACTTGTGTACAACCATATGCTCCCTCTCGACAAGAAGCACTGACCTCCAGCAATGTTTCTGTGATCTTCTATTTCATCTTCTATTTTCGTTCTGGCTGTGTCGTTGTCTCTCACACATTGGCGACTGTCTATGGCAAGCACTGGTTCACATATAACATAGAACACAAAACACATTTTGCAGATATCAGTTCAAATATGGAATATTGTTTCCACATTTGGGCTGGTGCATCTGCTACTAGTCCGTCACTTCTAGATTGAGTTAAAAAAAAAAAAGAGGGGCCAACCAATAGTTCCCACATTGTTAACCAAGCTCCAACCTCTGTCACATTGGCAAAATATTGCATCCCTGTGCTTGTTTTGCAAGTATTTTAATGGAAAGTGCTCCAACGAACTGCAACCATTTATACCCCTAGTGAGGCAAGGATTGCACAATCTCCAACCACACCTCTTCTGAATCGGCACTAGGACCAAGACTGATTGGAAACACTGCGGAAATAAGTGGAGAGCACATATAGCACCTAGAATTCTCGAATGGTCACCCATTTTAGTACTGATTAGACTCAACGTTGCTTAACTTCGGTGATCTAATGAGAATCAGTGTGTCATGCTGTACATAGAAAAAGTAGAGAGAAAATAGAAAGAGCAACAGAGAGAAAAAGAGAGGTATATATAGAAAGAGTAGTAAAGAGAAAGGAGTGTTACATTTCGAAAGAGTAACGCAATAAGATGATTTTAATGCATATTTTCCTAGTAAATCAATTCACACCTTGAGATTGTTGATGGATTATGATTTATTTAAAAACAGAAGAAAATGCGAGTTGGTGTGCCGGAATGTAACTGCTTTCATCTTTATTTACATCTTCATCTCGTTGATGTTTTGCATCAGTTCGCACTTGTTCGTTTTCCTTTTTTTTTTTTTATTCGCACTTCCATGTTAATAACTTTTTTCCATCGTCATCATGATTAGCTAGGATAAGCAAATAAACTGTGAAAAAATTTATCCTGGCTCCATTTCCTTTTTTCCTTTTCTTTTTTGCTGAGTTTGTCGGCCTGTTCCATTATGGTTAATCTCTCTGCCCGCACCAAATTGCAGATTATCAAAGCATGGTGCATGCTCCACTGAAATGATGGGCCAAATTCAATTACGCATATGCAGCTTTTAGCCTTGAAATCGCCCACTCTGCATCTTTTTCACTTAGTACAGATATATATATATATATATATATATATATATATATATATATATATATATATATATATATATATATTTCTCTTTTTCAAAAAATAAACAAACTAAAACGTTTCGTTTTTTATTGCATTTGTTTTCTTTTTGAAAAAAAAGGGAGTATCTCTCGAAATTATTAAGGGCATTTTACCATCTCAATTATATAAAGCAGTCTGTCCATATTTAATAACTTATATGTAAAAGATTTTGAGAAAAAAAAGAAGATATATGAAGATTTGTAATTTAAATGTGATCTTCGTTTGTTTGTTTGTTGATTTTTGTTTATGCATCAAGTCACTTCACAATTCCAGTACAGTAGAACCCGGGATACGGTGGCCCTAGGATACGGTTTTTTCACGTTACGATGTGGAGTACGATGTTTTCCGGACCCTGGTTACGGTACTTGCCCCGCCTTACGGTATTGGTAATGTTATTTGATTATATACATGTGTATTATATACTGTACGGTATTTTGCTACTAATTTTTAATGCCGTATTCCGGGATTCTACTGTATTTTACATTTCTGGCATACAAATTTGCTAAAATAATCCAAGATGGACCAAACCAAATCATTAAAAATGTCCATTTCTTGTTTATTAATTATCTTAAAAATAATACATTTCCAATAGTTGGATTATTATAAAATTTTGATATGCAATCATATGCATTAACTAACCGATGAGAAAGCGTTATGTTAAATACAAAAAAAAAAAAAAAAGAAAAAAAAAGCCATTTTAAGAATTTGGTGGACATCTTTAATGTTATATTGAAAAGAGAAAAACATGAAATAAAATTTTTCACGTTTCTCATTGCGTTAGTGAAAAAGCAACTTTTCCCTTATTTCCAGTTTGACCAATAAATTAGCCGAATTTTCTTGGATTTTATGACATTATCCAATGTCCATTATTTTGATTTCGTTTGAACGTAATCAATATATTGCCTTGTCTTTTCACATTGGCTCTATTGAACGTTAAGTTAATTATCATATCTTTGTTAATAGCTTTTTGGTGTTACTTAGATCCTATCTAGGTTTTAGCTGAAAATATACTATGAATGAATTTTTTTGTGTGTGTATATATATTAGGTTGGTGCAAAAATGTTTTTTGACGTCTATATATTTGATAAAAAACATTATTTTTGCACCAACCTAACATATATATATAATATTTTTATTTATATGAACAAATATTACATAGTCGCTCCACTGAACATGCTAATGTTTCGGACAATTAGTTGGCAGGAGAACCATATGCCTTCAGTAGCAGATAAGCTTCATTATGTCGCCTGATGAGGACTTTTGGTTCTTGCCAACCAGTTGTCTGCAGTGTAGCGACTATGTAATATTTGTCTATATAAATAAAAATATTATAACTTGCTCTTTTTTATTGAGCACTCTTAATAACCTCGTTTAAATTCATGACTTTTATCGCTTGAATACTTTTAACTTGGTATATATGAATTTCAAATGTTTTTTAATGTAATTCCTAATATGATAACAATATTCTCATCATCTGTGATAGAGCACTATCATAGTTAAGTGAAACTAAACAAATGTTAAGTTACATATTTTACAAGTTTAACAACATATATATGTGTGTGTGTGTGCGCGTGTGTATTTAGGCAGTATTTTTTCTCTTAAGCATATTTCATTAAATAAAATAGACATTTTTAGTCTATTAATTCTATTTTTGATCCCTTCCAAGTTCCGAATAACTGTTTTCACTTGTTGTAAGTTCAAGTACTTTTCAAAACCAGTTAGATTAATCTATCCCTGACGATGAATCCAGAAGGATTGGAAAGACAAATATAGCGATTATATCAGCCAGTTACTGCCAGAAATGAAGACCCTTATTTAGAAGTTGGAAACAATCAAAAACAGCATTAATAGACAAAAACCGTCTATTTTATTTAATGATATATATATATATATATATATATATATATATATATATATATATATATATATATATAGTGGTGCCAAAAAGAAAGTTGGCACTTGTAATATTTTCAAAAACAGCAAATTTAAGCTAAATTGAATGTAACTGTTTAAATAACCTATACCTCATTTGATTCACATTTTATTCCTCTATAATTTTCCCTGTTCATATTTGACTTTTGATTGAAGTATATTAGTGTTCACGTCAATTTAAAAAATTAACTTCAAATCAAGAATGCAAAAAGAAACTCCGTAGCAACAAATGAGCTTAAAATATCCACTTTTTAGGCAACAAAGCATCTCTAATCGTAATTGTTGTTGTTCCAGGTTGTATAACATAACATTTAGTCCATATGCCTTGACTTTGTCTTCGTGATAGTCAGGAGCCTTTCTGGTTTATCCAATCAAGAAATCAGCTGCAGATTGAAATGTGATGAGAAAACGGTACAAACGACTCTGCGAAAGCACCAAAACACCGGCAGTGTTCATGATGCCACCTAAATTTGGTTGTCCTAGAGTTACTTCTTACAAGTTAGTCAATGCTATCAAGATCTGCAGCCTCAGAAACAGATTTGAAACGGGTTCCCAAATCCAACAATAGTGTAATCTTGTTAAAAAGTGCCCTCTTTCTACAGTTAAGAACAGATTGAAGGAATTTAATTTGAGAGGCTGTGTTGCAAGATGCAAGCCAATGATTTCTGTAAAGAACAGAAAGCGTCAGATTCAATAAAGATCATAACTCTTCATATTGGTCAAAAGTACTTTTTAGTAGTGAAAGCAAGTTCAATAGGCAGTGATGGTAAGTAGTACATCCGTTGAAGGAAGGATGAAGAATTTAATCCAGTTTTCATGCTGCAAGGTGGTGGAGGTTCAGTTTTGGTGTGGGGCATTATTAATGCTAATGTTCCAGGGCCTATAGTTCGCTTGCAAGGTCGAATTAATTTGATCAAGTACTTTAATATGTTAACATATTTCGTGTTTTGATAGGCCTGCACAATCTCCAGATTTCAATCCTATCCAAAACGTATGGCATTGCATAACGCAACAGCTGTGGAATGATAAAACAGTGGGATGGTCCTAGAGTATTGCCACAGACTAATTCAAGAGAATGCTCCAAAATTTGCAGGCTGTCAAATTGCAGATGGGCTATGCTACTAAATATTAACAAATTCATTGTGTTCCTGTTGTATTTGTGTTGCATTAATATTCTAAAGTTACATTTAAATAACAATTTTTCATTGTGCAGAGTTTCTTTTTGCCTTCTCGATTTGAAGTTATATTTTTTTAATTGACATGAATATTATGATGCTTCAATTAAAAGTCAAATATGAACAGGTAAAATTATAGTAGAATAAAAGGCGAATCAAATGAGGTATAGTTTGTTTAAACAGTTTTAATCAATTTAGCTTAAATTTGTGGTTTTTGAAAAAATGACAAGTACAGACTTTCTTTTTGGCGCCATTGTGTATGTGTGTGTGGGTGTATATATATATATATATATATATATATATATATATATATATATATATATATATATATATAAACGAGAACTGTTATTTATTCCTATGTAATCACTGCCTTAAATTACATATAAACATATAAGCTGCTACACACACACACCCATATGTATATATAAATATATGTGCGTTTTTGTGCATATATATGACAAACGTCTATATTCCAAATTTCAAGATGTTGTCCATCTTACTGTTTATTTTTTTTTTAAGCATGTTGAAATGTTCAATTCTTGACAAGGTGAGGTTTTTTGGGGCCATGATTTCTTGAACTGTATGTGAAAGAAACCACAGGATCAACATCGACTGTCTATTCGTTGTAAGAATTTATGTGGTGGTCACTGTATAGTTCTTTATCTTATGTTGCCGGGCATACTACTTGTGCTTGGTTGTTGGGCCTATGTTTTGTTAAACTGACATATAAGAAACCTCTGAATCATATTTTCACTAAATATGAGTGTAGACTGTTTTGCAATTTCTTCAGGATCAATTGCTTGTTCAATGAATGTTCAGATACAGAAACATAATTTACATTTGCACTGATAAAAAACACATAAATTTTCAAGTCTTATAAAATTCTTTGCAGTTAATAAAAACAAAAAACAAAAAAAAACATGCTATCAACTTACCCTCAGTAAAATTTTCACAGCCCGTTGTTCTGTCATTGTTGCTAAGTGACGACATGGAAAAAATGGCTTTACCAATGATAGATAAATTAAAATAACAGTTTCGATTATTGATTATCAGTAATTATCGGGGGTATCTGAGACAAAACTTAACTAAGATTACTCCCAGACTTATACACTAAAGTTCTGTAAATTTGAAAGAAAATCTGTGCAGTCGTTTTGGAGTCTATAAGAAACGAACTCACACATGCACAAAGTTGCATTTATATCATTGTAGAGATATATACATATACCTGTATATATATACACATACATGCCCTTTTGCTTCAACTGTAATTTCACCTTTGGGAAAGTTGGAAGCCATTTATTCAGGTTTGACAAGTGCATTGACCCCCCCCTCCACACACCACAACCTCTTACATGAAAAATCCAGAAACATATTATCAATTCTTATTCTAAAAAAATCATTGTGCTCTGTTGTGAGTGGGGGAAAAATGGAGTGTATGCTTATATTGAGTCAATGCTCATTGTTACTTTCATGAGGGGTTTATAAGATTGAATCAAATGTACCTTTAAATCTTGTCTCTTCATCTCTTGATCGTGTCGGCTGTCCTGGAACGAAAGCTCATGACAACAACGCAAGTCTTATTTCTCTGGATAATTGGAACTTTATTCGTTTTACGGTCGAAGTCGCACCCCTGTTCTCTGTCTATCCTTAAGGAAATTTCTCTATCAATTCATCTGACATACATTGCTACCTCTCGCTGGTTCCACGCAAAGTCTCTCATAATAACTGATGACTGTGTCTTATGGACTCAAACTGTCGACTCTAACTCAAACTGAGCTAACTGGCTGACTAAAAATGTAGCATGTGAGTTTCTATGTATTGACCTCTTGATCCCATCTGCACTAGAAAGCCTGTTTAACCTCTGTCGGCTTGCTCTTCATTACATTTGTTATTTTTCTTTATTTCAGAAAGAACACTTGAAGCCAATGTTTAACAAAGTGTGTGTACTGAATCTTTCGCCAACACCAATAAAATCAGTAAACGGAGCATAGCATTTCTGGTAAGTAAAGAATTAGTATACTTATTATATTATAAGCAATATTGCGAGGTTGGAGTCGGACTCGATGCTCAGAGTCGTTTTTTAATCCTCCCAAAACTCAATAGTCTAAATATTGGCCTTTTAGCTAGAATCATACTGTAGTATCTGTTCTGATACTATACTTCATCTCTTCTGTGCGATGGTGGCTAAATGGTTAACTGATAACCTGGGAGTGCCAAGTTCAAATCCAGTTCATTCCAGAGAAACACTTTCACTTGTCTCCACTCCTGTAAGTAACCAATGTTTTTCTAGAAAGAATTCTAACTAGAAAGACATCAGAGAAACCAATATCAATAATAGAATCCTCTGATTCATCTATTATATAAAAGCTGAAATATGTGTTTGTGTGTGCACTTTTTTTGTATATTCGGCAATGGTTTTTTTCAGAGGAGGAAGGCGTTTGGAGGGGGTTACCGTTTCTTAGAACTTTTTATATGCACCATAGATTATAATATCTCTGATTTACAAAAGGAGGTCGTTTCTATCTTTTATTTAAGCGACTGTACTCATAGAGATTCAACGCCTCTGTGCAAAAAAAAAAAAAAAAAGAAGGAATACTCAAATTATGAAACCTCATCTCAAAGGATTGCAATAAAATAATATATAATTTCTAAATTTCTACTAATAACTACAAACACAGTAATCAATGATATTTAAGTTTGGCTTTTTGAGGGCAAATTCTCTGGTGCAATAAAATCAGGAGTACAGGGTAGAACGATAAAATTTGTCGCCACAACACTATAGCTTTATTTTAAAATTTTTATGGAAAAAATCAATTCGGGTAACTGGATTATGTAGTAGAGCTGACATCTATTAAATGTAGCCGTCTTCAGCCTCAATCAGCACCTCAATACGGGTCCAGAACTGAGAGCATGCCTTTTCCACAAGCACTGGCAAGAGCTCAGTGAATAATCCGCGAATAGCAGTGATCAGGCTGGCTTTTGAGGTTATGGGAGGTCATGTGGATGATGTTCTTGACGTATGACCAAATGAAGTAGTTCGACGAGTTCAGGTCGGGAGGCGGGGAGGGGGGGGATGCCAGTGAGAGAATTATACAAAGTCGTAGCACTCCTTCTGAAGTCAAGCTTGGGTCTCTTTGGACCGGCACCGAGTCCTGCTGTCATATCCAGGGTCTGCCAGCGGCCATCTGATTGCACCAGGAGATCACCACACTCTTCAACGCATCCAGGTACACATAATAACATTACATTTGTAAGAATTATTCAGTTTGTGCAAAGTCTGTATTTTTTTTTTTTTTTGTCCTATACTCTGTGAAAATAGGTTTCTGAACCAATAGCACACAAGATGACTAATTTTCTGATTTTTAACAAACATTGAACGATTATAAGTCGGATGCTAATTGTGCGACTAATGTTGATGTTTGTTAGCTTAATGTCTATGATATTATGTCTCTCTATGCATATTAACTAATTAGCATTTATGATAACCCATTTTGGTTTGGATCCATTTCGTTTTGTATATAAGAAAAAAGATAGGAAAGGAAAATTTTGTTACGAACAGTTGAGAATAGCAAAGAATTCCACTACTGACCTTGGGCTGTGTGTGTGTGTGTGTGTTGGGGTATGTGTTGTGTGTGTTGGGGTATGTGTTGTGTGTGTTGGGTGTGTGTGTGTGTGTGTTGAGAATAGATTGTGAGATAGCGAAGTCAGACAGACAAAAGCCATTCTAGTTTGTATGCAGAAGATAATTAGAATATCATAGAAGTGAAATGACTTTCGGATATTTTCTTTCATTCTATTTAAGCCGGTCGTATCCAGGCCGCATTTAAGCTGTCTTTAGTTGTCATGCATAAAGATCTATGTACTTGTGGCAATGGCGCAGGTGATTCTCTACTCTGACTGGAGAACAAGAAAGGCTATTAGCATCAGAATAAAGAATTGGTCGACAGCCAGAGAATGCATTTTCACTGGCAGCTGCTTGTCTCAATATTAGATGAATTCTTTGTTTTGGTTGTTTCTTTTTTTTTTCAGTGCAATCATATGGTAGATTGCAAAGGCTTTGAGAAATGTCATCGGCGACTAGAACCATCTCCAGTTTTCATAGTTTCTGATCCATTAACATTCATGACTTAGTACTAAAGTTCGTGTGACGAAAATGAATGAAAAATAAAATTATATATATATATATATATATATATATAGCATTTGGACGATCGGGTTTCGATCCTAGCTTGAGGTAGTTGCTAGTCTAGCCGCACTGATGAGCTGTGGAACAGTACTGTATGTGGATGACTATAATGCTCCCTATCTTAGGTTTAGCATTTGGGAAGTGATATACAAATTACCATTAGCGTATGAAGCGATGCTCTTTATGTAAACAAATTGAGCTTAGGTATTTGAACATTGTCAAAGCATTGTTAATTTATTGCCCGCATAGCAGCAGCCGTATAGCGCAATGGTTAGAAGCTCTGACTGTCGTTTGGGCGATCGGGTTTTAATCCTGGCTTGAGGTAGTTGTTTGTCTAGCCGCACTGATGATCTGTGAAACAGTGAAGCAGTACTGTATGTGGATGACTAATATATATATATATATATATATATATATATATATATATATATATATAATCTGAGGTTATTTTTTTTAACATCTGATGAAACCTCATGACTTTAAATCTCTGTGATGAATAAGACCTGATATTTTCATTGCAAACTTTGCTTTCCTATAAGATGTATCGCCTGAAGAGGTCTCTAGTTAGTGGTAGCTAGTTGACCGAAACATGCTCATGACCATGTAGCAACATATTACTGCTTATGTAAAAACAAATAAAGAATATATATATATATATATATATATATATATATATATAGTAAATTATGAAAATATATATGGCAATTAAGCTACACAGAATATTCCATGTTTCATTCTCGTGAGAATTCGCCAGATAAGCCTGACGAATTCTTACAAGAATGAAACGCAGAATATTCTGTGTAGCTTAATTGCCATATATATTTCATAACTTACTACCTAGCCCTACCTATGTATTGAGCATTGTTGAAGTAAACACCAAAACAATTTATGCTTAAAATTATATCTTTATATATTAATTTATGTGATTAAATGAAGTAATCATATATATAGATGGGGAAGTATAAGAAGGCTATAGCAATGCAGAGAACTGAATGGTGTATTGGCATGACGTATGAACAAGGATGGACAAACGAAAGAAGGTCTTATTTGCTTTGTTATTTTATTTATCTTTATTTTTCTTATTGTTCAAGACAATCACGATACAAATCAGTAAATATGAACTTAACTGTTTGATATAACCGGGATGGTGAAGGTCTTAATATTTTGCGAATATCATCTCTTTTTCAAAAGGAAAGGGACCAAAGAACGTCCTTAAAAAAAGAAAAAAACATTAAAAAATTTCAATGTGTTTCTATTTTAAGGATGTTATCCAGTTTATGATGATAGTGATCGATACCATCGAGGAAATAATAACAGAAGATATTGCTTAGTGTGAGATTTGGCATAAATATTGGGGTGAAAGCGATTGCTTTAGCATTTGGACCATTGATTTAATGAAAATATTTTGTCTTTTTAATCTTATTTTTTTATAAGTTTTGCATGGCGATTTTTTAAAACTGTCTGCATGTATCTAAAATAGTTTGTTTTGGATGTTTTTTTTTTCTAATGCAATCATGAGGTCGATTCCAAAGGCTTTGGGAAATGTCATCAGCGACTAGAACCATCTTCAGTCTTCATAGTTTATGATCCATTAGCATTCATGACTTATTCAGTACCAAGGTTCATGTGATGAAAACGAGTAAAAAACAAAACCATTAAAGTAAATTATAACTATAAATTATAACTATAAATTATAACTAGCGAAAGCACTTGTTTATGCTGGCTTTCTCAATTTTTCTTGAATTTTATAGCCAAGATTAGAAATTAAGAATATCTGCTAAATATTTTACGTCCATTTTTTTTTTTTTTATAAAAAAAAAAAAATTACTCAGGTTTATGATGGTGATCAATATCGGTTAGGAAATAATGAGAACGCTATAGCAAAAATGATTTGTTTTGTTTGAATTTTTTTCTTTTTATTGCAATAACCACCCATTTTAGTACTGTCCAAGCTCAACATTACTTAACTGGTGATCTAATGGAACCTGTGTGTATGACTCATTAATGTTAATAATAATAATAAAAAAAAACTCATGAAAGGATGTAGATTCCATCAAGGGATTTTTGTTGTATCTTCTGCTTGTGAAAATCCAACGTCCATCCGTCTCTTTTTCTTCTGACTACAAAACTGCCATTTATTTATTTCACTCCTTTTTGTAGATCCGATAATAAAAGAAGCACAAAAAATCCATTGATGGATCTCATTATGTTTGATGAAAAAAAGAAAAAAAAGCTCATCATATAAAAATGAAAACAAAACGAAAACAATTTTATCACCCATTTCTTTTATTACTTTATTAATTACTTTTATCCTCTTTGTTTTGCGACTAATTATATCTCATTCGATTAAGAATTTTTAATTATAACCTGATATAATTTCATTATTTTCAATGGTATTGTTAGAAACTTTTATGAAGCTTCTATATGATTACCTCTATAATAATTAGATTATGAGACAACTTCGCGTGTGTGTGTGTGTGTGTGTGTGTGTGTGTGTATGTATGTGTGTGAGTGTGCGTGTGCGTTTCTCACATCAACATAAATTTGAATAATTATACATTGAATTATTATTCCATTTACTAACTAGC
The DNA here is from genome assembly GCF_053919585.1 of Euprymna scolopes. Lineage (NCBI taxonomy): Eukaryota > Metazoa > Mollusca > Cephalopoda > Sepiida > Sepiolidae > Euprymna > Euprymna scolopes. Next base: position 25,223,519 of record NC_136495.1, read on the forward strand.
AAGGCTACCTGGAGTAGTCAGGGCTATAAATCTATCAACCTGGCATGATGATAGTCTCCCATCTAGGGATGGTGTACACCCTTTTTCAAGGTTAAAGTCAAAGGTCAAGTTCATAGCCCATGTATATATATACTATCCTACAGCTCATACAACTGGAGCGATCATAACCAAACCTTAGATAATGATGGTCTCCAACCTAGAGATGGTGCACACTATTTTTCAAGGTCAAAGGTTAAGGTCAGAACTTTGCTGTATGTTCGGGTACCCATGAAGATCAAGGTCAAAGGTAAAGGTTAGGACTTTGCTGTAAGTGCAGGTACCCGAGCAGACAGTAAAGTCCCGTGCGAAGCACAGGTATCTTTGCTAGTAACTAAGTAAAACTTAAATAATGTGTGTAACATCTTTATATTAAAACTTCCATCTACCACTCTTTTTCTGTCTCCCTCATTTTTCCGTCCTTCTCCTTTACCTTTTCTTTATCCTTCATTCAATCCATTCCTCTTTCTTGTTTTAATATGCTTAAAAAAAAAATGTAATTTATTTATCAAACCGAATTCTTACATTTATTCCTCCTGAACAACGCTAAGTAAAAACAAAACACAACGACATTTTTGATCCAGGATAATTCCGTTTCCCCACTTGTTTTCACAATGATATGCAGAGAAATTATATTGATAATGAAAATAGTCCAAACAGATTAAAATGTAATACAATAATTTGCATTTATTGATCCGAAACAACTCCAAGTAGAACAAAAGATCCTATTACTTATACTCACTTAACAAAAATAATACAGTAATTTTAATAATGACAATTTTATTGTTATTTGACAACACAGAGTAGAACAGGTGTTTCTGTTCCCACCCTCTTACTACCAAATTATTATTATTTTATTTACTAATAATGAGACTTATATATCTATGTTGCCTGAGACAATTCAGAAAAAAGAATCACAATCCCCAGAAGTAAATTAACCGAAAAGACTCTTTTCATCTAAAATACTAAGCATTAAAAAAAATAAAATAAAATCAGCAAGGGAGATAACTCATATTTTCCAGTTGAATAACATAACTAGCAGAGCTACCTGGTATAGTCAGGGCTATAAAAAAACTAAATCGAATTTAAATAGCGTGTGTAACATTTTTATGTTAAAACTTCCATCTTACCCTCTCTCCTTAGACGTCTCTTTATCTTTCTCTCTTTTTCTCTCCCTAATTTTTCCGTCTTTCTTCTTAATCATCTCTTTATCCTTTAGGCTAGTGCATCTGCTACTAGTGTCTCACTCCTAGACTAGGTTCAAAAAGGAGTTGCCAACCTAATATGTCCTGCTCTGTGAACAAAACTTCAACCTCTGTCAAGCGATAAAATGTTGCATCTCTATGCCTATTTTACAAGTATTTTAATGGAAAGTGGTCTGACTAACTCAAAGCCCTTGTACTCCCTCGATGTAAATATTCCCGACTAACCCAACAAGCAGCAAAATCCCACCCCTTCACTGTTGAGGTTCCTAGATACTGGAAAGCCTTCTACTCGTATAGATTTTGGAATTCCCTCCCAGGTCCATGCTTCCCTGATTGTACTGACATGCAGAAGTTCAAGTGTAATGTGAAACAAACATCTGACTGCTTAACTCCCTACATAGTATCCTTGCAAATTTTGTCCCAAATAGTAGCCCCTTACATCTAAGTGGCACTGTCAAGTTTAGAGTAAAATAAACAGTAAATAAGAAAAAGAAATTACTAAATAAATAACATATTACAACTAAGCATATAAAAAAATAGAATAAAATCAGCAAGGGAGATAACTCATATTTTTTATTTGAATAACATGTTACAACTAAGATTTAAAACATGATATTTAAAAGTAATTTACTTACAGTGGTTGTTATCTGTATCATAAGACGATTAATGCAAATTAAAATGTTCGGTAAATGAATCTATTATTCTGGAAACCGAATCTATGTAACGTTAATGTATACAGGTCACTGTTTATATTAATCATTCTGTTATTCTATTAATATATGATTATTCGTTGATACATGGATATAATGTATAAAATTTTATATATAAAATATATATGTATATAATTTTAATAAAAACAAGGGAGTGGTTTTTATTTGATTTTTAAGTCTAACATAACACGTAGGAAATATTATTAGTTATGAAGTTAAATAATGATTGGTGTTATTGTGAAAAGTATACCTATGAAATAAATTATGTGGTGTTTGTGAGTTTAGTGAGGGGATTTAATTACAAGTGAGTGAAAGTGTTTCCTACGTTTTGTGGGATTATGTATTTGGAATCATAAGTCTAGTAGGATTAAATTTAATAATTTTTAAATGGAGAAGAAGAAAAACACGCTTTAGTAGTTGTTGTAAATGGTGAACGTTGAAGATTTGCATAGGAAGTGTTCTGCTGTTTTCTTAAAATGTCTGAAGCTTCACGGGGAAAAGCATAATCATTTTTTTGTATGTATATGGATTAAAACTAAGATTTAAAAAAATATTTAAATAAAAAAAAAAATTAAAAAATTAATTACTTCACTGCATCCCGGGCAACGCTGGGTATGTACAACTAGTAATTATAATAAAGCTTTACTATTAAGAACTATTCAAATCAATACTGAAAATTCTTCTCCCCAAATATTCGAATGTATTGATTTAGATATATTACATTAAATCTATAATTTTTGAAAGGTGAGGATCTATATATTATGCCATTTTATTTATCATTTATTTTTTTTTATTTTTACACATAAAAAAAAAATCAATGAGTCAGGAAAAGACTATAATAACTAATTGATTTTTGTTTTTATGTATAAAAAAAAGAAAAAGAAAATTAAAAATGGAAGAAACCATTTTGATCCACTACCTCCATTTATAAACTTGATTTGGAAAGTCAATAATGTTGAATCTAGGTGTTGGGAGGGATAGCTAAGGGAAGTGTGAGTGCATGCCTTTCCCAATCGTATTGAGGTGTTATTGAACACATCTGGTGAGATTTAAATAATCTGCATCTTCTGTCACTAGCATCACATTACTATATCTCTCTGGAGAGAAGGAGGGTGAGTTACGACTTATATCTATTACTTGTTCGCTTTGGTGGCTTGCTATCACTTTGCAAATGTCAGTGAGGTAATGACTTGCATTAATGCTGAGCATTTGATGTTCCTGAGAATGTAGCATTTGTCATCCACAAGGCATTGCTTAGAGGGAAACAAATGATTTTCGTAGCCATCCTAGAGAAAATAATGACCTAGGTTTCAAATCTTGATGAAGTTAATAGGATTGAATCTATTTCTAATTGATATCTGGCCATTTACTTTAAGCATCAGCTTAATGTAATGATCAGATGTAATTGAAAAAGATTATGTGCATGCAAAAGAGATGAGTGCGTGACACTAGTTTGTGCATTCACCGAGGCACTGGTATAAGTTTGTGTTCTCTGCTTAGGTATAGTAGACATGGTCCTGGATTCTGTTGAACCCACCTCACAAATTCAAAGCTAATGACTGTTTTGTTTTCTGCATTTAAAGTTCGTTCTCCATATTTATTTTGCCACTGACCACTCCTAAATTGCTGCTTTATATCTGCCTGTTTTACAAATATTTTAATGGAATGTGCTCTGATGAACTCGTTGCACTTGTGCCCCCTTGACGTACATATCTCCAACACTCCTTCACTCTTGAAGTCCCTAAATTTCAGAAAGCTTTCTATTCTAATAGTTTCTTCCCTCAAACAACTAGACTTTGGAATTTCCTTTCTGCCACCATCTTCCCTGACTGTACTGATATGCAGAAGTTTAAATGTAACATAAACCAACATCTGGTTAATCTTCCTTAGGCATGGACCCAAATAGTAGTCCTTTATTAGGGGTGGAAGCAAGTAAAAAGAAGAAAAGGAATTAAAAAAGACATTGATTTCTATATTCCACCCCGATCTGCTTTATCTTTTACATCCACTTAGCTCTCACTCTCATTTAGAGACCAATCTGTTTATTACTAGGAAAATAGTAGGCGGCCTAACATTTAGCAGGGGTTAGGAAATCCTTAATAATCTTTGTCATTATAATGACTATTATTTTTCTTTCCTTTAGAGTGTTTTTTTTTTTTTTTTTAATATTAGCCCAATCTCCACCATAGCTGATTATATACTTTCTTTTTGTAAATAAAATTTCATTGAAACCACTTGGGGGATGTTTAAAGTACAGCTGACCTTCAATCTATGGTTCCTCCCCTCGCCAAACTTTCACAAAAAATACTCATCTAGCCAAAACCACTATTATAACGATGTACGATCCGGCACCATTTATAACATTACCGATGTGGCAGGTGTCCCTTGATCGTACCTTGTCTCATTACAAGTTGGCCTGTTGATCGTCCTTACCCACTGTGTTTTCATTGAGGGGCGCTTTTCCTCTCGATCGAATCGTCTTTCTTTCCATGTGTAGGGAGTCTCCGGGTACATCAATCACTCCGCTGGTCCTTGCGGCTTGCTGAAAAAATCAAGAGTCCTCACCACAACAAACAGAACTCCGGGTTATAACAGTAACAAACTATTTATTGTTTTCATTACTTCATAACAACTACTGTCTAATTTGAGGTGACTGACTATAGCAGTGAAACGATGTAAGACCAGACCAGTAAAGTCACAGTTCCCATTAACACAGGCTAGTTAAGATAACATCAGGCCCTGAAGGGCTCCCCAAATCGGGAGCGCTGGACAAGCCCAGCCGCTCGGTTTGCTGGCTACCACTCCTCTGCGTTTAGAAATCCTTTTTCTAAATCCAACACCTTTTCCCCCACCTCTCCTTAAGAGAGTGGTTACAAACACCTTTCTTTCTTTCTCTTAGAACTTATCTCTACCAAACCTCAACCTCCACCTGCACTGAGGTTTTTACTTATTACCAATTAGGCGTGATTAGTCACCTCAGGTCGAACAATGCCTGGTGGTGACCCCTACTCTTGACCCCCATTCTTCATACCTATCAACAGAGGTTTTCAAAACAACCTTTTCGTTGTTAACAGATATATAACAGCAATAAGATAAGAACAATTATCATTTGTTTTTTTTTTTCTCTTTCTGACGAAATCCCATAGACATTTCTGTTTAAACAACATCAAGCCATCATCATCATCATTAGAATTCAGTCGTGCGAATTCCTCTGAATTCGTGTCGACTAGCAAGGTCACTCGGCATCGCCCAGTTCCCATCGGGTCACACTATCAATATCCAACACTCTTTATCTGTGCCTAAACTTAAATGTAGATTCCATGAACAAAGCTTCTTTCTTAGAACTACACACCTGTGGAACTCTCTTCCAATTGCCTGTTTTCCAGCTGACTGCAATCTGATTGTCTTCAAGTCCAACATAAACAAGTTCTTGATGAACCGTTCTCCTAAGTAATCCAATTTACAAAATTCTCACTATTTATGTTTACTTCGCTATAATCACACTACTAATGTATACCCATTAACCATTATCCTCGAGTGTCCTTCGGGCCTTGATAAGTGGTGATTCCTATGTAAAAAAAAAAAAGGATCAAGCCATAAACTGAATGCGGTATTTTGATGAGTGTTTACCATAGGATAAGTGCAAAAGCCCTCCCCCCCTGCTCCCTATCCTAAAAGGATTCGTTTTTCATACCTAAGACAAAAAATGAATTTGTGAATTATTGTATATATTAAAACTTTTGTTATGAATGTAAATTTTTTGTTTGAATAAAATCGCTGTGCAAAATTCACTACTTGAAATAGTTGAAACATTAATTTAAAACAAACATTTCATTCACTACTTTGTTGTAAATATGAAACAAAATTTTTCTTATTATTTCAGATAGGTAAACGTTGTCATTTTGGGAGTTTCCATACAAATTTATTTATCTTTTTAATGTGACCGTAAAGAAAAATAAAATGAAGAAGTCCGTTTGCAGGAACGATGATGGGTGGGTAGGTAGCTTTGTGTCGCAATCTTTTGAAAATCAAATTATTTGACCAGGAAATAAAACAATAGTTGCAAAATAGATCTACTATATAATATATAGTTATATTAAAACCAAAACAATGATTGAATTAAGAAACCATAACAAATAATAAAATGTACCTTTTCAAAACTAACATGCAAATTAGTAAAGCTTGTGACTGATTTTGCATATATATAAGGGTGCTTGGCATTGCCCGGGTGTTTGGAGGTGTGTGTTGAGCAAAAAAAAAAAAAAAAAAAAAACGGTAGTAGGCAAGCAGGCTTGAACCCGTACCCTGAAGGAGGAAAAGAATGTGAAAAAATAGTGACGTCTTTGCTGTTGCGTCCATCACCAAACTGGAAGTGACGTAGGTTTAAATTAAGGCTAGTCTATCGAAAAGAGGTGATAACTTTTGAAAATATCAGCGAAATAAGCGACCCATCCCTGTAGAAAAATGTCCAGTTGAGGGTGAAGAAATTAAGGTTTTTGGCCAATTTTTCGATATTTGTCATACGAAGGATCGAGCTTAAAAATGATACCGATCTCGTGAAAATCTGTTGCCTCTGTCGAAAGTTTTAGGCAGACATACATACATACATATGTGATGTAATCAACCTGAGGGAGCAATTTGCCCTCATTGGGGAGCTGTAGATCCTCCCAGGGGTCTGAGGAGGGCCGAATAACTATGCTAAGATAGCTTTTGACCGATCCCGAGTAACGGCAGGTGCCCCGGGGATTTAGGGTGGATAAATATAGATATATATTTTAATTCATTGTCAAAATGGATATATTTTCTTTGTGGTTGGAAAATCTGAGATATTTTTTTATTTGAAAAAACTCAACAACAGGAAATGTGAGGATATTAGAAGAATATATTGTACTGGCTGAGTGATGGGTGATAACCTTAGGGTCATGGGATTTTAATATTGAATTGAATCTCAGATTGCAGTTGAATCGCACATCCGCAGTTTGAGGTTTAGCGTGATTTGATTAACTTAGGAAACTTTCCACCCCAACCACATCAGGTCGATACGCTCAAAAATTAGTCAGATTACTTTTTGATTCCAAGGGGCACAGATCGTGTGGAGACCACCGTTCCCTGAAGACACCCTCCTCCTCCACCCGTCTGGCACTGTCTGTGGAGAGAGATTGAAACTTTGAAAAACTTATTAAGAACTGACGATATTTGTAAAAACATTGCACATAAGTTTGTGAATTAATTCTGTAGAGTAGAATTCACGTGTTTGTTTTTCTTTCTGTCTGCGGCTTCGATATTCGCTTTCAGCATACAGGATTCAATGTAACAACCCTCAGAGAAGGACCAGATGATCTGAGCTGAGTTTCCAGACTGAAAGGGGTCCTAGCCGAGCTTCATCAGAGTGGGGTTACACATACATATATTTAAACACAGGTGAGATTTATATTATAGACTAACCTGGTTGCCCGGCGTTGTTTGGAGGTGTGTTGAGCAAAAAAAAAAAAAAAAGTTGTAGTAGGCATGCAGGCTTGAACCCATAACGTGAAGGTGGAAAAAAAAGTGGAGGTGTGTTTAAGGGTGTTGGTTGAGCAAAAAAAAAAAAAAAAGAAAGTGGTAGTAGGCAGGCAGGCAGGCTCGAACCCGTATCGCGAAGGAGGAAAAGAAAGTGAAAAGTAAGTGATGCATTAGCTGTTGTGCCCATCGCCAAACCGGAAGTGATGTAGGTTTAAATTAAGGCTAGACAATTGACAAGTAGCAAACCTTAACCTTTCACTGTAGAGGTCCCTGGCTACTGGGAAACTTTTTACTCTAATAGCTTCTTTCTTTGAACTGCTAGACTTAGAAGAGATGCTGCAAGCCTATCTCTGTCCCATCGTTATTTTCATGGCAAGTGTTTGTCTAAACTTGAATCTATGGTCCTTTCTGCAAAAGTTTCACAAAATGCATTTGTCCATCTATAACTATTATCAGCAATTTCCTCTACTCTCTATCTCTGCCTAAATTTAAACACAAATTCCATGAACAAAGCATCTTTCCTAGAATTGCTTGCCTGTGGAACTCTGTCCCGCTAGCCTGCTTTCCAGCTGACTACAACATGGCCGTCTTCTAGTCCACTGTAAATAAGTTCTTGTTGAGCTGCCTCCCTTAAATAATCAACTTCTACCCAATTTCCACCATTAACAATCACTACACTGCTGTCTTGGTGACCACTGTACACTCATTAACCCTTATCCTGGAGTGGCTTTTGGGACTTAGTAAGTAAAAACAAAAAAAAAAAAAGCAAAAGACCTTTGGAATTTACACCCTGAATGCTTCCATGACTGTATTCGCATGAAAAAATTTAAATGCAAACAAACATCTCGCTGCTCAACTTCCTCCATAGTGTCCCTGTAGATATGGACCCAAATAGTAATCCTTTACAATCAAGTGGTAATATACCTTGTTTGTGAAAACTAAGAGAAAAAAAACCCAATTAAATGGAGGTTAAACCAAATATGATTATCGTGACCCTATGGATCACAGGTAGGTCTAGTATTACATGAAAATTAAGTCTCCTGTATTGTTAAAAATGGTTTGTTTTTCTTGATTTTTTTCATGCATAAAAACAAAAATGGAAAAAAATATTTTGATCCACTATTTTCATCTGTGAACTTGCAAAAAAACAACAAAAACAAAACAAGACAATAATAATGAAGTGGGGGGGGTGATAGATGGAAATGAATACTTAACTGAAAGTTGCTTCTATTTTTGTAGCTGCTGCTGCTATTTTTGCAGTGTTTTTTTTTTTGCGTTTTTTGTTATCTTGATTTTCTTTTTTTTTTTTACATTTTGTTTTTATTGATATGCTTCCAAACACTCTCACCCTCACTCTCTACTAAACTTAAGATGATTTTTAGAAAATACGGTAGCTATGGCAACAGGACAGTATCTGAAGCCACCAAAGGCGAAAGAAAGAAAAGAAAAAAAGAACAAATGGTCCCAGGAGAAAAACGATGCTATTTGCATTATTGGAAATTACAAGAACTTCGAATGGAATCAAGGGAAATGTACAAAGATGAAGGGATTCAGATAATTACAGAATTGATGATAATAGTGGTTTATTTTTGTTTGCGTTTTGTTTTATTTACCATTTACCAAGACTATATGTCTCCAACTCTTTGGAAAGATTTGAGGAAAAGATTGCTGCATTCTCTGGTGTTAGAAATGGTTTATAGCTGTTAGGCATTTTTATGTTTTCTTTTTGGGTTGTGGTGTTATCTGGAATAAAATTGATCATAACTATATATTTGAAATAAGATTGCTCATAACTCAGCCTTTGGAATAATATTGATCCAAACTAATTTTTTGGATATGATTGATCATAACGACTTCTTTGGGATGAGATTGATCATAATTACCTTTTTGGGATAAGAATTATCATTAATAACTTTTTGGGATAAAATTGCTCATAGCTACTTCTTTGGGATAAGATTGCTCATAGCTATGTCTTTGGTATGAGATAGGTTATAGCTATTTTTTCTCAATAAGATTGCTCATAGTTATCTCTTCTAAATTGGATTGCAACCTCTTCGGAATAAGATTGCTCATATCTACTTCTTCTAAATTGGATTGCTCATAGCTACCTCGTTGGGATAAGATTACTCATAGTTACTTCTTTAGATTGGATTGCTGATAGCTACGTTTTTGGTATAAGATAGCTCATAGCTAGCTTTTCAGGATAAGATTGATTATAACTACCTCCTTGAGATAAAATTGCTCATAGTTATGTCTTTGTGATAAGATTGCTCATAGATACCTCTGGGATAAGAATGTTCGTAGCTACCCTTTTGGGTTAAAATTGTTCATAACTAACTCTTTGGTTAAGATTGATCATATCTACCCCTTTGAGATAAGATTGATCATAACTACCTTTTTAGTGTTCATAACTACCTAATAGAAACTATAGAAAATTTTTTACCTTTAAAAAATATATATTTTCTAGATTCAAAATCAGCTAATGGATTTTGAAGGAAATTGGAATAAGGATTTTGGACATAAAGTATCATTATATCTTGATTTTAATTTTTGTAAGGAGACATAACAGTGGTTTGGAGTTGTTTTGTTCAATGAATTAATTTTACCCATCCTAAGATAGATATTCTTCTAGTATTTATATAAAGTTAGGTTTTTGTACATGTATATAGATTTCTATATGAGATTGTCAACGAAGTGTAGGTAGAAATTGGAGAGAACCCCAACTACATTGTACAGCTGTAGTTAGAATTTTAAAAAAATGGGTACTTATGCAGAATAAGGATTGTGCCATCATCAGACTTTCCTGTTTATATAAAAAGCTGTTGAAATGCTTAAACGTCATTGGTTTATTATTAAAAAACTAAATATTTATCTTGATTTAATATATATATATATATATATATATATATATATATATATATATATATATATATATAAAGAAGAAAAGATTCATTAAAAAAAATAAAAAATTTTCTTTGCTATGAGTTATTAAGATATAAATATATTAATATTTATTCATAAAATTTATCTTACAATTACTATTTTATTTTCTAATTTTAATTGTAATTTTCTTAAAAGTTTCGTAAAAATTGTCCAATAATTATTCATTGTATTTTCTCTCTAACAATAAAAAGTATACTGTTTCCATTTTTCAATTATTTTTCATTGAATTATTTTTGTAAGAACAGAAATATTTTTCCGTTGAAAAATTTTGCCAGTTTAACGTTTAAGTATAAAAAATTAAAAAACAAAAACGAAACTTCCATTCGTACCTTCCGGCATATTGCATAAATTGCCTGGAAAATTCCGACAATAACATGGTCCTTATTCTGTATAAGTATTAAAAAAATTGTTCAGAAAGGATAGTTTTTTGCAACATGCATTAATCTTAAAATTTTAGCTATTTCCACAAAATTGTGATTTTTTACATTGAATTCTATTTATTTTTACTTTTATTGGGACTTGAAAAAATTTTTTTTACCTCCATCCGTTTCTGTCTTGGCATATTCTTACTTAACCTTAAAGAATGATTAAACAGAACTGAATGCTACCAAAATACTTTAGAAATTGCTGTATTGAAGTTGTACAGCGTTGTTACCGTATGAAACAAGTTATTTATTTGATTCCCTAAGTTAAGCTTGATTCCAAATCCCTGAGGCGTAAATTTGAATGGTATGTGACCTAAAGAGTTGAACTTTAGACCCCAGTGTTGTATTGTTTCAATATGGCTTGTTTTGTGGGCAACGGCCCATAAACTCTGTTCTTCTTAGTCATCTTTCTCCCACATAACAAAGGACAAGTGGCTTTGTTTAGAAATATCCTTGGGCTTTCTTTGATTCCACTTGAAAAGGTCAGACCAGAATCATACATTTTCCATCATGTATTGTTTTAAGCATTTATTTTGAAGATTGAAATTAGTTAACAAGACTTATATTCCTTAACAACACTGTATTAAAATACTAGCAGGACCTGTTAACCGGCGTTGCCTAGTGATAACATGCCCCCTCCCACATAAAAAATTGAAGTAAGGCTGTCGTTGTTGTTGTCTAACCCCCAACCTCCTCATGTTAAGAACGGCTTTCAGAATAGACACCGCCAACCTCCTCATGTTAAGAATGACTTTCGGAATGGATACCTTCAACCTACCTATGTTTAGAATGGCTTTTCGGAATAGACACCCCATTTTGTGAGTGGGGGTGGGGTTGTCACAAAATTTGCCTGAAATGTAACTTAGGTAATTACTGTTTACGTGCAAATACCATTAACGAACAACAAAATTTGGTGGTTGCAGTGTCGTTTGGCTCGTGCATACTAATCTGGCAGGCAGGGTATAGTTCAGGGTATGGTATTTTTGTTGACAAAACTGGAGTTTAGGTGGCAAAATGCTCTTGAACACTCTATCACTTAAAAAGAACTAAATTCCTGTAGTCATCTATACATTACCATGTAAACGGTATTTCAGAAAGAGACAATTTTGAATAAGCAGAAAAAAGAAACAATATAAACAGAACGTTTTCTTAAAATAAAAAATTATTATTTATTTTAAAAACTACATACAGAATTTTGTTTATATTATAAACAATATAAATAGAAAACTATAAATTGAAACAATGTAAACCTTTTTAAATTTTAATTTTAAACAACAGAAAGAGAATTTTTTTATAATTTTGAAAGAAATTTTGTTTGCAGACATTTTTTCAATATATATATATATATATATATATATATTATATATATATATACCTAAAAGGAAATAAAATTGAGGGAAATTAAGAAAAACCAATTTATTGTGACCTATTTTCGTGTAAAAAAATAAAAACAAAACATTTAATAATAGTTATAAGTGTTTAAAGTACGCACAAACATTTTTCAATACATATACCCAAAAGAAAATACAATTAGTGGAAATTAGGCAAAAACAATTTATTTTGGTTTTTGACCTATTTGCATTCAAAAATAAAAACAAACGTAATACTAGTTATTACCTATGCAAGTCATAAAAAGAATAAATAAAAATTAAGCAATCCCCTAAAAAAATCTAAATAGCAGCGAGTACCCATGTGAGCACAAAAACAAAAATAAAAAAAAAATTAACCACAGTAGGCAGGCTCGAACAGTAACGCTAAGAGGAAAAGGAGGTGCAAAAAACGGAAACGCTTTAATCGACTGACCTATGGCAAACTTACAACATTATGATCCTCAAAATAACACCTTTAAAGATTTGCCATTTAGTTGTACAAATATCCTTGAACTATGTAATCATTATAAAGGACTCATTCAGTTGACACTGATAACTCGCTTAATGTAAACAGGAGATTATCTACTGTAAAACTAAATGAACATTTTCTTTTTATTGTTCAATGTTTTTAAATTTAAATTATAAACAAAACACATTTAATCATTGTAAAACTTCATCCTGCATTATTTCTTTTCGAGAACATTATCTACTGTAAAAGTAAACCAACATTTTATTTTTATTAATCAATGTGTTTAATTTTTAATTATAAAATAAAACACGTAGACAGTTTAAAGGCTTCCAAATCATACAAAATCCTGTCTTTACTCTAGTAATCGTTTTTTTTTACATTTTTTTCATTTAGCGTATAAAGAAAAAAATTTAGTCAGTTGTACTTTAAGAAAAAAAGAAAGGTTTATCTAGACATTTGAAAAGGAAAAAGAAATCAAATGTTTTAGACAATTTAAAGGCTTCAAAATCACACTAAAGCCGGGTTACAAGATTAATAATCATGTAATCGGTTGTTTAAAAAATTTTAATCAGTGTATAAAGAAATAATATTAGTCAATAGTAATTAAAAAAAAAAAAAAAGAAGGTTTATCTAGCTTTTAGAAAGGAAGAATTAATGGCTATTAGCATGTGACGATGTGCCAGAAAACAGTATGGATGGTGTGTGTAAACATAAAAGATGTTGCATGCTTACGTAGCTGTATAAGAAAAGTTGACATGTATGGTATATTTAATGTAAAAATGTAGGCAGTTTTGGCTTATGAACATATTTCGATTTGTGAATATGGGGTATTTTATTTAAAACGATTGCCTCTTGTATAGAGGGAAGCCATGTTTGTAAATTTCTGGAGTGTTCATTTTTGTAGGAGGATTGAATGAATAGTCAGTTCTCAGCCAATGAGATTTGATAGAATGTAAGAAGGGAGAAATCATTATTTTGGAATTGGGGAAAAGAGCCAGATAATAAGGGTGTAACCCCATATCTGACCAAAATGCAGAATACTTCCTGACTGGGAGTAGTAAGAGTACTTTTTATTTAGAGGGGAAAATAGCAACTACTTCCACTATAGATGGTTGCGAATGTGATGATGTTACTCTTAATATGTAATGTAGGATTTTAATATAAGAAATAAATGTGTGTAAGATGGCGTTCAAAAGTTACATAATATAGTAGTTAATAGTCTAGATATAATAAATTTGTATGTGGCGTCTGTGGAAGTAAACCTAGTGTACTTTCGTCCAGAGGGGAATTTCTGCAATCAAATTATTATATATGGAGATTACATGACTAAATTTATCATCTGGAGAATTCCGTAAAACGGAAGAAATATATATATATATATATATATCATTTTTTATTGAGCCCATAATAAATTTACATTACTCCCTCAATTTATCGGGGTTTTTTTTTTTTTTACCTTATTTCCCTTGAAAAGAAATATATATATATATATATATATATATATATACATACGAGCAGAAGACCCGCCATTGCCTGGTTATAAAATATACTTAAATATGGTATTTTAATTTATGCAGAATTCATATTTATAATTATACTAGCTGTATCTTGCCACGCGTTGCTGTGGCTCAATTTGGTGTAATGGAAAAATTGAATAAAAAGAGAAAATGCATGTTTCTTATATTCTTAGTACAGCAATCCACTTTAAAAAAAGTGAGAAGAAAAGGCGAAAATGAAAAAAAATGGTACTCTTGCAGAATTTGACTTGGATCCTCAGGAGTTTCCGTCAGTCATGGTTTGGGTTGGACCAGCAGTCACTGGATTAAGCTGAACGTTGCTAAAATGTTGAAACGCTAAATCGAGTTTTTTTTTGTTTTCTTTTTAGTATTCAAAAATGTGAGTTTTTAATTAATATTTGGGTGTGGGGGGGGTACTATACACAGATTCAAAAAAGTTATCCAAAAACAAATAAATGAAAGCAAAGGTAAGATAAGTTACGTTTCTACCTAACTGGATAATTTTTTAATGTTTTATTTAATGTAAAATGTTTAATTGCCCCAAAAAACATACAGTGTTTATTGATGTATTTGAAAAAGACAAATGGTTGCGGACTCTGTTGAATACGTTAAGTTCGGGAAAATAAGTTAAAAAGCTATAAAATAAGTTTAAAAGCTATACAAAACACTGTCAGAAACCCACCGAATATATGTTACCGTGATATAAGCTGACATATTCGGTGGGTTTCTGACAGTATTTTGAATATTTTTTAGTTTTAATTCATTTTCTCAAACTTAACATAATCAACAGTGTCAGCCACCAGTTGTATGTTTCAAATACCATGATAAACACTGTTTTTTTGAGCCGACTAAACGTTACATTAAATAAAAAGTGTTTGTATTACTAAACACATAAATTTGAAAAAGTTGTCAAAAAATAAATATATAATAAATAAAGGCAAGGTAAGGTACTTTACCTAACTGGATAAGATTTTAGTGTTTTTATGTAATTTATAATGTTTAATCAGTTCGAAAGCATGGAGTGTTTATTGGTGTATTTGAAAAATACAAATGGTGGCAGACTGTGTTGAACAAGTTTGACAAAATGAGTTAAAACTAAAAAACTATACAAAATACTGTTAGGAACTCACTCAATATATGTTACTGTGACATAGGCTGACATATATTCAGTGTTTTTTTTAACAGTCTTTTGTATAGTTTTTTAGTTGTAATTCGTTTTCCTAAACTTAATGTGTTCAACACAGAGTTCGCCACCATTTGTAATTTCCAAATATATCGGTTAACACTGTTTTTCGAGCCGAATAAACATTTTACATTTAATAAAAACACTAAAAAATTATCCAGTCAGGTAGAAAAGTAACTTATCTTGCCTTTGATAATATTTGTTACATATTTGTTTTTTATAACTTTTTCGAATCTTAAGTGTACAGTAATACAAACCCAATAAAAACACTAAAAATTATCCAGTTGTGTAGAAAAGTAACTTATCTTACCTTTGAAAACATTTACTTGTTATTTATTTGTTTTTTGTTGACAACTTTTGAATCTTTGTGCATAGTGGTACAAACCCAAAGGGGGCATTTTTATGTTTTCTATTTTTATTTTTGGTACCGCACTGTTTTAAAATAGTTTTTTCAAGTTAAAGTTTAATTTCAGGATATCTTTTTTTTTTTTTTTTTTGTTTTTTAATAAATTGTTAGTTGAAAGCACAGAATAGTTACAAAACACCATAGTAAAAATGTCTGAAAAAAATCACGGTTTTCTTGGTAGAGATCTATTTTGTACTTCACCTAACAATTTACGCAAAAAATAAAAAACCATTCATATTTTCTTATATAAAAACAACTTCTGTTACCCCCCCCCTACCCCCCCCCCCAAAAAAAAAACGTGTACTACCAATTTTTAAAAAGTTTTCTTGAAAATAAAAACTTTAACCTAACAATTTATGGTAAAAAAAAAAAAGCAAAAACAAAACATTAATCGACTGACGTATACAAATCCAACCCTCATTGCCAAATAGGCATCGGCTTTAATGTTGAACGTGCCGTCTATGTTGTTTATCCAAGTTAAATCCATATTTCACGATATCTTTTTTCTTTTTATAGTAAATTGTTAGTTGAAAGCACAGAATAGTTACAAAACACTCCCCTCTCCATGGTAAGAATAGGTGAAAAAAAATAACGATATTATTTCAGCATGTTACCAAAATGCATATGTACTGTAAATTTTCTTTGTAAAAAAAAAAAACCTGTACTTCCACCTAACAATTTATGGTTTTGATAATAAAAAAAGCACTCCTTGGGTGTTGAGTTCTATGGTGGCCAGCATATTTATTTAATAGTCGAAAGCTGTTCTTAACATTTGTGGAGGTGGACCTAATGTAAAAAAAAAATTTTTTTAAGTAATTATTTTACTTTAAGGCCCGTCTCACGTTGGTATAGAACAAAAGATTTTATATTTTGTAGATTTTGGTGTGCTAAAAACGAATCTGCAAACCGTTTCCATTGCAAAAAAATAGTTTTCATGATATGAAGAAATTACATTTTTAAAATGTTGGGTGCTCACTTTTCCATCTAAATTTAACTTAAAATGAGCACCCACTTACTGGCCACCAGAGAAAGGGGACATTTATAAATATCCTGGCCACCATGGAACTCAACGGCCAAGGAGTACCAAAAAAGAGTTCATATTTTCTTATATAAAAACAAGTTTAAAAAAAACGTGTTCTGCCAATTTTGTTAAAAAATCTTTTTTTACAACAAAGATGGTTTTGTTAAGGTTCTTTGACTTTTATATGTTTTAGCTCAAAACGCAACTTCTGGCGAGCAATTTTTTTTTTTCCTGATATAACAAACAGCTATATTTTTCAGCATGGTAACATAGGTGCTTAAGTACAAAAAAAATCGACTGGAAAAGCGCAAAATTGTACCCCCCCCCCAAAAAAAGGCCAAAATGCATACAAAAAAACCCCAAAAAACTATAACGAAATATCAAAAGTTCTTAAATAAAAAATAACACTATGACAAAATCCACGTTCAGCATTGTATGTTGCATTTGGGGGTCGACTCGTGTACGTAATGCCATTAATCTTTTTTTGAAAAAAAAACAAACCAACTTTTGTTTGCTGAAATAATAATCGCCAATCTTTATCCAGTATCATTCGTCAAGATCTTTTTAATAGTCCACATGTGTACCAATGACAAAGCGATAAATTTCGCGTCTTCCACTTTTTGGATTTCAGCCAATCGGCACTCTTCTTATGCCAGTGTTTGCTGCTGTATAACATGTATGTCTTTTGCCGATAACAAACGATTTCAAAAAAGTTTTTTTTAATGTTTTAATATTTTTCTGTTTTAAGTATATAAAGACACGCTTGGATTAGCTAAAAATGCTGTCGCAAAATGTTAAGAAAAACTGGCCTGTAATTTTCTAATTTATTTAATCCGAACAAACCAAGCATTTCATTTATACATATATATATATACACTAGCTGTACCCTGCCACGCGTTGCTGTGGCTCAAGTTGGCGCAATGGAAAAAGTTCCAAAATGAGAAAAAGCATGTTTCTTATAGGTTTAATTTTCCATTTTGCATGGGTACACAGTTTTTGTTGTTCCATTTTAGCTGATATAGAGAATTTCTGGTTTGGTAACTCTTGAATACATAACATAAATTGTCCATGTGAAAAAACAAAGCTTGGATTGGTTTATATTTCACAGCATGATAATTAGTACACCAAATTTCAGTTGCAATACATGCGGTGGCATCCCTGGCAAATATAGCTGTTGGATAATTAACCACTTTATCTGCTTTCACAACAGTGTCGATGGATTTGTATCTGACTACCTCACTTGGAATTTTACATTGAATAATAGCGTTAAGTTCATGGGCATCTTTGTATTGACCTGCAAGAATAGCTCATTCACTCAGTCAAATGGAATTCTTATAATTTGAATATCTGCAAAAACCTTTTAAACTAACTATTCTTTTGATGAAATAAAATTACAGAAATTACAGAAGTTAAAAGTCAAAGAATTTTGCCCTTAACTCTGATCAGTTGGCACTTTTTCGTACCCAATTTCCCACAAGTGATGCAAAAATTTTTGTGCGGATTGAACAGTCTGCAACTGGACATGCATATTTGGAGTTAAGTTTAATGTCTTCACATGGAACAAAAAAGTAGAGTATTTGAGGCAAGCATTTATTTCATCTGCTGATGTTGATTGAAGAATAACAGGTAACATTTGTCTGAAATCTTCTGCGAGCAATATTACTGCATTCCCAAATGGTCTGACATTGCTACGCAAATCTTGCAAGGATCGACCAAGAGCCTCAAGTGATTTTTTGCGTACCATTGTGCATTCATCCTAAACAATAAGCTTGCATTTCTGCAATATTTTTCCCCATATTGGATATTTTGGAGATGTCGAACATGAGAATTTTGAAAAATTGAATGTTTTAAAGTAGAATAAATAATTCTTCTACTTGGCAGCAAGGTCGCAGGTATTCCTCATGCAGCAAGGGCTAAGGCTATGTCATTTTGTTACCAAATGGCTGCCAAAATCAATTTAATCAGAAAGGTTTTACCAGTTACTTCTGGTGCTGTTCAAGGTAGCAGTAATTTCCAAATAACTTCTATTCTCACAGTCAGTAAATTAGGTGACTAAAATAGGATTTATCCATGTTTTGACAATGCCTTATTCACTGTAATTAATTTAGGAGACTAAAATAGGATGAGGGATTAGAGATGGACAGATAGAGAGGAAGATATATAGATAGAAAAGAGAAAGTGAGATGAAAATAGAGAAAGAGAAGGAGATAGAGAGATAAAGGGATTGATAGATAAAGAGAGAGGAGGAGAGTTAGAAACAGAGAGGGATGAGACAGAGGAAAGGAGAGATAGAGGGAGTTAGAGAGAGAAAGGGGCTCAAAGAGAGATGGAGAGGGTGATATATAGAGAAAGATAGATGGAGAGAGGGAAAGGGAGAGATGGATAGAGAGATAATATTAAGAGAGGAAGAGAGAGGGTGAGAGAAACAGGTGAACTACACTTCACCGTTTTTTCCTCGTTCGGTAGAGAAGAAATCTTTGGAGACTGAGGCAATTTTAATTTTTTGTTACTATCCAGAGTAACCCTTTTTTGGGGGGGAGGGGGGCTATATTTTCCACGCATTAGAAACCGACCGGGTTATCTGTACTTTCACCTAACAAATTAATAAAAGAAAAAGATTTTGTAAAATTTGAATTTAACATGAACATACTATTTTAAAAAATAGCACGATAACATAAGTGCATAAGTGCCACTTTATGTACTCCTTGGGTGTTGAGTTCCATGGCGACCAGCATAATTATTTAATGGTCGCTCCCTTAGACCCCCCCCCAGTCAAGGCTAATGCATGCGCACGTAACATTTTTTTTATTTATTGAGGTTGGCTTAGTAACTAAACGATTTATTGATAATTTCGTAACCCTTAAACGCATGCCGGAAGATTTAAATTTGTTCATTATTGCTGTAATGAAAAAAAAAAGTTTCATTCAACACAAAACCAAAAACACATATTAATGATAAATGATTTATTATTCTATTCATTGAAATTTACTAATTTTTAGATAAAAAAAGTAAAAAAAAAGTTAATAAAAAAATAGTTGCTTATGTGCGCATGTAAAATGTTTGTAAAAGTGAAAAATTATTTTAATCATTTAAAAAACTTGTCTTATTTTTTTTGTTTTATTTTTAGATTAGGTCCACCTTATAATCACCCCAACATCCTCATCTTAAGAACAGCTTCCGGAATAAACACCACTTTTGGAGGGGGGGGGGCTATTTGCAAAATTTAACTGATATTTGTTGTCAGCATACCCACCCGAAAATACTATTTAAAAAAAAGGGGAGGGGTTCAGTGTCCGTTGCAGAGAAGTAGATTTATTTATCAATGAAAGTTGCGAAGAAGTAAATTCATTTATCAATAAAAGTCGTCATTTAAAAAAGAAAATTGTGGAGGTGAACCTAAATGTAAATATTTACTCAAAAAACTATCCCGAAGTTTATTACAAAAACGTTTTGTTTTCGCACTATTCAACAATTTGTTCATCCGCGCATGTAAATTAAAAAATATTTGTAAAAGTGAGAAGTTATCAGTAAATGATTTAGTTTTTTTTAAATTTATTTATTTATTTATTTTTTTACATTAGGTCCACCTCCACAAATGTTAAGAACGGCTTTCAGAATAAACACCCTACACCTCTCCATGTTAACAACGGATTTCAGAATAAACACCATTGGGGGGGGGGGTTGTGAACATACCCATCCGCAAATACTATTAAAAAAAAAAAAAGTCGATAAAAATCGTCATTTAAAAAGAAATTTAAAATCAAATGTTTGTAAAAGTGAGAAATTATTAATAAATGTTTACTAACATTTTTCGGTGCTAATACAGAGAGTGATCCGCGCTATTTTTTAAATCGTATTTCCACGTTTAATTAAAGTTTTATGTTTTTTTTTATTCAATTGCAAGGATAAAGTACAGAATAGGTACAAAACACCCTCCCCTCCCCATGTTAAGAATGGCTTAAATAATAACGTTATTATTTCAAAATGGATCACTCTCTGCACGAGTACCCATTTTTCTTTTAATATTCATAAAACGTAAAACTTTTTCAAAATAAATAAATAAATAAATGTTTGTAAATGTGACAAATAATCGTTTAGTTACGGCAATGTCAGTAAATAAAAGATGTTACGTGCGGGGTGGGGTGGGGACTAAGGGAGCGACTATTATTTTTTCTGCTGGTCGCCATGGAACTCAACGCCCAAGGAGTACCAAATTGTAATTTATTTTTTGTCAAATAAATAAATTTCAAGCAATTTTTACAATAAATAATAGATAGCAACTTCATTAATTTTACGACTCGCCCCAGCATATTATAAACACCCTAACTTCCATATGTTAAAACGGCTTTCGGAATGAACCCCCCCCCCCCCAATCTCCCCATATTAAGAACGGCTTTCGAGGTTTATGGAAGGGCGTGTGTTTTTTTTAACATGGGGAGGTTAGGGTGTTTATAATACGTTGAGGCATGTCGTAAAAATGAAACAGTTTAGAAAAAGTTAAAACAAACTTTTATATGTCAACAAAAAAAGAAAAGAAACTAAACAATTAAAGCGTAATGTTTCATGAGTGAAAAGCCTTAACATAAATAAAAATTGGTAAGTACATAAATTAATTTAAAATTTTAAAATATGGGATTTTTTTTTGTGCTAATGCAAAGAGTGATCTACGCTATTTTTTAAATCGTATTTCCGCGTTTAATTAAAGTTTTATGTTTTTATTCAATTGTAAGGTTAAAGTACAGAATAAGTACAAAACACCCTCCCTTCCCCGTGTTAAGAATGTCTTTTTTAATAATAACGTTATTATTTCAGCACGGATCACTGTCTGCATGAGTAACTTTTTTTTTTTTTACTTATCTTGTAATTCGAGAGTAGTTGAAATGGAAGTTACCAGAAATATTATTGGGCAGTCTCGCAGAAACGACTTCGAAAAATATTTATATTTTAATTAATATTTTTATAATTCGCAATGTAAAATTATTTTAATAACATGCAAACATTCATTGACTTTACAGATAGATTTTCTGAAAATTTCAATTAAATTGGTAATGTAGAAATATGGTTTTATAAACTTTGGACGAACCAAAATTACATTTATATATATATATATATATATATATATATATATATATATATATATATATATATATATATAGACTAGCTGGCAGCCCAGCGTTGCCTAGTCATACATTACGCTTAAACATGATATTTTAATTTATATAGATTGTGTATGTATGTATTATAGAATCAATCCTGTATTGATTATCATATATTATGAGGAATAATTTGCGCAGTGGACTAATTCGCAAAAAAATTTTTTTAAATAATAATGATGATGTCGTTCATCAAATTTCGTCTGTGTTTGTTTACAATATCATGTCAGCTGATATTTGGGTTTGACAATGAATGCCCAGGAAAAGTCACTTCTGATGAATGTTTAGTTTAAAAATATGCAAACAAAGAATTGATTTGTGGCGATTTTAAATGGTACTTTTATCATAAATTGAACTTATTAATAAGAAAAAATTAAAATAAAATGACGAGGTACACCTGGGCTCGAACAGGGGATCATTCGGTCTGTAGTCGAATGCTCTACCACTAAGCTGTATCTCCAGATTATAATAAATCTGTTTTTTTAAGAAGAAATGGTTTACTGAAATTTTATTATCTCCCTTTCCGGTGTAATGTAAAATATTTCCTTGTAAAAATTTTTTTTTTTTTTCATCTATAAGATAGAAAAATTATTTTTAATATCGGATTTTTTCGATTTTTGAAACTTCTCAGATGAATATCTGTACAAGACATATTTAAAAACACTGCCAGAAATATGTGTGAAATTTGAAAAATCGGCTCAGGCTCAGCTATTTCGGAACCTATGAGGAAAGAACTCACACACACATTCACACACACAAAGTGACTTTTATATAATAGTAGAGATATTTGAATTTTAAAAGAATAGACTTGTCACTTGACGATATCCTTTTTAATAACTAATTGACGGAAACATTGTCATGATCATGTAGCGACATTAAAAACTGTTGATTCGAATATAAATAATATATATATATGAAAAGTTTTAAGCATCAGAAAAACTAAAAGTGAAAAGGGACTTTTGTTAATTTATTTTTCAACATAATCATCCTCAAGGACTAAGCACTTGCTCCCACAACGAAATGAAAATGTAACAAGAAAATCTAACATATATGACTAAGCTGACCCCCACCCCCAACAAATAAATTCCACCCATAGAAACGTTTATAAAATACTATCAGTATTACCTGGCACTTCCTGAGCCAAAAGTGTAAAATATTTCTATTAAAACATTTATCTCTTTACTCTGTCTATAAGTCTCTCTATTTTATGCTCGCTTTCCCCTCTCCCTTTTTCACCCTTCCCTCTCTCCACACTATTTCTCCTCAACCTAGCCCACTCCTCTCCATGAATATACTTGTTATAAAATTTTCATTTCACTGTTTTTTTTTTTTGTGTTTTTTTTTTTTTTAGATCGAAATAAAGGTGAGTTGTCTCTGTGTGTATGTTCAGGGAGAGGAGAAGGAGGGTAGAGAGAGGGGAGAGAAAAACAAGAAAAAAATAGACTAATAGAGAAAGAGCAGTTTTAATAGAAATATGCTACATTTTTACTTTGAGCAATACCAGGTAGCCCTGCTAGTTTTTTATAAACGATTCCATGGTATTTTTGGTCTTCCACCAAAAGGAGGGTGGACCTGTAAATTCACCCTTGTCTGTTCATCCGTTCACACTTTTCTCAATAACTAGGCCCTGGAATTTTTTTAAATTTTGCACAAACACTAAACATGATATGAGTAAAAAAGTAACAGTAACAGAACAGATTTTCCGAGAAAACTCCGGTCCTCCCTCCTATGGGTGCCTTTTGGGTTAAAATGGCTAAAATTGACACTTTTGTGCTTATTAAAAAAAATTGATGCCTTGGATTTTAATAAAACGTTCTGAAAAGTTGTAACTAACTAATTTCTATATAATTTTATTTGTCTATACTTCGCAATAACTCTTGGGTGTGTCTCGGGGCTCTTTTATGGCTAATAAAAACACTCCATTTTTGGGACTATTTTACCACATTTGTCCAAAATTTTCTGTGTATGTCTTTTTATCAGTTTTGCATGGTGCTGAACTCAAATTTAAATATGTTAAGGCCTTGGGGACTTTTGGGGCTAAATGGGATGAGGTGGGGGGGGGGCAAATGATGGACTTAGTCATTTCTTTTTTGCGTAGTACAGAACTCAAATTTACATATGTTAAGGCCTAAAACTGCACCGTTTGTTCATTTTCACCAGGATTTGACGTTCCCTGGGGACTTTTGGGACTAAACGGGGGGGGGGGGGCAAATGCTGAACTTAGTCATTTTTTTATGCTTCGTCCACTGTGCATTCACGGGAGACCATGCATGCTTCACTTTTTTCTTTTTCGGAGTCACCTTCAAAGTCATGTATTTTAGTTTTATTGTTATAACGTTTTCATTACAATTTTTATTTTTTTATTTTTTGCATTCTGAAAAGTTTAAGCTGTACTTTTCTAATAATTTTAATTTTCTTTGTATGGAAGTTGAGAATCAGCGGCAAGTGGTGGAACGAAGTAGACTCCGCATGGGTTCAACGATGTGATATGAAGCCACAGGGTAATGATTTAATATCATATCAGTCAATAAACATGAACCTGTTATGGGAAAGTGAATGCAAGTGAGAAAATTCAATAAGTCATGTTAAAACCAGCAGGATGATCTCTCTTCTCTTATTCTATGCAAAAAAAAAAAAAAAAAAAATTACCAAAAATAGAAAAGCGTTCAGAATTTTAAAACAATTTAGTAACAATCTAGACACACCTGTGACTCATTGGGTCACACAAATACTACTACTATCATAACCTTCATTAAAACAGGCCTATTCACTAAATCTTGTTTATTTGTTGACATTAGAGCTCCTGGTACATATAAGCAGATAATATTTTTCTCAATTTTTGAGACAAGGGTTGGAAATTCGTATTGGATTCTTCAGACTACTGTTCTCATCTTAAGTGTCATTTTCATAACGTTTCGGTTGATGTAACCCCCTCCCTCGACCTTCTTCTGGTGTATCTTGTCGAACCCTGGGAAAGTTTCTATCTAATTTGGGAATTTGGACGGAATTTCACATGGAATCCTTTATTTACTTCATGGGGTAGCATTTTTTTTTTTTTTTTTTTTACATAGAGATCACCACTTATCAAGGCCCGGAAGCCACTCAGGGATAAGGGTTATTGCAAGTACATTACGTTAGTGTGGAGATTTGATGAAGTGTTGATGGTCTTGTTCCATCAGCCATAACTGGATAGAGGTTGTAAGTAATTTGCAATTGTATTTTTTTGGTCGCCCACACTGAGAATTGAACCTTCAACCTTCAGATTATCACACGATGCCATGGGTTCTTGCAGATCGGAGGTTACATTGATCGAAACAGGAAAATGATACTCAAGATGAGACCAATAATTCGAAGAATCTAAATAATATGAATGAACAGATAAGTTTATATTTTCCTGATCAACATTGTTCCAAATATCTAAAAACAAAGATAATTATTCATTGTTTGTGTGTCAACTCGTCTAGGTTTCGGACGTTGCCCGGGATTGAATGTGGATCAGTGAATATTCCACATGGTCAATATTTTTATTGTCATAAAAATCGGTCAAATCACCCATTTTTTTTTAATCAAATCGATTGATGCCTACTCTAGCTGTGACCCCACTGTGGTGCACCGGATGGAAGCTTCACATGCTTCCCCACGATGAATTAGTCTACAATACATTGTAGTCTACATTGCACTGTAGAGAACCTACTGTTGATTACATAAAATTATTTTTCATATAAGGGCTTGAATTAAAGTTTAAAATGTAAAAGTCAAGTATCATGGTTCATTGTGCTCAAAACAGAAACATTCATTTGAAATACGCCCCTGTTGATTTTACACTCTGACCCTCCTGGTTGTGTAGTGATAAAAATTCTCAAACTTGTGATGTTAGGCTACATAAGGGTGTTAACTTTGGTTAAAATTGAACTGTCCTTTGTTTAATCAGTTTTTTTTTTATTATCGATTGTCGATACTTATTGGGGGCATTCAGATAAGAAACCTATCTGAGACCCCCCCCCTCCCCCGAGACACGTGAAGTACATTTGTGTGAAAAAATCGACCCAGTCGCTTTGGAGTTCAAAGGGAACAAACTCACATGCAGAGACAGACACACAAACACAAAGTGCCTTTTATATATAAGATTAGATATAAAGGAGAGCTGAAAGAGGGGTGAGGAATAGGGATATGGGGAAACGATCAAGGGGGAAGGAGAGAAAATAGAGATACAAATTAAAACAGGTTGATCGATAGAAGTTTTAATATAAAGATATTACACCCACTTTTAAACCGCTTCTATTTTTTATGGCCCAGGCAACGCCGGGTAACCCTGATAGTTGTTTATAAACTGGACTTGTGGTTTTGCTTGTGATGAGAATTTTTTTGGTCGACAACTTTGCACAGCGCGCGGGACGAGCACGGTCTGTGCAGTGAACGCACACAAAAATGTTCATGCTTTCAGAAACTATTAGAAGACCGGTTGACAAAACAAAACACAAATGATCATAAGTACTCGTTGAAATAGGGCCGACGTAGGAGAAACCAGTTTTGCCCTTCTTCACTTGTATTTCGTATTGCAAAAGAGATGCAAAGAAAGCATCGTAAAAACGGACAAGAATTAAGCCGTTTCCAATAGAAAGAATAAATCAAGTTAGAAAACGCAAGCTTTTATATTCTTTGCTTAATATCATCAGTCATTGATTATTATCGCAAAGAACCCACACTCAGATTGGTGACAATAAGCAGCTTTCGTTGTATTTTGCGATTGAGTTGTTCGGAAGTTGTAAGAGGTAAGCAGCAAAAATTGGTAGAATGCGCTGGTTACTATTTTGTAGTAAAGATGCTTGAGAAAATAGTGAAAAGCAAAAGTGGGAAAGGAAAGCTAAGAGACGTTAACAACAGAGAGTCAAATATAAATGTTAACATTGACCCACAAGATAGAAATGTTCTATTTTGAGAATTCTCTGAATTTGTTTTTGTTATTTTTTTTTGTTTTTTTATTTTTTGTTAATGAATCGTTTTTTTTTTGTTTGTTTTTTTTTGTTTATTTTTTAACCTGAGGTTTTGGTTTGGTTTGGTTGTCTTACGGCATATCAACCCTTTTCGGATTATTTAATGCCGAATCAAGTTATTTTGGAAATAGAATTCATGTTGCATCCAGTTATTTTGTAGAAGGTTTTTATTCTTCAAGCTATTTTTATCTTCACTCACTAGTTTGAAGTGTTTGGTTTGGTTGTTTTATAGTGGATTTTATCGTTTTTCTTCCCTCACCTGAAAAACATGAATGAGTTTTGCAATAGGAGAGGAGAAAAGGGTTAAAGTATTAATGTTTGGTACATTTTAAGTTAGGAAACCAGTCAAGAAGTCGGAGATAGAAAGAGAAATGGGAAGAAAGAAAAGGGAGAAAAGGTGGGTTGTTTTTGGTTTTGGTTTTGCAGAACATAATTAAGTTTTGCAGAACATAATTAAGTTTTGCAAAACCAAAAACAAAAACAACCCACCTTTTCTCCATTTTCTTTCTTTTCTTTGCAAAAGGAAGTAGAAAAACAACAAAAGCATCAATGTTAGGTGCATTTCATCTCAGGAACCAATATCTTCAGACAGCCTGATCTGGTAGCACCAGTTAACCTGAGGTGCAATTTAAGTTCGACGCAATCGAGGTAAAAAAAAAAAAAAAGACTACATTTACACCAGTTTTCTTTCGGTTGATTTATTTAATACTTTGTAACGAGAATTGTTAAGGATTCTCTCTTTTTACTTATATCTCTTTCTCTTTCTCCCCTTCTCTTTGTATCTCCCGCTTTCTCCCCCTCCCTCTTTCTATCTTTATCCCTCTATCTCTGCATTTCTCTCTCTCTTTCTCTATGTTTTCTTTTTTTCTTTTTCTCTCCTTCTCTTTCTCTATCTATCATTCCCTTTCTTTCTCTCTTGTGGCGAAAGTAATGAAAAACGTGACTTATGCAAGCGACGGCGCCTCGGTCTATCCTGTCTAGTGACAGGATCAAGGAAGGAAAGAGAAAAGAAAACTTTCGCCTCTAGACGCTTTATTAATATACATATGACGTTAATTTGCATATGAGGACAATGACTGCTGTGAAAAGGAATGAAGGGGCAGGGGAAGCACAGGGCACTATTCTTTTTGGACAGTTGAGAGAGAGAGAGAGAGAGAGAGAGAGAGAGAGAGAGAGAGAGAGAGAGCGGTTGGTAAAGATTACAGTCGAACTCAGGAGTTGGCAGGAAGGATTTTGGACGAATATTTATATTTATTATTATTGTTAACTCTTAGTTTCATTCAGCTATCTTCCTCTCTTTATGCCTTTTTTCTGTCTCTTATTTTTCCCTTTTTTCTGTCCCCTTCTCTTTCTCTCTGCCTTTCTTTCTTTCTCGCTATTTATTTCTCTCTTTTTATCCATCCTGTGTGTGTGAGTCTATACGTAGCTTACACATTCCTATTTATTTAAAAGAAACGATTTGTATCAATTTTAGTTTTATTGACTTTCAGTTAGGGATCTTTATTTATTTATTTCTAACATAAACAGAGATTAGACAATTCCTGTAATGATCCGCCCCCTGTTGATTTTGCGGTGGGAGTTTAGTTGTATGCAGTTCTAAGAGGTCCACATTCTCTTTGAGAAGGGGATTAGTTTATTGCTAATCGCTTGAGGTACCCTCCCCGGGGAATCCCGACGGGGCTGTCCAGGCACTTTTTGCAGATCAGAGTGCCCCTCCTCTGTGGTGCTGACTTCTCAATCCCACTTTCCGACCCTGGTGTCTAAGTTCTTGGAGTGGGAGAGAACTAAATTTCAATATTGTGTAATAATGGTTATTAAGGATTCTCTTCTTCTCCCTCTTCCTCTATCTTTCGATCTATCTCTGCCATTCTTTCTTTCCGTCTCTCCCCATTTCCCTTTTCTCCTTCGCTCTTAATAACATTGCGACAACTTCTCACGTATCTATGTATGTCTGTTTCTCGCCTATGCATAATCGATTATTTATTGAAATCAAAAATACAATATTCTAAAGTACTAAAACACACTTTTTAAGAATCTTAGTTAAAAAAAAAAATAATTACGAAATTAAATACACCAGAATGCATTTTTAACCAGCTATTCCAAAAGATACGATAAAAGTTGAATTCAACTTGAAAATCCTATCTAAAAAATAGTACGGTCCATAAGCTGCGGAAGTACCATGGCATTTGTGCATTTTAGTTTTTAAGGATAATTTTATTAAGACTTCAACTCGGAACAAAAGGAGACAATTAAAGAAGTTCTTAAAGTTTTCCAATAATGACTGTTCAAAATTATTTATAAATTTTAGTGATTATCTTTTTTATTTATTTATTATGAAATTTTAAATTTTATAAAAAAAACAAAATAAAACAAAGGTTATTTTTTTATTTTTATCAAAAAAAGCTTTCCACACTTTCCAAAACTATTTATACATTTTAGTGCTTATTTTTATTTATTATGGAAGTTTATCTTTGTAAAAAAAAATATCTGCTTTGAAAATCTTTAAGAACTTTTTGAACTATTCCGATTGAAAGGTTTTATGAATGAAAACAATAAATTGTCCTAAAAAACTATGATACACAAGTGTCAAATTGTGCATATAGGTTAGAATAATCGATATTTTAACAAAAAAAAAAACAAAATGGAAGTAGCGTATTTAGGTCATAACACCATGTTTTTTTTTTTTTTTTTTGTATTGCTGAAGACTTAAAAAGTATTGAAATGTCTCCCTTCAAATTACTACGTAATAGTAAATTGATTTAACTCCTTAATATTCTCAATGTCATAATCTTAATATATATATTATGGTATATTATAGAAATTATAAGGCTAAATAATGATAATTGGTTGTGGTTTTTCTTCAAAATAAATTATTTATTCCTCTTAAAGAATAAACAAGCTTCCGAAATGTCTTCATCAGGTTTTGACATTTTTCTTGTAAATCATCTTTCCTGTTGATGATATAAAATCCCTCGTACTAGCAATCTATGGAGGTGTTAGTCACGGTTGGTTTAAATATCTTGTGACTGCATGTTATGGGTGAATTAGAAATGTATTGGCACTTGGAAACAGTGTTTTGTATTCGAATTATATTATAGAAATTAGAAAGCCAAATATATAGCAGGGAGACCCGAAGTTGCCCGGGATTGAATGATGATCAACGAATATTTTATACTCCTATATTTTTTATTGTTATCAAAATCGGCAAAATCACCTATTTTTTAATCAAATTGATTGATTGCCTGCTCTAGTTGGAGACCCATTACAGTGTACTAGGCAGAAGCTCCACATGCCTCCTTGCAGTGACAGTTAACAATATATTGTAGTCTACATTGCACTGTAGAGAACTTACTGTTGATTTTATAAAATTATTTTTTATATATAATGGCTTGAATTGAAGTTTAAAATGCAAAACTATTACGCTTCAATTGTGCTCTAAATAGAAACATTCATTTCGAACATGTCCCTATCATATTAAAGAACCTACTTGTGATTTTATATACCTAGCTTTACTGCTTGTGTGGTGATAATGACTTGAATTTAAGTTTAAAATAAAAAGGTTAAGTATCATGGTGCGATTGTGCTTTAAGCAGAAACATTCATTTCGAATATGCCCCTGTCATATCAAAGAACATACTGTTGATTTTATATGTAATAAGTCCCCAGACGTACCTCTCCATCGTACAGTATATCGATACACTAAGGCTGACTGGGATAATCTTGGCCTTGATAATGTGGTGATGCCTACGTAAAAAAAAAAAAAAAAAAAAAATGTCTGGTCTTTTGGCTTGTATTGTAATAAAACGTCTCAAATGCACTTGAAATGTTAGGCTGTGTAAGGTGTTAACTTTGGTCAAACTGGCCTGTTTCCTCTGTCATCAGATTATTTCAATTATCAATTATTGATACTTATCGAAGATATAAAACCTATCTAAGAACACTGCCAGTCACATGAAGTACCCTTGTGTGAAATTTCATAAAAATCGGCCCAGCCGTTTTTGAGTCCATAAGGGACGAACTCACGCACAAAGTTCCTTATACCTAATAGTAGATAATTAAATTATTTTTTATTTGAATTTTTGGAGAAACTGTTTACACTGTTGAACTCATCACTTGCCCGTTACAGTTTGCTTGAAATGGGGTTGGTGGATAGGGTGGAATATAAAAAAAATCTGTGAAATAAAGTTACTTTAAAAAATTCTTATCTATAATATAAATCTTACTTGTCTGTTTAAATGTATGTATGTATGCATGCATAAAACTTTCAACAAAGGCGACGTGCCTAAATGTCACATAAATAGAAATTTAGCAAGAGCAGTTATGCTTTGTTGTACATTTGTCATGGCTTGATTTGTCGTACATAATTAGGAAAATCGTCCATGGGACACATTTTACTGTGTCCTTGTAGATTTGTATGAGTAGCAATTAGCATCCCTTGTTTCAAACTAAAACAAAAGAGATGTTTGCACATCAGAGAGAGAGAGAGAGAGAGAGAGAGAGAGAGAGAGAGAGAGAGAGAGAGAGAGAGAGCACTATAATCTATTACAAAGTAATATCGACTATATTTATTTAAAGAAATACAACTGAATTTCAAGAAGTCTTTATTACTAGACTATAACAAGAGGAAAAACTTAGAAATTTCAGAATGACGTTCAAAATGGACATGTTAGCTCGGATGATAGTTAGAGAGATGTGCTGGAACATTCAGCAGTTTCTGAGGACTCATGTATTTTAATGGTAATGCTTTCTTTGATGTGAAAAATCTAGTGCTACCAGATTAGGCTGTCTGAAGATACCAAGTTCCTGATCTATATGTTCCTAACATTGATGTTATTGTTTTTTACTTTTTCTTTTACAAAACTCAATCATGCTCTGCAAAGCCAAAAACAACAATTTTCCTTTATAAAACAACCAAACCAAACCAAACCAAACAAACTAAACACCATGAATAAATATTTGAAGATATAAAGAAGTTTAAGCATAAAAACTTGGTAACCAAAATCACCGGATTCGGCATTAAATAACCACGAAAAGATTGATATGCCATAAAACAAAACAACTAATTGTGAAAACCTCTTTTGGTTTAGTAGCGCTTGTGCTTAATAATTGTGAATCACTCCCCAATGGTGGGAAAATTTTCAGAAAAGATTTAATAGCTAAGTCACGTCAACCAGTTGTTGAACCTCTTGTGGAGATTGGTGCTCTTTGAGCGCTTGTTTGAAAATGTACTTTTTTGATCCATTCGGCAAACTCATTCAAGATGTGTGAATCCAGAACAGTGTAATTCATGATAACACTATCTTGTGCACAGCTTCACCAGGTCTGGGAATAATCAGTGCTACTACCAACATCTACCGGCACGTTGCTAGGATACGTTATAAAAATGGATTAGCACCATTGTCCGTTGAATTGATAGGCAAATTCAACAAGATGGAAAATTGTGCTGCTCATATGAAAAGTAGTAAAAAAAAACCCCAGACAAACTGTTTATCATAAAGGATAAAAGCTATTAAAGAAAGAAGGTGGGGCTGGGTAAATGGCTTAATGGATGCCGTCGCGGAATATGGGATTGGTTATGTTAAGTTTAAATAATATCTGATATATTGAATTCAGTAATGCAACTATGAGCAAAATATTGACTTGCATTTAATCGATCATATATAGAATGGAGATTTCATACCTGTCTGTCCAAAGCTGAAACTATTATTACTATCCTTTAATGTTTAGTTCAGCATAAATTGACACACCAGTTCCAGTTAGGTCACCAAAGTTAAGCAACGTTGAGCCTGGTCAGTACTAAAATGAGTGACCATTTGGAAATTCCTGCGGCTGTATGTGCTCTTTGCTTCTTGGGATTGTTTCCAGTGGTCATGGACTTCTCCTTTCAACTTTCAAACAGTGCCGATTCAGGTAAAGTATGGTTGAGGATTATGTAACCCTTGCCTCACAATTGCATGCGCAAACCACCCTTACAGAGTGTATCCACTGTCTTTTGAGACTGAACGGATGCGTTAGTTCAGTTTATTATACTATTTCAGACTAATATGCTATCCTCACAGACATTATTTCGTCCTTTTATGGTAGGTATAGTATATGGTCGTTCGTCATATATACTAGCAAAAAATATGCTGCTGAAATGAACATATCTCTCCACAATCACAGAGAAGGATCGTCCACCCTGTAGCCTGATAAATACGTCTTTTTGTAGCTATTGAAATCTCTCATTAGCACTTATTAGTCTAAACGAAAATTTATTCAACGCTATTAGGGATACCTAGAAAAATTGTAACATAATTTCTATCCCTCTTTCTTTTCTCGTCCACCTTTCCTCCTTTTAACCCTGCCTCTTTCTTCTTTGCCCAGCCCATTCCTCTTTTTGGACATACACACATACACAACTGGAGTCAGCATAAGAGAAAATAATTCTGTGAAAAAAATCAGAGCTACTTCCCTTTAGTTAGTGGCTGGAAAACGGACTACATGATAACATTAAAGGATGTGTGTATGCCTTGACAACATTTAATGACATAAATGGCAATTTGACCCCTCAAATAATGAATCATTAAAAAAAGTTTTTTTTTTTTTTTTTAGATATTATTCATCCGGAGGTACTCTGATTTAAAAAAAAAAAAAAAAAAAAAACTTTGTGGGGGTTTGTTGTGTTTTTATTAAGTTTTAGCTGGATATACAATCAAACATTTACCCTTAGATGATCAACCGATGAAATAGGCACAAGCTTGGCATAACTTGATTTAGATAAAAGCTATACTTAACCACTGTAACTGTTGGCACTAAAAATAGTTTCTCCATCGCCTGTGTG
The DNA here is from genome assembly GCF_053919585.1 of Euprymna scolopes. NCBI lineage: Eukaryota > Metazoa > Mollusca > Cephalopoda > Sepiida > Sepiolidae > Euprymna > Euprymna scolopes. The sequence continues at coordinate 25,257,273 of NC_136495.1, forward strand.
TTAGATGTCAACGATGAGTGGCTGAACTAGAAAGCGTCTAAATTGTTTGTATGAAAATTATGAGAGTAGAAAAACAAATTGAGATAAAAAGGTTTTCGTCAGTGCACGTTGGCTCTTCATCAAAAGGATGCTGGGATATGCATATTGATGCTCTTCATCCTCTGAAGAATAATCAACATCAAACATATACAGCAACGACATCAACATAGTTACAGAATATTTTTCATAAGTGGATTTTGTACAAAACGTCGGTGGATTGCCTTTATATACACACACACACACACACACACACACACACACACACACACACACACACACACACACACACACACACACACATGTGTATATATATATATATATATATATATATATTATATCTATTATTATACTAAAACTGAGTGAATAAACGTTTAAGTATCTAAGGGTTTCCCCTATATATTTTAATTAGCAGGACTACCCGGCATTGCCCGGGACAAATGTGTACCATATTTCTATTAAAAATTATTTCTCCACCTTTCTATATCGCCTCCTCTATCTTTCTCTCTTTCACCTCCTCCATTTTTCCCCTCCTTCTCCCCAACCTCTCTTTCTCCTTTGCCAATCCTATTTCTCTAAAGCTGGATATGCAGTGTACATAACACAGGCATTCTCCTTTGCATGGATTCCTCAAAAAATGAGTTGGCATAAGAGAATTAACTGCTTGATAAAAAATCAGTGTTAGTTCCCTTTAGTAAATAAAATGGCGGAATAAAATGACAGCCCCTCCCCACCCCCCAAAAAAAAATTAGGAACCTGGGGTATTTTTAGTATAGATGTGAGGGTATGATTAAAAAAAAATTGGATGGTTCTATCTATAAACATAGGTAATAAGAACTGACCAATCCGATGGAACCACACTCTGCTACCAACCAATCAGATACCGGAATCACACCATAAAATATGCTGGAATATACTTTTAAGGATTCCTGTATATAACTTTTTGTCTTCATACGGGAAGGAACGCTGCTCTTTGTCTGAAGAGTTCTTCGGATTGGCTACCTACTGAAAACTCTATTCTTCGTTTTTGTCAGCAAGCTTTTACAGTGTAGAACTTCTTTGGATTGATACTGCCATTTTGTTTGGAGCAACATTTCTCTTCTCTTCTGAAACTAAAAGTCGACTTCTTAAAGCATGAATATTTTTTTAAAATCTTATATAGTATGGTTGTAGGGCAAGAAAATGCCAGATTTGCGGCTGTTTGTTTTGTAGCTTTTACTTTTAACTGGATACACCTGGACATGCACACACCGGGACCATCATGAACACCTATCTCAACAAACCTCAATCACAAGGCTTGCTGAAAACTTTGGGAGCATCCTACTGGAGAATGCTGCCGATGAATATGACAAACCTGCAAGAAAGAAACAGGAACTGTCTTCCATTTCCCTGCTTCCCGGCTCACTACAATATGGTCATCTTCAAGTCCAACGTAAACAAGTTTTTTGTGAGCCGTACCCTGAAGTAATCCAATTTACCAAATTTCCATTACAAATTTTACGATATTGTCCTATTGACTACTGTACATTCATTAACCCTTATCCTTGAGTGGCCTCCGAGCCTTGGTAAGTGTTGTAAAAAGAAGATAGAAACAAGAAAACAAGGATGGTGACAACATAAGAGAGCAGGAAAGTCCCCGGAGAAGCTTAACCAGGAGTATGTATGCAGGGATGGATTACTCCAATGGCCCAAGAGTAGAATATTTCCTTTTGATGAGGGAAGACTCATTGTGGCCAGTCATGATCAGGGCTTACTCACAAATAGATTTAAAAAAATGGCTGACCTACAAACCAGTGCAGGTTTTGCCACTCATCAAGCCCAATCCATCTAATGTCTGAATGCCAAATCTTATTGCTGATGGATTTTACACTGTCCACCACAACAAAGTATGTAAATACCTCCATTGAAAGATTTGTGGAGAGATGCAGTTTAACAGATTGTCAAACATCTAGAAACATGAAGCTTCACTAATAATATCAAACGGAAAGGTGACAGTGTTCTGTGGTGAAGACATACAGGTGGTCAGATACATAAAAGATAACACCATCATCAGGCCAAACATGGGAACAAACCTGAAAGAACTGTGCTTATTATTGATGTCACCGTTGCAAATGACCATGGTCTTAATAAAGCCAAACGGGGAAAAAGTAACAAAATATCAGGACCTAAAGAATGGTTTAAAGACGACATGATCTCTGAAACAAATAAACATCATCCCGGCTGTTATGGGAGCAACTGCCTAATGAAAAACAGTCTTCAAAAATACTTGGAAACAATCCCTGGAAGACCAAACTGTAGTGAAATACAGATGGCAGCCATAAAGGGAACAATGTCTAGTCTTAAAAAAAAAACTTCTCTATATATAAAAGTGAAAATGTGTGTGCATGTACATTTTTGTGTATGTCCGCCAAAGGCTTTTTTCGATGGGCTTCTCGATCGGCTCACTCCTTCTTAAAACTTTTTATATGTTTAAATCTTAATATCTACGAGTTATGACTGGGGCTCGCGGCTATCTTTAATTTGACCTACTTTTACGCGCTATGTTCGTCTTTGTTACACTTTTCAGTATAAAAAATCATAATCTAAATCATAATATCTATGACTTGAGAACAAGAGTCGCGGCTATCTTTAATTTGCCAAAATTTTTTGCGCTATTTTTGAGATATTTTTCGATGGCCGCGTCTTCATTACGCTTTTTAGTATAAAAAAAGCGAATGCTGGGGCGGGGGAAACAGAAACAGGCTTGCAGCGCAAAACTAGGTCAAACATCACACGACTTAACTTTCTTGCACCTGCCAATTTCACTTTATAGACGTTAAATTAAGACACTTATCACTTCCTCTCCTCTCATGGCTGAGATGGTTAGGTCTCGGGTTTTTTTCCATTTCGTTTCCACCTTTGTGTCAAGGCTTCGGGGTTCAAGCCTACCTTCATACTAAAACTGTTTTTTTCTTTTACACCTCCAAACACACGGCCAACGTTTTTTTTTTTTTTTTAAACAGGGTTGTTTTGATCTGACCTCCCCCCCCCAACACACACACCTCCAAACACCCGGAAAATGGTGGGTACCCCCCCCCTCTAGTCTATAATATAAATCTCACCTGTCTGTTTAAATGTATGTATGTTTGTATGTCTGCCTAAAACTTTCGACAGAGGCAACGGATTTTCACGAGATCAGTAGTCTTGGACGACAAATATCGAAAAATTGGCCAAAAACATTAATTCCTTCACCTTCAACTGGCCAGTTTTCTACAAGGAGGGGTCGATTTTTTTGCAAGCCATTTTTGCAAGTCATCATATCAGTTGGATTGACTTTGTCTAATTATAACGTTCTGAACTTCAAGTTGCGTCATGAAGTAGAGGTAAGATGTCAGATTTTCTTTCACTTTCTTTTCCGCTGTCGCGTCACGGGTTCGAGCCTGCCTGCCTACTCCCATTTTTTTTTTTTTTGCTCAACACACACCTCCAAACACCCAGGTAACGCTGGGAACCCAGTCTAGTCAGATATAAATTCAAATCATAAATCAAGTGTTAGCTCCAAAAGCTTCATGGCTTAAAATTAACTGAAGTAAATTTTTATAAAACAAAAAACACATGTACCTGTCCTTTATATAATAGATCGAACAAAATATCTGCTAACATTATTTTTAATTGTTCTAATTAGTCATAATTTGCAATTTACTGATCAAATTAGCCATCAAGTTTATATCTATCATTTTCATCCTCTCTCACCGTATGTCTTGATCCTCTATTTCTGTTTTGTCAAAAAATCACATTTCTGTGTGTGTGTGGATAGAAAAACTCTCAGAACATCATAGTACATAGATTTAAACTTTACAATTGATCTCTGTTTTTACTAAGGTGTCACCACTTATCAAGGCTCAAAGGCTATTCGAGGGTAAGTGTTAAATGAGTGTCAAATTTACAGTGAGACAACTCCATGATTATTGGTAATGATGGTGGTCGTTGGGTAGAATTTGATTCTTTAAGAAGACTGTTGCTCAACAAGAATTTTCTTACATTGAATGTGAAATGACCATGTTGTAGTCAGTTGGGAAGCAGCCCTGCAGTATTGTGTTCCACAGACGAGAAGTTTCAGAAAAGAAACTTTGCTCATGGAAGTTTTGTTTTTGGAAGAGAGAGAAGAAAGTGGTTGTAGGTAGATGAGATTTTTTTATGAATGTTTCACAGGGGAGGGAACCATGGATTGAAGTTCATTCGAGCACCTGCTAGGAAAATAGCAGTAGAGAAAGAGATAGTAGGGAGGAGAAAAGAGCATCACTTGCTAGATTTCGAAGTCGATTTTGTACTCAGCCAAAGCAGAAAAGAGTGAATGATTAATTATTATATAAATGACTAGTGACTGAAAGAATTCAAGTAAAAATACTTCAGCTAATGATGTAAAAATAGGTTTTGGTACAGTTTGTGACCAATGCTCAAACCGATTTTTTATTTGCATCTTCCAGCAGTTTACAAAAAGAGCTAGAAGATGCTGACACACTTAGCCAATCATATTTTAGCGGACAACAATTTTCAATCGTAAAATTCAGTAATAAACTGTTTTTTTTTTCACCCCAACCCTAACTCTAAAATCAATGTAAAAAAATCTGTTCTTCTTTCTCACTCAAAACTATAAATCTTTGTAGATGTTCATCCTCTACAAATCCTGCTTCAAAATACGAGGGATGTTACAAAAGTAATACCCCTTATTTTTTATTCTGTTCAAATGAATCAGAGGGGACTGTAAATTGCATCGTTATGATGACTGAACTTATGCATTCATGACCTGGAAGTTTCATCTCTCTGTTGCAGATATTGACGGTGTGAGACTCTAAGAAAGCAATCCCTATCATGGACGTGTGTCAGAAGCAGATATACATCATTAAATTCCTGGCAAAAGTGCATTGAGAATGGTGGTGGCAATGTAGAAAAATACATTCTAGAAAACAAAAAGATGCTTGTTGTAATGGTATTACTCTTGTTTTTGTAGCTCTTCAACTTTTTGAATTAAAAAAAATAGGGGCTTTTACTTTTGGAATGACCTTCATATCTCTTCTTTCCATGACATGCCAGTCAGGAGCATTTTGTTTGTAATGAGAAAATCTCCATCATATGTCATTGTCACATAAAACCTGGATTAGCTCTTGTAGCACACCCATGCAGATTAGCATCACGACTGCTACCGCAGAGTTTGATAGCAGTGTAGCAGTGTGAGTGGGTAAAAGTAAAGTAAGAAACAGAAATTTCATGTATTTTTTTTTATTTGCGGACTATTATCCACATCTTTTCTTAGTTGTTTCACAACGTTTCGGCCAACTATTCCTCTGGCCTTCGTCAGGTTTATTAACCGCAACAGGAGAGGAATGCTGAATCTTTCGAGGCCCGTGATAGATAGAGACATTGAATCTCTACAGTTCCAGGCGAGCATTGTCTGAATATAGCGGTTTGAATCCTGCCCAAAGCTGGCCAGAGAATTAGTTGGCCAAAATGCAGTGAGAAGGCAGTAATTAACGAAGATATAGTTTAAGATTCAGCATTCCTATTCCTATTCATGGTTAATAAACCTGATTGAAGGCCGAAACATTGAAATAATAACAACTATAAAAATGAGGATAATAGTCTGCAAATGAATAAATAAAATATGCAAATTACTCATCTCAAAAAAATTCCAATAATCAAATTAGAATTTTCCAGGTTAGGTTAAAATTAAGTAGAGAATTAGAACTACATATACTGGAGGTAACGTAACAGGCAGGAAGTTGCTTGTAAGATGTGGCAAATAAGCTGTTATCAGATTTTTATATTGTTATTGAATCGTGCGCAAGAGTAGTCAGGTTTTGGATAACTGTTCCTTCCTCCCATAGGTGATGGGTCAAGGTTTTTATGTGTGTATATTGTATACTGCCCCCCCCCCAATGGACCACCAAATGATTTTATGTTGTTCTGTGTTTAAAACTCTTTGTATTAGAAGACAATAGCAACAAGAGATAAAAGGAGAGGAAAATAATTTCTATTGCTTTTCATCTACAGAACTAGATTTGAACTGCTTGTCTGAGGGGTAACCCCCTGGATAATTTGTTGGGATTGAAGAATTGGTCTCAGTAATAGTACAGTGCTACCTGTACTGACTTTTATTGAATTGCACAAGAGAATGGTCGGATGTTTGGATAATTGCTCCCTCCTCTGTTGGGAGATGGGTTAAGAATTTTATGAGATGGGTTGAGGGGTTTACTGTAAAAGAATTATCTTTCCCTTAAAAAGAAAATGATTGTTAAACTCGAAATGATTTTGTGCTATTCTTTATTACTTAAGTTAAAACTGTTGGTATTTAATAGAAGACTACAACGAGAGAGAGAGAAGAAGAGAGGAAAATGTTATATTTTCATTAAAGAAGTTCGTTATATGTATGTGGGTCTTTTATTCCCTTATCTGCCACTGACACCACTTCTCATTGTTACTGTTTCTTCTAGTAGTTGCTGTACAAATAAGCTTCTTTTTATGCAGGAAAGATACCAAAGGACGTTTGCTGAGAGTCTCTTAAAGGTTTCATTTTGGAGAGAATTGGCCCAGGAAAGAGATACTAATGTTCTCTTAGTTGATTATTTAGTTATTTAGTTAACTGAAATGAGTGACATGCGAACAGAGATATTGAGATAATATTTCATACTCAGTAATCAAAGTTTTCTGACAGCGATGATTACAGTTGAAGTTAGGAGTTGGTAAAAAGCAGTTCAGACCAATATTTATTATTTTTTAATCTTAATTTCATTCAAGCTATTTCGGACGCTTACTTTTTATTTATATATTGATATTTTTACTTTGTTTTTGAGTTTCTGGACATGCCAAAAGTAAAGCTCAGCGATGATATAATAAAGCCTATCAATGGTGATGGAGACGATATGTCTAATACGTGTTTCCCAGACAGACTCACATTATTTGTCAGTCTTTGTCATACAGCTTCCACAGCCAGACTAATTTGAATACCTTTGTTTTCTCTCAGCTTGAAAAATGTGATGTAATTAATCATCATGATCATACCTTTGTTTTGTTTACACCATTTAGCTTTGATCTTATGTGTCAGCCATCTTTGATTCAGTCCTGAGAATGATCCTGTTTTATGAAGATTTGGAAGATCTCGACATGCATTAAGAGTGACCCTTGTCAAAATTCACACTAGCTCACTTAATCGCTATTAATATAGGATCCCTAGCAAATAATTTCAAATGCGTATCGTCTACACAATGAGATTTCAATTGCTTGTCTGAGGAACTGTTGTTCGGATAATCGGTTGAGATCAAAGAATTGGCACCAGTAGTGCTTCAGCACTGCCTATACTAATAAGATCTCTTCTCTAGACATCCAATTAATCAAGAGGACATAACTCTAGTAGAGGTTATACACACAACAAATTTTCTGCTGCCACTGGTGGTGACAGCTGCCCTCATCGTGCAAAGCATAACAAGCGCAGTAGAATTAATTGTACATTTAGAGATGATAGTTTATGTGCAAGAAATCAAGGCTATCAACATGTGATGTTCCAGTCTCAGCATCCACTTCAACTGTCAGCGACAAATGGATGATGGTCACCGCTGATTTGCATTTGTATCCTGTTGACCAGTTAGTACCGCAATCATACTTGACTTCGACGGAAGGCAATGGCTGAAATTTCCTGGTGAAGCCAAGTGAGTAAACACACACACATGCACACACACGCACACGGAAAGAGAGATAGAGAAGAGAGAAAAAGGGTGGGAAGGAGAGAGAGCTCACAAAATAAAGGGGTCGTTTGAATATAAGTTCTGAAACCGAAACGAAAAAATACTCTAGACCATTATAAATACAAAGTGCTCAACATTTTTATGCAAGTGCTGGATACACAAGAAGTGCAATAGAATTACTGGTACATTTAGAGATGATAGTCAGTTTATGTGGAAAAAGTGTATTTGGTGGGCAAAGTTATTGAGGTTGGTCAGAAGTTTTGTTTCTCTGGTGGTAGAATTGGAGTACAGGAAAGGAGTAGGTTCTAATGTGATGGGAAGAATGAAGAGTAGATGGAGTAAATTTATGAAACTTCTGTCATTACAAACCAACAGAGTTGAGCCTATCAGACACATGTACGCAGTGCGATAATATATCGAAGTGAAACCTGACTGTACTCCTGAAAAAAAATAAACTGACAAAACTTCTCTTCACTAATACCATAATTCGTACTAACAAATCTCTGTAATCCCAAAGGAAAACTGACAGGACTCCTTTTCTCTTAAACTGTAATTCCAAACAACAACTTTCAACTACAGTTTTTTTCTCAGCTGACAAACATTCAATTCTATGTCATCCCCAGTTCGTCCTTCTTAAAGTAGCTATTCTCCTCATATGAAAATTAATGCCAAATATAAAAAGAACCCATCTACAAACCAAAGTTTTTTTTTATTCTCTTTTCTTTCCCTTATTCTGGCACTTGACAGGCCAAACAGATACATTGCCGCTTGTCAGAATAGTTTCTTCTTCTACAAGCACGCGCATTGCTTCGAAAGAAATGATAGGAGAATGATGTGATGATGTATAATGTGATGAGTGGTAAAGATAAACGTAGATCTGATAACCTCAGAGGAAAATTGAATGTAAACAGTATAGGGAGATGTGCGCAGAAAAAATAGACTGTGATTATATATCCACGTTGAATAGATGAGTAGATGTAAGGGAAGGCAAGGGTAAACGTGGGAGAAAGTAGCGAAAATGGACTAGAGAAAAAAGGATAAATAAAGACCTGGGCAGAAATAAGTAAGTTTGGAAGTCAGTTTATTAAAGCGATCCAACACATGCCAGATTTAAAATGGATGTTCAATCGATGATGATGGCAGTGGTAATTGTAATGAAATATATCATGATTTTTTGATAGCAGTGGTAATTGAAATTAAATATATCATGATTTTTTGATAGCAGTGGTAATTGAAATTAAATATATCATGATTTTTTGATAGCAGTGGTAATTGAAATTAAATATATCATGATTTTTTGATAGCAGTGGTAATTGAAATTAAATATATCATGATTTTTTGATAGCAGTGGTAATTGAAATTAAATATATCATGATTTTTTGATAGCAGTTGTAGTTGAAATTAAATATATCATGATTTTTTGAAAGCAGTGGTAATTGAAATTAAATATATCATGATTTTTTGATAGCAGTGGTAATTGTAATAAAATATATCATGATTTTTTTATTGCAGTGGTAATTTTAATTAAATATATCATGATTTTTTGATAGCAGTGGTAATTGAAATTAAATATATCATGATTTTTTGATAGCAGTGGTAATTATAATTAAATATATCATGATTTTTTGATAGCAGTGGTAATTATAATTAAATATATGATTTTTTGATAGCAGTGGTAATTATAATTAAATATATCATGATTTTTTGATAGCAGTGGTAATTGTAATTAAATATATCATGAATTTTTGATAGCAGTGGTAATTATAATTTAATATATCATGATTTTTTGATAGCAGTGGTAATTGTAATTAAATATATCATGATTTTTTTTATATCAGTGGTAATTGTAATTAAATATATCATGATTTTTTGATAGCAGTGGTAATTTTAATTAAATATATCATGATTTTTTTGATAGCGGTGGTAATTGTAATTAAATATATCATTATTTTTTGATAGCAGTGGTAATTGTAATTAAATATATCATGATTTTTTGATAGCAGTGGTAATTGTAATTAAATATATCATGATTTTTGATAGCAGTGTTAATTGTAATTAAATATATCATGATTTTTTTTATAGCAGTGATAATTATAATTAAATATATTATGATTTTTTGATAGCAGTGGTAATTGTAATTAAATATATTATGATTTTTTGATAGCAGTGGTAATTGTAATTAAATATATCATGGTTTTTTTGATAGCAGTGCTAATTGTAATTAAATATATCATGATTTTTTTGATAGCAGTGGTAATTGTAATTAATATATCATGATGTTTTGATAGCAGTGGTAATTGAAATTAAATATATCATGATTTTTTGACGCAATCATAATAGCATTTCACTCCATCTCAAGATCTATCATTGTCCGAGGCATTCCTCAGGTTCGTGTTGGAGCATGCCTCGTTTACGGGACGATCTGTGAGGATGTGTGCGATAGTCTGAACGCCAGCTCCACAGGGACACTGAGCATCCTGTACATAGCTTCACTTGTGCAGGTTGTCCCATCCTTTGGCAACCTTCGCTTAGGCCCAATTGAGTGTTACCCACTCTTTCCAGGAAAGTTCAGAGCCTGCTGAAAGGTCTTCTTTCAATGTTGGAAGAGCCTTGTTATCATTGTTTTTGATTCTTATTCCACAAATGCAGGCGGAACGATACTGGTGTGTGTCCAAAGCCTGTGACAGTGGCAAAACTTTTGCAGAATGGTAGTCGCTGCAGCATCTCTTGATATCCAAATATTGTCTCAATGAATCTGCAGTGAAACAATTTCGAACGTCTTGTAGACAGATGGCAGTTTGGTCGATTTCAGATTGCTGATAATCGTCGTGCATTCCTTGTTGTGTTGAACGTTGACACTGATACAGTGATAGTTTTGTACATGATCATGCTTTGTTAGTGATGTTCTTCCTGGAGTCATTTAAAATTTTGTGCTTTAAAAGTATGAGATTTGCTCATTTAAAGACCGAATTGGGAGCAATCAATTTCTTAGCTAGCATTTTGGCAACGTTCCAATTGGTTATACATGGCTACAAGACTTAAAGCTATCAAGTTTGATTACACAAGTCAGTTTGGGTCATTGTATGAATTTTAACCAATCAGAATTGTGTTCATAGTTACTTTCTGAGAATTAAATGATTTTTTATCCAATCAAAAGGGGACATGCTGTTCTATTCACAAACGTTATTCGGTTAGCTATTCATTTGATCTAAAGCTGTTTGATAAAAGAATTACCTTTATTTTTGCTCCATAAAAATAATAGAAATGTATAAAGAGTGCGACCTTAATTTTTGTGCACGAAATATCTAGACTGAACCGATCATCATCATCTGTTAGTTATCTTTGATTGCAATGTTTATTAATGAATCTTACATCTGTTTTTTTGCATCATCATCATCATCATCATCATCATCATCATCATCATCAATATTTTGATTATAATTATTATTAACATCATCACATTGTTATCATTAGTATTATCATTAGTATTGTTATTTTCTTCATTATTAATATGATTATCATTAGTATTGTTAGCATCATCATCATCATTATTATCATCATCATCATCATCATTAGTATTACTATTATCATTATTATTGTTATCATCATATACATCATCATTATCATTAGTCATTTTCATCATCATCATCATCATCATCATCATCATCATCATCATCATCATCATCGAATTATTGCAAACAGTTTGAAAAAAAAAAAAATCTTCCCTCTTACTAATTACCAATGTACTTGATTCCTCATTTTTGACAGCATTGGTCTTTTCAAGATTACAGGAAAAACAACACAATAAAAAAAAAAACAAAAAAAGCAAAGCAACTATCAACTCGTATCAAAGATGTCTACTTTCTTATTATCTTTAATTACAGTGTTTATTAATTGAATCATGCTTTTGTCGCTATTATATAATCTATTTGTTGGTTTAATTATGTGGCGGAGAATTATTAAATCAGCAAAAGAATTCGGAAATGGAGGACGATTGTCCGCTGTTTGCGGCTTCGGTTTCACTTATAATTATCGCAAGAATCGCTTGTTGCAATGCAAAATAACACTTTACTTTTGTCTATAATAACACTTTATTTTCTTCACATTTCAAGTGAGTCGTCAGAGTTGCGTTAAATTGTTTTCACAATTATATATATATATATATATATATATATATATATATATATATATATATATATATATATATATATATATATATATATATATATATAATAGCTGACCTGTGTCCTGGCGTTGCCCAGGAAAGAAGAAATTCCATGACAAATCTTTGAACGATTTGTCATTTTGGGTCGATATTATCTACAATTAATCATAGTATTATCTCAAATACTATGATTGTCAGATGTGGAACGAGTATCCTTGTAGATACATATCTTGGTCATATGATTTAACTTGTGTGTAATGATCTATGGAATGAGTATCCCTTTAGATACCTATTTCGTTCATATGATTCAGCTTGTACCTACTGATCTATGGAACAGGATGAAATTAATTTTACTTACTTGCATATTTTTTTAATTGTATAAAAATATCATCTGGTATTGACAATTTCAAAATGAAAATTATTTTTGTAAATTGATAAATTTTTTTCAATAAAGTCATCTGGTTAGTATTTAAAAAAAAAATTGTTTTTTTAATTAATTTTTTTTTTTTTGCATTTGCACACCAAACAAGGCATAGTGCCACTTTGATGTAGGGGACTACTATCGAGGCCATAAGTTGCAGGGATACTATGTAGGGAGTTGAGCAGCAAGATATCTGTTCTCATTATACTTGAACTTCTGCATGTCAGTACAGTTGGGAAAGCAGGAACCCTAAGGGAGTTCCAAAGTCTAGCAGTTCTGGGGAAGAAACTATTAAAGTAAAAGGCTTTCTTACATTTAGGTATCTCTACTATGTAAGAGTGATATTTTTCTGTCTGTCAGGTTTGTCGGGGATTCTTCATCGAGGGAGTACAACAGCTTGTAGATCGTTGAGCATCCACCATTAAAATACTTGTAGAACAGGCAGCAGAATGCCACATTTCTGTCAATGGGACAGAGGCTGAAGCTTAGATGACAGTTCAGGACCTATTAGGTTGGCAACTCTCTTTTGAACCCTGTCCAGGAGCGAGAGATTAGTAGCAGAATTTCTTACATGCTATCTTTTTTAGATAATATTTTAAAGTTAAATTCAAGTTTATTAAACTGTTAGGTGAAAGTAAAGAATAGTTAACATGTCAAGAATGTCTTAAATTTGCTACTGTCGTTAAGCGGGCATTGTCCTCAACTCTAATTGCCATCAACTATCGCAAACGGCTTCCAACTGTTGTAAAACCCAATCACTCCTAAAACTAATTCAAAAAATATATCCAGTACTTTGTTCCGGTCATCTGCCACACCTTGACCAACGATCTTATTTCAACTTCCTTTTGTTTTCCTTGGTGAACCACTTCCTATCTATTGACTTTTCACCAACCCTATATCTTATAACTTTGTTCTACTGATAAACTTATTTCCTCATTTTATTTGCCGTATATCTTTTTCTCTATTTTTTTTCTCCTTAACACCTGGGATTGGGGCAACGTCGATATTATCACACAAACGTATCCAATAATGCTTGTTTGAATAAAAGAATGCTGCCGAAATGGACACTATATATATATATATATATATATATATATATATATATTTATGAATGAGAGAATTAAAGAAGCATTGAACATTCTTTAAATAGACTTATTGAGATAATAAAAAAACTCAACATTCGCGGTGGAGCTTAGACACAATAGGAAGAAAATATCGGCAATACAAAAGTATATATAGATGTAATTATTAATCCAGTAAGGAAGAATACGTAAGGATGGGCACTGTCTGCAGAGTTATAACTAAGGCAATCAACTAACCGTCTATGCAATGTTCACAACTTCCGCTTACGCGAACATTCTATATTACCTAATGTACTCGCCTGAAATCAGCATTTAATAGTTTCCCTTCATTCCCATGGCAATTGTTTGGTGACTTTGAGCTACAGGCTCGGCAAATGGAATAAAAAGTGCCTTTGTGTGTTTCGAATCTCATGACAAACAGGAATTGTTACCCTACACTGATGATTGCGTAAGCATGAAATACTAGTGTCTGTAGGTAAAAATGAATTATATATATATAATTTTTCTAATTAAGCCAGTGATGGGAGATGGCATGTTGGTTTTTCTGTCCATCTAATTTTTCGAATCCACTCAACTGGAGATCAACCTATCTTTTGGACTGCTGCACTGACTGAAAAAAACAATTTCCATGAATTTCAGCTGCGTTAAAAGTTTTCCTACTCGACTAATTGTACTCAACTGGATTTAAATTTGGATTTGATTCTTGCTAAAGAATTACTTTCACCTTTCAGATTACTTTCGAAAGAGTCTTCATGCAAGCTGCAATTTTATGCCTGGTTTGTTTTTATTATTTTTCTACATCGAAATTTTTTCACACATTGTTTTTAAAGGACATGTACATCTTTACAATTTATGACTATAATAAATTGTGGTTTCATTTAATGTCATAACCAGCAAATTCTAGCATTGCTACAAATATAATTTGCTGATTTCTTTCTGTCCTCTGATGAGAAGAATAGCAAGAATAGCATTCTTTGAAACTCTGCAAAATAAGGACTTTGTAAATTGTTTTTTGGAGTATTCAGTCGAACAATAAATTTTGATTGTAAATTTTAACTTAGTTTTAATTTCTTTTCTCTTTATATATATATATATATATATATATATATATATATATATATATATGCAATATTTTTTCATTTAAGCAAAAATAACAGAAATCTGCTGTATTATAGCATAGGTGTTGGTTGAGTACCAGGATATGTCCGTTTTCACGTTTATATAACTTCTACTGCTTCATATGGAGAAAAGTATTTGTGAAATTTTGTTGAAAAAATAAACAATAGCTTCAAAATACGGAACACAATGATTCCATGGCAAAGAACAAAAATAAAACAGTTTCCACCCTCAAACAAACTTTGGTACTAGTGCACTTATTGATCTGTGCTGAAATAATAACGTTATTATTTAGAAAACTATTCTTAACATGGGAAGGGGGAGGGTGTTTTGTATCCATTCTGTACTTTAACCTTACAATTTAATAAAAACAGATATCATAAAACTTTAATTAAATTTGAAAATACTATTTAAAAAATAGCACGGATTAATGACTTTGAACATTCTTTATCAAACAAAAAATATACATACATGGCAAATAATATTTTGACATAAAAGAATTTTAGTAGACAAGAAATCTGGACCTTCATACAGCTGCTTTAGTTGTGCATCCTGTTTTTCCAAGTATTAATAGTGCATTTATTTGACTGTATGAATCGCTTAGACTTATATAGCAGTGCAGCTGACAAATCGATATTTGATTCTACCTAGCCAGTTCTTTACATTAAAAAAAATAAATTCCATCAATTTAATCAATTTCATATTATATTCTATCAGATATTTCCTTTGGTATCAGAAACTTCATAATAAACACAGCTTATTTTCATTTGATAATCTTCTATATTGACTCACCAATCACATTCACCAGGAGGAAGCTTCATATGCCCCCCCCCTGTAGTGACTTAATCCACAATACATTGTAGTCTACATTGCACCGTATAAAACTTACTGTAGATTTTATAAAATTATTTTTATATGATTGCTTGAATTAAAGTTTAAAATGCAAAGTCAAGTATCATGTTTTAATTGTGCTATAAAAGAAGCATTCATTTCGAATGTGCTTCTGCCTTATCAAAGAACTTACTGTTGATTTTATACACCGGACTCTTCTGCTTGTGTAGTGATCAAACTTTTCAAGTGCACTTGTGATGTTAGGCTATATGAGAGTGTTAACTTTGTTCCAAATTGGACTGTTCCTTCTTTAATCATACCTTTTCGCTTATTGATGTTCAATGCCTATCAGAGGCATTGTTAGATAAGTAAAAGTGATGTTTTCAGTCATTATTATACATTTCAGTTCTGGCTAGAATTAAGTTCAAACCATTTTCCTACACTAGAAGGGGTACTTATCATTGACTCCAGCCAGAGAGAAGGAATAAATAAATTAAAGGAAATAGCTTTTAAAAACACTACGTTATTGTTTATGATGATAATGTGTGTAGCCTGACTAGTCTTAAATTAATAAAAAGTAATTCAAGGTGTATTTATCAAAATTACTTATAGACGAGAAACACACAGACACAACTTTCTACTAAGAAATTAAGCAAAAATGTTTTTCAAATGCTTTTAAAAAAACTTTTAATATCAGGATTTTGCGTTTAATCGATATCAAGTAATCCAAAGATTTAAAAGAAAAATGAAATAAAAATTAAATGTGGTGTACTAATCCTCTGGGAAATCAACTTTATTCATGTTAAAACCATCATCATCATCTGTACCATCATCAACATCATCGGTTTAACATCCTTTTTACATGCACCATGTATTAGACGGATTTTTAAAAGAAATTGACTTCCAAAATAACCTATCTTTGGTCCGGTATCTATTTATCCCTCTTTCTCTCAGGTCGAGTCTTATGACTTCCTCCGATATTTTCCTTGGTCTGCCATTGTGAACTGAGCCTGCTACCTTAACTCTTCTACTGCTACTCACCCAAGAACGTCATACAATCAAAGCCTACTCTTCTGCACACATCTCTCTATACTGACCGGATGTAATCTTCCTCTAAGGTCCGGCCCTGTCGGTGGGGCATTAGAATACGCCGACTGCCCCCCTGCAGAGGGTAAAAGTCCCTCAATGGGAGTCCTGGATATGACCTTAAACTATATCCAGTGGTGAGGCCCCAGCTTGTGGGCTTTGGGGAGTGTGGAGCCACCCTTTAATTACCATTGCTCCCAGGTCCATTCTGACCCGGAGTGGTAGTACCTGTTGGGGTCCCAACTATGGGTTAAATAGAAACCGACGTGAAAACAACAAATATATTCTATTAAAAAATTTTTTTCTTCAAAATCTTTGGATTCGGCATTAAATAACCCGAAAAGGATTGATATGCCGTAAAACAAAAACAACCAACCAACCAACCTCTAAGGTCAACAGAACTAAGCCTGTCTTCACATTACACATCAATTGTCTCATTCTCATATTATTTCTCTTCATGCAACTCATGTCCTCAAATCTGACTCTCTAGGCTTCACATCCATGCATCATCATACTGTGTACATCTGCCTGATAGACTCTTCCCTTTGTTGACATAGTAATGCTGTGCTGGGTAATAATTGCAGAATTTCCCATGAATTCACTCCATCCACTCCTAAATCTTACAATCACCTGCTTTCGTCCCGCTGTAGTATCATCAAATAAACAAAATTTTTCAACAATTCACTAGCTTCACTATCTTCTATTATATAAAGGGCAGATGTCTGTTTGTATATCCAGGTAAAACTTGAAAAACATACAACAAACACCTATAATTTTTTATAATGTTATCATGTAAAGGGAAGTAACTTTGATTTATTTTCATTTTATTTTACTTCAGTCGAAGTTTTCAGAAATCAAGGGGCTCGCAACCTGGGGCTAACACTTGAAATCTATGAGATACATAGATATTTGAATGTTCCATTTAAATTCTTTATCTCTCAAACACTGAGTTAGTAAAGAAATTGAGAACAATTTTCCTCTCCCCAATTAACCATTTTCATACGTTGTAGTATATATTTAATTTTGGTCTCTTGGTCTTACTGGATTCCAGGACAAGAATTTATCTAGTCTGGTGGCGTATCCAGTTTCGTGCTGTTACTTGAGGTAACATCATTTGGAGAAGGTGCGCCATTCCTCGTAAAAGCTAATATGGGTTAGCCATAGCGAGGACATCTTATTTGGGCAGCGAATACTATGTGATTTTGAATATTTGGTCAGGGTTTACTTCTATGGAAAAAGTATCCTCATGCCAGATTGTTCTGACAAACCCCTGTACAGAGAGACCTTAGACACTCGAGGATAGTGTCTAGTAGGCATTCAAGTTCTCCCCAGTAGGCATTCAAGTTCTCCCCAGTAGACATTAAATTTCTCCCCCGTAGACATTCAAGTTCTCCCCCGTAGACATTCAAGTTCTCCCCCGTAGGCATTCAAGTTCTCTCCCGTAGGCATTCAAGTTCTCCCCCGTAAGCATTCAAGTTCTCCCCCGTAGGCATTCAAGTTCTCCCCAGTAGACATTCAAGTTCTCCCCCGTAGGCATTCAAGTTCTCCCCTAGTAGGCATTCAAGTTCTCCCCTAGTAGGCATTCAAATTCTCCCCTAGTAGGCATTCAAATTCTCCCCTAGTAGGCATTCAAGTTCTCCCCAGTAGACATTCAAGTTCTCCCCAGTAGACATTCAAGTTCTCCCCAGTAGACATTCAAGTTCTCCCCAGTAGGCATTCAAATTCTACCCAGTAGACATTCAAATTCTCCCCAGTAGACATTCAAGTTCTCCGCAGTAGGCATTCAAATTCTCCCCCGTAGACATTCAAGTTCTCCCCCGTAGGCATTCAAGTTCTCCCCAGTAGGCATTCAAGCTCTTCCCCGTAGACATTCAAGTTCTCCCCCGTAGGCATTCAAGTTCTCCCCAGTAGGCATTCAAGCTCTCCCCCGTAGGCATTCAAGCTCTCCCCCCGTAGGCATTCAAGCTCTCCCCCCGTAGGCATTCAAGCTCTCCCCCGTAGGCATTCAAGTTCTCCCCCGTAGACATTCAAGTTCTCCCCAGTAGGCATTCAAGCTCTCCCCCGTAAGCATTCAAGTTCTCCCCCGTAGGCATTCAAGTTCTCCCCCGTAGGCATTCAAGTTCTCCCCCGTAGACATTCAAGTTCTCCCCCGTAGGCATTCAAGTTCTCCCCCGTAGGCATTCAAGTTCTCCCCCGTAGGCATTCAAGTTCTCCCCCGTAGGCATTCAAGTTTTCCCCAGTAGGCATTCAAGTTTTCCCCAGTAGGCATTCAAGTTCTCCCCAGTAGACATTCAAGTTCTCCCCAGTAGACGTTCAAGTTCTCCCCCTTGGACATTCAAGTTCTCCCCAGTAGGCATTCAAGTTCTCCCCTTAGTACACAAGAAGTATAGTGGAATTACTTCTCTTATGCTCACTCAAGTTGCATATACTTGTATGTCTAGAGAGAGAAATGGGCTACGTGAATAAGAAAGAGAGGGTGGGGAAGGGTAGGAGAAAACAGGAGAGGGATAAATAGGAAGGGAGAGCAGTTATGTTACACTTTTGCCTTGGGCAATTTCGGGTAACTTTGCTAGTCCAGATATACTTTCTCCACATCCGAGTTCTCATCCAGCTCTATTGTCTTACACTTCTTGCACACAAATTGGTTATCCTCTCTCAACTTACCAATAATGCCACTATACTTCTTGTGTACTAAATGCTTACAAATACTACAAAAAAATTATTTCATTCATATCTTTGTTGTAAACCGGAAACAGTATTTTTCTCACCTATAAACATTAATATTTTGGTAATTTCAAAATTTACAAATTTATTTCTTTGACTGTAAATAAAAAGAAAATAAAGAAGATATTAATTTACCTTTTCACTGGAAAATTTACAAATAGTTTGCAACTTGTTGCAAAATAGAATCAATTCCTCTAAAGAGAGGAACATTTAAGCACAGATGCTAAATATTTGTCCAGATAATCAAATAATATTACAAAACAGAAATATTTGTTGCATTAAAACAATCATTGAATTAAAAAAAAAACACTAACAAATAATAGTTAATTATTGAAATGTTCTTTTTCAAAACCAATATGCAAATTAGTTAACTTTGTGACTAATATTGAATATAAAGCTCGATGCCTCCATTTACTCTAAAAAATAATGGATGCTCCCTGTAAGAATAGCTGCACGAGTAATTGTGAGGCAAAGGTTGCACCAACCACATCTCTCCTGATTCAGCACTGATTGAGTCCAGTAATAAGAAGTGCTAGATTACTGGAAACAATGCCGAAATAAGCGGAGCGCACATACAACACCTGGAATTCTCAAATGGTCACTCATTTTAGTACTGACCAGAGTCAATGTTGCTTAATTTCCGTGATCTAATGGGAACTGGTGGGTTAACATTATTATGCCATATGGAACACAGGGACACGATATATACTATTATATAAAAGGAACTTTATCTGTATGTCTGTGAGTTCGTCACTATGGACTTCAAAACAGCTAGGCTGATTTTTTTTAATGTACCTTATGTGTGTGAGAGTGTTCTTAGATAGGTTTTGTACCGGAATGCCTCTGATAATTATTGAAAATCGATAATCGAAAAAACTTTAAAGATGGAACAGTCCGATTTTGACCAAAGTTACCAGTTTTACACAGTCTAACATTACAAGTGCATATGAAAAGTTTTATCATCGCACAAATGTGTTCAGCATATAAAATCCAGAGTAGGTTCTTTTATATGACAGGGGCACGTTCAAAATGAATGTTTCCGTTTAGACCACAACTGAACCATTATACTTGATTTTTGCATTTTAAACTTTAGTTCAAGCCATTATCAGCACACAAGTAGAAAGGTCAGGCATCTAAAATCAACATTAGGTTCTTTGATATGACGGGGGCACATTCGAAATGAATGTTTCTGCTTAGAGCCCAATTGAAGCATGATTCTTGACTTGTGCATTTTAAACTTTCATTTAAGCCATTATATATAAAAATAATTTCATAAAATCAACAGTAGGTTTCTACAATGCAATATATTATGGACTAAGTCAGTGTGAGAAGGAATGCAAAGCTTCCTCCCGGTGTACCCCAAATGGGCCCCCAAATAGAGATAGCAATGAATTGATTTGATTGAAAAATAGGCAATTTAACTGATTTCGATGACAATACTATATGGGAGGGTGAAACATTCCTTGATCCTTATTAAATCCCGGGCAACGTTGGGTCTCCATACTGGTATGAATATAAAGCAGTATATAAAAAATTGGTTGTTTACAATGTAAAGTTGAATCAACTTAAAATAGAGCATTTGGGCTTTAGTGATAACGTGAGAGATGTGTCCAACTTTCGTAAATAATGTTGTTTTTTTGACGTTCAACTACATATATAAAAACGACATTACTTTTGCACCAACCTAATATTTATTCATTTTTATAGTCAGGAACGGTTAATGTGGATGGAAAATAGTGAAAAAAAAAAAAAAAAAAAAGATGGTGCATCTCTTGTATAAAATGACGGACATCAAGAAGAGGAAGACCAAAAATGAACTGGAAGTTAACAATCGAAAGAGATTTGATCGCAACAGGAAGAAGCTGGAGGGACGCTGTTGATTTGGCTTCAAACCAAAAATATGATTTACTTTGACTGTATCATATGTCATAGGGCATCGGAGTTTCTAGGTCTATTGTATGAAGTTAGATTTACTTGAAATATAGCATTTTGACTTTAATGCTAGTGTGAAAAATGATTCTAACTTTTGCATTCTTTAATTTAGATTACACTAACAGGGTTACCTAGCGTTGCCCAGGGCAAAAATGTAATATATTTCTGGCAAAATTTATTTTTTTTGTCCCTATCTATCTGATTCTCTATCTTTATCTCTTTTCTCCTCCCTCGTTCCCCCTCCTTCTTCACCTTCCTCTTTCTGGACGGACACACACACACACACACACGCACGCACGCACGCACGCACGCACGCACACACACACACACACACACACACACACACACACACACACACAGAGAGAGAAAGAGAGAGATAACCTTCCTTCATATAGATTCCTCAAGGAATGAGTCAGCATAAGGGTAGTAACTCTTTGTTAAAAAAAAAATCAGAGTTACTTAACATGGTTGGAAACATAATCCCCTAATGAATCCTAGGTCAGTTGGCCCCCAAAGAATTAATAATTGAAAATTGCTTTCTAGATATTATTCATCGAGAAATCATCAATACCAACTTTATGGGTGTTTGTTTTGTATTTTTTTAGTTTCAGCTCGACATACACACGTACACACAAACAACTCACCTTTATTTTGTTGATTAAAAACACTGACCACTAAAAATTTTGTAAATTGCTTTAAAACAAATAATCTGCAAATGTAATGCTTGACTGTTTATATAAAAGGGAACTCGTAATTCTCTATGTATGTGTGTTTGTGGCTATGTGTGTGTATGTTTGTGGCTCAAAGTGAGAAACTACTCAAGATACGCTTAAATATCTTAAAATCATCGGATCTGGTTATGATAACATTCACTAGTGATCTTAGCCAGGGAGGTAAAGATCAAAGTGTAGTATCTGTTCCGACAGATACTGCAAGCTATGACTAGCTATGACTAGCTATGACTAGCAAAGACCAGATGTGGGGGCAACCCCACATGCCTGACCTTTAACCAGCTCCCATTTCCCATCTCTCGGGAGCTGGTCCCCCTTTTCCCCTTCCCCCTCCCTTCACTCCTCACATTAAAAATCGGCCTTGTGCCTAATTTGCTCGGTGGGGGAGCAAATAAATACCATCTGTTCTGCAGATGCAGCAATCAAAGTACTATGTGGGGGCAACCCCACGTATCAGACCATTGCTCTTGAAACAATCAGTTTTGGTCAATGTAGGGGAAACCCTTCATACCAATTGTCACTACCAGTCCCTCCCCCCGGAGGAGCTGGTTCCCCCTTCCCCTCTCTCTCCACATTCTCGTGCCTAATTTGTTCTTGTGGGGAAGCAAATAAATACACAACTTAGTGATCAACTTAGTGCAAGATGAGGATATCCATTTTTACTTATCATTCATCATCAACTATTTCGATTTGACATCTGTCTGACATGTGTTGGACGGCTTTTAGAAATTGATTTACAAACTAACCTAACATTTTTATTTATTCTTTTTTCTCTCAATTCCATCCCTATTACTTCCTATTTTTATTTCGTCTTCCTTAACTGTTTTCCATCGCCTAAGCCAAGAATTCTCATCTGTTCTTTCAATATGACCATACTAAAGCAGTCTCCTGTTCTGCATGCTTCTCGCTATACTGTCCAGATTTAATCTTCTGCTGTAGTGATCAGAACTAAACCCATTTTTATGATTCCCATTACACATCCGTTGTATCATTTTTATATCATTTCTCTTCATGCAACCCTCAATGATAGTTGTTTCAAAAACAGCACTGAAATTTGGTCAATCAGCCATTTTTCTTTTTCTTTCTTCCTATTTTTCGTATTGAACAGTTTCCAGCAAGAGAGAGAAAGAAAGAGAGAGAGAGAGAGAGAGAGAGAGAGAGAGAGTAAAGAGGAGGTAGTGAAAGATTTTAAACACATTTAAAAAAATCT
This sequence comes from Euprymna scolopes, assembly GCF_053919585.1. Classification (NCBI taxonomy): domain Eukaryota; kingdom Metazoa; phylum Mollusca; class Cephalopoda; order Sepiida; family Sepiolidae; genus Euprymna; species Euprymna scolopes. The sequence goes on from NC_136495.1 coordinate 25,280,325, forward strand.
TTTCTATCTTGTTATCTTATTCATTATCCCAGGCAACACTAAGTAGCCCTGCTTATTAATAATAAGGCAAAAAGTAAAAAATAAAGGTAGAGGCATTTTAATGCTAGTGCACTTATTGATCCGCGCTATTTTTTAAATAGTTTAATTAAAGTTTTATGATATCTGTTTTTATTAAATTCTAAGGTCAAAGTATAAAATAGGTACAAAACACCCTCCCTATGTTAAGAATGGCTTTCTAAATAATAACGTTATGCTAGTACCGACGTTTTGTATATATTTGCATTTGAGGCATAATCAAGAAAGTATCTGAAGATTCTAATATCATTTCTTGGTACTCTTGCATAATTTGACCCGAATTCTCGTGAATTCTCATCAAGCATTGATCGGGCGAGACCGGCAATCATCGGTGTCAGCCGCGAGCGTTGTTCAAATGTTGAAACGCTAACTCGACTTTTTATTTTATTTATTTAATTTTTTTTTTTCTGTTATGTTTTTAGTGATTTTTTAAGGTGATATTAAGGAGGCGGAGGTGATTTTTTTATTTTCTGATTAGTTACTTATTTATTCATTTATTATTTTTTTTTTAATTGAATTTTTGGGAGTTTGATTAGCCAAAGAAAAAGCGCTATCTAAATGGAAGCAGACGACATTCGAATTGGAAGAAAGCGACTAAACCACAAAAAAAAAAAAAAAAAAGGCTGACAAATATATTTTCAAAACTCGCCAAACAGAAAAATAACAAGCAAGAAAATAATTCTATACATGTTAGAAAAAGAAATGAAAACATCGATATAGTCAATGCCCCCCCCCCAAAAAAAATGAGGTGCAACAGTGCAACACTGCAACAATTGTAAATACAAATCGTGTGTAAAGGATGGTTTCTCCTGGAGATGTATAAATGGGCAGTGCCACCAAAAGAACTTGACTGAACAGCAAGTCTTGAAAAAAAACAAACAAAAAAACAAAAACAAAAAAAACAATAGGATTACAAAAAAACAACAAAAAAAAAACGGTGCTAATGCACTTACTGACCCGCGCTATTTTTTTTAAATCGTACTTCCAAGTTTAATTAAAGTTTTATGACATGTTTTTTATTCAATTGTAAGGTTAAAATATAGAATAGGTATAAAACACCCTCTCCTCCCCAAACTTTCTGTTGATAAATATTTGCAAAAAATAAAAAATAAAAATAAATAAATAAATAAATAAAATACTAAAATGAAAAAAAACATATTTTCATTTTTCAAGGTAGTTTTTTTTTTTTTTGGTTATTTTTGATTATTTGCATTTGTATTTTTTCCGGTTTGTTTTGGGTTTTTTTTTTTCATTAGTCTGCGTCTGTTACGACGCTCGGCTGACACCGATAATTGCCGGTCTCGCCCGATCCATGCTTGACGGGAATTCACGAGAATTCGGGGTAAATTATGCAAGAGTACCCATTTCTTTCCATACATTGCTTGTCTTCAACCATCAATGGTAATTGTTTAAAAACCTACACAGAATTTAGATTAGTCAACCTTCTTTGTTTTTTTTTCCCCTATTATATTGAACCAGTTGTGAGAAAGAAAGAGTAAGAGATTTTAAACACATTTTTAAAAATCTTTTCTATTTTTTTATCTTATCCATGCTCCCGGGCAACGCCAAGTAGCCCTGATTGATAATAATAATGCACAGAAATAAAAATAAAGGTGGAGGCGTTTTGTTTACATCTGCCTTTGAGGCATAATCAATAAAAATTCTTTAAAAAAAAAAAAAAAAGGAATGAATAACAAAAATGGCGCTGCTGATATTCTTTGATTCCATCCAGACTTTATCGAAGCTTTTCTACTCAAAATTTCTTTCTTTTTATTGAACTGATTTTATTTCAAACAAAATTGTTATTTAATGTTTGAATAATTAAAAAAATAAACTCACTCTTTCTTTGGTCAACATATGGGAATACCAGGCGCTGTATGTGGCAGGATGGTGACATCTCACTTCAAGAACTGTGTTGTCAAAAGCAGACAGACCTAGTTATAGGTAAATAGTAGCACTAACCTGTAGTTCCTAGTGTGGCGGTCCTGGATATAACCTTAAACTATATCCAGTAATGAGGCCCAAGCTTGCGGGCTTTGGGGAGTGTGAAGCCAGCCTTTAATTGCCATTTCTCCCAGGTCCACTCTGACCCGGAGTGGTAGTACCTGTTAGGGTCCGAACTATGGGTTAAATAAAAACCGAATTGAAAACGGCAAATATTCTATTAAAAAATTTTCTTCAAAATCTTTGGATACGGCATTAAATAACCTGAAAATGGTTGATATGCCGTAAAACAAAAACAACCGACCATCCTAGTGTGCCGACTATGGCATAATTCTTGCATAACAGATACCAATAAAGTGGAAGGACACTGTCAAAAAAATGAGGATCAATTTATTTTTATGCGTTTATTTCAAATGTAAAATACATAAAAAATTTTTTTAAATAGATTTACAGTACCTCTAACACTAAAGAATACATAATTCTCTCCCACGGGAAGAATTGTGACACCAAGATAAGAAAGTGGGATTAAAAAAGTCAGTGCTCAAGAGAAGGAGCCCTTTGATTCTGCAAAAGATGCCTGTGCAGCCCGTCGGCATTCCCGGCAGGGCGCCTCAGGCGATTAGCAATAAACTAACCCCTTCGCAAAGAGAAGGCACAGACTGGTAGGGTGGACCTCCTAGAACTGCACAGAACCAACATTAAACCGCAATGAACAGGGACCAGATCATTACAGGAATTATTTAATCTCTGTTGATTTTGGAAGCCGGGGATAAAAATCCTTAGTCGAACGGGTGGTTTCCAGTGGGATTAAGATATGCTTTTTTTTTTTTAACTTTTGAATTTGAAATTAGCAATCACCTATAAAAAGAAAAAAAAATAAACTGTCATTTTCTTCAACGAAGCCAGTTAAGTGATAGTAATGACACTAATTTTGAAATTACAAAACTTACGAATGCTTTCCAAAAGTTTTAAACTAACAGGTCGATAGAATATTAAAATTTTCTATCGCCTAATAGCAGTTATTAGTTGTCTATTTTTTATTTTTTAATATCTTTTTTCTTGTTGGCTATGGATTTTTATCCTCGGCCCCGAAACTCAACAGAGATTAGACAATTCCTATTATGACTTGGTCCCTGTTTATTGCGGTGTAATGCTGTTCCTGTGCAGTTCTAGGAGGTCCACCCTTCCAGGTTTGTCTTCTCTCTTTGTAAAGGGTTTTTGTGGGTTAGTTTATTGCCTGCCCAGGCACCTTTTGCAAGTCAGAGTGTCCCTTCACGGAGGTGCTGACTTCTCTGGTGTCACAGTTCTTGCAGTGGAAGAGAACTAAATACTCCTATAAATTTATTGATTTTCAATGTTATTTGAAGACATTTTATGCTATTAAAAATTCAACAGATTTCTTTACGATAGTTAATTATTATGTTAATTTTTAATAGATCGAAATATAATGAATAAATATTAAAGAATATGAGGCTGTAATTGAAAAATGTTTTTAAAAAAAAAAAACCCAACTTTTATAGAATATACATTTTTGCCATGTTTGACAAAGGTAAAAATGCTGGTACACATTTTGTTACAATTTTGGGTAACTGAACATAACATGATAGCTTAACTGTTAAACACGTCGTTAGAGAGTGCTTGCATCGTTCAATGGAGGTATGGAAGCACAAAATAGAAACAATATCTCCACTTTTTTCCAAAACTGCTTACTTACTTTTTATTATTTATTTCTTTTATCGCATATTTTTTTTCTTAAATAACTATGTTTATTTAAGTTAATATATTATGTATTTTGGTGAACTCTTTAGATATTTAAAAAAAAAAGTATTTATTTACAGAAATATAAAAAGACAAATGTGTCACATTGTGTTCCAGCTTAAGAAAGCCTTTTTTTTTAAGTGTTTGTTTCATTTATTTTGATAATATATTTATTTACAAGAACATGAAATATTGTTTTGAGTTCTAATAAGATTATTCGTACAAATGTTAAACTATTTTTCTCTGGAGCATTCACCATTTTCTAACTGTTAAAAAACTGTATTAAATGTGATGCATTTATTGGGTTTTTTTCATGTTTTTGTAAATAAATATATTTTTAAAATATCTAAATGTACGGCATAATCACGTTAACACACCAGTTCCTGCTGGATCACCGAAGTTAAGCAACGTTGAACCTGGTCAGTACTAAATGGTTGACCATTTGGGACTTCCAGGTGCTGTATGTGCTCTCCGCTTATCTCGGCATCGTTTCCAGTCGTCCTGGACTTCTCCTTGCCACTGGACTCAAGCAGTGCCGGTTCAGGAGAGGTGTGGTTGGAGATTGCACAACCCTTGCCTCACAATTACATGCGCAGCTGCCCCTTCAGTTCGAGACTGAACGAAGGCATCAAAAATATCTAAATAGTTTGCCAAAAATAAATAAATAAAATTTGATAAAAAAGTTTACAAATTGATAAGTGGTAATGTAAAAAAAAAAAAAAAAAAAAAAAATTCAAAACAATATTTAGCGACACATTCACTGTTTTTTCATGTTTCTGTGAATAAATATATTTTAAAACATAAATATCTTAATATTTTGCCCATATATGTAAGTTAGCAGTTTTGGAGAAAAACGGAAGTATTGTATCCATTTTGTGCTTCCATGCCTCAATTGAGCGATTCAAGCGCCCTCTAACACTGTGTTTGAAAGTTCAGCTACTGTGTTATACTCCATTACCCAATTTTGTAGAGTTACTAGTTGTTATTACTGTCAACAGCGAGTTGTATTGGACTGTAAACATGTGCTCAACTGCATGTTTTAGTGGTGCATATGAATGGCAGATGTTGCAAGTGATAAATGCTTGGTCAAAGGAAAAAGGGAGGGGGAGGACACAGAATTAAAAATATCTGTTTGGAGTCTGAAACCAAAGAGATGTTTTGTTTGAGATAATATAAGTACTGCATTAATCACGGATTCATGTTAAGATCGAGCTATTTGAGAAAGGTATTTTTCCTAGATGAGCTCCAGATAAGTCAACTCCTGGGTGGTTGAATGATGACCACTAACAAATGTCTTAACCTAAAATTTCCAGTGAGAGAAAAAATTCCAGGAGATTGGAAAGAGGAGGCAAATAGAGTCGGCCATTGGGCAGGACATGGTTAGTTGGAGTTAGATGTTTGAGGAGGCAGTTGATTTAAGAGTTGGCCTGATGTGCATCTCTAGGCAAGTTGAACCATTGGAACTCTTGGCTGAAGGATTGTGTTGATGGGACTAGGATATTTCGGTATGATCAGGTGAAAGTATTCGTTTGCAAGTCTGTTATTTAGTCTTTGAAAACGAATACCACTTGTACTTTCTAAAAAAAAAAAAATAAAAAATAAACATCTGTTATTTGTTTTTACCCTGACCGGATATACATACAAAAGCATAATATTGCCAAAAATGGACATACCACACCAATTCGTAACGTTGTCAAATATATAAAAAATTTTGAAAAAAAAATAGACTTGTGATACCACTAAGCCTGGCTGGTATCCAGTGGGATTAGGGTTGTGGGTATTGTTTGCAAGCAGGTTTTCTTGTAATACTTACTGAATTAGCCAACAACTTTGAACCAGCACGAGTGGGACGATCATGGTCTGTGTAGTGAATGTACACGAGTGCATGCTCATAATGTTCCTAATTTTGTGGCGTCCTTCCTTATTATTACTGTCAGTAGCGAGTTGTGTGAACAAACCTTGTCTCTAAAACTGTAAAGAAGGCTGAAGTTGTCTTACCATTAAGACATTTGTTCATCGCTCTCCAGTGATCAATTTAAAACTTGAGAATGACCCGTTTTTTCTGGAATGTTGTGTCAGCATATTCCAACAGCTTACGTAAACTGATATACTATGGTGAAACGCTTAGCCAGTGAAACAAACAACACTTAATAAATAAGAAAGAAATATTAGTTTTAATCGTGCAAAAAGTTAAATCATTAAAAATAAATCAGTTTAGTAAAGCCATCATGATGAATCCAGCAGGCTTGTAGATTATGCTATAGTTGCCGGAAAATGTTCATTCATTTTTCCAGGAATGGAAATTAATCAGAGCAGTATGAGATGCCAAACATGTGCAAAGAAAATGTATTTAAAAAAAAAGAAGTATCTTGAGTGATGTGCATGAATGGCTAATGTAGGCAGTGGACCTTCTTGTGTCACATCTTGAAATTGGAAAACCAATAAAGTTTATATACATGCGATCTGATGACATTGCAATTGTTCAAAATTTACAGCGAGAGTGTATCATCGGTTTTTGACCGATTGGAAAAACTTCCTATGAGACATTTGCCAGGAATTCTTCCTTAGGAATCTGCGACAGATAAACCCCCCTCTCCTCAATAGCCATCCTCTAACTTTAACAAAAAAACAAAACAAAACAAACAAGACAAAAAAACATTTATTCATAAATAAATGTTTTTATACCCCCCCCCTCTTCCTTAAAAAATCCTTTAAAACGGTAAGATTTCTTACGAAATAAAAAAATGTTTTCATTTGTCACTGCACATTATTTTACAAAAAATATATACAGGGTGGAATGATGAAATTATTGCGCTAGAAAAGATGACATGATTCCATTTCCATTTGATGAAAACCGGTTTTCTTTTTTTTTTTTTTGCAAACCATCTACTAGTTGGCTAGTTGTGTACAAATCCCAAGAGCGATAGGAGCCTTCTATCATGTCTGAAAGTGACACAATGTCCGAGAGAGATCAGTCATGCACTGCTATACAACTTATGCTCTTTACCGATCCAAGTTATGAGAACAGGACCATTGCCAGCACACTCAATGCATTGCTGGATTGTCATGAATAACACCAACATGTTCAGTGTGATGAAAACAAAGCTTCTGGCCACAATTATGGTCTTTGGTGTGGTTTCAAGTGAGAGCCACATCATGCCACCTCACATCTTCAAAGTCGGCTTGAAAGTCAACACCAAAGTGTACCTGGATGTGCTGAAAAGTGTGGTGATCCCCTAGTGCAATCAGGTTGCTGCTGGCAAACCCTGTGTGATAGCAGGACTCGGCACCGGCCCACAAGTCCAAAGAGACCCAGGATTGGCTTCAGAAAGAGTGCTTCAACTGTTTACTCTTCTCTCACTGGGTGCTCTCGTTCCCTAACCTGAATTAACTGGACTACTTCATTTGGTCATTGGTCAAGAACATCACCAACATGATTTCCCACAACACCGAAGCCAGCCTGATTGCAACCATCTGCCGAGTATTCACCGAGCTCCCGCTGGCACTTGTGGAAAAGGCATGCTCCCAGTTCCGGACCTATATCAAGGTGGTGATTGAAGCTGAAGGTGGCTTAATTGAATAGATATCAGCTCTACTACATAATCAAGCTACCTGAATTAATTTTTTCAATAAATGTTTTAAAATAAAGCCGTAGTGTTGTTTTCTTTAGGGCAACACTTTTATCGTTCCACCCTGTATTTATATATATGTATTTACTCATGAAACTTACCATAGCTGATTTAAAAAATTTTTTTTTATATTTCCATTTTTCTTTATTGATAAATGTTTTCTATTATGTTTTTTCTTCTTTTTTTTTTTGCGTTTTAAAGTTTGATCAGCGCTCGGTATATTCTGATGGTTTACATAAACTGCCCAAATATACTGATACAATATTCACAAAGAGGTTTAAATAGGTAAAACTTTATGTAGGTATGGTACAACCGCATTATCAGTCTGAACTCCTTACACTGTTCAAATCATTCTTCCTGGAAACCGTTCCAGGAACCAAGGCACCTGAGCTTGTTTTGCTTGAATTCATTGAAATTACAACATCTAGTAATTGATGGTAAAACTGCAGTGAACATGATGGAAAATAATGTACAACCGATATTGTTTTATTTTATTGATTTTGTTACATATTAGTAAATGAGGAACCGTTTTGAATTAAAATCTATTTAGTATTGCTTGAAACGTATACATCTGTTGAAATAGTATAGCTTGAAACGTATACATGTTGAAATAGTATAGCTTGAAACGTATACATATGTTGAAATAGTATTGCTTGAAATGTATACATATGTTGAAATAGTATTGCTTGAAACGTATACATATGTTTAAATAGTATTGCTTGAAACGTATACACATGTTGAAATAGTATTGCTTGAAACGTATACATATGTTGAAATAGTATTGCTTGAAATGTATACATATGTTGAAATAGTATTGCTTGAAACGTATACATATGTTGAAATAGTATTGCTTGAAACGTATACATATGTTGAAATAGTATTGCTTGAAACGTATACATATGTTGAAATAGTATTGCTTGAAACGTATACATATGTTGAAATAGTATTTCTTGAAACGTATACATATGTTGAAATAGTATTGCTTGAAACGTATACATATGTTGAAATAATCACCAGAAAAAAAAAAAAAAAACCATGGAGTCTTCATACAAAATGAGGTTAGCGATTATTTTAAGCATATCTACATATTCGAAGTGGACGGATATAATTAATTGCCCAAATGGAATAGATTTGCCTCACTTTTATGTCCTCTTACAAACTCTAATATCATGATCTAATACTACTACACTTTATGTCTAGAATCCTTAATCCAAATTCTTTACATAATTTCGATTTTATAAAATGTCTAAAATTTATGGCACATTTCAAGAATAAAGTAAAATGCATGGAATATTTTTAATTGGTTACTATTTATTGTAAATTTGAAATATTTCAATTTCCAAATGGGGTGTTATGCTTATTTTATGCCCCTTAAAAACTCTTTAGTACTCCAAAGGAACTGAAATTTAAAACTTATATATTAATTGATATGGTATTGGTTAATTGATTGTAACAATTGTTGTCTAATTATTAAAATGTAATAACAATTGGAATTATCTCAATTTTTAGAAATGGATTCCACCTTTTTTCACTTGTGGAAAAATCTAAAACTAAATATAGCTCTCATTACGACACTTTGGCTCTAGTGGCTGTGTTCCTAAATTCATTATGATGACTTAATTAGTTTAGGTGTGAATTCATTACGTACAAATCTATAAAAAATAAACTTACCTAATTTTATATAAATAGATATAAGTATGCAATGTATGTGTTTCGTTTACTTTGAGGTGATAAATAATATTGTTTTATGCTATTTTAGCTTTATCGTATCAAATACGCGGACGTAAATGGCATTATATTGAGCATAAAAATATATAAGATAATTAATTGATGATGGAATGGTTGATTTAAGGTGTGTGTTATCGAATTATAAGACAAAACTAATTTGATTGCTGAAAGCAAATGACTATTCTGGCTGCATTTTGGAAGCAGAGGTGATGAAAAATTGGTGTCAGATTATAATGGATTTTTTTTTTATTGCAAACACTCTTCAAAATGAATCTGCAAAACGTCTGAATGTGTGAACGTGGTTTTGATTGTCTACACTTATTTGACATGGACACTTGTAGATGTACCACACATGCTCTATATATGTGTGTATGGCGATGGAAGATGTTTTGAACTCAACTATTTTGGGGAGTGAGTGAATGCCTATGTATGTCTCAAAAGACAAAGGATACACCCTATAGGGGCAGCTGCGCATGTAATTGTGAGGCAAGGGTTGCACAATCTCCAACCACACCTCTCCTGAATCGGCACTGCTTGAGTCCAATGGCAAGGAGAAGTCCAGGACGACTGGAGACAATGGCGAGATAAACGGAGAGCACATACAGCCCCTGGAAGTTCCAAATAGTCACCCATTTAGTACTGACCAGGTTCAACGTTGCTTAACTTCAGTGATCCAATGGGAACCGGTGTGTCAGCGTAATTATGCCGTACTTGCCTTAAACATTACATATACTGCATAATCACCATGACACACCAATTCTCGTCAGATCACCAAAGTTAAGCAATGTTGAGCCTGGCTAATACCAGACAGTTGACCATTTGGGAATTCTAGACGCTGTATGTCTCTCCGCTTATCTTGGCATTGTTTCCAGTCGTCCTGAACCTCCACTTGCCACTGATATTTAACAACGACGACTCATAGGAGGTGTGGTTGGAGATTGTACATCTCTTGCCATAAAAATTCCATGCGCGCAGGCACCCTTACAGTGAATATCCATAGTCTGTTAAGATTGAAGGAAGCTACCATAAACTATAAAGTTTTTTTAATTTATGTTTTTTTGCAGACTTTACACCTCTCCATTTCCGTTTATCTTTTTTGGTCTCCAAATTCTTTTTATTTCCATATAATAAACTTTTTAACAGTTTTCTTTTTTTTTTCTTGAGGAACATACATTTGTTTCTGAGGAGTTGTTTAGAGATTTTCCACTATTCAACATATAAGATGTACTATATAAAATAAGAAATAATAATGATAATGAATTGACATAATAATTATGTGAATGATTCTGCGCTACGTAACAGGTGCTGTCAAGAATTGAACATTTTAACATGCTGAAAAAAATAAAGGGTAAGATGGACAATATCTTTAAATTTTTTTGTCATTTATTTGTCTATATATATATATATATATATGTGTGTATATATATATATATATATATATATATATATATATATATATATATATATATATATATATAGACAATAGCCTGACGAAGCCTCATGGGATGAAACATAGAAAATTCTGGGAAGCAGCCCTGTGATATTGTGTTCTACAAATGTTCTAAAGAAAAAAATTACCTGTAGCTATGTGCTGTTGCTGTGAATATTTTATAGGAAAAAAAAACTTGATTTTTCAGTTGTTATTCCTCTTTACAGGATTTTCACAAAGTCTGAACATCTAAGTAAAACGAAAAAAGAACCCAATTGGTATTTATGCGCTTGCCACTGCAGCAAAATTTGGCACGAGTCTGAAAAGCGTAGAAAACTTCTCCAAGGAGGCATGCTGGTCAAGTGCAGAAATAGCTGATAACAGACCCATTGACCTTCTCTACCAATTGGCAATAAACCAACCATCTCCCCGAGGGGGAAGTAATGCTTTGGAGAATGCACTTCCTAGAATTGAGCCATACTATCGTTCATTCAAACAAAGAAGGATCAGCCTCTAGGTCAGTGTTTCTCAACCTCTGATGACATGTGGCCCCCTTTCTGAATATCTCAGCATTTGTAGCTCCCTGCACGTCAACACACAAAAAATAAATGCAGATTTTTTTTACAACAGAGTCACCACTTATCAAGGCCCAGAGGCCACTTGAGGATAAGGGTTAATGAGTGTATGGTAGTCTATCGGAAAATATTGTAGTAATCGTTAGTTGTGGGAATTTAATAAATTGAGTTACTTAATAGGAATGGCTCATCAAGAACTTGTTTACATTGGACTTAAAGACGACCATATTGTAGTCAGTTGGAAAGCAGGGAAATGGAAGACAGTTCCACAGGTGTGCAGTTCTAAGAAAGAAGCTTTGTTCATTGAATCCATGTATAGGTTTAGGCAAAGATAAAGAGTGGAGGAAATTATTGATACTGGTTTCAACTAGATGAGTGTTTTTTTGTGAAAGTTGTATGTTGTCTATTTACTTACTTTAAAATTATAAATAAAAATAAAAATTTTGCTGGAAATGACACACTTGCTCTTGAGCTTGTGTGATGAAGCCTCTTATGTCTGGCTTCATCTCAGAACAGAATAGGTGATTTACATGTAAAATGCCTTTCCAGATATGAAAATTTCAGGATACAAAAGTCAAACCAGAACCAATCAATTTCGTATCTAGAGGTTTCACTCTATATAAAAATAAATGGCTTTTTTTCATGGCTGCAGTCTTGTCACCTTATTGTTGCTGCATTTTGAATTACATTTTTCTGGCATCCTCTCATGGCTCTCCCATTAAAAGCTCATGAGCCTTTGAGGGGGCCATGGGCCCCCGGTTGAGAAATGCTGTCTTACGTTGTCAGAATGATGCCAATGTAAACCAAGGTTGATATGCCAACTGGCGAATACTCAATAATTTTCTGATTTTATGGACACTCTATAGATTAGAGAAGTAATCTTATAAAAGTAATAAAAGAATACCCGTCCCAGGACAGATAAAACTAATTCCCCAAGCAGAACAGTTTTGCAGTCTTTATTTTTTCAATTTTCTTAATATTTTGTCTTAGTTGGAGATGAGGCATCCTACTGGATGCCAGACATTGTATTTCTGAGGTAGTTTTTGATATTCTTTTTCATGCATCCGATTGCTCCTATAATTACTGGAATGATGGAGATCTTCTTAAGATTGCAGTTTCTTTTCACGTCATACATAAGACGTTGGTATTTCGTTATCTTTTCTCTCTCAGCTCTGTTTCTTTCTCTTTCTTGTCTCATATTGCTATCTAAGGTTTAGTAGCTCCGTTTTCTAGGTACGTAGCTGTAGGAATTGCATAGTCATATTGAACTGTGTACGACTTATGCCCTCTTCTGCAGATTAAAATCAAAATATAATGATGAAAAACCTTATGTCCAGAATCCTGATTCACATTTTGATCAAAATCCATTATATGATTTTGAGTCTAGCAAATGTTAAAAATTTAAGGCTTAAGCTTAAGAGGCCTTAAGAAAAAAACTCATTGAATCTTGCTTAATTGATGTCTAATTACTACGGATAAAATTCAATGCAAATCTGAAATATTTGAATTTTCAAATAGCAGGCTGTGTCCATATTATACAGGGTGGAATGATAAAGTTGTCGCCCTAAGAAAACAACACTAGGGCTTTATTTTAAAACTTTTATTGAAAAAATCAATTCAGCTAACTTGATTATGTAGTAGAGTTGACATCTATTCAATGTAGCTGCCTTCAGCCTCAATCTCTGCCTCAATACAGGTCTGGAACTGGAAGCATGCTTTTTCCACGAGCGCTGGCAGGAGCATGGCGAATACTTGGCAGATGGCGAGGAACAGGCTGGCTTTGGTATTGTAGGAGATCATGTTGGTGATGTTCTTGACGTATGACCAAACGAAATAGTCCAGCGGGTTCAGGTTGGGAGAGGAGGGGAGCAGTGACAGAAAGGTACAAAGTCATAGCACTCCTTCTGAAGCCAAGTCATGTTCCCTTATAACTTGTGGGCAGGCTCTGAGCCCTGCTGCCACACCCAAAATCTGCCAGTGCCCACCTGATTGCACCAGAGGATCACCACATACTTCAGCACATCCAAGTACACTTTGGTGTCGACTTTCAAGCCGACTCCGAAGATGTGAGGTGGCATGAAGTGGCCCTCACTTGAAACCATACCAAAGACCATAACCACCCTGTCACGTCCCTGTATTTGCATTTTGAAGATGCTGGCAATGGTCCTGTTGTCATAACTTTGATCAATAAAGAGCATGAGTTGTACAGTGGCACATCTCTGATCTCACTTGTTGGACATTGTGTTACTTTCGGACATGATAGAAAGCTCCTATCGCTCTTAGGATTTGTGTAAAACTGGCCAACTAGTAGATGATCTGCAACAAAAAAAAAAAAAACAGTTTTCATCAAATGGAAATGGAATCATGTCATCTTTTCTAGGGCGATAAATTTATCATTCCACCATATACTTACTAAAATCCCTTCAAAAATATTTTAAAGAAACTGAAATTTGAGGAATATTTATTAATTGACGTTTAATACTTATTGTGCGAATTTCACAAAAATCAGAATTTTCTGGATTTTCTACAACGGGCTCCCACCTCCACCCTATGTTTGAATCTAAAATAGACTAAATATAGACCACATTACGATCTATTACACCTAGCAGCCATGTTCCAAAATTTATAATGATCAGTTAATTAGTTTAGAAGCTAATCCTGTACATATATGCATATTTATTTACCTCCTCGTCAAGTGATTAGATGCAAGGTCTGGTGTGATTCTGAAAACCAGCTCACTAGGATAAGCACACTCTAGCCTACAAAAATGCCCGAGCAGCCTTGTGAACATTCCCAGATAGAGGTGTCTCAAGCGATTAGCAATAAATTAACCTCCTCTTCAAAGTTCTTGGAGGGTAATTTTTTTCTGACTGAACAGAACCATGACTCAACAAATAAATTTGTATCATAATTCTAGCTTTATAGTGATCAAGGGTAAGTAGAGCAATCAAGGGATCAGAAATTGTAGTTCTGGGCTTGGCTTCAGATAATGTATTTTGCCAATAGTAAAGTCTTTAAAAAGTACCAAGAACAGCACTAACAATTAATATATGTGTGGTTAAAGTGGATAAGATTGATAAAAACAGCTAGCAAGTGTTAACACAGCAATGGGAATTTTGGAATCAAATGAGGAAGCATGAATTACGTTAATTCATGTTTTCTCGTTTGATTGAAATGTAGTTATATCAACAATTTTACAGAAATGTAAAATATATTTTGAAAGACCAAAGTTTATTAAGAAGTTTTAAAGTTCTTGAATAAGAAGTAAGAAAAAAGATCAGATAGTTTTTTTCAAAGTTCAGTTGTGTGTGTGTGTGTATGTTTGTGTTGGATGTGTGTGAATGTAGTGTGAGTGTTTGTGTGTGTGTGTGTGTGTTTGTGCATGTATGTGTATGTCTGTGTGTATGTGTTTGTTTACTTTCTAGATTCGCATGTTCATTGGAGATATAATAACAAGCTTAAAGGAATTTTATCGGTGGAGCGTTTCGATTTTCTAGGATGGGCGTTGTCGATTTTGAGAGTCTGAGGCGTGTTGCATTGCATTTACCCCTCCTTATGCAATAAATCTGAATTTCTGTTCACCAAGGCACTGTTTTATAAGCTTGTTGAATTTCAATTGTAACTTTTTTTTTTTAGTTTGAAACGATTTTTATTGGTTACAAAATATTTTGAGTTCACATATGCCTGTGAAAACCCAATTTTCTTTGGAGTGAGGAAAGAAAAACGGGTAGCAATTAAATGCTTTTTAGCATTCACCCGAATCACATCTTGATGTAAAAATCCAACGCTGAACATGGTATGAAAGAAGTGAAAGTGAAGAAAAAAAGTAAGGCGAACGAACAAAGAAAGAAACGAGGTAGCTTATATTAGTTCGTTCGTTCGTCTTACGCATGGATTCCAATCTTCACCACAGCTTCATTCAAAAGAAAGAAGATTGAAAAACGTTTCACCATAAAAGTGCTGAGGAGGGCTTATATGACTTTATTACATTACCCACTAAATATCTCTTATTGTACCCTTGAGAGAATATCTACTCTATTTTCGAACGTTTGTTTGATATGTTTTAGCGCTAAACAATCCCCAGGTTAAAGATATTAAAACGAATCAGAATGAAATCATCGTGTACAATGCTCAACTGAAGTACAAAAATAGACGGCCATGTTGACTCCTGTCTTTTGATGTCATTAAGTGCTTTTTAATTATTTCGGGTTTTTGCCTCCAAAGTGAAATTGATTTCTCTCTTTTTTCTCTTTCTCTCTCTTTTCTCTTTCTCATTTTCTCTTTCTCTTTTTCTCTTTCTCGTCTCCTTTCTCTTTCTTTTTTTCTCTCTCTTGCTCTCTTTTTTAAAATCTCGCTCATTCTCTCTATCTTTCTGTTCATCTTATCTTTCTTTTCCTTCGAAACTGTTAACGCACGCACGCGCGCGCACACACAAACACACACACATGCGCGCGCGCACACAATGAATTACGATGGTATCAACTTGCAACTTGGTCCCCATAAATTATTTGCACCTAAATACGAACTTCACCTGCTGGAATTAGTTTTATTAAACGCTGCCAATGAATACATCATTATAAAGCATTGCTCTAAAACTGGCACATCTCATATATAAAGTCGATCCCCCCATCGTACTTTACATTAGGTTGTACATAAACAAACACCTTGTATACATCCAGTGTATGCACATTGATGTTCTGTGCAGGCCCAGAAAAGGAGCAACGGCATCAGTGCTGATGTGTATAACAGTAATGTTAAAGTAACGTATGTGCTTATTTTGTGCATGTATGTATGTGTAAGCTATATGACATTGAATGAAGCAGCCGGAGCGCAAACTGTATGGCATCTATTATTTCAAGGATAGTTGTCTGTGTGTAATGTTTGCGTGTCCAGCTAAAATAAAAAAAAAACACAACGAAACAAATACCCACAAACTTGGTATTTTCTGGATTGATGTTTTATTCAAATGAATAAGACCCAAAAGTCAGAAAACAATTTTTATTCTTTGACCATAGGTGCAGATTTCATCAAGGTAGGTCAGTTTTTTTGATCTACTAAGGAAAGTGGAGTAATTCTGATTTTGTACTCAAGGAGTTACTTCCCTTATGTCGACTCAATCTCTAAGGAATCTATAAAAAGGAGTTGTGTGTATGGAGAGAGAGAGAGAGAGAGAGAGAGAGAGAGAGAGAGAGAGAGAGAGAGAGAGAGAAATGGGCTGTGCAGAGAAGAGGAGCATGAAAAGAGGGATTCGAATCCTTGATCCAAATATTATGAATCCCATTTTCTTACTCTGAGACCATTGTGACAGTGACGCTTATAAATACAAAAAAAAAAAAAAAGAAAAAAAAAGGGAACCTTGTATTATTGTGGAAGCACACAAGCGTATGAGTCGGGCTTACCTGCGGCAAAAAGCAAATCTGGGACCTTTCCATTGCAAATAAAGTCTACTAAAGAGCTACACCCATCTTATCCCAAAGTGACGATCTAGTTGCGCCCAACAGCTATAAAAAAACAAGCCGATAAATCATTTGGGGGTAGTTGAAAAATATTACTCTAATAATGTGTCTCGCGTTACTGCATTTCGTATTGCGGTGTGTCAATTTGACGAGATTGTTCGGTGTTGCTCAGGAACGTGGCGTATTGATTCAAGAATATTATTTGGTGGCGTGTTGATTCAACAAGATTGTTTGGTGGTGTGTTGATTCAACGAGATTGTTTGGTGGCATGTTGATCCCGTGATATTGTTCGGTGGTGTGCTGTGTCGGTCGACGGTATTGCTTTGGAACGTGTGTGTTGATTCAACGATATTGTTCGGTGGTGTGGCATATTGATTCGGCGATATTGTTCTGGATTGCGTAAACGAATTTGTTCAGGATCGTGCCGTCACTTGTGATATAAATATAAATATTCTTTTTGTGCTCTCTCCTTTTGTGAACCGACAGTATTTTTAATGTAAACACGCACAATGAAATTATATGTATAATAGATATGATTAAAATTACAAAGATAAATATTATCTTTATATTAGAACGTATCAATTTACCCGGTGCCCATTACTTTTGCATTACATTTTCACAGCTTTTTAAACATCAAATCTATCTATACACTATGCACAATGCTTCAAGCAAACTACAAAACACTCTTAGAAGTTTTTTGGCTCAAATCATGAATTCTTTTACTCATGTTCATTTTTGTTGTTGCTTTCAGTTCCACTGCTGGCCATGCATTTAGGATTACGATGCTTCGTTTTGTTGCAAACAATGCCTCTCCCAATATTCAAGTCAGACATTTGATTGGTAAGTATCTATTTTATGGTTTGATTACAAAATAACAAAATGGTTACTGATGCATCATGGTTACAAAGCTTTCATCATGTGTAGCCGAATAACTTCTGATGCACAATATAAAATAGGTGAACCATTCAGATCTGCTCAGATGCTTTTTTTTTTTTTTTACTAGAGTGCAGTCACTGCTTATCAAGGCCCAAAGGCTATTTGAGAATAAGGGTTAATGAGTGTCGGGTAGTTGGCAAAATTGTTAATAATTGTGGAACTTGGATAGGGTTTGATTATTTAAAAGGACAGCTCAACAAGAACTTGTAACACTGGTTGGCACTTGTCTTTATTAGTGGTAGCTGGAATGATAAAAGTAATACCACTATTAACCTTTAAAAGGAAAGAACTTTATCTGCCTTTTTACATGTTGGAGAGAGTATACCACTTGTTAATAATGTTCACCAGCAACGTACGTCTTGTTGGTTCGGTGGCTAAGAGTAAGAGAAAGAGAGAGGGAGAGGGAGATCATGAGGGACTCTGGATAACAGTTCTTAGTTTGTGTTTGGTTTATAAGCAGGAGAAAGAGAGGGGCTAAGAAACTATTATTTTTGGGGAAAGGGGAATGATTTTCGGCCTACTTCTTGGCTTTTAGGGGTGACTCAGATCAGTCCTACAAACTTATAAACATTAGACTTGAAAACGACCGTGTTATAGTCAGCTGAGAAGCAGCCCCACAGTATTGTGTTCCACAGATAAACAGTTCTAGGAAAGAAATGTTGCTCATGGAACTTTTGTTTTGTTTTATGCACAGATATAGAGTAAGGAGAATTGTTGACAGTTGTTGTAGCTAGACAAGTACTTGTTGCAAATGTTTTACGTGTTGGCAGCATGAACAATGATGATATGAAGGTTTTCATGGCCATGTTATAAACGTCACATGGTTTCCAAGATGATTATTTGAAATAGACGATTTATTAGACAGAGTGGGCAATTACAGGTCAGCAGAAAGAGATCTACTTTTAGATATGGGTTGGGTTAACGCATTAGAGAGATGGAGAAAAAGAGAAACCCGGCTCCTATCCACGTTTCCCCTCAGGTTTTAGGGAGAACAAAGTTTTGGCATAATCGTTCTCTTGCTTTCTCCGGAAGTCATATGATTTTGTCACTTCCGTTCACTTGCTAAGGTCAATTCCTTGAACCCTAATTTATCAATTACTAGCAGGCCGCCCGGCATTGCACAGTTGTAAAATATGGTTAAATATGATATTTTGATTAACGCAGATTTCGTATTTATTATTATTTTATATTGGACCCAATATATAGTAATGATTTAAAAAAAAAAAAAAAAATGACTCGGGCACCATCACCGAGAATAGAAACCAAAACGTTTAGCTTACGATTTACTTTTTCCTTTGACGTTAATGTCTGAGCTAGGAACACATGTTTGCTGCAAGGTTAAGAATTAAAACATGAACCAATAGCTATTACATTATGCATGCATATTTGTAATGCTGTCGTTCGATCTTCACTTGGCAAATTCCATTTTTTTAATTTACACACTTTTGCACCGATTTTCTCCTGCTAAAACCCAAATATAAAGTTTCGCATAGGTTCAAATATCCTATATATTAAGTTTCATGTCTGTAGACCAAAAACTGACCGGAGGAATTTGGTAGGCAAAATTTTTTAAACACACACACACACATACATATATATATATATATATATATATATATATATATATATAACTACTTCATTTATTCGCATAAATTTAATATACGAAAGTATAGATTTATGCGTAAACTTTAAGTATTTACTTCAAAAGTGCTCAATACGTAGGTAGAGCTAGTTAGTAATTTATAAAATATATATGGCGATTAAGCTACACTGAATATTCTGCGTTTCATCCAACTATAGGATTCGTCGACGAATCCTATAGTTGGATGAAACGCAGAATATTCGTCGACGAATCCTATAGTTGGATGAAACGCAGAATATTCAGTGTAGCTTAATCACCAAATATATTTTATAAATTACTATATATATATATATATATATATATATATATATATATATAGAAAGAGGTTTGTGTTTACCATAATCTTTTTATGCAAATATTACGCAAGTATAAATCGTAGAATATCTGGATGGATATAATTACACGTAATAGTTAACTAAAAGATGAGCATCCCATAAGAAAACCGAAAAATCTAATAGGGAATTAATTAAAATTAATGTTTAAAAGAATATGTAAATTAGCTAGATCTTTTGCAGATGAATGCAATTCCATGACCCATATATAAGACAGTTGTATTTTTTTTTTAAATAAACAGAAAAAAGGGTTTTCAGTCGCGTGCAAGTGACTCTATAAGTCACTCCGTCGGTCTTGTCCGTAACACTTTTGTGCTTGGCCTTTTTGGTTAAGATGAAAAGTCTGTTGTTAATAGATCCTGTTCTTAGCTTTTTAAGCTTTTCTTGGCCTTTTGGCCAAGATCAAAGTTCTGGCAGATACTGCAAGCAAAGATCATATGTGGAGGAAACCCCACATATAAGACCTTGGTTAATGTAGGGGCAACCCTTCATACTAATTGTCACTATCCAGCTCCCCTACTCTCCGGGGAGTTGGTCCCCATTTCCCCTTCACTCCTCACATTAAAAATCGGCCTTGTGCCTAATTTGCTCGGCAGGGGAGAAAATAAATACCCTTTTCTTGGCCTTTTGGCCAAGATCAAAGTGTAGTATCTGTTCTTACTACATGCTGTATTTATTGTGATATAAAGTGGGGGATCACTTTTCTGTATTAATTTAATGTAAAATGATCACCCACTTTACAACCAGTCAGTCTCAAAGCCATTCAAGTCATTCTACAGATCATTCAAGTTGTTTTTGAAGGATTCCAGTTATTTGTTAAGCATTCAAGTCCTTCTTAAGGTCATTCAATTCATCCTTAAGTCATTCTAAGTCATTTACTTTTTATTTATTTAAGTCATTTCAGCCCATTTTTCGGTCATTTTAGTTTATACTTAAGATTTTCATGTCAATCATACATTCAAGTATTCATTCATTACACGAGAGCACGTGACTAATGGCTATCGGCCTTGTTAATATGAGTATCACCCCCCCCCCCCAAAAAAAAAAAAATTTCTAGGGAGTGTAGATTCTCTCACTAAAGTTATGACTTTCATTATTGTTGTAGACTACTTGTGTTACCTATGAATGAACTGATCCATACAGAATGAATATTGGAAGGCAAAGCCGTATGGCGGAAGTCGATATCCAGTGGACCAACCAACGCTGTTTGTTGACTGGACGAACAACCCCTCACTTTTGTATGTTCCTGTCAGTACATTTTGTTACTCTATTCCCGTGTTCTGTTTTCCTTGTGACCCTTTAAACAGGATCATGACAACCATGCAACATATCTATCAAGATTTGACTCGAATCTGAAATCAATAAAAATTTAAACAGAAAGAATTGACAGTATTTATACACGTAGCAGTTCATTTTTGAAAATCTGTATGTTTTGGTGTAAGTTTATTTTTTTATTTTTGTTATTTTGCAGAATTTATTCAAGAAGTTAAATTGTGTTTGTGAATTAGCGTTTTTCCATTATTCAGACAACTGTTCTCATATTGTAACGTTTCAGCCGATGTATCCTCCAAACTTTTCAGGTGTATCTTGTCAAACTCAGGACTCTCTAATTCAAATTTGTATAGAATTTTGAATAGAACCCTTTAATTCACAAAGGTAGTTTATTCTCATTCCATCAGCCATGACTGGGTAGAGGACTTAATACAATTTATAATTGTATTCTTAGTATCACTCATAATTAAGATTGAACCTTCAACCTCTGGAAGACTCTTGCTTAAAACAACTCTTCCCATTTGATTTGTTGTATCACGAGTTCTTGCGGATCCAAATAATACAAATTATCAATCATCTAAAAAAAATTTGAAGTGTTTTTCTTTAACCAAACTTTAAACAATAAAGTAACTATTTATCTATATGCTTGCATTCAGCTGTAAATTCTTGTTCTTATTTAATAATTTAATTTGGATTAGTTTGCTGTTCTAATCTTTATCTGTATAGGATTTCCAGTCGTTTCCATTTTTCATATTAATTTGTGAGATGAGAACAGTAGTCTGAATGATCCAAATAATACGAATTATCAATCCTTATCTAAAAAAATTCAGAAATTTAATTTAATTTGGTTTTGAAGTTGATAATTTGGTGGGTTTCTCCTGAACATTAATTTCTACTTATATATAAAATGCACTGTGTGTGCGTGTTTGTTCCCCGTGGATACCGAAATGGCTGGGCTGATTTAAAAATAAAATTCACACAAATGTACTTTATGTGACTGGGAGTGTTCTTAGAGAGGTTTTCTATCGAAATGCGCACACATGCAATGATTACCGCAATGTTCAATCTCTGTGTCTGTTTTACAAGTATTTTAATGGAATGTGCTCTGATAAACTCATTGCACTTGTGCCCTCTCGACATACATTTCCCTGATAAATCTACTTAGCAACAAAATCACACCCCTTCACTGTTGAGGTTCCTAAATGCCAGACAGCTCTTCCCTCAAACAACTAGACTTTGGAATTCACTCCCTGTAACCCGCTTCCCTGACTGTACTGATATGCAGAAGTTTAAATGTAATGTAAATCAGCATCTTGTTAATCTTTCTTAGGCATGGTCCGAAATAGTAGCCCCTCACATCCAAATAGCGATATGCCTTGTTAGAGATGAACGTAAGTAAAAAAAAAAAATATATAAAATAAGTATTGAAAATCAATAATTGAAAAAAAATCTGATTAAAGAAATAACAGTTCAATTTGGAACAGAGTTGACGCCCTTATACAGTCTAACATCACAAGTGCATTTGAGAAGTTTTATCACTGCACAAGCAGAAGGGCCCGACATATAAAATCAACAGTAAGTTCTTTGATAAGACAGGAACGCGTTTGAAATGAATGTTTCTGTTTAGAGCACAACTGAACCATGATACTTGACTTTTGCATTTTAAATTTTAATTCAAGCCATTATATAAAAATAATTACATAAGATCAACTGAAGGTTTTGTACAGTGCAATGTACATTACAATGTATTGTGGATTAATTCAGTGCAGGGAGACATGTGAAACTTGCTTCTGGTGCACTGCGGTGGGTCCCTTACTAGAGCAGGCAATCAATCGATTTGATTGAAAATTAAGCGATTTTGATAACAATAAGAGTACCGGAAGTGTAAAACATTGATTGATCATCATTCAGTTCTGGGCAACATTGGGTTTCCCTGCTAGTTTCAGATATTTTCCTACTATTATAGGTCCTGGATATGACCTTAAACTATATCCGATGGTGAGGCCCCAGCTTGCAGGCTTTTGGGGAGTGTGGAGCCACCCTTTAATTCCCATTGCTCCCAGGTCCACTCTGACCCTAAGTGGTAGTACCTGTTAGGGTTCCAATATATTCTGTTAAAATTTTTTTTCTTCAAAATAACTGGATTTGGCATTAAATAACCTGAAAAGGGTTGATATGCCATAAAACAAAGACAACCAACCAACTACTATAACTTTAACAGAACTCCATCAGATAGAGATATTAAGAGTGAAATTGGTTTTGAGATACACTAAACTAAGCATGCTGCATAAGCCTGCTAAAATCACATCCCATTTCCGGATACCTAGTCATTCCACCTCTTTATTACATGGTGAACTTGTATATGTGAGTATTGATTGCATAAGTTGTGATTGTTCTGTCAACCATGACCAGGTAGAAGTTTTAAGTAATTCTTTAGTAGCATTCTTCACTAAGCATTGAACCTTCAACTTTCAGAGGACTGTAAATTAGAACTGATTATTATTTAGCACTTATATCCTTATATATATATATGTATTTGTGTCAACACAAATCTAAGATGAGAACAATGCTCCGAATAATCTAAATAAAAAAATAAAATAAAAAAATAAGTTGCCAACCAAATAGATGAATATTAGCTGTTCAGAAACAGTTTAATTTGTTAGCTTAAATACCATCTAAGTCTGACTTTCAAAATCTGACAAGATAACGTTTTATGTAAGACTGAACCTTCTTTCTGCTTTCCTTTGAATTGCAATCCTTTAACTTTGTTATTTCACTGCGATTTTTATATTTAATTTTGTTCTTATTAAAAAACATTTTTTTATGCTGTTGACATTCCATTTTAGAATTTCTTTTTTATTTGTTTATTTATTTTTATTATATATTTGATTGGAACAAATTCCCAGTTTGTCAATATGGATATATTGACAAATGGAATCCGGCTCTTGTTTAAAAGTGCCAAGAGACATTTCTATGTTTAATTTTTCTTTCTTTCTTTTTCTTTATTATGCTTGCCTTCTCCTGTTCGTGGCTAATGGGAAACTCTGATATATTGACCAATCAGAATTTGCTCTGGTCTACCGTTGCTAAGAGACGGATTTCTTAGGCTTGTAGTTGGCACTTGACCTACTCCCACGTATTTTCCCAGATACCGAGGCTATTTCTGTGAATCAGAAGAACAGCCGACTTGAAGTCTGCAGCAAACGGTGTTAGATAAAAAACTTGAATTGATATAAAAATGTTCCGCTTACTAAACCTAACTTCCTGTTTTATTTAAAAATAATCAAATTGGCGTACAAGAAAAAAAAATATGTAATAGTTTTGTGCACATTTTTATTTAAAAAAATATCTTTCACAAAAATAATTAATACTTGATTATTTTTTTGCATAAAATAATAAATGAAACGATTAACTTTTTAAAAAATTATTTTTAGTTTTATAAAAAACTAGCAGGGCTACCCGGCGTTGCTCGGGATCGTATAAACAATGAAAAAACAAAAGCAGATATTGAACATATGCTTTATTCTTAGGGGAGAGGAATCTTTCATCTCTATGTATTATTTGTTTTATCTACCCTAGGACTGGTATTGTTCATGTTTTATCCCTAGCATAGGTAATTTACAGCATGTATACGAAATTGTTTTACCTTAGGGAGAAGAGAACAGGTAATATACAACATAATGTGTCTATATTACATCCCTGGCAACGCCTAGAAACCAGCTAGAACATGTATTTCAGTCAATCTTTATTACATCCTGGGCTATGCCGAGAAACCAGCTAATCTCTTATTAGTGACTTGACCACCAAAATACCTCCCTAAGTGTTTTCTTTCTTTTGAACTTATTAGATATAGGTATCTAGAAATGTGTGTGAAATTTTGTTGTATGCATTGTTCACTATGATTTTCTTATTGTTCTACACAATATCAACTATTTAAAAATAATCAAATTGGCGTACAAGAAAAAAAATATGTAATAGTTTTGTGCACATTTTTCTTTAAAAAAATATCTTTCACAAAAATAATTAATACTTGATTATTTTTTTGCATAAAATAATAAATGAAACGATTAACTTTTTAAAAAATTATTTTTAGTTTTATAAAAAATATATTACTTTATGAAATGTTTATCGAGTTCTTCATTTGTTTTTATTAGAAAAATAGTTCCCATATTGACTCATAGTTTGATGCTTGAAAGTGATAATGAGCAAAGTGACTTTACAAGAACGATCTATCTGTAGAACTCAATAGCACAGAGCTGCTTCCCAGCTGACTATAAGATTTTTTTTCAAGTTTAATGTTAACAAATTTTTGTTGAGCCATCCGCTTAAATAATCTAATTCCTAACCTGTCTCAACCATTGTTACCAATCCTCACATTGTTGTCTCATTGTCCTCCTAGTAAACTCATTAAACCTTATCCTCAATTAGCATATAGGTCTTGATAAACGATGATTCTCCAGTACATGAAAAAAAAAAAGGCGCTTCTACACTATTGGGACGAAATTTCGGAAATCATAATACTGAATTTTACATGAAAACAATTGTATCTACATATTTTTCGTATTTTAAAGATGATTATATTAAAAAAAATACGAAAATCTAGTAGATAGAAAATTATTTATCAAAAAGAAATAAATAAAAAATAGAATTTGATGAAAACGATCGTAAGACACAGGAGAGTTCAAAAGGGAGGTATCTTTCCGTTGTCATTTAAACAAGATGGCGGCAATCTTTCACCGGCTAACACGGTTAAAGTTGTTTTATTTAATACTTCAGTAATATTCAGGCAATTTCGACTGCATAATTTGGAAGGTACCATTGTAACTTATTAGAATTGAGAAAAAAAATCGGTTAAAACCATTGTTTTTTATCTGAAAACTCCATTTATCGACTACAAAATCTCGTTCCAATTCTGTAGAAGTGCCAAGAAAAAAAAAAAATTAGGAATATATAATATGTAGATATAAATATAATCACTTTAGGCATATATTATGTTTTCATGTTCATTCATAGTTTTATGCCCGGAAGTGCTAATCACATTATGCATGATGTTTGCTTGTGGCCATGAAACGAAGTCACGATCCAAATTTCATTACACTTCATTACACTAATTAACTTCATTTACAGTGGTTAACAAAAGTTTAACACAAACTATTTACCTCTCTCCCAGCATTAGAAGATGCGACACAAGATCGGAAGGTGGGGATAGAAAGGCTAGCACACAACAGACAATATATCTTGGCCCCACATAAATATTGGTGAGCAGCTTCGTCAACATTCTATGCTAGGCGTGCCTCAAAAGGGCTATAAACCAATCACTTCTCCCAGAGAGAAGGTAAAACCTGGGTGGATAAACATCCAATGACTAATTTAAACAATTCCTTAGCACGACAGAACTGCAGAAAAATGTTTAATTCCATCATATTCCTTGGCACGAAGGTACAAGGATTACTTAAATGTTTTGCAATTTCTATAATATAAAAATATAAAAACATAAAATTTTATAATTTTTATGATATAAAAATATTAAAAAATAAAATTTCATGATTTTTACTATATAAAAATATAAAATTTTATAATTTTTATAATAAAAAATATAAAAA
The DNA here is from genome assembly GCF_053919585.1 of Euprymna scolopes. Classification (NCBI taxonomy): domain Eukaryota; kingdom Metazoa; phylum Mollusca; class Cephalopoda; order Sepiida; family Sepiolidae; genus Euprymna; species Euprymna scolopes. The sequence goes on from NC_136495.1 coordinate 25,306,704, forward strand.
TATATAAAATTAATCATTTTTATAATATGAGAATCTTAAAAAATATAAAATTTGATAATTTTTACAATATAAGAATAAAAAGAATATATAAAATTTTAAATAAAATGAAAGCTAAATTACAACACAATATTATGGAAATAAACAAATATTTTACTTGTTTGAAATTTATAATTAAAATATATTTTGGAGTCAAACTCCATTCACAGTATTTTGTAAAACTTTTTTTCTTTTTCTTCTTCTTTCTTGCCATGTTGTAAATTTGGAGAAAGAAAAGTCAGTTAGTAAAGATCTGTGTGTTGTCTCTCAGCGGTTGTATTTTGAAATATCGGAATAATGTGTTGGCTATGCAAGATTAACGTCAGGGGTGTGAGTACCGTTATAGAAGTGTTGATTTAATTTGAATAAAATAAAATATGCATCAGGTGCAATTGAAAGCAAAATTACAACGTAATATTATGAAAATAAACAAATATTTTACCTGTTTGAAATTTATAATTTAAAAATATATTTTAAAGTCAAACTCCATCCTCAGTATTTTGTTTGTTTCTTTTTTTTTTTCTTTTTCTTTTCTTCTTCACTGAAACCTTCCTCTCACAGACATGATGTTGTTAGTCTCAGTCTTGTTTATAAATACTACTTAAAAAAAAAAAATCATCTCAAGACAAGGCATGGAACCACTTGATGTAAGGAGTTAAAAAACATACTACTTCAAGGTTGAAACTTGCCAACGATAAGTGTTAGATGGAATATATTCTAACTTAGAAAACAACAATTCTTTCCTCTTTGTCAGAAAAATCACTCCTGAAATGTGAGGATTAAATGACAAAATAAGGGAAGTGGAGTTACGTAGTTGCCAAAAGTGTTCTTCAGAATTGTCTGATTTATTCCCTGCTTCCTTTGTTTCAGCTTGTTTAACTTGTTGGTTTAGTGGTCTCCATCAATTCACCGTTTTAATAGCTCATTGTTATACAGCTTCTTATTCTAGTAGCTTCTTTGAAAGAACTGTTGTGGAACTCTCTTCCTGCTCAGTTTCCCTCTTACCTACAGCCTTCGTCTTTCAAGACTAAGGTCAATAGGCATCTCCTGTCTTTGTAATAATCAGTTTTTGTTCTTGTTAGCTCCTTACATCAAGTGGATTCATGCCTTGTCTCAAGCTATTTCTATTAAAGAAAAAGTATGAGGTTTTTCAAATCAGATAATTTGAGATTGCAATGTCAAAATTTGCGACTAATTGCTCTGACATGGAAGAAACATATTCAAAATTATGTAGAATTTCTAACATTCCAGAAAAAAGACCAGATCGAAACTGTGGGCTGGAATTATTTATCTCCCTTAAATGACAGGATGATGTGGCACAAGGGTTGGAAAGTGGAATTTGAAAAGCCAGCACCCTAGACTAAGAGCACTCTGATCTACAAAACATGACTGGGCAGCCTCATAAGCATTCGCCAATAGGGGCACCTCAGGCGATTAGCAATAAACTAATCCCTTCTCAAAAAGAGATGGCAAAACTTGGAAGGGTGGACCTCCTAGAACTGCACAAGACCAAAGCCATACCCCAGCCAATAAGGAAAAAGCCATCTCCACAACGGTCTAGATTCTGTTGGTACTCAGAGACCTCCCCTCTTCCCTGGATGAATGCATCGGAATTCACTCTTTCAAAGCCCTCTTACTTGGTTCAGAAGCACCATGGGTATATTTACGAATGATAATAGGCTGATCAGAAGCTACTATAGTCAGATAGGCAAATCCCACCTTCTGACCCTTGTGTCACATCATCACACCATGAGCGGAGATAAATATAAAAACAGTTCTGGGGGATACCGCTGTATTTGATATTATGCCCCCACCCCCGGACAATTCTGGTTAACTTTGCTAGTTGCATTTAACATTCCCCTCTTTGTTTCTTTCTTTTATTAATGTTAGGTTGAATACTTTTTCCTATAGTTCATCTTTTTTTCTGCTGTTTCTCCTTATGATGTCCTTTGTTGCACCCCCCCCTTCCCTGCCACCGCCCCAGTCCTTTGTCTGCTTCTCACTCATCACACAAATCAATAACAACACATTTGCCAGATTGCAATGAATACGAAATGAATAAAAAGTAAAAGAAAAATAATTCTCTCTCTCTCTCTCTCTCTCTCTCTCTCTCTCTCTCTCAAAAAAAATGTCAACTCTAATAGATTACAGAATACAAAAGAAAAGTACTCTAGCGTGGTACAACATTATCCTTTGACCCAGAAGTAAATACTAGACAAATCGATTTAAAATATTTTAAATTTTATTTAATTTTTTTATGGAAATCGCTCCAGACAAAGCATAAAGCCAGTTAATGTAAAGATCTTAAAACGAATACCACTTTAAGATTAAAAAAATTGCCAAATGTTATATTGATGGGCTAGACTTTTTAGCTCATTAAAAATGGGCAAAAGTTATAAAATGAGTGCTTCATGACATTGATAGTTGAATATGGTTAAATTTGTGCTCATTTTTGCATTAAATTCTGATCACTATTTATCCCTGTGTGCATAGAATGGATATCATAATACTTCATTTGCTGCACCTTATCATAACAAAGGTCCGTACAAACTTTCAGCCAGATTGGCCGAGTGCAATGGACAGACTAACAAAAATTTCACATCTCTCTCTCTCCCTCTCTTATATATATATATATATATATATATATATATAATATATATATATATATGTATATATATATACACATATATATATATAATATATATATATATATATATATGTATATATATACACATATATATATATATATACACACACATATATATATATATATATATATATATATATATATATATATATATATATATATATATTTCTCCAAAACCTCTGGCCTTGATGAAGGAGAGACTAAAACTTGCTGCTATGATTTCAAATGATCTGAAATAACAGCAAGGGGAGACTATTTCTAATATGTTATGTCTCCCCTCTTTTGGAAATAGGGTACGATTATGAATATCTCCAGTATCAAATAATCCTTATTCACTGTGAATTTACTTTGTGTATCAAAACTAAAGAAGGAAGATATAACATGAGGAAGGGGCCCATGGCGCAGTGGATAGAGACGTTGAATCTCTACAGTTCGAGGTGAGAATTGTCTGAAGATAGCGGTTTCAATCCTACTCAAAGCCGGCCAGAGGCTTACTTGGCCAAAAACGTGGTGAGACGACAACAAGTATGGATGGCAGTAATTGCTGAGAATGCAGTTAGGAGATTCGGAGTTCCTATCCTGTCGCGGTTACAATCTGACGAAGGCCAGAGGAATAGTTGGCCAAAACGTTGTGAAACAACAACTAAGAAAGATGAGGATTATAATCCGCAATGAATAAATTAATAAATAATACTCATCTCAATAATGAATTCCAATTAAATAATATAAATTTGTAATTCATATGCAAAACTAGGAAAACAAATGACTATGATTGAAACATTTGAAGGCTGTAAAAAAGTGCCAAAAATAAGCTCTGGATGATGGATCATCCCCTTGATGTGTGACGTTAAGGACAAATGTCACATAGCCCACTACACGTTTCAGGTTCTAGTCCACCACCTTACAGCTACTAAACTTCTGTCAGATCACCAATATGGATTTAGGCAAGCCCGTTCTACTGAAGTTATTTTAACTGTAATCTCTGAACGTTTATACCAAGCACTGGATAAGGCAGGGGAGGGAAGAAAATAAAATCCTATGGTATTACTGGACGAATGCTTATCATAATTAGATCCTTCTTAAATGAGAGAAGGATCCAGGTTGTCCTCGATGGGCATACGTCCAAAAGATTTGATACAAATGCAGGCGTACCTCATGGATCGATCCTTGGACCATTATTATTTCTGATATTCATAAATGACTTACCTGATAAAATTGTCTCTGAGATGGGTATATTTGCCGACGACACCACGCTCTATAGCAGGCACGTGGGGAAAACTAATGAGCACATATCTAAGGTAATGGCCGAAACCCTAGAAGATCTTCAGTCTGTAGTGGAATGGGGTCATAAATGGATGGTAATGTTCAACGCTGCCAAGACAAAGCTAGTTTCCTTTAATAATTACATGAAACCTTACCAACCACCAATATCTATGGCTAGAGATATTTTACCCCAAAGCACTCCGTTCAAGCTCCTTGGCTTAATGTTCATAGGAAGCATGAGATGGAATAGATACATTGAAATCATTGTTAAGGCTGCTGCAAAAAAGGTGGCCTCTCTCTATCATGCTAGGAAGTTACTTACACCTGAAAGTATCCTGTACCTCTACAAAGCTACCATTCGCCTATGTATGGAGTACTGCTGTCACATTTGGGCTGGTGCGTCTGCTATTAGTCTCTCGATCCTGGACAGGGTCCAAAAGAGAGTCGCCAACCTAATAGGTCCTGAATTGTCATCTAAACTTCAGCCCATGTCCCACGGACGAAATGTCGTATCCCTCTGCCTGTTTTACAAGCATTTTAATGGTGGATGTTCTGACAAACTACAACCACTTGTACCCCCTCGATGAAAATACCCCCAACAAACCCGACAAGCAGCAAGTCCCACCCCCTACACAGTTGAGATTCCTAGATGTAAGAAAGCCTTTTACTCTAATAGCTTCTTCCCCAGAACTGCAGGACTTTGGAATTCTCTTCCGGTTTTCTGCTTCCCCAACTGTACTGACATGCAGAAGTTCAAGTGTAATGTGAACAGACATCTTGCTGCTAAACTCCCTACATAGCACCCCTTGAACTTAGGTCTCTGATAGTAGCCCCCTACATCAAAGGGGCAATATGCCTTGTTTGGGGTGAAAATGTAATAAAAAAAAAAGGTTATTATTTTTCCAATAAGACTTCATTTGTTAAATTCTGATCAATATTGGCTGAGATTTGGGGACATTCAAGCTCATATCATCCAACCCTGACACCCCCCTCCCCCACATTTTTTCTTATGAACACCTCATAAAATTTAGGTAAAAACTAAGAGAAATCTGCATTTTCAGCTATATTTGAATAGAGGTACTCATTTTTTCAGAGAGTTGATTTCTGTCCAGAAATAAGAAATCAGTACATCACAACATCTTATTTTGGAACATGGACGTTTTAGAAAATTTTCAATTTTGGGGTTAAAACTAATCCCCTTGGGCTTTAATTTCACCCAAGTATGTTTCCAAGGGTGAGGAATAAAAAAACTCATAGTTAGAAAGGCTCTAAATAAAAAGAAAAGACCTCGGATTGACCAAACCATGTGCCACCACGGAACTTTTTAAGAGGTCGTTCAGCCCGCCAAAGCAGAGCAACAAAAAGGATAACTATGGTGCTTTTCCTGAAATAACTGTTGGATTTTTTTTAAATAACATAGGATGAAATTTTCATGAAATCAAAAAATATCTCTTGCCATTACCACTATTCTGGTGTATTTAAACCCTGAAATTTGGTAGTTTTCAAAATATTTCTCGGTTTAACTAAGATAATTGCGATATTTGCAACAGACTAGTGTGATCTCGAGTGGTAGAACAAAAACACAGAAAGCTTTGCTGAAAACATAACTCAGAATGTCAAGTAGGATCTTGCAGACCAGCAAATCTGTTCTTATTTCAGGGTTTCCCACTGTAGTCGGGGCAGGAGGATCCCCCACCTCAGCCGGAAAATTTTTGTCTAACTTTTTAAATAGCTCTTAAAAGACTCCAAACAAATTTAAAGCAATTCATTTTGGTCTAAATAGCTCCAAAACATCGTTTTAGCCCCTCTTCAGGAGGTTATGGATCTCAAGTGGGTGTCCAAAAAATGTGTCTCCTCCCTCCGCACTGAGCTGGTACAGGAGATACAAGATTTCTCGTACTGATACCATGTGTTCTTTGTCAATGGTCAGGAAAGTAATTCCCTCAACTGCTTGGAATGTTAAAATTTGGTGGTTGATAGGCGTTTGCAAACTGGCTTGCAGTATATTACGCTTGACAGGATCCCAAATTTCATCACAAGGGGATTTCTTGTGACTAGTTGCAAAGAATGTCCAGGTTGCATCAATACCAAAATCAGATTTGTGGTGGCAAAGATTGAGAAATGCCTTGTAACTTTTATATTGACCAGCACTGAAGTATTCAATTCTTTTAATCTATCGCAATTTCTCCTTGATCCATGCCATGACAATTCTCTGCAATTCATGGATGAAAGTGGGGGTCATGGTCAAGATCATCAGATATGATGCACAAAAAAATGTGTTGAAGTTTTCCATCTTGTTTGAAATATATCATCACGAGATGCATAGTGCACTGGTCCTTATTCCAGTGACATCCCTAATGATGCACTCTTCCTCAGTGAGCTCATCTTTTCTTTGTGTCAGGAATTGAACCTGACTCTTTACTTCGTAAGAGTGGATGGTTAGGTTATCTATGCCATACAGCAGAGACTCCATGAAATCTTCAACAGTAATTGTGTGTATCTGTAAGATTGTCTTGTCTATACTCTGCCATCTCGTCATTGATTTTGAGTTCAATAAATTTGTCATGAATGTGCTTTTCCAGAGTAGTATATCAGGACAGTTTTGACAGCGACGCACCGTACATTCAAGATTTATGGTGTCACACACTACCATAGCCATCCAGTCCTTGTGTTGTATTGGGATCAAATTAACATATGTTGTTATCAAAATTATACTATTGTATTCTTAATTAACAGGCCATATATATGTATCTATGTATGTTGTTCTTAGTATAACGGACTATTCTTCTCATCGTAAATGTCTATCTTAACGGTCCGTGACTCATCTAGTGTTTTAGTGCATGAGTGTCAAACATATCATACATGTAACAAAGACGACATACCTGTCTCCTGCTAGTCGCTTCTGGGAGATTTGTCAACCTCTTGGGGAAGCTGGAACCTGCTGTAACAAAGATGCTTCAGACATGGACCCAAGACGATGTGTATTTTTGTATATTTTTTATTCATTCCCAGGCATCCCATCAGCAGAAATGGAGTGGCTGATAATCTTTGGCTTAGGAGTTCTCTATTTTCGACCGCCACCTCCCTCATAATCCATCTTACTTGTTCAGTGTGTCAAATCCAACTCAACAAAACTTAACTCAGCTTACTCGAACACCTGACACATTATGTCCGATCCCCATTCAGATACTTATGTAACACTTGTAGGTGATGTTGAACTTAGGGAGTTGGGTGGCTTCATTGTCAGTATTTGCATCTTCAGATTCTTCAGCTTTCCCTTTCAACTGTGTTTTAACAGCAGAGTTAAAACAATCAACTAACAGTTTTATATTCTGATGATATGTGCAAACGCATACAGAATGATGACACAATGACACACCATTTTGGATGGAGCTTGCAAAACTTAAAAAATCCTATTTTGTGGTCCGGATATTTCTGCTTGTAGGCTGTGTAGAGAGGAGATTGTACATGAATTTTGTTGCCAATGCTCATAAATCTTTACCTCCAAGCATCATTCTTGAATATGTATCATCATCATAGAATGCTTGAACAGACTCAAAACCTTCTTGTCAGGTAATGAAGGAATAATGCGGCTTTATTGAAGTGCTTATGCTTCATGGATTATGTATTCAGATACATTGAAGTAATCTGCAACGTTCTTGCATGACCAACTTTCAGTTGAAATTTTTCATTTGTACTCATACCATTCTTCAGTTTGATCTGCATAACATTCAGCAGATGATCCAAGTCAGCTGCCTTGGCAAACAGTTCTTTCACTCACCCTGCTTCTAGTAGAGCTTTCAAGTCAGGGCTTTCGATGTCAAAAATTTCAGCAATGACTTCTTTCTGTTTTTCATAGCTCTTCTCTAATTTCTTCTGTACCATGCTGATGTGCGTTCATTTCTGCACTCCATGAATTTTTTATGGAGAAATATCAAACATGGTCAAACTCTCATTCAATTTTGTGCACTTTTCTTCTTTCTCCAGCTCAAAATCTCTTCCATATCCTTTGCAACTATGGTACAATAATGGCATTATTCACATTGTATCCATGACTGTTCAACATCTGAGCCATCTTCAAATTGGTCTAAAAAAGCAATGAATTCAAGTCAAAACCTTAGTTAATCGTATTTTATCCCCAATGCGATTGTATGTAGCAAGTGACAAAATGTATCAGACTTTTTCAATTTTTTTATATAACTTGTGTGATATAAACTTTTTGCCTCCAGCAATACTCACGGATCCTCATTGGATGAATAAGTATGTCATTAGCCTACAAGAAATTATCCAATTTAAAAGTAAATACTTGCCAAGAATTTTGGACATTTGTGACTTTTTCTGGATTCTCTGAAAAATTATCGAAAAAACCCACTTTTTTCTGGAATCCTAAATTAAAAATCTGCCGCATAAAAAAGTAGCCTATCCATATAAGGAACAACCTCTGAGTCAGACTTTCAATTTTGGCCATCAAAAAAGTGTGGTTTATTTTTGTGTTTTTTTTTTGCATGAATGTTTTGCCAAAAAGTGTCCAAATTTACCGCTCCCGTATCTTGGGCCCATATATAATTTTTAAAATTTTCAGATTTTACATCGAATTGCTCAAATTTTTATTTCCCATTGAATTTTGACCCAGAAACATGTATAATATGTGATATATCATGCCTATCAAAATCAGAAACTTTTGTTCCAAAGTGTGACCAAGATTTTGAAACATGTCTATGCATATGACTTTACCTAAAACCTATTTTTAGTTGAATGTTTTTGGGATCTTTTTTTTTTTAATCTGCATAAGGAAGTCATTGAAAGTCTCTTAAGCAATAAAAACTGATAAAGAACACCACAAGCAAAGAACAACTTACAAAATACCAAAATCCTGACCAGCATAGCTTCGCCTTTCAACAACTTAAACACAACTTTGAATAAAACCGTTATTTCATACACAAATAAATGATATGAATAACTAATATACTCCATATGATGAGATCTGACAAAATTCAATTGTTAGGTGAGTTCCAAATTTTGTGTTTTTGTTCAACTACTCAAGGGACATGGTAAAATATTTCCTCCTCTAAAATTAAAAAGTTTTTCAACTTTTTTTAATTTTCAAAATTTTTTCTTCCTGATGAGATCCATAATGATCGAAATGATCTGCATACCATAGCAAGATATGACTATATTTCCAGAAAGAATATATATATATAAATATATATATAAATATATATTTAAATATATATATTTAATTTTTTTTTAATTTATATTTCATTACGAAAAACGTAGTTTTTTCAAAATGGAAATTTGTTTGGGCAAAGAATACAATTAGGAGTTTTTTCCTTAACCCATGGATTTTCGATGTTGGCTCATCTCCTCAGAGGAAAAGTCATTAGGAAATATTAGGTCTAATTCGAAATAATTTTGCTATTCAGCACATACAAAGTAAATATATTAAAATTTGTATCTTTTTAAAGGACATAGATAAAGAAAATAAAGGTAGAAACAAAGAAAAGATATAAAATTATGGTATCTGGGTGTCGTGGTAGTCCTTGTATAGAATGAGATGATGTGGTCAGAGTCTGCGTTTGTTGAATAAATCAACTTTGTAGGTAAAATCCAAACTCGGACTCTGACCACACCATTCCACTCTTTTTTTTTGTAAGACTCGATACCACAGGATTCATTAATCTGTGCTCCTATTCGCCTCAGGATTCTTATATATATATATATATATATATATATATATATATATATATATGATGAAAATAATGGAAATAGTATTCCGACAAAATAGAGAAAATAAAAAAGGAAACAAACCGTATTATGTATAATAATAATAACATAATACGGTTTGTTCCTTTTTATCTTATATATATATATATATATATATATATATCTATATATATATATATATATATATATATCTATCTATATATATCTATATATATATATATCTATATATATATATATATATATATATCTATATATATATATATATATATATATATATATATATATATATATATATATATATTGCTGGGTTCGAATCTATCGATCGGTGCTAATCGTGACATCCTACATTGCTGATTCTCAAAAGGATGAAACACTAGTGTCTATAAGTATTTAATAATTATTATAGTAAATAGTTATGTCAGCTGCTTTCTTATTGTTGAGCACTTTCAGTTGAAATAAAGTCGGTCAATTTAGCTCTTATGAGCAGATCATCATATAATGATTAGATCACTCTGACTGATGTTAAAAACATTTAAAAAAATAAATGTTTAAATTTCAACAGTATTTCTCGTGGTTAGTGGTGGCCGAATGGATTGGTCCTTGTTAATGAAGTCAGAGATGGCTTCTGTTGCCGGGTTCGAATCTATCGACCTGTGTTAATCGTGACACTCTGCACTGATGATTCCTGAAGGGATAAAACACTAGTGTCTGTAGGTATTTAATAATTATTATAGTAACTAATTATATATATATATATATATATATATATATATATATATATATATATATATATGTATATGTAATTATACTGAGTTTGTGAAATTCAGTAAATTTTCATATACCAATGAGTTTTAGGCCAAAATGGTTGACTTAAAGAGTAAGCTACAAAATTATTAAATTTTATAATTGAGCATTAATATACTGTGTAAACAAAAGCAAGACTTCAAAACAAGGTGTTGGTGGCAACAAAAAGTGTATTTCAATTTACGTTACAATTGTTTCCATGTCCAGTTCGACAATTTCAAGCATTATGTCGTTTGAAAATTTTCAAAACCAGCATTTCTTCAGACTTTATGAATAAGTACACTTTTGGCAATGGAGCATTTTTTGAAGAGAAGGAAGGAAGAGGAAATCCCTAGATAAAAAGGCATGCGAGAAACATCTACCTTTGTTGTGGTTACGGAAAATTCCATTCAAATATTAATATATCGCCTAATTTTCGTATCCTTATTTAAAAGCAGAGTCATGACAAGTTGCTACATCTTCTTGGCACATCTCCAAATTCATCCTCGAGCACTCGACGCATTCCCGCTTCTGGAATGGTGTGAGCAACCTGGAAATCCATCTGGCAGACACCTTATGCATATGCAAATCGTCATGAATGATAGTTTCCACAGACCCTGTACTAATATTGACATCTTGGGCTATTTGGCAAATAGTAATGCGCCGATCTTCCAAAATGGCAGCCTCAACTTGACGGACAGATGCCTCATCAATGGCAGAAGGGAGGCGACCAGGTCTGTGAGCTGTTTCCACAGACTTCCGGCCATGTTTGAATTCACGATGCCAGTGTTTTACAAGATCATATGATGGGGCATTATCACCATAAGTTTCTTTCATTTCATCAAAAGTCTCCTGTGGTGTGCATCCTTTCAAATACAAAACCCGGGTCACTGCTTGACATTCAACAGGCTCCATTTCACACCTGACTCAGTTCAAACATCCACAAAACAAAAATCACAATTAGTACAGAGCTGTAATTTGCCACATAACCCGTAGAGATATAAATCATTGCACATGCAAAATTTCAGCTAGATCAGACAACTGGAAGTGGGTCAGGAGCATTACTTATTGCACACCCCTCGTATAATAAGACTTGGGTTTTTACATTATCTGAGATGAATATACTCATTAATCTTTACTTAACTTCTATCGCATTATAGTATGGAAAAAATATGCTTTTTAATACGTGAGAGAGAAAGTAACTGCTTGTAAAAAATTAGACTGATCAAATTTCTGTCCTCCTTAAGATGCGTCTTGTCAAACTCGGGAATCTGTACAGAGTTTCGTACTAAATTATTTAATCCACAGGGCTATGCCAACGGCATTTACCATAAGCGGGTTGAACAGGCTTTCCCCGGAGGAGTAAGTTTTTTATGAGAATATTAAGTTCACAAGTGGTCTCCAGTCGGACAGATATCCCGTTTAAGGAAGATGAAGACGTTAAATTGTTGTAATTCTTGCAGGGGGTGTCAAAGTCCTCTTACACACAGTGTCTGGTATTCACAAATAATCACCCATCTGGTTCTGACCAGGCTCGACATTGTTTAACTTTGGTTATCTAACGAGAACCGGTGTGTGAACGTGAGTATGCTATATAGACGGGGAGCTGACTCATTTTTTCAACCATGACCGGGTAGAACTCTTTAAGTAATGCGTAATTGTATTTTTAGTATCACTTGTATACTGAGGACTAAACAATTTGTAATTTATTTTTTTATTTAATTTTATTTCCTAGCCAATGTCGATCATCATCATAAACCTAAATAATTCACTCATTTTTTTCTGTGCTTGTGAAGAATAGTGGATTTTAAAACAAACACACTTCAGCTGAAAACATTATTACGTATTAACGTGTCATGTCGAAACAACTATAATTTTCAAAATTTACGAAAAATGATCCATTAGAAAAATAATTACAAGTAAAAATCAAATTCATCGAGTTTATCGATTTATAGAGTTTTATCGTATGTTTTAATGTGGAAAAGTTCTCAAAATCCAAGGGAGATAACTGCAATCGATTAATTTAACAATCCTTTCAAAATATAAAATGTCGGATCGTTATTGTAGATGATTTTTTTGTAAAAACTGGGTCTAGCATGTCTTCTACTGGATCATTTTTTTTTTTTTTTTAATTTATACTAATTTCGACATGACAGATAAGTACGTAAATTTCATTCCATTTCATCTGAAATGTGTTTGTTTCAAAATCCACTATTCTGCACAAGCACTTTTTTCTTTTTATTATTTTATTGCGATTTAAAAAAAGAAAAAGAAAAACAACTTGTTTGTTAAACTGATGTGTAGAAAAGGTTTTAGATACCCTACATTGACGGGTACTGCGACTAGTTAATTAATAAACCAAAACAACAACTTAAAGCGATCCACTTCTTTAAACAGTGTTGAATCTTTAACCTCCTGCGAACACATCCTCTGTGATATATTATCGGCTTTACGAAATTCAATAGGAAACTATTGTTTAAAGTGTGCCTCGCTGTTTCACACTTCCTCTGTATGTTTGCCAGACAGAGCATTGTTGAGTAGGATACATGATACCTGAAATCGCGGGCGTTTCCTTTAACTTTTGGCGAATGTATACAGCGAAGAGGGGGGGGGGGGTGCACAACTTTTATTTTTTAACAGCCCTCATATTTTAGTACAGATATCTATATTTATCTTAGTCTATCTGTTTGTTTGTCTGTTCCATTTTTTCTCAGAAACTACTGGGCTAATCTGACTGAGATTTTGCATGGATTTTTGTTATGATAAGGTAGCGCCAACGAAGTATTATAATATACGTTCTATGCACCGTTAGGGATTAATAAGGATTAAATACAATGCCACATTTATTCTTTCTCTCTGCCTGGGCCGGGGTCGAAGCTGGATCAGTCCTCTCTTTTCTACGGGCCCGCTTTTCCCGCCAATTTGTGGTTCTCCTCCTCTCGGATGTCTCAGCCATACACCGGATGGTGGTCCGCCAGCCTTCACGGTCTGAGGCAGCAATCTGAAGTTTCGAGGGGCTGAAACCCCCGACTGAATTAGGACGCGGAATTTCATGATCTCTCGAGATCGACGGAGCCGACATTATTTACTGTAGAAGTTTGGCAAAAAGCACTTATGTTAAGTCAATGGGCTATAACTTTTGTCCATTTTTAATAAGTAAAAGTTTACATCTATTGCTGATAGAGATTTGGTATCTGTCTGAAGCCGAAACTATACTATTTTTTCTCTTAATCGTGTGCTACTGTACTAGCTTTTAATACCCAATTCAGTTTACTATTTCAGAATAATATACTATTTTTCAACGATCTATTTTTGGGGGAGAAGCTTAATGTAATATGTTCTGTTATCAAAAAGCATCCTTTCATACATTAAATCCTCCTATTTTTGGTGGGTATGATACCACCTTCCCATGCATTACCTCCTTACAATATATAGACTAGCAAAAATATGCGAACAGAGAAGGCATATCTTTTCATAGTACATTTAATTGATTTTCTTCCAAATGCAATATCTGTTTTTTTTTTTGTTTTTTTTTTTACATAGGCATCACCACTTATCAAGGCCCAAATAATAAGATAATAAGGGTCAAAGAGTGTATAGTAGTCAATTGGACACTATAGTAATCGTTAGTAGTGCAAATGCAGTAAATTTGTTAACAAATGGAACGGCTCATCAATATATAATCATATCTGTTCTGTTATCAAAAAACCATTCTTACATGCATTACCTCCTCCATTGAGGGGTAGTTCCGCTGTCCTGAAATCATTCTCTTCTTATTTATTTATATTTTTGTGGAGGGAGAGCGTAGTATCTGTTCTGTCATCATGATATCGCCCTTTCAGACATTAAATTATCCTATTTTTGTTGGGTAATATACCACTTTCCCATGCATTACGGTCTTACAGTATATAGACTAACAAAAATATACGACCAGAGGAGGCATATCTTTTTATAGTACATTTAATTGATGTTCTACCATTATTTAGTTAACCAGATTTGTAAGCTTATTATGCAGTCAAATTATATGTGGGACCTTATTTTGTGTTACTTGATGTCTTCTTGCTAAATGCTAAGAATTATAAAGTTAGAATCAAGGGTAACTAGAGTAATCCAGAGTAATGAGTGACACTCTCTCTTACGTCTCAATGTAATATCCAATGAAAAACGACCCTTCAGGCCACCTTGGATTACGGGCGATCTACTTATTTTATGTAGTGCTGTATTTTATATAGGGCTTAATTTTATATATGCCCTGCGGGAAATCATAATCGCCAATCAGGAAATTGTAGGCACTGAAGAATTAAAGCATGCCATAACATGTCAAGTGAAAAGAAGAGCAAGTAGAACAGATTTTTTTTTTACTGGTTATCAAGACCCAAAGGTCACTCAAGGACAAGGGTTAATGAGTGTCTGGCGGCTTCTTGTCTATTTTAGTCTGAAAATATGAAGTACATACGATCGTATATGCATATATTGACAACAACTGAATAGGCAGCCATTTTGACAGCCATCTTCAATTATCTGCGGGCCAGCTCTTCCAGTCATCATCTTGTATTTTTTTTTTTTTTGCTTACACTTATTCAAATGAAAATTTGTAGGAAGAAAAATAGCTAAAATAAAGCAAAACTGAAAATCTTTTTTTATTAATCTATACATATGATAAAATGAAGTCAATGTTTCTCCTCTGAATTCAGACTATAAACAAAAACGCTGCCTATAATCCCAATATAATCACATGTTCTGCCAATAATTGATGCATGTTCCTGGATGTTTATATTTAATTTAATTTGATTTCAGAATTTTAAACATTTATTCTGTTCAATCTTATTCTCACAAAACAATCATATGCAGAAGAAGTGGGTGTCACTTTTACTCCCTCAAAAAATCTACTACTACTTTCCCATCAAGCACCAAAAATTCTCCTTGTTTGACTACACTTTTAAGTTCAGTTCATTGTTGCTTCTGCTTTTAAATCTGTGATATTATCTATCACCAAAATACAAAACCCTGATGATCGGTAATGGTGGAAATTGGCCAGAAATTTATTATTTAAGAGGGGCTCAACAAGAACTTTTAACATTAGACTTGGAAGCGACAATGTTATAGTCAGCTAGAAAGTTTTAGGGAAAAATCTTTGCTCATAGAATTTTTGTCAGTTTTAGGCACAGATAGTAAGGGAAGTTGTTGAGAGTGGTTGTAGGTAGACGAGAGTTTGTTGTAAATGTTTTACGGGGGGGCGTCATAGATTTAAGCTCAGTCGAGCACCTGACATAAAAGTAAGATTCACAATGTATCTTTTGTAAGAGAAGCAGCAGGGAAGAGAAAATGACATCAACAACCCAATTTCTAAGCTCAGTGTGTCTAGTTAGATTCAGATGAAATATCTATGGGTTTCCTGTCTGTTGAATACATTGCTACGGGATTACTTCCCCACAGATTACAACTATCTGTTTGCTATCCATTTCACTTTGTAGTCCTTATCCTCTATTTTACAATAGTTCGGGATTTGTCCAGCTAATGCATTGTTTATTTCGAACTTCACATGCCCATTTTAAATGGTCATGCCTCCCAGTTTATCGATCAAATCCATTCAAACAACAATATCGATCGTGTTGATAATACCATCAATGATGATTGCCTCCATTTTTATCAGCACTCTGTATACTTGTATCGCTAATTATAATGAAAAAAATGTGCAAAAGTTATGGCACGTTGACTTAGAATGGGTGCTTTTTATGTCAAATTGATGGTTTAATACGGTTAATTTCTGCTCATTTTTGCATTAAATACTAATCCTAATTAATACCTATCTGCATTTGATACCATAATACTTAGTTTGCTGAACCTTGTAATAACAAAAGTCCATACAAAATTTCAGGAGAACTGGCTGAGTAGTTTCCGAGAAAACTTCTAGAGTAAATGTGATATTGTGGTAACTAATCCCTATTAATCCTTATTAATCTCTGACTGTGCATCAAATGGATGCCATAATACTTAGTTCGCTGCACCTTATCATAACAAAAATCCATACAAAATTTTAACCAGATCAGCGCTTTAGTTTCTGAAAAAAAATGGAATGAACAGACAAATTAATAGACTAAAAGAAATATATTATAGATTACACCAAGGTGATCAAAAAAGCAGGACAGTAAATAAGAATTATAATCTGGTAATGAGATATAAGTTAAGGATCGAAGGTTACATTGGACGAAAGATGAGAATAATCCGAATAATCTAAATAATACATGTACTAGAGAGTACTGAGTTGATATCGGATTATGAAAATAGTTGTTTATAACCAACGGTCAGAATTATGTAGAATCAATGCCGATGAAGGATCTATTCTGGGGCCAACATTCTTCCTGCAATGCAAACACTCACATAGTATTCCTCATCTTTTAACTGGCAATCCTTTTTGTTTTACTAACACTTATTCTCCAGTGGATTTTGGCCTTAATAAATGGATACCGAATAGTAAAAAAAAAAAAAAAAAAAATAGTATGGCTTATAAATTCCATTATGATTTTTGTTGGCTGTTTTTTGTTTCAACTTTCACAATGTTGGACATTGCATCGTTTTCTTTTCTATTTTTTATTTGTAATGCTATAGATGTAGCAGCTTTTTATTTCTTTTTTGTTTAAATCCACTCTTTATATATGTAATGGATAATGGATCATTGAAAGATGGGCTTGTAAATCCCATAAGAGACATTGGCTGGCTATTATTACGCTCGGCTCGTTGGCAACAGTGCTCAATTACCACCACAACCACCACCACCCTCCTCATACTTTTCCTCCTCTTCCTAATCTCTGTGGCTATTTACTGTGTGTCATGTGACTTAAATTGGTACAGTGACTGCTCTATTGCCATGTCCATCTATGGCCTATTTATGAATATTGACCCGTTCTGTGAACAATCCAGGATGTTGAGAGAGAGGGTAGAGAAGGAGGAGGTGGTAATGAATGGACTAAACTAATTCATTTCTGTATTGATAAAATTGGGGAGAAAAAACATTTAGTCACTCCTTGTATATTCAAGAGCGGGTAACTCTTAATGTTATTCATAATTTTTTTTATCTTATATATTTATTTTAAAGGTTTCTGGTTAATATAATGCTCAAGTTCTATTTTTAGGAACTCTTTTTGAACATTTGATGACTCGATGTTGCCCGGAATTTAATAATGAATGTAGTAACTTTTTGAACGCAATTGATAACATAATATTACCCTTTTTATGCTTAGATTTTACTCTTTTTTTTTTACTCTAGTACTAGCAAGAGGACCCGACATTGCTCAGGATTGAATGAGGATTACTGCTATATACTTTTCCACTGTTCTTATAACAGCGTATTACTTTCTTTGTTTTTACTGAACTCTTCCTTCTATTTCAACCAATATAGTCAGAAGAAGCTGACATCCAGACTAAGTTGATTTAACATTTTTAAGTCAATACACATTTAAAAACAAATTCTGTGTTGTGTTGACTTCTTAAACTTATAAACTCCAATTCAAATTGACACAACGTTTACATTGAGGAATCAAAAATCTCTGTAAATATGTGTTTTTTTTACCTAATTATTTAAATAGAAAGACTTTTCATTTTAAAGAAATGAGTTGGTGCAATGAATTATGAAAGATGACCTTATTGGCATGAATACAAATGTCTTATGATGCAATCAGAAGTTTATTTTTTCTCCGTTGGAGTTCTACATTTATTAAATACTAGACTATCCGTGACCCGTTGGGTCAGTATGTTATATTAGCTATGGAATTAATGTATGAGTGTGACACTTGTGACGTAAAGAAAATAGTTTTTTTGTGACATAACAGAAACATTTCTATGAAAGTATATTAAAATGAAAAAAGAATATAGATAGATTTCTATGAGTCGTTCTGTTTATAATTGTATATTTAAAAAAAAAAACATTCAGCCATTGAATTATAAGTGGTTTGCCATACTTATAGGTAAATGTGCACTGAACAGATACCATAATACTTCAAGTTAAATTCAAATTTTGATATATCTTTTAATTTAAACGCGAAAAAAACAAAAAAACAATTCTGACGCTGAAAATGTACACAGTAAAACAATATGTTTTATCGTCGCGTTGATTATTTATTTGTAACACAAATTAAAAAAAAACATTTTCGGCGTTATTTATTTATGTTGGTAATGTAGAAGAAAATGTATGAATGTTTTTTAAGAAAGGTGTATTAAAAAATCGAGAATAAATTAAAAAAAGATGAAGGCGGTGGGTAAATCGCCGTTGTAAAATGCTCTTATGGTTGTCAACGGGTTAAAGTAGATTTATTTGTAAGAAAATTGCATTAAAATAACTTAAACGTAATACGGAAATGAACAATGTAAAAAAATGTAGAAAGTATTAACAATTGTTTATTTGGATAATTTAAATGTGAAAAAAAAACAAAAACAATTGGGACGCTGAAAACGTACACAGTAAAACAATACGTTTTATTGTCGTGTTGATTATTTGTTTATATACACATGCTCAACCGGAAGTTGTAAACCGGATGTTAACCGGTCATTTGAGTTTTATAATTATATAGATTAGCAAAGATACCCGCACCCTGTGTGGGACTTTACTGTATACTCAGGTATCTGCTTCCTGGGCATTCTTCCAGTAAGTGGATGTTGTAAGAGCAACTATTGCCTAAAGTGTTTAAAAATGTTTAACTACTTCTTGAAGTGACTAAAATCTAATCATAAACTTTAAAGCAAGTAGATTATATATATATATGTATTGACACTGATAATGTTACACATAAAAATTGAAACCATTACAAAGAAACACAATGGTTAAATTTGTTTAGTATCGCAAACACATTTTTATCAAAGATGAAGATTGCTTTATGATGTCACATAGTAAATTTTTCATGGAAGTACTCATTGCTTAAATTTTATCTAACACATTCAATACTTAAAACTTACCACAATCAAAATCATATCATTTTTCATCCTCTGCCATAACTTTTCATTGAAGAACTTCATGGTAGACTACATTTCTGCTGCCTTGATTTGGAGCCAGAATGTAGTTTTTCTGAACTACCTCCCCGGCTGATGGAGACGTAGAAGATAATGTGACTAAAACATTCTGATGTCAAGTCTACGCCAATGGTTTTAAATGTCTGACCTTGACTTTTGTTTATGCTCATTACAAAACACACTTCCACAGGAAACTGAAGCCTCCGGAATTTAAATGGAAGTTCTAAGTCAGGTGGAAATAAGGGGCTGCTTGGCAGTAGAACTGTTTTACCTTTGTAGCGACCACAAGAAATGGTGGCCTCAATCACACTGATGGGCAATCTGGAAAGAACACATCTAGTTTCATTAGTTGTTTTTGACGGTTCCAAGGATCGAACAATCATGATTAGGGGCCCAATTTTGAGATTTAAAATATGAGGAGGCATTCCAGATAGTTCCAAAGAGTTTAAAAACTCCACAGGGTAGTGAACAGTTTTACCTTCATTAGTAGCCGAATCAACTGATATGTGTTTCTTTGAGTCCCTTGGAAATTCACCCAATGTCCAGTTGTTCAAGTGATTCACATTGCTGTTTAATGGCGAAATAATAGCCCTCTTAGCAGGCGACTCCGGTGATTTTTTGTTGTTTTGCATGGCTGGGTAAACTTTGTCTTTCATTTGCTTCTGATTACCGACACATTTACCAAACTCGGTCGGAATCTTAATTGTGTCAGGTAGAAAAGTGATTGGAAACTTATCATTACCAAATTTGAGACGCAATTTTGAGAAGTCGGCTGTGTCTGTGTTTCCAGAGATTTTGGCTCTCATATTAGTTGTCAATCTCTTCACTATAACATGCCTCTAGAGATAGGACTGCTTCAAACTTGCATTGATAATGTTTGCCCTTGTGCTATTTTTAAGCATTGAGAGGATTTGATGGAAATCACCACAAAATAAGGTTGGAATGTCACCCATGAGGTTTTTGTTTCCTGTGATGTCTTGCAGTGTTCAGCCAGTTCCTTCATAAGCATTCTTGTGTGTCCTTGGGGCTTCGTCTACAATGATTGCGGAGGTGTCTCAAATAACATTTGCCAAGGCTGAGGTACCAGTAATTTTGCAAACTGGCTTATCCATTCGATGAGTATCCAAGAGTACTTTAAAAGTGCAGTGAAGAGTGCGGACACCTTGAAGTAGAGTGGCAGCAAATCCACTGGATGTTATTGGAAACACAATCTTTTCCATGGATCTAATCTTTGCAAGGATCAAATTGATTACAAAAGTCATGCCCGTGCCACATGGAGCATCAAGAAACATGTTTTTGTTCATCTCACCTTGTGCTTCCAACATTGCAATGGATGAATTGTGAACTTCTCTTTGATAATCTGTCAGTTTTTGTTGCATATTTTCTGTTTGTAGGGAAAGTTCTTCAGTATTGTAATTTACTTCACGTTGATACTCCCTTACAAGTCTCTCATCTTCTCCTTGCCTCGGTGCAGGTAATCCATAGCTTGCCAATGGCTGACCGCACATAAGAAAAACTTTTTCTCCAATTAAGCAAAGAGTTTTGTTGTACATGTCATCATTAAAATCTGGTTCTGGATTGTTAACTTCTTGCATGTGTCTGTAAACAGACTATATCTTGAAAAGTATAGTATCTCTTTTGATACTACTCCTTCTGCTGTTCTATTCTCGATCAGTAAATGATAAATCCTTCCACACTGAGACACTTTAAATTATCAAGAGTATTCTCTTTTGGAAAGCTGGCTTTTACTCACATTAAAAACCGACCTTGTTTCTGACTAACTCTGCTCTCCTTGGGATGTAAGTAAATGAGGACATTATTTAAAATTATTTTTATCTACCC
The DNA here is from genome assembly GCF_053919585.1 of Euprymna scolopes. Taxonomy (NCBI): domain Eukaryota; kingdom Metazoa; phylum Mollusca; class Cephalopoda; order Sepiida; family Sepiolidae; genus Euprymna; species Euprymna scolopes. The sequence continues at coordinate 25,328,002 of NC_136495.1, forward strand.
CCATACCCACCCCAGCGGTGTTTAAAATATAAAAAATGATTTATTTTATAGTAGAATTCATAAATTTATCAATTTATGAAATCGTTTGTATTTGTTTATGCAGTTTGAAGTTTGTTAATCATTTTTCGTAAGGAATGTTTTAAAAAAAACTTATCAAGTACATCGGCGTAGAAAATTTCTGTTTATGGAGAATTTTTGTCAAAAAAATATGAGAAAATAGTTTATTTTTTTCTTCAAACGTATGTTTACCTTTTATTCTCAAGAAAGAAAACCCAAAATTTCTTTAATAAAAGAAAATTACTAAATGAAAACTGAAAGAAACGGATCACCACACACACACACACACACACACACACACACACACACACACACACACACACACACAAAATAACGTTTCTTAAAAATTAAAATAATTGAAAATAAATTTTAAAAAATTACCTCCGGTTTTAAACGCAAAATAATAAAATTCAAAATAAAAATAATAAATCAGCTTTAAAGAATATTTCTAAATTAAAACAAATCAATTACAACTGGCATATAATAACATCGAGCTTATTGAAACTCTCGGAGTTTGAATAAAAAATTACTTCCGGATTTCAAACAATTTAACTGTGTTGCCAACTGAGATTTTAAAAACTCCGCTAAATCAAGGAAAAGAAATCTCCAGAAAATCGCTAGATTTTTAACTTTTGCCACCTGAAATTTTCAAAAACCGCTAATTTGCTACAAAAGGATCTCCAAAAAAAGGAAAACATTATATTTTATCTTTCTACCCTACATAAAAATATTGGGAATATACAAAATATTCCGTGTTTTCTCACTATGTAGTTTAGAAATTATATTGAAGTAGTTAGCACCCCAGAAGGCTTCCTAATTTTATCAGCTAGTTTTATCTGTTTCTCGGAGAGTGTATATTTTGTTTTGCAAGAGACACATCGTAAAATTAAACAGTGTTTAAATAAAAGTTAAGTTGAAGTATATTACAAATTAAACAAAAATGTACCTTAATATTAGATATTGCCAAATAAATTCTCCATAAATATCGGATGAATTAATATTTGCAAAATAAGATTTTAAAAAAATCTGCAAAACATAGGCACTAAATTTATATGTGAATTAATTGAGAGATTATTTTTAACCACTCATAAGGAGAGATTGGGGAGGGTAGGCAAAAATGGCACAAATGTATAAATGGGGGAAAAAGCACAAGATGAGAATATATATAAAGGGAAAACCTTAAGTTTGTCAATTTAAAAAATAAATTATATCTATATTTAAAAGCAGATCTATACTTGAAAATGATAAAATATGATTTAAATATTTGCCAATTTTACAATATCCTTTTATTTTCGCATCATTTGTATTATTTTTACTTTTCCAAATAAATTAACATTAAAGTATAATACCTGTTCTGATACTATACTTTATTTTTTCTGTCCTTGGTCAGTGAAGATGAAATCTTTTAAGATTGAAGATTAAAAAAAAAGATGTTGCTCCAATCCAGAGTGCCTCTTTTTGGAGGGAGCAATGTTTTCAACACATTAATAACCGACCTTTGCCATCATAGGAAATATTTTTTTCACAGGTGAAAAACTTTCCGTTGTTAATGTTTGCTAAAAAATAAACGCAATAAACTTCGCTGAAGTGTTAGCATATGCTGCATCTTTAAAAAGGTGACTCACGCTGACAATTAAATGGAATAATAAATGTTGAAAAAATTAGTAAAAATAAGTGAAATCATGAATGCTGGCTCTTTGGGGAGACAAGTAAGTAGGAACAACACAGTCATTTATTAAAGTGTAGAATAGTTAACAGTCAAAAAATTGTAAACGATAACAAAAATCAACAAATACCTGATACCAAATGCAGTAAAATTCAAGTATCTTTTATATGTGCTGAAACTGTGTTTAAGTTTTTTTTTTTTTTTATTTCATTTCTTTTAGTTGTCTTTACAACAATTAACTGGTTGCTTGTTGCTTAAACATTGAGGATTTTATTCTGGAAAAATTGTATAAAAAAAATGACTACCACTCACTCTAAATTTGGGAGTTCAACTCGAGCTTAGGGTTAGTGGTAGAATAAGTCATTTGTTTACAATTTTTGAAGAATTAAGTCTCTCTACCCGTTATGTGATAAGCAGTCATTTGTTTGTTTTTTTGTTGTTATTCAGTGTGTAAAAACCACAGTGAGTAACATAATTTGAAATTAGAAAAAGAAAAAGCTTTGTTTTAGCACATTAAAAGTATACAGGTTGGTAGATAATTAAATTCTATTGTGTTTGGTATACACTTGCTTTTTCACTGTTATTTCTTGCCTTTTACAATTTCTGATTGTTAACTTTTCTACACTTTAAGTAAGTGAATGAATACTTTTAAATTAAGGGGAGTGTTTAGATCGTATTTTAAACTACAGAGGTTGGACCCCCCCCCCAATGTACTTGGAAAAATCGATTTTATAGCAAGTTTTAAGAATGGTTAGGCGAAAAAAAAAATGGTGAAAAATAAAACAAATAGTCAATAAATAATTCTTACCAGAGGTAATAAATGCTACTTTTCTACCTACATGAATGAATTTAGTTTGTTTTGAAATATTAAGCACTTTTCTTTATTTTTTAATCTAAAATTGCGGGTCTGTGCCAAATATCTCCAGATTTTCCAGAAAAAAAAACGCTAGCCGCTAGATCAAAATTTTCCCCGCTAGATTGCAAACGAAATCTTCGGATCTAGCGGAAAAACCGCTAAATTGCCAACACTGCAATTTAACTATGAGAGTTATTCCCCTTGAAATTGTTAGCTTAAAGGGAAATAACTAATAGTGTCATATGAGATTTCCAGTTTTAAACGTAACTGTTTTATTAATAATTAAAAATAAATCAAATATAAATTGAATTAAAAATAAACTAAATAAATTTTAAATAATATTTGTAAATAGTACAATAAAAACGATTCTATTACAGGAAATAATAAGATCAAGCTAATTATTAAAATAGATTTTCTTTAATGTAATATGCAAATGAGGTCACTCATTCAGTGCAGATTTCGTTTGTAAAATACTATATATATATATAGAAATTACATATAAAATTGAACGTGTAATCTCCTTTGATAGAAACAGTCTAAAACAGATTTATGTATTTCTTCCTCCATGAGGAGTTGTACACACAGACACACACACACATTTATATATAGATTTATGTTAGATCAGAGTTATTTCCTTTGTTTATATATTTCCTGTTTTAATATGAAAGGGCATTTCTGGCATGAAAACTTCTAATCTTGTTCTAACCCGACGTCATAGGAAATTTAAAACAAGACTCTCCCTCTTATTTGGCGTTGTTCGGATGTTGTCCAGCTCAGTCCTGATAATTGATTGGTTTGGTTGTTTTTTTTAATGGCATATCAACTCTTTTTAGGTTATTTAATGCCAAATCTGCTCATTTTTTAAAGAAGTTTTTACTCTTTAAGTTCTTTATATATTCAAATATTTATTCATGATGTTTGGTTTGGTTGTTTTATTTTTACAGCATATTAACCATCTTTTGGGTTATTTAATGCTGAATCCAGTAATTTTTGAAAAAGTTTTTATACTTTTCAAATATTTATTCATAGTGTTTGGTTTGAGTGTTTTGTAGAGTGATATTATTTTATTTTTGTTTTGTTTTTGACTTTGCAGAACATGATTGAGTTTTGCAAAGGAAAAGGGACAAAAAACAATAACATCAATTTCTGATACATCTTAGTTCAGGGTACCAGTATCTTCAGATAGCCTGATCTGGTAGCACTAGGGTGATAATTGAGCAGACTAAAACCTTAATGGCTTGGCAAGTTATTTTTCTGATGGAGATCAGGATCAATGAACTGGACGACTTAAAATCTTCTTTGTGTAGTGTGTCACATGTTGAAATTTGATGTAAATAAACTTTACATATTCGGTGTATTTGCATATGTTTTAATTTCTTGCATCTTTTCTTATTGTAATGCCAACAATTGTACTCTTTGTTTCTTTATTATTTCTTTGTGTATTTTCTGTCGTTCTAACCTCCTTTTATGTTTGTCCTCAACAAACAGTAAATAACTTAAATGTTATTATTATCCAACTGTTTCTCTTTCAATTTTTTGCTTCCAACACATGTGTTAGCGAAAATAATACCCCCAAAATAATGGATTCATTAATAAAATCTGGTCCCTATCTGGCATCAATTGAAATGGATGGCTGTCGTCTAGGGGAGGCTCCATGGTTTGATAAGCTTCTGGGATTGACCTTTACTCTTGACCTGAAATGGAACACGTACATCAAGTCTGTTGCCAAGGTCCTTCTACCACTCCAGAAGATATCTCACTGCTGATGCAATTCTCTATCTATATAAAAGCCAAGTACGCCCAAGGATAGAGTACTGCTGCTACATCTGGGGTAGGAGCTGCTAAAAACAGCCTATCCTGCCTTGACAGAGTACAAAATAGACTTTGTGGCTTAGTGGGGGGGGGGGCCTTTTCTCTTCCCTGCAACCTCTCTCCCACAGAGAAGACGTTGCGAGCCTGTCATTGTTTTATCATTATTTCCATGGCAAGTGCTCGTCTGAGCTCCAATCTCTGGTCCCCCCACTCGCCAAATTTTCACAAAAAACACCTGTCTAGCTGAAACCACTGTCAGTAATTTTCCCCATTCTTTATCTGTGCCTAAATGAAAACATAGATTCCATGAACGAAGCTTCTTTCTTAGAAGTGCACGCCTCTGGAACTCTCTTCCGTTTGCCTCTTTCCCACCTGACTACAACTTGGATGTCTTCAAGTCCAACATAAACAAATTCCTGATAAACCGCCCCCTTAAGTAAGACACTTTATCAAATCTCCATTACTAACGATTACTACGATATTATCCCATTGATTACTGTACACGCAATAACTCTTATCCTCGAGTGGCTTCCGTGCCTTGATAAGTGGTGACTACCATGTAAAAAAAAAAAAAAAAAAAAAAAATCACAATCCTTTCTGTAATCCGACCATATTTGGTACAAATAAACTTGAGTCTTTATCTAACTTGTCCAAGTTTCAAGCATAAATTTTCAACAGTTTTTGTTTTATTGCTGGTTGATAATAAGCATACCTGAATACGTTAGTGATTGTTTTGGTAGATATAATCTTTAAGATAATTTAACAGATAAAAATTTGGCAGGTTGAGATCCATGGTTGTGAAGCCGATTCAGATATCCTACTGATGAGACGATCACTGAAGTGTTTCCACATATCAGTAAACAGCAATAAAACAAAGACTGTTGAGTGTTCATGATTAAACTTGATGGACAAGTCAGGTGGTAGCCTGAAGTTTATTTATACCAATGATAGTTGGATTGTAGATTAGCAATTCCATGGGTGGCATTTTTTTTTTTTTTTTTTTGTTATTTTTAGGAGGGTGGTCAACTTAGAATTTTCTCCCATTTTACACATAGCTGGGGAGAGAGGGGAATTTTAGGTTCAGATTTTTCTTCAATGAGCTTTAATAGATCTGATGGGTTTTGAACTTTGCTTACCGATTCTATAGTGTGTATTGATATGTATAAATCAGTAAACAGTGCAGATGAAATATGAGGCTAGGTAAATAATAAATGAGCCACATTCTCGACATAAAGATAATTGTTTTAGTTTATTAATTCATGTTGAAGAGATAACTTTGCCACAGTTAAGCCATGCTTAGTCTGTTCAGTACGCGCGTGTGCGTGTGTGTGTGTGTGTGTAGACATTTGGGAAGTTCAGGTACCCTAATTTGGTAAGTATGGAAGGTATGAATTCATTTGTCTTATTACTTTTTGTGATTATAGTCAAGATTGTCTTCTCTTTTTGACTTCCGGTTTTTGTTGTCCACTTGACTAAATAATTAGACATGGTCAAGTGAACAAGAAAGTCATTCTTAACATGGAGAAAGGGGGGGGATTTCATGTTATGGTAGAGGAAGCTAATCGCTATTCGAAAGGGATCATATCTTGCTTGTTGTAGCTGAAACAGGAAGTAAAAAAGAGCAGACATTTTGTTCTTGTTTTAAGTATGCCAATTCTGAGGTTGAGAGTTTATGGTGGTATCAGCCATTATTGCCAGGTGATTAACATTTCTGACTAGGCTATGGGCATCTGGTGCACAAACCTTGGATAGTGTTAGCAGCTTGCTTGTCCTCATGATCTGGTAGGCAGATCGGTAAAATTACAGTTTGTGTAAGAGAATGGACAATTGAAAAGTTATGTGTGCTATTACCAACTAGCTCTGTGGAGTTTGAGAACTGAGCCAATAGCTATAGTGTACATGTTTTGCAGAAAGTCCTCAAGGCCACCTAAATTACTGACCCCTTTAAGTGTGGAGATGCTGGGATGGACACCCACGAGTCACGTGTAAACATTACTTCATCTCATTGGCTATACTTTTTCTGTGCTATCACTACCCATCATGCGCACACATATTGTTTAATACACTGAGGAAGGCCAAAGTAACGCCTGCAAATTTTGTTCTTTTAGAAAAAAGATTTTTTTAAAAAAGACCTATATTCCTATAGGTCAAAAAATAAATAGAGAAAAGATATAAACATTAATAAATTTTTGTCTTTGTTAAACACGTGAATTTGATTGCATAGATCTGTTGTGTGTCAATAACGCGGTTAGCACGTTACCAGCTGGAACCAACTTGTTTGTGTTCAAGTTAAGTGCAGAGAGGTTGAAAGTTTAAGACTGACAGGTTTCAAACTTATTGACTTTGATTCACAGACGCGTTGCACCTGCATGCTGGCAGGGATCATGAGGCAGGTTGAAAGTATATGTAGTCCTGATCTTTGAATTCTATGCTAGGTTCTCTCTTTAAGGGACATAAAGCTCTGAACTCGTGCATATGTTTATCTGAATCTTTATGATAGAGTGAGAGGTATCCTTGCATATCAAAATAATTTGAGATTGAAGAGTTTAGGTTAGTTTCGCATAGTGCTCCCACTGGCTGTAGATGAAATAGTAGAATAGACTATACTCTTAAGCTTTGGTAGAGCAACTAGTCTAGGAGAAAAGAAAACTGAAATAACTGTACTCTTTCTCCGCTTATTCCAGCATTGCTTCTGCAATTGCAAGTAATGTTGGATCAGGTGAAAGCCAATTGTGGATTGAGCATACCTTGTTTCACTCTAAATTTCTTGTCAAATAGTCACTCTTTCAGAGGAGAGAAACTCTTGTCACTCTAATTTTGCTGCAGTTAGGCTGTAGTGAGTTTGGTCAGTATATATGGGTGTGAACGTATCATGAGTGGACGTGGCTGTAAAATTAGTTTTTCTTTTACTCTTGGGAAATGTATGACTTCATCTCTCTACTCATCTGTCTGTGTGTGAAATAGTAGGATAGACTACACTATCAAGCTTTGATAGAGCAACAAAGAAAAACTAAAAGATAATGCCAGTCCTCCATTTATCCTTAAATTGCTTTTGGTCATCTTCGTTTTTTTTTCTTTGTAACTCGAATTTTGTGGTGTTTTTTTCAGACAATTTATAACATATCAATGATTATAAAATATAATTGTGTGTGTGTATGTATCTTATATATATACTGGCAGGCCACCCGGCATTGCTCAGTCATAAAATGTGCATAAATATTATATTTTAATTCATACAGAAACTGAGAGATGTGCATGCGAGTATTTTGCTTTTTTTAAACAGTTCATTTCTTGTAGGTAAAAAAAAAAAATCGAGCCGAAATCAAAAGACAGTGAGTCAAGTATGATAACCATTAGGCCAGCTTGAGACAATCTTTAAAAACTGTTTTCAAGTCTACTTATTCTTAACATAATCTGTCATGTGTTGGATTTGCACATATGCATTTGTGAGCAGTTGACAAATAGATAAAAATCCGATTACTCCTACATACCAATTTTTCAATTTTGACTCCTTAGCAGCCCTGTTTTCCACGTGAGAACCATTAAAAAGTTTTCCATGTGTCTGAATACCTTATATATTTCAAGTCTGTAGATCTAAAATTTGTTGAGTATATGGGTTAAGAAGTGTCTTCACACACACAAATTCTTACTTTTATAGATATATAGATAGGTGTGTGCGTGTGTGTGTATATATATGTGCGTGTGTATACACTTCAAAATTTTATAGCCTATTTATGTTTTGGTGAAAGTCCACAAAGCCATCCAAGTTACTCCTTTAAGTGTGACAATACTAGGATGGACACACACGAGTTACATGTAAACATTTCTTCATCTCATTGCTATACTGTTTTTCCCCTGCTACCACTAACTAACACACACACACACACACACACACACACACACACACACACACACACCTCAGTACACTGAAGAAAGAAAAAAAAACGGCAGAAATTTTGATTTTTAGAAAAGATTTTTTTAAAGACATTTTGTATTTCCATAGAAAAGAAATAGAGAAAAGATATATATTTTTTATATTAATTTTTTTATATGCGTGTGTGTGTATATATAATATATATATATACTAGCTGTACCCTGCCACGCGTTGCTGTGGCTGAAATTGGCGCAATGGAAAAGGTTCCAGAATGAGAAAATGCATGTTTCATTTCACATTTCGTATGGGTACACAGTTTTTGTTTTTCCATTTTCTTAGCTGATGTAAAGATTTTCTGTTTTTTTGACTCTTGAACACATAACATAAATTATCCATGTGAAAAAAAAACAGTCAGTGTGTAGCTGTAAGCCACACAATTGTAAAGATTGTTCCCTGAGCTTTGTTGATGGTTATTGCAAACGACAATAAAATTGGAAAATGCAGTTTCCTAAAGTCTAATGGTGTATCTGGTGGAATCATAGGAATGCGTGGAGTGAAGATATCTCCACTGTGGAAGGTCCTGTTAAGATAGTTGTTTCTATGATATTGTTTGTTAATTTTTTTTACTGCAAACCATGTGCCATTGCAAAGCTTGGATTGGTTTATATTTCACAACATGATAATTAGTACACCAATTTTCAGTTGCAGTATATGCAGAGGCATCCCTGGCAAATCTAGCTGTTGGATAATTAACCACATTATCTGCTTCCACAACAGTGTCGATGGATGTGTATGTGACTACCTCACTTGGAATTTTACGTTGAATAATAGCGTTAACTTCATGGACGTCTTTGTATTGAGCTGCAAGAATAGCCTGTTTATTCAGTCAAGTGGAAGTCGTATAATTAATTTGAATATCTGGAAAAACCTTTTTAACCAACTCTTCTTTTGATGTAATAAAATTACAGAAGTTAAAAGTCAAAGAATGTCGCCCTTAACTCGAATCAGCCAGCACTTTTCCGTGCTCAATTTCCCACAAGTGATGCAAAAATCTCTCTGCGGATTGAGCAGTCTGTAACTGGACATGCATATTTTGAGTTAAGTTTAATGTCTTCACATAGCACCAAAAAGTAGAGTATTTAAGAGAAGCATTTATTTCATCTGCCAGTGTTGATTGAAGAATTATAGATAGCATTTGTCTAAAATCTCCTGCAAGCAATATTACTGCATTCCCAAATGGTCTGTCATTGCCATGCAAATCTTGCAAAGATCGACCAAGAGCCTCAATTGATTATTTGCGTACCATTGTGCATTCATCCCAAACAATAAGTTAGCATTTCTGCAATATTTTTCCCCATACTGGATGTTTTGGAGATGTTGAACATGAGATTTTTGAAAAATTTAATGTTTAATAGTAGTTTCATAGTAGAATAAGTAGTTCTTCTACTTGATAGCAAGGTCGCACGTATTCCACATGCAGCAAGGGCTATGTCATTTTGTCATCGAATGGCTGCCAAAATCAATTTAATTAGAAAGGTTTTACCAGTTACTCCTGGTGCTGTTCAAGGTAGCAGTAATTTCCAAATAACTTCTATTCTCACAATAAGTTAATTAGGTGACTAAAATAGGATTTATCCATGTTTGACAATGCCTTATTCATTGTAATTAATTGAGGAGACTACAATAGGATGAGGGATTAGAGATGGACCGATGGACAGGAAGATATATAGATAGAAAAGAGAAAGTGAGAGGGAAATACAGAAAGAGAAGGAAATAAAAAGAGATAGAGGGAGAGTTAGAAACAGAGGGAGCGAGACAGAGGAAAGGAGAGAAGGGGAGAGAGATAGAGGGAATTAGAGAGAGAAAGGGGCTCAAAGAGAGATGGAGATGGTGATACAGAGAGATAGATTGAGAGAGAGGAAGAGAGGGGGAGAGAAACAGAGGGTGAAGTACACTTCACCGTTTTTTCCTCGATCAGTAGTGGAGAAATCCTTCAAGACTGAGGCAATTTTTATTTTTGTTACTATCCAGAATACCGTTTTTTTTTTGTTTTTTTTTTTCAGGAGTTAGATTTTCTACAAATTAGAAACCGACTGGGTTATCTGTACTTTCACATAATTTAATAAACAAAAAGATATTTTAAAACCTGAATTTAACGTGTAAATACTAATTTTAAAAAATAGCACAGTAACGTAAGTGCATAAGCGCCACTTTATTTCAAATATTTATTTTCCAAAGACTGATAGAATGAATTAAACTTTAAGTGTTGTGTAATTATTTTCTCGGCGTTCGGCTTTCACCGGGCGCATGACGTCAACAGCCGGATAAAGTCGAGCGTTGCTGATGAAATAATGACAACGCTATGTGAAAGAAAAAATAAAGTAAAATTTAAAATAAAAACGCAAAAAAAAAACCCAGAAAAACCTACCGGTCATTTGTATTTCTTAATAAATGTTTGTAGAAAATAACGTTTTCTTTTTTTGTCACAAAAATAAAGTTTTAGCATTTTTTGCAATAGATAATAGCAACTTCGTTAATTTTTACGATTTGCCCCAGCGTATTATAAACACCTCAACCTCCTCATGTTAAAAACGACTTTAGGAATACACCCCACCTCCCCATGTTAAGAACAGTTTCGAGGTTTTGGGGGTATATATTTATATATATATATATGATTGTTGAGCTGGATTAAATCCGACGATATGAAATAAAATGGAGGTGGAAGGACCTGGATACTCAACGTTTCGCCCGATTTATGCGGGCTTCTTCAAGAGGGATGGTCATTGACGAGAGAGTCGGAGGATTGGGGCTATATATAATGATGGGGGAGAGCAGCGTGTTTTCCTTATGTAAATTAGATGTCATATATACATGTATATACATTTTATGAGAGAAGAACTAATTAGAGTAAACTAGTGTAGTGGATTACGTCTAAAAGATAAAATATCGTAGAGATTAAAAATTGTGTTTGGAAATATAGCGGTGATAGCTTAAATAAATAAAATGACACGAGATTACGGAAGAATCGTTTTTTTTTTTTTTTTTTTTTTTGTTTTTTTTTTTTTTTGTTTTTTTTTTTTTTTGTTTTTTGTTTTTTTAAATTAGAAATAATTGAATTGGGATAAAATAGCGCAGTAACTTAAAAGATGGTATCTAAAAATAAGAATAGGAGGTGATAAAATGGAGTCTAAAAATAGATAATGATAAAATACAGTAAATAAGTAAAATAAAAATAAAATTAAGTGAAATTACGAATTTTTTTTTTTTTTTTTTTTTTTTTTTTTTTTCGCGTTTAACCGGTGTCTAAGTTGTTTTCTTTGATAATTATTTTCGACAGAAAGGGAGCAACGTGGAAAAAACCTTTTCTTTGCTTAATTATTTTGCTGGAATGGGAGATTATAGCTGACTCAATTAAACGTCGTGTGGATCTGTTATGTATGTGTTTAAGGAAAGTTGCTTTGTTAAAATCAAAATGGTGGTCGTTTTCCATGATGTGACAAAATATGGCGTTGAGTGTATTGTTGTTTTTTACATCTCTTTTGTGTTCATATATTCTTTTATTTAAATTACGTTGAGTTTCTCCTACGTATATTTTTCCACAATCAAGGCAGGGTATGGAATATATTCCGGCTTTGGTGTTAATGTTGGTGTTAGTTATAATTTTACGTGTTAGATCCCTAAAAACGCGAAAAAAAAAAAAAAAAAAAAAAAAAAATTCGTAATTTCACTTAATTTTATTTTTATTTTACTTATTTACTGTATTTTATCATTATCTATTTTTAGACTCCATTTTATCACCTCCTATTCTTATTTTTAGATACCATCTTTTAAGTTACTGCGCTATTTTATCCCAATTCAATTATTTCTAATTTAAAAAAACAAAAAACAAAAAAAAAAAAAAAAAAAAACCGATTCTTTCGTAATCTCGTGTCATTTTATTTATTTAAGCTATCACCGCTATATTTCCAAACACAATTTTTAATCTCTACGATATTTTATCTTTTAGACGTAATCCACTACACTAGTTTACTCTAATTAGTTCTTCTCTCATAAAATGTATATACATGTATATATGACATCTAATTTACATAAGGAAAACACGCTGCTCTCCCCCATCATTATATATAGCCCCAATCCTCCGACTCTCTCGTCAATGACCATCCCTCTTGAAGAAGCCCGCATAAATCGGGCGAAACGTTGAGTATCCAGGTCCTTCCACCTCCATTTTATTTCATATATATATATATATATATATATTGCTGATACCCGGCGAGTAGGTTTTCTTTTCATTATGTTGTTATGCTCGGGAGGAACACACATCCACCGATCGAATTGTTTGTTTGTTTGTTTGTTTCTTCTGTGGATGTCATGTTCCGGAGAAATCCGAGCCGCAAGCTGAGTTACGTCTAGTTCATTAAATGCATAAGTACAAATAATTTTTTTTTACTTATGCTTTATTTCTTAAATTTAACAATTTCTGTGTTACTCTTTTAGCGATTGTTAAAGAAATAGTTTGTTTTATACACACGTGTAGTCAGAATCGTTATTTTTCGTCATTTCAGAATGGTCGACCGAAAAGAAACGATGTCGAATAATAGTTTTTTTTAAAATTTGGTAATATTTTATACTTTTTAACATTTAAAAACACAGTTAGATGATAAACAGTCACTCTTATAAAATTTCACGGAAAACGGGCGTGTAAATTTCTAGTTTATCGATTTGGAACAAACCAGACGTTTGATTTTTTTATATATAGATACACACACACACACACACACACACACACACACACACACACACACACACACACACACACACACACATTTATAGCTTTTTATATTTAAATTTCTTAAAGATTTAATCTTTAATATATTTTCTATGTATGTGCTGAATAGCAAAAATTATTTCAAACAAGATTTAATATTTTGCTAATGATTTTTCCTCTGAGGATATAAGCCAACATTGAAAATCCATGGGTTAAGGAAATTACTTTGAATTGTATTCTTTGTTCAAATAATAAATTTTTGTTTTGAAAAATGTTTTTCTGAATGAAACTTAAATATAAAAAACTATAAATTTCATTTTGGTCTATCTTCCTACTTCTCCAACTGTACTGACATCCAGAAGTTCAAATGTAATGTGAACAGACATCTCCCTTCTTAATTTCCCGGCAACTTATGTCCCTGATAGTAACCCCCTACACCAAAGTTGCGCCGTGAATTGCTTGAGGTGAAAATGTTAATTAAAAAAAAAATATTGAGCTAGTTCTTTTTTGGCTGGGATTGTCTTATATAAAAATACTAGCCTGGGTGCCTGGTGTTGCCTGGGTGTTTGGAGGTGTGTGTTGAGCAAAAAAAAAAAAAAAAAAGTTAGGCAGGTTCGAACCCATACTGCAAAGGAGGCAAAGAACATGAAAAAAAATCTGACGTCTTTGCTGTTGCGCCCATCGCCAAACCGGAAGTAACATAGGTTTAAATTAAGGCTAGACAATTGAAAAGAGTTTCGAAAATATCGGCGAAAAACGCGACTTCTCCCTGTAGAAAAGAGCCCAATTGAGAGTAAGGGAATGAATGTTTTTAGCCAATTTTTTGATATGTGTCATCCGAATGGTTGATCTTCAAAATGATACTGATCTCATAAAAATCCATTGCCTCTGTCGAATGTTTTAGACATACATAAATACATACATACATACATACATTTAAAAAGACAGGTGAGATTTATATTATAGATTACCTCCCAAAAATATTTTGTAAGACTTCATACCACAAGATTCAATAATCTGGGATCCTATTCACGTCAGTATTCTGAAATATATATATATATATATATATATGATGAAAACTATGGAAATAATATTCTGACGTGATGTAGAGATGAAAAAGGAAACAAAAACCCAAATTATTTGTTCATCAACATTTCATCTTTATTTTAAGACCTCCCCGAGATGATTAATTTGAAGATAATAAAATACCAGTACAAAATTTGAAAATATATACTTGTATAATGCTTATCCTTTCACATTACAAACACAAAAAGTATATTTTCAAATATTGTACTGGTATTTTCTTTTCTTCAAAATGATCATCCTGGGGAGGTTTTAAAATAAAGATGAAACGTTGATGAACATATAATTTGTTTTGTTTTTTCTTTTTTTCATCTCTATATATATGTAATGCGGCTGTTACGCTCAATCTGGTACGGTTGAAAAGGAACAACCAATCAAAAACAAACAAATCTGACTTGACTTTTTTTCTGTTATAGCAAAAGGCATTTATTGCCGTTACTTTCCAAGCAATGCCTGCTTCTTGTTTTTTCTAACAGTTCATTTAATCTGTCATAAGATTAACAAAACCCAGCCATCTCACCACCAGCTTAAAAGTCTCTCATTACCACTGTGGGAGCCACACACCCATCGCACACAGCATGCCCTTTTCTTTCTCTGCTCAACTACACACCGGCCGTAGCCAATCATTTATCATCTCTGACTTTGCACATGCATCTTTTTCGACACGCACTTTGCTTCTGCCTCTGATCATGTGGAATATTTTTCTTTTTCTTTTGACACAAGCCCGCACACACTTCCTAATTTGCATATGTGCATTTTTCAGCTACTGCTGCCAATATCTTTGCAAGTCATCTATTTTCATTTGCAAAAATGAGGGGATTCCATCGTATTTTTCTAAATATTTAAAGGCAACGTTTTAATATGTTGAAAGGGAAAAATAAACTCAGTTAACTGTTTAAATAGCGAGGATGCATGTTTTTTTTATTTTCAGGAATTTCGCTGAAACAGTGTTAAAGTGTTTCAACTTAGTTGTGCAAGAATGCAGTTTTTAAATGTTAAAAATATTTTATAAAATTAGTTAAATTCATGCAAAACCTAATCAGCATTTGAATAGTCTTTGATGTTTATTAGTCTTGCCCCTGTAAATTAACCAAACTGAAACTGCATATTTTTATTTTAGTAATAAAATCAGTTTCTTGCTTCTCGACAGTCTTTATAGCACATATGTTATAATGTTAATTGTGTTCCAAGAAACATTTATACACATATATTTTTTCGTATGAGTTTTTTTTGTGCATCTTTTTCTCTTATTCTCTTACCTCAACCCTCGATTCCCTCTCATCATCCTATCAGTCATGACAATTATATCTCTCCTTGTTTCTTTGATAGATTTTTCAAATCTTTGATTAAGTTAGTTATCATAACTTCTTTCTTAGTCCTATGACTAATTTGTCTCTTTATCACTTTTAATGAGATTATTTGAGAGAACACTATTTAATCTAACCCTCTGTTAAGTCCACGGCCCTTTTTTGTCTTTTAACGGCTTAACCCCTGTTTGATGAGATTATTCAAGACAATTTCGGCCTATTTTTATCTCTTAAGTACTCAGCCACCTTTAAGACAATTACAAATAACACCTGACCCAACGCGCCAGCCCCTTTTCATATCACAATACAGTTTGACCTTATCATTAAGCATTTGCAGTTCTATCTTATGCAAGTTTATTCACTCACTACTCTCTAATTTCCGCTATCCTCGAAGCTTCTTTGTTCGTAAACCGACTCATCAAAAGTCCAGTCACTAACTTCTGATGGCTAGGTTACATTTGATGTCTGAGAAATTTGATTCGTTGTCCGAATTCTGTCGACAATTTTCAGATTGTCTACAGAAAAATTTTTCACTATTTACATTCTCCATCTCTATAACCGAGGATTGTGAGCATCCCAAATGCTTAGTGGGTACTTATCTTTTTACAATGCAAGCTGCTGCACCGTATCGTCATAGTTT
>NC_136495.1:25351561-25409061 GCF_053919585.1 Euprymna scolopes
TTTTTTTTCTCTCCAATAAAATCAACAACCCGAGTGGAAAGATTCCCTGATGAGTTCCGAGACAGTTTTCTTGCAGAGAATGCGATGCGTGCAGAAGGTAGGGGATAGAATTTATCAAGTCGAACCACTTTGTTTTTATGGCCTTGGCTGTGACGAGACTGTAAAAGAGACATGTTAACGTGAATTTCTATTCAAATCAGACAATCCATTTTAGCTTACTCCAAAGATTGAGGTATCACCACTACCACCACCATCACCACCACCATCATCATCCCTCAGTTTGATGTTCGTTTTATATACTAGCATGCAATGAACGGTTTTTAAAAAAATGACATCTAAACTTACCTATCTCTGACCAAGTCTTTATTTATCCCTCTTTCTCTCGCGTTCATCCTTATCATTTCTTTTTATGCTGTCTGAACTGGTCTTGTTATCTCAACTGTTCCACATTTACTGACCCAAGAACTCTCATTCATTCTTTCAACATGGTCATGCCATCGAGGTCTTCTGTTCTGCACACATCTCCCTATACTGTTCAGAGTCAATCTCTCTCTGAGGTCATCAGAACTAAGCATGTCTTTAAGACTTGCATTACGCAGCTATCATATCATTCTTGCATATTTTCTTGCCATGCAACGCATGCCTTCAACCCTAGCTGAAGTTTAAATTGGAAGATACACAGTGTACAAATGGCACTATAAACTTAACTAAAGCATTACACACACATACATATATATGTATGTATGCGTATAATGATTTGGTTAAGCTTATAATGCCATATATCAATATGAATACAATTTACTAATACATGAATTTAATATTGATGACTCTATTAAGGAGGTGCAAAAATAACGTCGTTTTGACGTTCAACTTCAAAAGATCATAACTCCTTTCATAACAAACTCTTTTAATCGAAAGAAGAACCATTAGAATCGACACATTTTTGCCAACGAGAAAAAAATGTATTTATCCCATTTAGCATAGAAATCCAAGTTCTGAAAGCGATGGAGTCGTTGAAGGCCAATTCGGCATCATCTCGGCTTTTGAAGCATTTTTCGCGCAGGAAGTTGTCGAGATGCTTGAAAAAGTAATAATCGGTGGGCAAGAGAATCTTTTAGTCGAACTTGAAAATCTTTCTATCGAACTCCAGAATTTTCTTGTCAAATTCGGAAATCTGCACAGGATTCTGAACATAATCCTTTATTTTATCCGTGGGAATAACATGCTTTCATTCCGTCAGCCATGGCGAGGTAGAGGTCTTAAGTAATTTACAATTATATTGTTAGTATTGCTGCTGCACTAAGAATTGAACTCTCAACTCCCAAAAGAATGTCACTTGAAAGTGAAATTTTCTTAGTACTTTATCTGTTATGCCACGATTCTTTGCAGCAAGATACATCAAAAGTAGATCGGAGCTTACATCGGTCAAAACGTTGTGAAAGTAGTCTGAAGAATCCAAATCTTTCTTTCTCTTTTACCCAAACCAATAACCCTAACCCTAAATAGGTTTCAAAGGCGGATTAACATTTAACACAACTTGGAAACGTTCCATGCGATTTACAGATTCCTTCAGACAATTCAGGTTTAGAAGAAACGTGATATTAGAATGTCTAAATTATCTTGAGAACAAAAAAATAAAAAAAAATAAAAAAATAATAATCTCTGATCTCCGAGAAATGTTTTTCGAAGGCCGACTTCCTAAACACCCATATTAAAAACCGACCCGCTAGTTACGGATTTTAGATTTTTATTTTAAATCATAATTTAGCATGTGCAGAGCGCATATATATATATATATATATATATATATATATATATATATATATATATATATATATATATATATATATATATTGTTTTGTTTTTATATTGGTAATTCGTTATCTCAGAAATTGTAGCAATCTGCTCCGATTACCCTTCCCTATTTTACAGCCGATTACCCCCAACCACCACCGTATAGTGCACGTGGCTGTGTGAGCACAAGATAATGTAGGGTTGCTGTAATTCTTGAAAATAAATACCATTATGCTTTTATAGGTTAATATTTTTCTCAGTCTTGGTAAAAGGAAAATTGGCATCCTGGAACCATTATTCATTGATTGTCCTTCCTGATGGTATCATTACTTGGTAATTTGAATATTTATGCGTAGAGACATAGATGTTGGTGTGTGTACATGTGTGTGTGCACCGCTGCTTACTTTCA
The DNA here is from genome assembly GCF_053919585.1 of Euprymna scolopes. NCBI lineage: Eukaryota > Metazoa > Mollusca > Cephalopoda > Sepiida > Sepiolidae > Euprymna > Euprymna scolopes. The sequence goes on from NC_136495.1 coordinate 25,353,765, forward strand.
CACACAGACACACACACATACATATTTATGCGCACACATATAATAGACACACATATATGTACATATAATCCTCTGCTATTGGATCCGGTTTAGATCCTCCACGTATTGATTTTGAGTAACTGACATCCCGGGTCTTTTTCCTGAAAAAGTTGAAAAAAGAAAAATGTAAATATAAAAATGGATGAGACAAAATATGCACATAATCTGTTGCGTAAGATAATTGAATTTGATTAGATTAGACGTTTTTGTATTCATAGTCGTCCTAAATAGAGGATGAACAAATGTGAAGGGGGAGGGAATAAAAACGTGTGTGTGTGTATGAGAGAGAAAGAGAGAATAAAAAAATTATGTATGAGAGAGAGAATAAAAAATGTATGTATGAGAGAGAGAGAGAGGATAAAAGTTTGTATGAGAGAGAGAAACGTATGTGAGCGAGAATATAAAAAAATGTGTGCGAGAGAGAGAGAGAGAGAGAGAGAGAGAGAGAGAGAGAGAGAGAGAGAGAGAGAGAGAGAGAGAATAAAATATTCGTGAGAAAAAGATAAATAAAGGAAAGAGGTAGAAAGTGCATAAACAAACAAGGTCATCTACTACTAATAGAGAGTGGGTATCTGTCTGTCCGAAACCATACTATTTCCTCTATTAAAGTGTACTATTGTACTATCTTTTAATGTGTAATTGCGATGGAAGGTAGTAAAGTACCTGTTCTCTTGTCATTCAGTATGAGCTAGGTACTGAGTCTATGATAAACAGGAACAAAGTTACCGCCAAAAATGTGACCTCCACCTTTTCTGTGACCTTGACCGTTAACATAGATATCCCATAATTAAAACAGCTGTAGGTAAGGCCGTAACCAATATTTTGACCAAGTTTGGTGACAATTAGTTAAATGATGTGGACTTTAGGCTGTACACAAACAAATTTGACCGAAAACATAACTTTTTTTTTGCTGGAAGTAATTAAAGCATAATCACGTTGGATCACTGAAGTTAAGCAACATTGAACCTGGTCAGTACTAGATGGGTGACTATTTGGGACTTCCAGGTTCTGTATGTGCTCTCCGCTTATCTCGGCATTGTTTCCAGTCATCCGGGACTTCTCCTTGCCACTGGACTCAAACAGTGCTGATTCAGGAAAGGTGTGGTTGGGGGATTGTGCAATCCTTGCTTCACAATTACACGTGCAGCTGCCCCTACAGGGGGGTATCCTTTGTCTTTCGAGGATCAGGTTTGATTTCATATTTTCACTACATCCATTTTCTTTTTACATTAGGTTTTCATTCAATTTTTAAACTAGACTCCTATTTATTGCTCCTATTTACTTTGCCTCCCCACGAGGGCAGAGTTAGACACCAGGGTTGTTTTTTAATGTGGAGAAAAGGAACAAAAATAAAAATTGTCTCAGTCGTGAAGGATTTCTCCTCCACTAACCGAGAGCAAACAATTGAAGTGTAGTATAAGAACAGATACTACACTTTGATCTTGACTGCTATTGGTATTTATTTGCTTCCCCACGAAAGCAAAATGTGACACAAGGTCGTTTTTAATGTGGGGAAAAGAAGGGCAAAAAGGGTCACTCTGGCAGTAGCCCAAAATAATAATTGTCTAAAGTGTAGAGGGTTTCCCCTTCATTGACCAAAGACAAATTAACTTAAGTGTAGCATCAGAACAGATACTACACTTTGAGATATTACATTTTTATTCATTATAAAAAAATACAAAAGGGAAAATGAACAAGAAATTTAGGCACAAGGCTAACTCAAAAAAATGGAGGATGGTGAGGTTGGTTGGTTGGTCCATCTCGCCTCTGTTAGAAATTTTAAAGGATTTCTCTCTCGGCCAGCATCTTTTATCATAGTTACCCTTTTAAATTTGTATTTATGTGTGGGGAGGGGGGATTCTACTTAAACCCAATTTAAAAAACATTAAATCAAGTTAAATAAAATAAAAAAAAATTGAAGAATAAGGACATTTGGTATTCTGATTTATATGACTAATGAGAGTAGAGGACATGCGTTGCATGGAGAGAAATGATATGTGAATGATAGGATGGATGTGTAATACAAGTCTTCTAGAGAGGCTAAGATCTGATGATCTGCAAGGAAGATTAAATCTTAAGTTTATAATGTTTTTGTAATTTTGAGAGGAAGATTGATAGTATATGCATCATTTAAATTGTTTACACCAGGGTTTCCCGAACTTCAGGACACCATGGAGCCCCTGAGCAGGGCAAAGTTTTTTTACGGAGCACTAATAAGATAATTTCTAAAATAAATAAAAAAAAAAACCCATTAATTTCAAATTTTAACACAAATGTTAATGTTTACAACCATTTTTTGTGTTTGATTAATCAAAAATTGTTGCATTTTTTGTTAATTTATTTTTTATTTTATTTTTCATGAACCATCCTGAAATTCTCTACACCTGTAGTTATGCATCACATCTCTTTCCAGTAAAAAAAGATCAATTAAATGTCTGCAGCCATTTAATTTTTCCATATAAAGCAATTTGGTCATCTTTAAGAACGAGCTTCTGGAGCCCCTCAGCCTCACTCATGGGGCCTCAGGGCTCACTTGGGGAAATCCTGGTTTACACTACTGTCTAAAAATGTACTTGGGTGTTATTCTCACGTTATCATGTTTCGGCGGATAAAGTATTAAGTAAAATTCAGTTCTAAGTGACACTTTTCTGGAGATTGAAGGTTCAATCCTCAGCGCAGGCGACACTAAGCTTACAACTTCAAATTATTTAATTCTTCTACCTAGTCATGGCTGACGGAATGAAAGCTTGCTATCCTTATGAATTAAATAAAAGGTTCCGTTCAAAATTCTGTGCAGATGAAGTTCATAAATCGTGACATTTCTGTAGGACATTCGTCGCGCATGCTTAAAAATAATAAGATTTAAGAATATGCTTGGATGAGTTTGGCAAAGTTAATACTTTGGCCTCCATCTTGAAAGTAATGCATGCATGGCTGACATTGGAAGTGCGAATGGTAACCTTTTGAATTGGCAATTAAGCATTTAGGTGAGAATCAAGAATGAACGATGCATGCGTATAATTGTAAAAAGTTCAAGTTATCAGTTCATAAGATCTGCTTATATTAAAATGCTGCATTACTGCACCCCATGCAAACCTTAAAAGGTTACGTGAGCCCTTCGCCCATATAATTATTCGTGCAGCATAATGAAACAACAAATATCTTAACGAATTTAAAGGTTTACTGGAGTAGTAGTAGTAGTAGTAGTAGTAGTAGTAGTAATGATTTTTTTTGTGTGTGTGTGTGTTACCATATAATGACGCCACACTAAACACGGGATGATAAGCCCATAAGCATGTGTGTAAATTAGATGTAAAAAAATGTCTCTTTAATTCAGTATAATAATAATAATAAATACTAATACTTCTATATGATACTAATCTCTCTCTCTCTCTCTCTACACACACACACACACACACACACACACACACACACACACACATATATATATATATGTATATATGTACATGTATATATATATATAAATGACCTTGTCTGTCTGTGTGAAAGGGTCTCTACTAAACTACTCTATCAATTTTGGATCTATAGACTTGAAACTTCATATATAGGGAATTTAGACCCGTGGAACCAATTTGATTTGCTTTTTAGCCGGAAAAATTGCAACTAAAGCCTCAAAATTGAAAAAAGAAAATGGCGTTTGCAGGTGTAAGTTGACTTAACGTATTACTTTTATGCATGCACAAATATATATTTATACCTTTAACAATAATATTTCTGATTTTTTTTTTATTGCATATAGACTTAGCTCAAATACTATTTTATTAGTAGCATTATTTCATATTTCTGCACACAATGTTATAAGGAGATGGAATATTTTATGAATACAATATTTTACCTATCGATTTTCAGTATTTACTAAACACCACGTGTATATAAAAACCCTGAGATTTGACATAAGGAGTATTAAGATTTGGGAAAATTTTTTTAATCGGTTTTCGGACAAAAATTTGGCTGTCAAGAGGTCAAGTTTAACGATTTGACCTTTAAAAACTCTACCAAACTCCTTCACCAATTTTTGGGTCAAAACACTTAAAATTTTAGATGTAGGTTATTTGGACATGGATCAAGCTTTTTAATTCGATTTGACCCAAAATAATAAATGTTAAGGAGTCAAAATTGGGGTCGAAGTTAAAATAAATTGACCTCGATTGTCTCTACCAAATTACTCAGCCAATTTTTGGTCTAAACATTTGAAATTTTACATAAAGTGTATTCAGACAAAGAGCAAGCTTTTTAATCGGTTTTTGGCCAAAAAGTTGGCTGGCAAGGGATCAAAGTTAAAAAAAAAATTGACCTTTGCGGTCTCTAGCAAACTATTCAACCAAACATTTGAAATTTAACATAAAGCGTATTAAGACATACAGCAAGCTTTTTAATCAGTTTTTGGGCGAAAATTTGACTGCCAAGAGGTCAAAGTTGAAAGAGTTGACCTTTGCAGACTCTGTACAACTCCTCCGCCAATTTTGGGTCTAAAAACTTGAAATTTTAGATGTAGGTTATCTGGACATGAGTCAAACTTTTTAATATATATATATATATATATATATATATATATGCGCATAAAGTTATGAACAGTACATAGGGCCCAAGCAAAGCCGGGCTGAACTGCTAGTTAATTAAAAAAAGAAAAGAAAAAAAAGCCCCCCTTCCCCCGCAAAAAAAAAAAAACCCGGATGAACTGCGATGGCGAGCATATTTCTTCCTCAATAAACATGAACACTTAGATACAAAAGAATCTTATAGATTTAAAAGCTTAAAAACGTACCTCCATTCCCCCAAAATCTATTCTTTTTGTTTTATAAATGGCAATGAAAGATAACAGTTTCTACATTACTTGACCAAATAAAATATCTAAAAAAAGTAAAAAATATTAAAAGTGACCCATCCTCCACAGAAAATAAATAAATAAATAAAAAATATTGACAGTGTTTTGAACTGGGATCCAATGACATTTTATGTCTTCATGATTGAAGAGTTTACTGACAAGTCATAAAATACGTTTTATTTGTTTTCTGCTTATTGTTATAAATGAGTTACCAAGACCAAAAAGCTCTGTGAGGATAAGGGTTAACTAGCAAGATTAACTTTGAAAATGACACTGAAACGTATGGAATGCTTTAGACTGCTTTTGGACCATCTTGCATGAATTGAGCATCATTTTTTTAAGTGGCATAAGAGACTTGCGGAAGGCAGAGAGTGTGAGGAATGATGAGAGGTGTGGGAGGAGTAAGGAAGTCAGAATACCAAAGTTGATAGGCCAAATAAAGAATTTCATAGATAAGAACTATCGAGTGTCTATAGAGACAATATGTGCACAGTTTGATGTCAGGCATGTTTGAACTGTACAAACAATTATTTGTGAGGAACTGAAGATGTGGAAGATTTGCCCAAAGTTTGTCCCAAAGGTGCTCCATACGTTTCATTGACTATTTGACCAAGATAGGCATCAATACACTGACACACCAGCTCTATTGTTCAAACCTTGCTTCCTGTGACTTTTGGTTATTCCCTAAGCTAAAGGAGAACCTTAAATGTGATCGTTATGAAATAATTGAGGAGATGAAAGAGACTATGACAAGGATCTGGCTACATCTTATCCAGTGCATGGTATATGCATTCAGAGATGACTGTTAAAATATCTACAGTAGAATGACATTCCCCGGTAGGGGCGCCTCAAGCAATTAGCAATAAACCAACCTCTTCTCAAAGAGAAAAGGCAAAGCCTGGGAGGTTGGACCACCTAGAACTGCACAGGACGTCAATCAACAGGGAAAAGTTCATTTCAGAAATTGCATAAGCTCGATTTTAGTGCCGAGGGGGAAATACATCCCTGTTTCTAAACTTTTCACACCTGACCCAACTCCGATTGTCAACTCGTGTTTGGCGTCAGAGGAATTTTAGGCATCTCATCATTTTGTAATATTTGGGCTACTGTTCTCATCTTGAGTTTTATTTTCACAATGTTTCAGTCGATGTAACCTACGACCTTCTTTTTCAGGTGCATCTTGTTGATCTCGGGGAATCTTTCTGTCGAATATGGGAATTTTTACGGAATTTTGAACAAGAACCCTTTAATTCCCAGGGGTAGCATGTTCTCATTCCATCAGCCATGGCTAAGTAAAAGTCTAAAGTAATTCATAATTGTATTTTAGTATCACTTGTACTGAGGATTGAACCTTGAACTCTAACACTAAAGTAATTCATAATTGTATTTTTAGTATCGTTTGTACTGAGGATTGAACCTTGAACACTTAAAACTGAATTAATACTTTATTCCACGGATCCTTGCTGCATTCTTTAAATATTCATCATCATGTAACTGTTGATCGCGTTAATACTATCCTCGAGTGGTTTTTAGTCGTGATACTTGGTGACTCGTTTGTAAAAAAAGAAAGAAAGAAAAAACACGTTTCTTAACATAGCAGTGATTTGTGGTAAAGATTTTTTGTATTTCAGTAACCTGATAAATCATGCTCTCAACTTAAAAATAGAACACATTTTTTTTTAATTGATATAAAGTTTCAATTAACACAATCAATGAGAAACGTGAATTTTTACTTGTTTGAAATTGAATTCGTGTATGAAATATGAAGAAATGGAAGAAGAGAAATCCGAGAGAAAAAAATGAAATCATGATGAATGAATCGGAAAAAAAAAATATAGAAAAAAGAAAGAACAAGGAAGGGGGAAAGGGGTCCTTTTTGCGTTTCTTTGAAGCATGTGGTCATACGAAAGTTTTATCACTTGATGAAAGGGCATATCCACTTCCTCCTAAGAAAGCGTCCCACTCCCAGATTATGAGAGAGAGAGAGAGGCAAGAAACAAAAAAAGTACCTGAGAAAACAATCAATCAGCTTTATTGATGGGACAATCTCATGTTTCGAATGCGTTTAAAAGATGACAACATATATAGCAATATGATTGCTTAGCGTATTATTATATAGACTAAACTTTTTGCCCAATAAGAAAAAAGTTATAACACGTTGACTTAGAATAAGGGCCTTATGTAAAATTGATGATTGAATATCGTTAAACTTGTGTTCATTTTTGCATTATATACTAATTCTATTAATCCCTAAGTGTTGATCAAACGGATGCAATATTTAATTCACTGCATTATAGCAAATTTTCATACAAAATTTCAGCCAGATTGGACCAGTAGTTTCTTAGAAAACTTCTTAAGTAAATGTGGTTTTGTGACGACTAATTCTTATTAGTCCCTAATTCTGCATTGAACAGATTCCATAATACTTAATTTACTGCACTTGATAAAAAAAAAAATTCATGCAGGCAGTATTTTCCAAGAAAAAGTGTAACGGACAAAAATACTAAGAATATATATATATATATATATATATATATATATATATATATATATATATATATATATATATATATATATATATATATAAATATAAGAGCAAATAGTTAATAAAACATGTTAAAAACACTTTGAAAAAGAGTTAAAAACATATTTAATCTGAAAAGGAAACACTTAATAAGTGGGTAGTCTTTAATCCGTGGAGTTTCGAAGAAATACTTTCCTTCTCATCAGAGGGTAGGAATTAGCAAAATGCGGGATCAGATTTTGCATACAAAAGTATTTGATGAAACTGCAAGTAAGTTATTTTATATATATATATATATATATATATATATATATATATATATATAGTAATTTATAAAATATATATTACTAACTAGCTCTACCTACGTATTGAGCACTTTTGAAGTAAATACTTAAAGTTTACGCATAAATCTATACTTTCGTATATTAATTTTATGTGAGTAAATGAAGTAGTTATATATATATATATATATATATATATATATATATATATATATATATATATATATATATATATATATGGTAAAAACTAACAAAACGCAAAACCAAACAAAAAACAAATATATTTAAAAAATGAATTTAAAGTGAACCAACAAAAAAGAAAAAGAAGAGAGAGAGAGAGAGAGAGAGCAAAAAAAAAAAAAAATCTCCTGGGCAACACCTGGTTGATGCAGCTGGTAATACTAATAAGACCCCCCCCCCCTAAAAAAAATCGGTGACATGTTTATCATCCATGACTTGTTAACGGTGACAGGATGTTATGCCAAGCATTTAACCTTCATGGCATCTTTCCAATCAATATTATTTGGTTGCATCTCGTTTCTGTTCTAACGTATGGTGGTGGGTTGTTGCAGGTTACATGGTTAGAACAGGAAGAACCACTCTCTGACCTACAAAACTCTTATAACGATGAGTGTCTTATAACAGTTATCAAGACCCGGACTACAAGGTTTAACAAAGACAAATCTTCTAGAAGTTTCTAAAAAAATTTAATTCTGTCCAAACAATTGGAAAAAGGAGAAACATTTTAAAATTACAATGGAAAATATCAAAATTTTCAAAGGGAATAACTCAATTTTTTTTTTAATTAAAAAATTACATACGTTTAATTTTAGTGTGAAGGTCCAGAAAGTTTTGTTGGAAATATTCTGAATAAGATGTTTAGCAATTTGCATAAATTAGTTTATTTTAGTTTACGTTGCTTTTTGCACACTTTAGTTAAAATGAGAGGCTCTATATAAACTCTCATAAAAGAACTTTCAAATATTGGAGGAAGTTAATTTGTATTAACACACACAAAAAAAAGAGTTAGGGGTCAGGTACCTCTGCTAAACTGACTTTCTTAAACAAGGAAAACACCTTCCAGAACAACCGTTTTTTTTTTTTTTTTTTTTTTTTTGGAAATCACACAAGAAACCGACTATCTTTTTGTTATATTTGGAATTGCAATATATATTTGATTGAATGCAATAATTGCCTTTGTTTGATTTTTCATTACTTTTATCCAAAAAAAGAGGATTGTTCTTTAACGAAAGTGTTTTTGCCTTTACTGTACAAGTTAGAAATAACTTCCAAATAATTTCTAACAGTTTTGGTTTGAGTTTTATGTTCAACAAAATACCGACATCATGGATTGACCACTTGAGTGTGCAAAGTTTGAATCCAGTTTGTTCCACTTAAAGATGTTGGCAACCTTCACATAGTCCCTTCTGTAAGTACACAATGTTTTTCTAGAAAGAATTTATATTGGTGAAACAAATGCCAACAATAATCATCTGATTCATTCGAAATGAATGATGCTCATCAACATCATCAGATGAAATTAAAAAAAAAAAAAAAATTATCTTCAGTGATTTGGCGATCTTGCCTTTCAAAAAAAGGGTCAAGGGTGATAACGTCCGTATAAACATGAAATTGCTACCGTGTATTAGCATACGAACAATTTGGTAAAAATGCATGCACAAAAAAAAAGCAACATATTTAACAAAAAAATGGAGTAAAAGTGAAATAAAAATTATACTAAAGTGCCAGGTTTCCCAACCAAAATTCCACAGGACCCTTAAGAGCTTGCAAAGGATTCCTTCTAAAAATACTAATAAATAGGCAGAGATTATTATGCCTTTGCACATATGCACAAATGAATTTTTCAGTATTTTTATTTTTCAAACCTATTTTTTTTTATACATATATATTATTATTTCTGTTATTTTAAATTGTTAACTAAAAAAAAAAGATGATGTAGTTATTTGTCAGAAAAACGTTTTTTTTTTCAAATTATCAGTAAATTTGAGAAAAGTAAGTAACTTTTTAAATGAGAGTTCATGCTGAGAGATGGAGACCTAGAAAAAAATGTAGCTCCTTTCCAAGGATTCATTCAAGAGATTATTATGCCTTTGTGAATAATAAGATTAAAAAAAATAATAAAATTCAAAAGATTATTATGTCTTTGTGAATAATAAAAAAAAAGGATCCAGTTATGTGTTTTAACTAGTTGCCAGAAAAATTTGTTGATTTTTTTTTTTTGTCAAAATTGTCAATAAATATTTAAAAATACATTCTTTTTAACTGGTTGTATAAAGAAAAATATTGGTTTCATTATGAAGAAAATATTTTAAAATCTTATAAAATAAATGAAATTATAAAATATTTTCTCATGTGTTGGTTTATTATCAGAAGGTAAAATGGTTGGGGAACAATGCTAAAGAGACTTCCTCTTAGACTTACGAAAATCTTATATAATGAATACCTTTTTATAACATTCATATGCAACATGAATTGGAACAAATACATTGAGGATTCTGCTAAGGCTGCTACAAAGAAGGTGGGCTCCGTCTACCATGCTAGAAAATTACATGAGTTAGTATCATATGTCTTTACTAAACCACAATGCGCCCATGCAGGAGTATTGTTGTCAAATCTAAGCTGCTGCATCTACTACTAGTCTCTCACTCTTCAAAAAAGTTCAAAAACGAGTCTCTAATCAATCATAATTTGGATCTAACATCATTTACTGCGGACTTTGAGTTGAGAGTCCTTCTGGTTTGTCATATTATTAAGATGGCAATTTGACATAGGAATAAATATTTGAATCAGAACTATATGATGCATCTTTTTTTTTTTTGCAATTGACCATTCGAGTTGACATGTTCTTTTTTCTTCTGTTCTCAGTCAATATTAGAAAGTGAATACATTCATATCTTTTGCATTGAACTATAATAACAAAATCATCAACATCATCTCTGGTTGAATGAGTAGGATTATAACACCCTCATCTATAGATTGACTAGCAGGGAAACCTGACGTTTCTCAGGATTAAATGAGTAGAACCGAATGTACCATACTTCTAATACTATTATTGTCATCGAAATCAATGAAATCGATCAGTTTTCAATCAAATCGATTGATTGCCTATTCTATTTGGAAACCCACCTCAGTGCACCAGGACCAGAAGGAAGCTTCACATGTGTGACTTAGTCCACAATATATCATAGTTTACTGTAGAGAACCTACAGTTGACTTCATGAAATTATTTTTATATAATGGCTTAAATTAAAGTTTAAAATGCAAAAGTCAAGTATCATGGTTCAGTTGTGCATTATACAGAAACATTAATTTTAAATGCGGTCCTGTTTTATCAAGGAATCTACTATTGATTTTATAGGCTCTTCTGCTTGTACGATGGTACAACTTCTCAAATACACTTGTGATGTTAGGATGTATATTGGTCAAAATCAGATTTTTTTTCGATTATTAATTCTCGATACTTATCAAAAACATTTCAATACAAAATCAATCCAAGAACATCACCAGACATATAAAGTACATTTTTATGAAATTAAAAAAAAAATTGGCCGAGCTGTTTTAGAGTCCATTTGGGGAACAAACTCGCACACACAGACAAAAGTCCTTTATATATAAATAGAGATGTTAAAAACGAAATATGTTAATAGATAACATTGTTATGATCTATGTGTGTGTGTGTGTATATATATATATATATATATATATATATATATATATATATATATATATATTTAATGGGTAAATGGTAAATATATATAAAATGATGAGGATTTGTCCCCTCTTAATTCAGTAATTATAGGTAAATAACCGAATAATTCCCATGAACATATTTTCCATTCAACACCAAAAACACTTCCTATAGTGTGTTTCACAAAAGTATCTCTACTTTAATTATTACAGAAATTATTACATTTATTCCAAAATTTATGCCTCTCCTAAAAATGTCTTTTAAATAGAAGATAGCAACCATATTCCATCCCTTTAAAATATCTACTCACATGCTACCACTCTACACTTGGAATTTGTATAAGATAATAAAAAAAAATTACCACACTGCTACAGTTCCATGATTCTAGTATTTCTACTTAATTCTGGCTGTCTGATACTTTGGATAACAGCATTCAGTTTAAACAAGCACATTAGATGCTCATCACGTCTCAGTTTCGGATTTTGATCTTTTCAGTTTGTATTTAAAAAAAAATTATTTCAGATGACACACTTTTTAAATAAGACAAACGACTCAAATAGAATTACAAGGAGCGTTCCAAAAGTAATGCTTCCTATTTTTTTTTTTATTGTGCTTGAATGGATCAGAGGGGGATTACAAATTTCATTTGTTATGATGACTGACCTATTCATTCATGGCCTGAACGTTTCATCTCTCTGTTGCAGACATTAATGGTGTAAGATTAAAAAAAAAACACTCTTAGTCATGGACGTATGTCAGAAGCAGAGATATGTCATTGAATTCTTAACAAAAATGCATTGCGAATGGTGGTGACTATGTAGAAAAATAAATTCTGGAGCAGAAAAGGTTGTTCGTTTTAATGGTACCACTCTCATCTTTGTATATTTAAAAAAACATTTTTTTATTCCATTTTCACACCAAACAAGGCACTGTGCCACTTTGAAGTAGGGGGCTACTACTGGAGGATATAAGTTGAAGGAATATTATGAGTAGCAAGATATCTGTTCATATTACACTTGAACTTCTGCATGTCAGTACAGTTGGGAAAGCAGAATCCCGGAAAGGAATTCCAAAGACTAACAGTTCTGGGGAAGAAACTATTGGAGTAGAAGGCTTTCTTACACCTAGGGATTTCTACTGTGTATGGGTGGGATTTAGCTGTTTGTTGGGGGTATTTACGTCAAGGGGGTACAAGTGCTTGTAGCTCATCAGAGCATTCACCATTAAAATACTTGTAGAACAGGCAGAAGGATGCAGCATTTCGTTGATGGGACAGAGGCTGAAGCTTAGATGACAGTTCAGGACCTATCAGGTTGGCGATTCTCTTTTGAACCCTATTTAGGAGTGAGAGACTAGCAGCAGATGTGCCAGCCCAAATATGACAACAGTACTCCATACATGGGCGAATGGTGGCCTTATAGAGATTCAGAATATTTCAGGCGTAAATAGCTTTCTAGCATAGTAGAAAGAGCCCACCTTTTTGGCTGCAGCCTTGGCAATGCTCTCAATGTAACTTATGTTCCTTGTGAACGTTAGGCTGAGGAGTTTAAAAGAAGTACTTTCAGTTAATGTGTTTTTGGCCATTGCTATTGGTGGTAGAGAAGGTTTCTTGTAATTATTGAAGGAAACAAGCTTAGTCTTGGCAGCATTGAATGTGACCATGTTTTTGAGTTAAAACAAAAAGGAAGCTTTACCTTTGGAACGACCCTCGTAGTTATTACAACAAAATAAACCTTGTGATTTCTACCTGCTAGTTTTTAATATAATTATCCCAGTAGAATGATGGCAAAGTCAAAACTTAATGTAAGGCAACAGGAAATAAACAGCCATTGAAGCTTATTTAAGGTTAACTGGATAAATTGTAGTGCCAAAAATTTTAGGAGAAATAAAATTTGAAACTTAAAAAAATCATATTTCTGTATAACTATTAATGATATTTCTCTTATTTTGTTCAATTCCAAATAAAGTTTGTTAGGAGTTGATTGAATAAGTTTTGGATACTTCTGCCATTAATGATCAACAGAACATTACAACTGTTAAGCAAGGGAAGAGTCTATCAGATGTCTTGAAGAGTAAGGGTGGAGTCAATATATTGCATGAGATTGTGATGGTATGAGATTGTGATGGTATGACATTGTGATGGTATGAGATTGAGATGGTATGAGATTGTGATGGTATGAGATTGAGATGGTATGAAATTGTGATGGTATGAGATTGTGATGGTATGAGATTGTGATGGTATGAGATGGTGATGGTATGAGATGGTGATGGTATGAGATTAGTATGATATGAGATTAGTATGATATGAGATTGCGATGATATGAGATTAGTATGATGGATGTGTAATGTGAACCGTAATGGCGGGTTTATTTCTGATGACTTAAGAGGAAGATTAAATCTGGACAGTATAAGGAGATGTGGGCAGAACAGGAGATTTCTTTGATATGGTCACATAAAACAAATGAATGAGAGTTCTTGGGTTAGCAGATGTAGAACAGTGTAAGAAGCAGGTCCAGTTAAAAAAAAAATTAAAGGAAGTGATAAAAATAAAATCCTGTCAAACATATTTTTGAAAGTTAATTTCTTAAAGTTGTCCAATGCGTGCTAGCATGTAAAATGGATGTTGGATGATGGTGAGGATGCGGATGAGGGATCTGTGCACTAAGATATAGAAAATCAGACAGAATTTCCTCCTAACATGATCTTTAGTCTTTTAACATTTTATTTATTTTTGTTTTTTTTCTGATGATGATAAACTTGTTTTGAATGATGTGCAAACTTTGCATATATCAAACACTTGGTAGTGAGGCAAAGGAAACAGAAGAAAAATATTAAGCTACGTTTTTTTTTTTTTCAAAAGGAAAACCAGGAAACATTAATTCAAATAGAAATTCAAAATTATTTTCATTGAAGATGTCACTTTGAATTCCCTCCGGCAGAAAATTTGTAATGTACTCCCACCCTCCTTCTTCCATATAAAAAAAATAACAACACAACATATATATTTGTATTCATAAAAAAATATGGTTTATATTTTCTTCTCTTTTAGAATTTTCCTGTTTTGTAGCGTTAATTTTTTTTTTATATATCTTTTCAAATTTCTGACATAAGTATAATGGAATATATTATAAAAGGGGTTCTGAAAGAAATCCTTTTTATTTCTTATTCCGTCCAAATGGATCAGCGAAGATTGCAAATGACATTGTTATGATGACTGAACTTAAGCATTCATGACCTGAAAGTTTAATCTCTCTGTTGTAGATATTAACGGTGTAAGACTCTTAGAGAGCAACCCCTGTCATGGATGTGTGTCAGAAGCAGAGATATGTCATTGAATTTCTGGCAAAAGTGCATTGAGAATGGTGTTGACTAAATTTTGGAGCAGAAAAAAATCATTTGTTTTAATAGTACTATTCCCATCTTCATAGCTCTTTAATTTTTTAAGTTAAAAGAAGGAGGTTTTACTTTTAGAATGATCCTTGTATATATGTTTTTGGATGTGTTGCTGGTATAGCTATGGTAGGTATTGCTCATGCCAATCAAGGATACGTCCTCTGCTATCAGTCTGACAATGGCCTTGTTTCTGTTTGGCTGAAGTATGGTTTTATGTAGTCCTAAATGGTTCACTCTCCCAGACTTTACGTTTATTCCTATTGTTAGTTGCTTGACATGCTTCTTACTTAGGAATACTGATGGGGCTGCAATGGCGTTTTTGAAGGCTAGACGTAAATAAAAGTTTGCTTGGGATACCAGCATTAATTGACAACTCAGCATACCATGTTTGAGTTTTTGCAGATCTATAGCACCATTTTCGCTCTGGATGTTTGCAACCTTCTACGAGGACTTAATTCTCAGAGGGAAGTCAATGCAAATGCAGTAATATGTATTGTTTCCATTGTCTGGATTACTGTTCTTATCTAAAAACTTCAGAAACATTATATATAAGTAGTTGTTGCAATATAGCAAGGTGATTAGTATTTTTGTATTATTTGGATTACTCTTCTCATCTTGGTTGTTTTTTCCACAAACATTGTGAAAAAAAAAAAACCCCAACCAAGATGAGAACAATAGTCCAAACAATCCGAACAATACAAAAAATAATTATCAAACCACATCTCAAAAATACACCAACATCATAAAAAAAAAACGGAATGGACCCGGATTTATTAAAAAAGAAATAGATTTGGCACTATTTTTACCATTTACCAATAACATCCAGTGTGAATGCACCTGAAGATGGTCGGAGGTTACGTTTTGTGGAAAAAACAACCAAGATGAGAATGATAGTCCAAATAATACAAAAAATAATTATCAAGCCTCATCTCAAAAATATGCAAACACATGGCACAGTGACTTTCAGTGGTTATTGTAACGGGGTGGAAAGTGCTGGAAATCTGGGGAGAGTTGTCACAAGCGCACGTTCCCTTTTTTAAGATGAAAATGATAAACATATTTCAGCAACATTTTTATTTTTAGATATTTCTATAGTTAATTATAATTGTTGTGTTTTTTAAAATATTACGCCACTGTCCAACGTATATTAGCAACACTGATGTCTTAGTTTTCAGTAGTTATTATTTGTATTATTCAAATTACTGTTCACATCTTATAATGTTTTGCCCTTCTTTAGGTATATCTTATCGAACTCGGGTATCTTTCTGTCAAACTTGGGAATTTGTATGAAATTTTCAACAGAATTTTAGCCACAAGAGTAGCTTGCTCTTGTTCCATCAGCCTTCCGCAAGGACCCATAGCACAGTGGCTATACTTGGAAAAATAAATCCTAAAAAGTGATATTCTCCTGAAGGTTGAAGGTTCAATCCTCTGTGTGGGCAACCGAAAAATACAAGTGCGAATCACTTAGAACCTCTATCCTGTCATGGCTGATGGAACAAGAGCATGCTACCCCCGTGAAGTAAATAAAGGGTTCTGCTCAAAATTCCATCCAAATTCCAGAGTTTGACAGAAATATTCCCAAGTTTGACAAGATACACCTGAAGAAGGTCGGAAGTTACATCGACCGAAACGTTGTGAAAATCACACCCAAGATGAGAACAGTAGTCCAAAGAAACCAAATAATATGAATAACCAATCCTCATCTCAAAAATTCAGAAACATATATATATATATATATATATATATATATATATATATATATATATATATATATACTGCATATCAAATTATTAACGAGTTTACATTTTTTTAAATATTTAAGGAACGAGTGAATAAAAATCCATGAAACTTTGAGAAAGTGCTTTCAATACTATTCCGCTACTCCAGTCAGAAAATAAAAGTATTTAAAGCAGTATTAGTGAAACTATGGCAGAAGATAGGAATATCTGTTGATTTCAGTGTCAAGTTATTAACGAGGTTGAGAAAAAACACAATATACCCATAACTTGGTTATTGAAATAATTTTCAGACATTAAATGAACTAGGAAAAATGCTTAGAACACAATAGTTACATAACAATTTCTACGTTGATATAATTAGTAGGGGATATGCGATCCTTTTTTATGAATGACTTCTTAAAGACGTTGGTCCACAGAATTAGTCAAATTTATGATTCTGTCAACAGTTATTCCTCGCGATACCTCTTGGAGAGCATCCCACGACTCATCTTTGCTCTTAAATTGGCGTTCACTTACATAGAGGCGTCGCTTCATGATACTCCAAAGGTTCTCAATTGGGTTCAAATCTGCAGGCCACTCCATCTTCCATAGCCCAGCATTTATGCAGGATAATGCTCCCTTGCATGCAGCAAGCAAAAGCAAAGATTATGTGCATAATGGTTCTTCTGAACGTCAACCTTTGTTTCTTCAACCATGGTTCAAAGTGCTCCTTCAGAAAAGCTATGTAAGCATTTGACGTCATTTTTATGCTTCTGAGACTCTCCATGGGCCTACTAAAGTACCTCCGATAATTCCAGCCTAAATCATTATCTCACCACCACCTTATTGGCACCTTAAATGCTGATGGCGATGTCGTTCATCTAGGACCCATCTCTTACTCCAGTCATCTGGGCCATCAAGAGTGATATGCACTTCATCCATGAACAAAACTTTGGAAAAATCCGTTTTCATGTTGTCCTCTGTCCATTTCAATCGGTTTTGTATGTGATGTTGCTTTAATGGAGGCTTTATCACAGGCTTAACAAATTTTGCCACTTCTTTCAGAAGGCGACAAGGACTTTTTGAGACATTCTTCAATCTGGCTTGGTCAAAGATTTCTCGACTTGTCTGCCCAGGGTTCTTAACTACTTCACCTTTAATTTGGAGTAGAGAACGGCGTGGAACAACTCTAGATTTACCTTTATTGGCTCTCTTATGTACCTTTGTAAAGTCCTTGACAAAGTTCTTCAGTCGGATGGTACCTTGCTATTATTTTCGATATTTCGATGGTAGTTTTACCTTTTGCTAGCTGTTTTGTCATAATACTCTTTTCAGAACTACTCAAACCACCTTTACGACCCATTTTATTGATGAAACAAACTGCCTTGTTAATAATTTGACACGCCTCAAATACCGTGGATTCAGCAATTACGATGGCAATTTGTTTAAATTGCGCGGAACAGTACGAAAATTTAACAGTATGCGCAGCTCAGCATTGCCAACGTTTCCGAAGCTTTTGATACGAAACTACCGCTAAGTTTCTGAAACTGGTAAAAAAATGTTATCTCATTCATAATTTGACATGCATGCATATATATAAATATATATGTATATATATACTAGCAAGGCGCCCAGCATTGCCTGGTCATAAAATATGCTTAAATGTGATATTTTGCTTAATGCAGATTTCGTGATTATTATCATATTATATTGGACCCAATATATAGTAATGATTTTAAGTTTTTAAAAAATGACTCATGCGTCACCATCGAGAATTGAAACCAAAACGTTTAGCTTTCTATTTATTTTTGCCTCTGCCGTTAATGCCTGACCTATGAAGACATGTTTGCTGCAAGGCTAAAAATTAAAACATGAACCAATAGCTATTACGTTATGCATGCATATTTGTAATGCCGTCGTTCGACCTTCACCTGGAAAATTTCATTTTTTCAAAGATTTTCACACTTTTTTACAGATTTTCCCTGGCTAAAAAAGTTTTGGCATGGGTTCAAATACCTTATATATGAAGTTTCATGTCTAGGCCAAAAACTGACAGAGGAGTTTGGTAGGCAACATTTTTTAAACAAAAATATATACGCATACATAAGTATATATGAAAAATGTTTTGTGTTTACTATAAAAAATTTTATGCAAATATTACACAAGTATAAATCATGTAGAATATCTGCATGAATATAATTACACGTAATAATTAACTAAAGATGATCATCCCATAAGAAAACCGAAGCAACTAATAGGGAATTAATTAAAATTAATCTTTAAAAGAATATGCAAGTTAGCTAGATCTTTTACTAGTGAATGCAATTCCACGACCCATATATAAGAAAGTTGTATTTTCTTTTTAAATTAATAGAAAAAATGTTTTTAATATATCTCCCCCCCCCCAAAAAAAAAATTATAGGAGTATAGAAAATATATATAAATTATATTTTTCTTAGTTTGTCTGTCTGTTCAGTCTACTTTTCCTCGAAACTACTAGGCTGATATGGCTGAAATTTTGTATGTATCTTTGAATTAAAGTATTATAGTATCTGTTTGATGCACAGTTATTGATTAGTATTAAATCTTTAAATGAACACAAATTTAACTATATTCAACCATCAATATGGCATAAAGTACTCATTCTTGATCAATGGACTATAGCTTTTGCCCATCTTTAACAGGCTAAAAAGTCTTATATATGGTATAAATATATATGGTATAAATAAATATGGTATAAATGAATGCTTTAACTATCCTTTGGAATCAAGTAAATCTTTGAAAGTAATTTTCATCAAATACAATATTTTATGTGCAAAATATTTTCTGATGTTACCAGATGAGGCTGTTTGAAGATACTGGCTTCCTGACCTAAAATACACCAAACAATGATGTTATTGTATCTTAATTTTTTCCTTTCCCTTTGTAAAAATTAATCATATTCTACTAATTCAAAAACAAAAACAACAATTTTCCTCTGCAAAGCAGCTAAATAAGACGCCATGAATGGATATTTGACTATATAAAAAACTCGAAGCATAAAAACTTACCAAAATAACCGGATTCGGCATTAAATAACTTGAAAGAGTTGTTGAAAAAAAAAAACAACAACAAAAAAAAAACGCCCAAACTAAACCAATTAATTTTGGTAATAAATTAAAGAAAAACAAATTCAGGCGCTAATAGGTTGATTGCTATTTTATATAAAAACTGCTCCATTAAGCTATGTTTCCTTGTTGCCATTGCAGGGTCGAATCTATATTTTTATTTGCAGAATAACATAAAACTCTTAAAAAAAGAAAAAAAAAGAGAAAAAAAAGTAGAACAAATGCTGCTGATAGATTATTTGCTGATTGCCATGGAAATATCAGTATTGAATTTCTTCATCTCTGTGGTTAGAAGATACCTCAATTAATAAACAAGTAAAATGATTCAAAATGTCTCCTTCATAGTATCTCTATTGCAATCATCTAGCAACATCTTGAACAGCTTATCGTTTGTTTAGTCTGAAGATACAACAATGTTTTCGTGTTAATATGTACAATTTTTTACTTTTCTTTTTCAAATTCTCTTTATAACATGCACGTTTTCGTTAAATAATGTTTTATCATCATGACTGTTTTACATGCTGGCATGTTTTGGACGGCTTTGAGAAATTGATTTCAAAGCTAATTTTTCTCTGGTCAGTACTCTCTCTCCCCCCTCTCTCTCTCTTTCTTTCTCTCTCTCTCTCTCTCTCTCTCTCTCTCTCTCTCTCTCTCAAAAAGATTGTAAATATGTTACTAGTTGAAGATATAAAGTACTTTAAGCAGAGAATCTTTTACCAAAATGACTGGATTCGGCATTTAGTAAACCCGAAAATGGTTGATAGGTTGTAAAGTTAAATAAACAAACCAGACACTATGGGTAAATATTTGAAGATATAAACAACTTGAAGCATAAAAACTTTTACCAAAATGAATGGATTCAGCATCAAAATATGAGGTACCTTCCAATAAGTTTCCAGACTTTTTGTACATGCATTTAAAATTGTTGTAGCCTCTTGAAAATTCAGTATGTTATTGCTATACATCTTTTGAGATGACTGACTAATTTTTTATGATTTCACGTTCAAATAAACAGCTGCAACAGGAATTGGAATGCACCCTACTAGAGCCTGATTGTCACAGCTGGTGAATTTCAAAAATGCAATCTGGACGTGAGGACACTTTAGAAAAACGATATGCAATAAAATTCTGTTTTAAATTTAGAAAAAAAATGACACAGAAACATATGGAAGGCTTCAGACTGCTTTTAGACCATCTTGCATGAATCGAGCATCAGTTTTTGAGTGGCATAAGAGATTCAAGGAAGGCAGGAAATAAATAAAAGGGGACGACAACATAAAAGGGGACGACAACATTTAAGGGAGACATTTAAAAGGAAGAACGTTAAAGCAAAGTTACAATATCTACAAGAATAACAGAGAACAATAAGAAAAGGTAAGAAAATAACAGTATGTTGTATGTAGCGTGTGTGTGTGTGTGTGTGTACCCTAACCCTAACCCAACGAGTATGCATGAAGTTAAAGTGTTCGTCGTGTGTATAAGTTCATTGCATATGCATCTCGTGTTCACAAGAGTTCGTTAGTGCATACATTGTATGTTCATTGTGTATGCGTGTACATGAGAGTCCATTAGTTTATATATGTATGTTTGTCGTGGTTGCGTGTGTGTAGTATTTACAAGAGTTCGTTAGTGTATACATAAGATCGTCTTACCTTTTAACGAAAAATGTGCCTGTCGAGGCGTATGGAAAGTTGCGTCTATCTACATCGACAATCAGACGAAAAAGAGGGGGGGGAGAAAGGTAGAGACAGAAGTGGATAGAGAGCGGATCAGGAAATAGAAAACTCTACCTGTTGGATAAATCTAAAGTTGAGACAATAACAAATAACGAATGCGTCATTTTGTACATGTGGGCGCGACATATCTATTAGCATATCAGTCTGAAAAGCATCTGCCATAAACTTCATTCATTCTTAACTCTTGTGATAACACTAGCACCTGTTCCTACACATGTCCCATTGTCCCAATGGTATCACCAATATAACAAAACTTCTGAGCAATCTCAATAGCTTTGCCATCCAAATATATTTTCTCCACATCTGAGTTTTTGTCTATCTCCATAGTTTTATATTTCTTGCACAAAAACTAGTTAACATCTACCAAGAGTGACCTTTAAATAAAAAAATAAAAATAAAAAAAAGGAAAAATAGCAACCATGGAATTGTTAATACATTTTACAATTCTTTCTCCAATTCAATCATATTGGCTACAAATAGATTCTAGTTTATGCTTGACTTGTCCACCAAGTTTCATTCTCTAATGTGCAACAGACCTTGATATGAGGTGCAAAACTGGCAATAAAACCGTTCCCTTTAGGCAATGTTCTAATTTGGGCTGTGATGGCCAGTTTCAGTTCAGGAATAATCTGGGGATCGTTAAGATAGTTGTATAGATAAAAATCTCGGGGTAGGGTTTAAGATGTGGTAAGTGTGAAGCACATTTAGGATCACACCTCTTACTGATGATACGATCACCAAAGTGTTCCTGCATATAATTGAATGGCAATACAACAAAGACTGCTGGATATTCATGATTGGAACTTTTCAGCTATAGAGCAAAGTTTATGAATACCGAATATGATTAAATTGCAGAAAAGAATTGTAAATAGGTTACTAATGGAAATTTGGTATCTGTCTACTTGAAGCCAAAGCTATACTATTACTTCTATTAATATTGTACTTTTGTAAAGTCTTTTAATGCTAAATTCAGTTTACTATGATGATGATGATTATGATGATCTCCGTTCTTTACATGTGAACATAACTGTGATTATGTAGTTGTTTTGTCGGTCTGGAGATGGTTTGTCAGTTCGACCCGAGCTCTGAAGTATATCATGTGGGATGATTCTGTAGCAGAGCTGCTGACTGCTTTATCTTTTTTAATAGCATGTTTATTTTTATGTGATTATTTATGTTCTGTAAGATGGTGTGATGGTGTTGGGTGCTGGCTGTACTAGTGCTTTTAATAGTAACAGTGAGTCTGAAGCAGTAGAAGGCTGCTGTAAAGTTGTTTACGGATCTCGAGATGCCTTCTTTCGAGTGGCGAAAGGCTGCATTGTCATCTGCATATTGATGCTCAGTTGGAAGTTCACTAGGCCTTGGGATTTTAGTCTGGTTGGCTTGAAGAGTCTTCCATGTAATCATATGTCATTGAGAGAGCAAACAGTTGCAGTATTGAGGCTATCATAATAAGGCACAGGCTCCGTTGGTTGGGTCATGTCCTCAGAACAGATGAGAACAGACTCCTTCGACAATCACTGTATTCAGAGCTAGCTGCAGGAAAAAGACTCATTGGCTGCCCTCTAAAATGACACAGACCAATTCAAAACCACCCTGAAAACACTGGATTTGATATTCACACCTGGGAAACAACAGTGGCGCTGATCCATCATACCAAACTATGAAAAAGAAGACGGGTGGAGATTAAGAGGCAGACAAGAAAAAACGAGCAGAACAGCCCTGCACTTCGCCAATATTTGCCTGCCTTCTCTGCCCACGTAGATTCTATGTTCAGATTGATCTAAGAAGCAATCTGCAAGCCAAACACTAAAAGAAGAGGAAATTGAAATTCTTGGATTATAAGAAATTGGCCACTGCCGACGACTTTTATGTTCCTCATTCAGATTCCGTAATCGTAGTGACCCCTTTGTGACTTACAATATGCCAGGAACATCTGTCAAGCTGTCCTTGAACTGTCTCCCCTGTCCTCCTACAGTTCTTTTGCCTTTACTGCATTCTTTCACACTAATGTATTATTTTTCAATGCTTAATTTGTGGATGGGAGCAATAATAATAATTTCCATCCAGGCATTATCTTGTCGTTTTTTGGTAGAATGAAGTAGCATAATGTATGTTAGTTCGTCATAAGAACATCTTCCCAATTATTACCTAGAACCTATTTTTCGTTTGTTGCTGTGAATATCTTACAAAGAGGGACCAGAAATTTTAGCTCAGTCAAGCATCTTCCAGTGAAATAACAACAAAGTAGAGAGAGACTATCAACTTTTCTTCTGTAGAAAGTGGCTGTAAGGAATTGAAGAGACCATTTCTCACTAGATTTCAAAGTTAATTTTAGATTTTGTTCAGGCAATGAAGAGTACTTTGAGATGCATTTCTCCAGATGTGACAGGTGGCAGTAGCACTTCATCTTCTGACATATCTGACTTTATATATATATATATATATATATATATATATATATTAGTAGTAGGACGATTCCAATATTTTTCCCAATTCCAATACAATTACCGATTCCATACTAAATACCAGATTCCGATACAATTACCGATTCCATACTAAATACGAGATTCCGATACAATTACCAATTCCATACTAAATACGAGATTCCGATACAATTACCGATTCCATACTAAATACGAGATTCCGATACAATTACCGATTCCATACTAAATACGAGATTCCGATACAATTACCGATTCCATACTAAATACCAGATTCCGATACAATTACTGATTCCATACTAAATATGAGATTCCGATACAATTACCGATTCTATACTAAATACGAGATTCCGATACAATTACCGATTCCATAATAAATACGAGATTCCGATACAATTACCGATTCCATACTAAATACGAGATTCCGATACAATTACCGATTCCATACTAAATACGAGATTCCGATACAATTACCGATTCCATACTAAATACGAGATTCCGATACAATTACCGATTCCATACTAAATACCAGATTCCGATACAATTACTGATTCCATACTAAATATGAGATTCCGATACAATTACCGATTCCATACTAAATACGAGATTCCGATACAATTACCGATTCCATACTAAATACGAGATTCCGATACAATTACCGATTCCATACTAAATACGAGATTCCGATACAATTACCGATTCCATACTAAATACCAGATTCCGATACAATTACCGATTCCATACTAAATACCAGATTCCGATACAATTACTGATTCCATACTAAATATGAGATTCCGATACAATTACCGATTCTATACTAAATACGAGATTCCGATACAATTACCGATTCCATAATAAATACGAGATTCCGATACAATTACCGATTCCATACTAAATATGAGATTCCGATACAATTACTGATTCTTTAAAAATCCCTAAATATTTAATTATAAAGTTGTTAATTGTCCTAATTACCATAAAAGAAACACATGTTAAAGTTTCATGTTTTCTCAAGCAGAAAACACACGTGAGGTGGGGTGGTCTATAGATTTTGGTTTTACTAGAAGTTTAAAATCAATAAATATTTATTTTTTTATTATTAATACCAGCAGTGGAAGATTTACTTTTAAACAAAATCAAATAAAAAAAGGAATCGATTTGGCATCGGAAAAGAGGAACAAATTTTTCTGATATCGATTCCGATACACCCAAAAGATTAGATTTTTTTAAATTCCTGATTCTGATTAATCGTCCCAATACTAAGACATAGATGATAAAACACGTGTCAGTGGATAATTATATTTTAAAAACAATATATATGCCGCTCCCCACTTGGGGGTATGAAATTGGTAAAAAGGAAAATTATTCCCAACTCGTATGTAGGTAAAAATGCACTTACGTATAAATAATTGAATTCATTCAAAAAGTATCGCGACAAAAACAAATAAATAACATCTATATTTGTTGTTGGTGAAACGCCATTATTTTTATTTTTCTGCTAAATGGTTTTTTAAGAGCTATATATATATAAAAGTGAAAGTGTCTGTTTGTCTGTCTGTGTACGTTTCTCTACGCAATAACTCTGGCAATTTTTAGTCTACAGACTCGAAATTTGATATACAGGGTACTGAGATTTGGGAAAATCCATGTGATCGATTTTCGGCCAGAAATTTGGCTGTTAAGGGGTTAAAGTTCAACGATTTGACCTTTGAGAACTCTACCAAACTCCTCCAACAATTTTGGGTCTAAACACTTGAAATTTTAGATATAGGTTCCTTGGACATTGATCTAACTTAATAACTTGATTTGAGCCCAAAACAATAAATGTTAAGGGGTCATAATAGGGTTCAAAGTTAAAAAAATTGACCGCTTTTTTTTTTTTTTTTGCTCAGCATACACCTCCAAACGCCGGGCGCCCATGCTAGTATATATATATATATATATATATATATATATATATATATATTTAAGAATTATTCATATATACATATATATATATATTTAAGAATTATTCATATATACATATATATATATATATATATATATATATATTTAAGAATTATTCATATATATATATATATATATATATATATATATATATATATTTAAGAATTATTCATATATACATATATATATATATATATATATATATATTTAAGAATTATTCATATATACATATATATATATATATATATATTTAAGAATTATTCATATATACATATATATATATATATATATATATTTAAGAATTATTCATATATACATATATATATATATATATATATATATATATTTAAGAATTATTCATATATACATATATATATATATATATATATATTTAAGAATTATTCATATATACATATATATATATATATATATATATATATATATTTAAGAATTATTCATATATACATATATATATATATATATATGATTATATATATATATAAATAGATCGTCCTTATTTATTATGGAACCTATTTACGTGCAGAAAGTATACCTATAAAGCACGCGTGTTTCTGGCTTTTAGCCGTCGTCAGCATAGATTAGGATCAAACTCATGAGTTCGATCCTAATCTGTAACATAGGTCCATAGGTATACTTTTATGCATGTAAATAAATAAAAAATATATTTACTTGAGGTTAACCGCTTATCAAGGCTCGGAGGCTACTCTAGAATAAGGATTAATGATTCTTAAGTAAACGATGAGACATCACCATGATGATCAGTAATGGTGGAAATGTGCATGATTTAATTATATGAGAGGATCGCTCAATAAGAACTTATTTACATTAGACTTTTAAACGACCATGTTATAGTCAGTTAGGAAGAGGTCCCCGGTATTGTGTTCCACAGATGGACAGTTCTAAGAAAGAAGTATGCATTAAGTTTCAGATACTAAATGAGACGATTATTTTTACACTGCTCCTAGCAACAGATTGAATGTGGGCCTTACATTTTAGTTTGGGAGTGAAAGTCAGTTCCAGAAGCTTATCAAAGTAAGGCGCTTCCTAAAGGAGAGCCAATTATTTCGACTGGGGGAAAACAAGGATCAAGTTATTCATAATGAAAGAAGCTTGGTTTTAAAAATGTTGAAAGTAAAAAAAAAAAAAAACACTTTTTCCTTGAACAATAGCTTTATCACCAATGCTCTTCAACGTGTTGCCATAGGCAGTTGTGTCAACTGCGTAGATGTCAACAAATGATCTCAGGTTTTAGTAGTGCTGAAAGTAAGAACCATTTTTTTAGCAACATTGGCTAGAAACAAAGTGTAGTATCTGAGAGGAAAGTAAATAAAAAAACGGGTTGATATGCTGTAAAAACAGATAAAATCAAACCAACCGACTATACTTGTCATCCTCCTCCCGCCATTCATTCCGCATCCACAAAGATTTCTATTTCTATTGTAATTTGATAAGTCCTCTTGCAGTTAGCAGGAAGCTATAATCGGAACGATTTCCTTCTTCACTCCCGTTGCAACAGCTTGTCTTGCGGGCTTGCTGGAATCATGATGAAGTCGATTGATTATTATAATTTGTTTGAGGCACTTGCAGCATTCAGAAAGGAATTTTACCAAAGGCTGGTTGCCATGGCACATTCTGATATCTGTAACTTTAAAGAAAAAGAAAAGAGAAGGAAACTATCATCATTTATCATCGTGTCATAAATTTGTAATTGTCTGATAATAAACGAATTGATGTGTTATATAAGATAATCAGCCTGTGGCAACAGGAGATTAATGAAAAAAAATAATTAATTTTTATATATTAAGTCATCGTGTATCAAGGCTCAAAGGCCACTCAAGGATAAGATTTAATGCGTTCGTCAGTTTGGATGATGAGTTAAAATTTTAAGATGGATGAAGTTGGCATAGTTTTCTTTAACGGAAATATGCAGTTTTATAAAAAAACTGAAATGTCTTTATTTTTTTAGATAAGGATCGATAATTTGGATTGTTTGGATCATTCAAATTACTGTTCTCATGTCTGAGTGTTATTCTCACAATATTTTGGTTGATGTAAGCTCCGACTGTTTTCAAGTGTATTTTTTCAAACTCTGGAAACTTTCCGTTGAACTGTAGAATTAGCATAGGATTTTAAATGGAATCCTTTATTTCATTCATGGCGATAGCATGCTTTCGGTCTGCCAGCTATGAACACGTAAAAGTCAGAAGTAATTTGAATTTGTATTCTTAGTATCACCTGCACTGAAGATTGAACTTTTAACACCCAGAAGAGTTTTAAAACTGAATTTTACTTAGTAGTTTATCTGTTACGCCCTGGACTCTTGTTGAGAGCATGCTACCCTGTTCTGTGCAAATTCCAGAGTGTGAAAGATACAGCTGTAGACAGTTGGAGATTGCATTGAACAAAACGTTGAGAAAATAATGCTCAAGATGAGAACAGTAATCCAAATAAGTGAAATAAAATATATCAATGCCGCATATAACACAGTGGAATAAAAAGTGAAAATAATGCGCTAGTCAAAATCAAATATCAGTAGTCGAGATCAAATATTAATATAGCAAACAGATTGCTATTTGGGCCTAACTTTAAAAACTTTAAAAATTCAACAAGCGTTATATATATATATATATATATATATATATATATATATATATATATATATATATATATATATTTAAAGTGATGGTTGTGTAGTTCCAATGAGAGAAAAAAATGTATATATAAAAGAGTGCAGCCATCAACAATTGTGAGTTTTTCAGCCTTTTATCATTTTTTATTTTAATATATTTTTATAAAGCATTTCCAGCCTTGTTCAGCTCTCTTCAGATATTTTTATACAAAGGTTTTTTTTTTAAAATGAAAGTTTGAAATGTTATTTTGGAAAACATTTTAACCCTGACAACACTGATTGTGTTTTTCAGAGAATTTGTTTCTGAAAAACACAATCAGTGTTGTCAGGGTTAAAATGTTTTCTGAAATAACATTTCAAACTTTCATTTAAAAAAAAAAACCTTTGTATAAAAATATCCAAAGAGAGCTGAACAAGGCTTGAAACTCATTATAAAAATATTTTAAAATAAAACATGATAAAAGGCTGAAAAACCCACAATTGTTGATGGCTGCACTCTTTTATATATATATATATATATATATATATATATATATATATATATATGTAACTAGATGTACCTGGCGTTGTCCGTTATTAAACTTAAGGTTAAATTCCTTTTTTTTTTTTTTTTTTTTTTTACATAGGCATCACCACATTATCAAGGCCCAGAGGCCACTCAAGGATAAGGGTTAAAGAGTGTACAGTAGAAATTGGTCAATATAGTAATCATTAGTAATGAAAATTTGGTAAATTTAATAACTTATATGGAACGGCTCATCAAGAACTTATTTACTTTAGACTTGAACACAACCATATTGTAGTCAGCCGGAAAGCAGGAAAACGGAAGACAATTCCACAGGCGTGCAGTTCTAAGAAAGAAGCTTTGTTCATGGAATCTACGTTTAGGTTTAGGCACAGATAAAGAGTGGGGGAAATTATTGATAGTGTTTACAGCTAGACGAGTGTTTCTTGTGAAAGTTTGGCGAGGGGGGACCATAGACTGAAGCTCAGTTGAACACTTTCCATGAAAATAACGATACATCAGAGACAAACTCGCAACATCTCTTCTGTGAGATAGAGGTTGCAAGGAGGAGAAAAGGACATCTCCTACGAGGCTACGAAGTCTATTTTGAACTCTATCAAGGCAGGACAAGTCCTTTCTAGCAGCTCCTGCCCAGATGTGGCAATAGTATTCCATCCTTGGACGTACCTGGCTCTTATATAGGTAGAGAATAGCATCAGCAGTGAGATATCTACTGGATCGATAGAAAGATCCCACCATTTTTCCAGCGGCCTTGGCAACAGATTTGATATACGTGTTCCATTTAAGATCAGGAGTAATGGTCAAGCCCAGAAGCTTGTCAAAACTTGAGGCCTCCTGAAGACGAGAGCCATTCATTTCAATTGATGACAAATGTGGATTAGAATGTTGATGATGTAAAGAGAGAAGCTTGGTTTTAGATGCATTAAAAGTAACCAGCCACTTCTTTCCCCATTGTACTACGTGCTCAAGATCAGAGGAGAGAGAATTGGAGAGAACTTGGTCGTTTACTGTCTTAGATGTGGTACCATAAATGGTAGTGTCGTCAGCATAAATGTCTACAAATGATGTAAGGATATGATTTGGAAGATCATTAATGTAGATCAGGAAAAGAGTTGGGCCGAGGATGGATCCCTGAGGGACACCGGCATTAATACTGTGAGCTTCTGATTTTTGCCCCTCAACTACTACTCTTATGAACCTATCAGAAAGAAATGATTTAATAATTGAGAAGACTTTTCCAGCTATACCATAGCTAGCGATCTTATGAAGTAAACCTTTATGCCATACCCTATCAAAGGCTTTAGATATGTCAAGAGCAATTGCCCTAGATAGATTGCCACCGTCGAGAGATTTGCTAATCCTATGCGATATAACTGTAAGGACATCTGCTGTAGATCTAGCAGAACGGAAACCATATTGAGTGTCACTAAGAAGGTTATTTTTGTTGAGATGTTTGATTACTTCTGTATTTAACACAGATTCTAGCAATTTACTCATGACGCACAGGAGACTTATTGGCCTGTACTGAGAGGGGGATGAGCGATCACCTGAATTCTTAAATACAGGGCATACTGATGAGATTTTCCAGGGAGATGGGAAACTATTCTCCTTAAGACAACGTTTAAACAGTTTTG
The DNA here is from genome assembly GCF_053919585.1 of Euprymna scolopes. Classification (NCBI taxonomy): domain Eukaryota; kingdom Metazoa; phylum Mollusca; class Cephalopoda; order Sepiida; family Sepiolidae; genus Euprymna; species Euprymna scolopes. The sequence continues at coordinate 25,384,322 of NC_136495.1, forward strand.
TAAGTATGGGCGCTAATTCAGGTTGAAGTTTTTTGAGTACTAAAATTGGAATACCATCAGGGCCAGTTGCTTTACTCGAATCAAGGTTTTTGATTAGCTTCGCAACATCACGTACAGATATACGTATATCACATAGCGTGTTTTCTGATACAGGGGGAAATATTGGGGGTTGGCGGTCTTGGTCGCAAAGGGTAGAATTAGCTGCAAAGTTCTTGACAAAGAGTTTGGCTTTGTCTGATGCTGACGAGATTACCTCAGGTCCATTGATAATAGTTGGGATGGAGCACACGCTTCTGTTCAGGATTCTGTTTGCTATTTGCCAAAACTGGTGGGAACCAAGCCGCTGCTCAGCTACTTTGGACTTAACAGATTGAGCATACAACACTCTTGCGTTCCTTATTACTTTCTTACAATGGTTGCTGGCAGTCCTGAAAACGGCTTTAGTTTCCATACATCTATTACGTTTGAAGCAGTGGAAAAAGTGATTTCTGTGCGCAATAGCAGCAGCACATTCTGGAGAGAACCATGGCTGGCTGTTAGGTTTTTGCTGAAACTTTTTAGAGGGTATGAAATGGTCAATACCTACAATTAACCATTCAGTTAGGTCTAATACTATAGAGGACACATCCTTTTTAAACATGGAATGCAGAGGTAGATCAGATATAAATGTACGGAAGCTATCCCAGTCAGCCTTAGTGTATCGATATACTGTACGATGAAGAGGTACGTCTGGGGACTTATTACATTTCATTTTTATCTTAATTGATACAACAGAGTGGTCGGAAGATCCAAGAGGCGACAGAACAGAAACTGAACATAGTTCAGGGCAAGTTGTGAGAAAAAGGTCTAGTAGGCTCGCATACTGGCCGTCATTATCGGGCACACGGGTAGGTTCCTGAACAATCTGAGTGAGGTCATAGGCAATGGAGAAATCATGACAGAACCTCCCCTCATCATCGGTCTTGTTTGAGTGGGTCAACCATTCGACGTTGTGAACATTGAAGTCTCCACATACGTGAATGTTAGCTGAAGGATAAGTAGAAAGGACTTGGTCAATTTTCTCAGATATGCTTTGAAAGATAGTAACTCCGCTGTTGTGGGGGCGATAGAGAGTAAATATAAATGCAGTAGTGTGAGCTAAAGCTACCCGGAAGCACATATAGGGTAAGTTAGGATCTTCCCTAGAGATGTCCCTCCCACATGGAAAGCTATCTTTAATATAGGCACATATTCCATGCCCATGGCGATCTTGGGGGTCAGATTTAGAAGTTAAGTTAGAGTATCCTGAAATTGCAAACTCATCTAGGGAAATAGCCTGTCCAATGCCAGTTTCACTTAAAAATAAAAGGTCTGGTTTAGTCTCCTGTAATTGGGTTTCAACCTCTGGAAGGTTAGAACGAAGACCCCTGATGTTGGAGAAGGAGACATGGTAGTAGGGGTCTACGTTGGAAGTTGGAGAACCGGGTTTAATCGTGTATTTTTTCTTGAAACTTGTCATGATGAAATTTTGGAATTTGTGGACTAGGTCGACAGATTTACTTAGAGCAGGACAGAGAGGGGAAATTAAGAGAGAAAAAGAAACGAAGAATTTTTTTTTATTATTTGTAGCTAATGATAAGGTAAAGCCGTAACAATTACCCACTAGTCTGGCATCGAGAGGCCCCACCAGAAGCTACTGCATGGTCCAGAATCCATTCACCAAATGGCAATACAGCAGCCCCAGTACTTTGCACCTGCTGATAGGACAGCCTCCTTAGTGGTTAATCCAAGGTTCGGGTCCCTGACTATCAGGCGGATAACGTCAGCCCAGACAAAACGTTTACCTCCAGCACCCTTACTAGTGACATGGCTACAAGGATAGACATAGAAACAGAAAATTTCCGCCATCTCAGCCAACTGTTCGCAAAAATACTGCCAACCTAGAAAACAGCTTTTTCTTCTCCCTTTGTCCGAAAAATCACTCATTTAAAAAATGAGGACTGAGGGACAAATAAGAAGAAGCGAGAGTAACAGGAGCTGCCGATAACGCATCCACAATGCGTTTTCTACTCTCCATTAAAAAAAAAAAAAAAAAAAAAAAAAAACTATTAAGTATTCTACTTAATAAAAGTCCAACAGACGTTTTTAAGGGAAAGTATGGTGATAGATTCCCCTCACACGAACTAAAAATGAGTATAATTCGTAATTTTTGCTATCAACTCGGTAGATAAATAAACATATGTACGAGGAAAAAAAAAAAAAAAAAAAAAAAGCTAGCATTTAATAAAACAGAAATACAAAAATTAAATACTGAAAAAATGAAGTAAAAAAACCAAAAAAAAAACCAAACAAACTGAGACATGTGCATGCGAGTATTATGTTTTTTTTTTAAACGGTTCACTTCTTGTAAGAAAAAAAAAATACTCAAGCTGAGATCGAAACCAAAACCTAAAAAAAAAAAGCAAGTCAAGTATGATAACCATTAGACCAGTTTGACACGATCTTTAAAAATTGTTTCCAAACCTACTTATTCTTAACACAATGTGAGCGATTCATGCACGCACAATCATGAAACAGTTGACAAACAGATAAAAATCTATGACCCTTAGTACCAATTTTACAATTTTAATTCCTTAGCATCCCTTTTTTCTGGATGAAAACCAATTAACAATTTTTCCACATGCCTGAATGCCCTATATACTAAATTTCAAGTCTGTAGATTAAAAATTTGTTGAGTATATAGGTTGAGAAGTGTCCTTTCTCACACACACACATTCTCAAAATTATAGATATACTAGCAGGCTGGCTGGCGTTGCCCGGTAGTAAAATATGCATAAATATTATATTTTAATTAATGCAGAATATTTTTTATTATATTATTTATTATAAAGAGAAATATCATAGGTGTTAAATGCAACGTTTAAAAAAATGAAGTAAAAAACGGAAAGAAACTAGGACGTGAGTATTACGTTGTTTTTTCTAAACAGTTCAGTTCCGAGTTGAGATCGAAATTACAACCTAAAATCAGTGAGTCAAGTCACGGCTATATCTCGGTGGCCGTAGTCAAGTATGATAATCATTACACCAGCTTGACATGACTTTTAAATAGTTTTCAAACCAACTCATGCTTAACATAAGGAAGCTGTCATATTTCATGATCTTACATGCGCAGTCATGAAACAGTTGAAAACAGATAAAAATCCGGTGGCCTCCCATGTACCAATTTTTCAATTGTGATGAAAACGGATTAAATAAGTTTTCCACATGTCTGAATACTCTATATACCAAATTTCAAGTCCGTAGATAAAATTTTTTTTCAGTATATACGTTGAGAAGTGTCCTCACACACACACACACACACACACACACACACACACACACACACACACACACACACACACATTTTCACTTTTATGGACATATAGATAGACTAGCAGGGTGTGGAGTGCTCAGCTTTGCTCGGGCGTAAAATACGCTTAAATATGATATTTGTTCAGATTTCCTATATATTATTATAGTCATCATTTCAAAAGTGAATAAAAAAGCATTCAGGTACCATAAGCTGGAATCGAAATCGAAACTCTTACCACTATACCAACGTGTCACACATATGAACTGATTAAAAATTAAAAATGAGCCAAGATGAATGTACAAAATGTATAATGATTTTTCTCAATTTTGTCCAATTTTTGATCCCTTAAAAACTGTTTTAACTGACTAAAGACCCATAGCACCGCTCTGCGACTTTTAGTTTCAGAGGAGATAGTTTGAAAATATGGAGACAGACAAACATATAGCCTTTTATATATTAGATTATAGTAATTTTATGTTATATGCATGTGTAGGCAACTGGGAACGGCCTGTGGATTTAATATTTCCTTGACACTTTCTCCTTTGGAGGAAGCTGGTTCAGCCCACTTATGGTGAATGTCGTATGACGACAACAATGTATATTTATAATTATAGTAATTATTGAAAATATACTTGCAAAAATTCTCGTTAGAAGTTTCAAAAATTGAATTCAGTTTTCAATTTATATATTCTGATTATTTAAAACTTTTGCGAGTCTACATATCTTATATATATATATATATATATATATATAGTGCAAAATTTTGTTGAAAATTCAAAGACTCACGTTTTCATTTTTATAACTTTCGTTTATTTCCTGGATGTTTTCCATTACAGCTGTTTCATTGATGAGTTGGTAATTTTACGATTTATGTTTCCATAAAAATATCCTGTCCCCACCAACTTCTTCAGATGTTTATCCATTAGATTTTTATAACAAAAGGTATATTTTTAACATGCTGGACATCGTATTCGGGTAAAAGGATTTCCACAGACATGCTTCCTCACTTCCTCCATCTTTTGGTGTTATGTAAAGATAGTTTTCCGTTCTAACCCGTATTTTCGTATTTTTATTTTTTATTTATTAATTATTTATTTTTGTTTTAATTTTCCCTTTTTTCCTATTTGTTTTTTTCCAATTATCATATAATTTTATATAATTTTATTTCTATATTTATGCGTGTTTATTTTAATATTGTTTTTTTGCTTGATGTTTGAATACGTATTATATTACCCAATGCAGGAAAGGTCACTCTCGTGTTATCATTTTTTATATCTAGTATTACCTCCCTTACATTTTTTCCCCTAATCTGCTCTAGTGCGTGAAATTAAATATCTGTTTCTGTGCAAACACCGTGGATTACATTCAGTTTTATTTTCCTTTAATTCCTTAATCCATACTGCTAAAGTGGTTGAGTTTTTCTTTTTTTTTTTTTCGGTTGTTTTCGCTATTACTATTGGTTCTGTTTTTATTTTCGTTATAGTAGTTGTGGTTGTCACTATTGTTATGATCCTTTCTACCGTTGTTTTCATTTTTATTGTTTTCGTTATTTGTGGTGTTCTTTTCTTTCTCAGTGTCATTTTTAAACGATGCTAGGTGATTACGATATCTGTCCTTAAAGCAAGTTCCGGTGCTCCCCAGTTACTTTAGTTTCATTATTTGTTATAACTTCGCATTTGTATACTACGTTTGAAGTTAAACAGTTCCCCCTCATTGGATATTCATTAGGGTCCCGGCAGTTACATTCTTTTACATTGTTAGATTCATTTTCTGTCCTGTCTCTCTTTTTCAAAAATTTGTTTAATTTTGTGTTATTTGAGCCAATTATGGTATTTGTTAGCATCGTTTACAAATGAAACTGAGAAAGAAAAGAACACCACACATAACGAAAACAATAAAAATGAAAACAATGGTAGAAAGGATCATAACAATAGTGACAACCACAACAACTATAATGAAAATAGAAACAGAACCAATAGTAATAACGAAAACAACCGTAACAAAAAGAAGAAAAACTCAACCACTTTAGCAGTATGGATTAATGAATTTAAGGAAAATAAAACTGAATATAAATTTTCTGAAATAATGTTATTATTTCAGAAAATTTATATTCAGTTTTATTTAAATTGTAGATGTCTCAATTTCTGTTTTTGTCTGTCTGTCTGTTTGTCTGTCTCTCCCTCCCTCCCTCTCTCTTTCATTTTTTAATTCCTCCCTCTTGGTGTCTATCCATTTACAAACCGGTAATATCTAGTGTGCGATTTTCCCTGGACGAACCATACCGACTTCCTCCAAAGGAAGAAGTTTACAGGGAATATCAAATTCACAAGTATTCCTAGGCACATGTATATTCCAGTTGCTTCCATGTTTTTTTTTTTTTTTTTTAAATAAAACCTTGGTCCTTGCTCCTTTAATTGAAAAAAGAAATTAGGGCTTGAATTACATTTTTCGAGGTGTTATAAGCTTGGAAAACGGGGTGGAATTGTTCAATATTTTTCACGAAATTTCTGACACACCTAACAAATTACTTATTTACCACTAACCTTAAGTTCGAGTTGCACTCCCAAATTTAGAGTTAGTGATAGTCATAGATTTTTTATACAATTTTCCAAGAGTGAAGTCCCCAATGGTTAAACGACATGCAACCAGTTAATTGTTGGAAAGACAACTTTTAATAAAAGAAATGAAATAAAAATAACTTAAACACAGTTTCATCACATATAAAAGATACTTGAATTTTACTGCATTTGGTATCAGGTATTTTTGTTATTGTTTACAATTCTCGAATATTAATTATTTTACACAAATGATTGTGTTGTTCCTACTTACTTGCCCCCCCCCCCCCAAGAGCCGTCATTCATGATTTTACTTATTTTACTAATTTTTAGACGTTTATTTTATTTAATTGTCAGCATGAACCAACTTTTTAAGATTCAGCATATGCTAACACTTCAGCGAAGTTTACTGTATTTATTTTTTAGCAAACATTAATAACAGAAAGGTTTTCACTTTATTTATTTTTTTGCATAATTAATGATGGAAGTATATTTTCTGTTTTTCTTAACATCTGTTGAAAAAAAATAATTTGTACAGTCTCTTGAAAAAAAAAAATCAAACTTTTCTCTACGTTCACCTAACTATTTACAATGTTCATATAAAGCATTCATCTGTTCTTTTTATAATAAAAATTCCGTTTTCAAAAAGAAACGTTTACTGCCAAATTTCTTTTTAAAAAAGTGCAAGTTTTCCTGAAAAAAACAAAAAAACAAAAAAACTTTCACCTAACAATTTATGGTAAAAAATTAATTTTTTGGGGGGAAAAAAACAACAACTTTTATTGATAAAAATAAATTGCAAAAAATAATAAAAATAAATAAACGAACAAAATGCAATTTGTCTTGAGGAATGTGTTCCATTTTAACAAGCTGAGCCACAGCAACGCGTGGCCGGGTACAGCTAGTATATATATATATAGAGAGAGAGAGATAGATAGATGGATATTTAAGAAACTGTTTCTTATCGTTGAGGACTTTCAGTTGAATTAAGTCGGTCAATTTAGAGCTCTTATGCATAGATCATCGTATAACGATTAGATCACTATGACTGACGTAAAGAATAATTAAAAAATAAAATGTTTAAATTCAACGTTATTTCTCGTGGTTAATGGTAGCCGATTGGATACGGTCTTTGTTAATCGAGCTAGTGATGGCTTGTGTTGCCAGGTTCGAATTTGTCGACTTGTGTTAATCGTGATACCCTGCACTGAAGATTCCCGAAAGGATGAAAACTAGTGTTATTTAATTATTATAGTAAAAAAAAATAATTATATATATATGTGTATATATATATATATGTGTGTATATATATATATATATATATATATATATATATATATATATATATATATATATATATATATATATATATACCGATTTAGGGAAGTATTAATTTATTTCTTATTCCATTTAATTTGGAAAAAAAAATCACAAAACACTTCTTTTTTTTTTTATTTAAATATTTTCCTATTCGATTCTTTGGAATGAAGTTGGCAATGAAGTCAACATTTTGGTAGCCATTAAAGAGTCATTTTTCTAAAATCCTTCCTTTTTTTTTCCCCCTCATTTTTTTTATCCGTCTTATCACTTTATGAGAAATTATTGAACAGGAATCATTTTAATTGATCAGATATTTTTATTTCATGTAGCGATGTTTTATTTTATCGTTATTTAAAAGAGAAAAGAAAAAGAAAACGAGCAGCTTTTATGCCATTAACCTTCAGAAGAAAATCCATGCTCATGTTTAAAATAAAACAGCAAAAACAGTTGCTGTACTTTTAAATAATTTTTTTCTTTAACGTTTAAAGCTGTCTTCCCAGAGAATTGAATAAATGATCAATTATTGATTTTCATTTACTCACATACATACAAGCAGCTGCATATATATATATATATATATATATATATATATATATATATATATATATATATATATATATAAAAGTAATTTTTTGTGTGTGTGAGTTCCTTCCTCATAGATTCCGAAATGGCTGAGCCTATCTTTTGCGAATTTCACGCAAAGGTAATTTATGTCTGGCAGTGTTCTTAGATATGTTTTATACAGAAATTCATTTGATAAGTATCGAAAACCGGAAAAAAAAAACAATCTTAAAAATAGTCTTTCTCTCATATAGATAAAAAAGAATTTATACAGGAGAATATTTTATGTTACACCGGCCAAAGGAAATAATAAAATCTCAACAAATCATTTCTTCTTAATAAAAAAACATTCATTGTCATTTGAAGATATAGCTCAGTGGTAGAGCATTCAACTACAGATCGAATGATCTCCTGCGCAAGCCCGGGTGTACCTCACCGTTCTATTTTAAGTTTTTCTTATTAATGAATTCAATTTGCGATAAAAGAAGAGGAACCATTTAAAATCTCTGCAAATCATTTCTTTGTTTGCATATTTTAAAACTAAACATTAATCAGAAGTGACTTTTCCAGGGTATTCATCATTAAAACCAAAAATCAGCTGACGTGATATTGTAAACAAATACAGCGGAGAAAATTATTGTAATGGTTGTAGCTAGTCGATTGTTTTTTGTGAAAGTTTGGCAAGGGGTGACTATAGATTGGAGCTCAGACGAGCACTTGCCATAAAAATAATGATAGAGCAGAGACAGATTTGCAACGTCTCTTCTGTATGAAAAGAGGTTGCATGGAAGAGAAAAGAGCATTACTTACTAGATTTCGAAGCCGGTTTTGAACTCTATCAAGGCAGCGATCTTGGCAACAGATTTGAAGTATGTGTTCCATTTCACATCAGGCGTGAAGGTCAGTCCCAGAAGTTTGTCAAGACGTAGTGCTTCCCCAAGACGAGAGCCATTCATTTTAAATGAGGCATGATAGAGGTCAGAGCGATTATGATGAAAAGAAAGAATCTTAGATGCACTAAAATTAACCAGTCACCTTTTTCCCTATTGCATCATGTGGTCAAGATCAGAAGAGAGAGCATCAAAAAGGTCTTGGTCATTGCCGGCCTTTGAGATGTTGCCATAGATTATAGTGTTGTCTGCATAAAGGTCTATGAATGATCTTAGAATGTGATTTGGGAGATCATTGATGAAGATCAGAAAGAGTTGAGGTCAGGAGGATTCCAGTATTGATACTATGAACTTCTGCTTTCTGCACATTGACAATTACTTATAAGCCTATCAAAGAGAAAGAATTTTATAATTGAGAAGACATTTCCAGCTATTCTGTAGGTGGCAATCTTGTGAAGTAGACCTTTGTGCCATACCCCATCAAAAGACATTGATATGTCAAGAGTTATTGCTCTAGAAACGAAGCCCACATCGAGAGATTCACTAATCCTGTGTGATATTACTTTTATTCCAGCATGGTTTCTATATATACTATTTATTCAAAGGAAATCTACATTTGCATCTTTAACCCCAATTTTGACCCCTTAACATTTATTTTTTGGGGCTCAAATCAAATTAAAAAGTATGATCCATGTCCAAGTAACCTACATTTAAAAGTTCAAATGTTTAGACCCAAAATTGGCGGAGGAGTTTGATAGATTCCATGAACAAAGCTTCTTTCTTAGAACTGCACGCCTGTGGAACTCTGTTCCGCTTGCCTGTTTCCTTCCTGACTTCAACCTGGATGTCTTCAAGTCCAACACAAACAAATTCCTGATGAACCGCCCCCCTAAGTAATGACACCTTATCAATTCTCTAATACTATTGCTACACTATCCCATTGATTACTGTACACACAATAACTCTTATCCCCGAGTGGCCATTGGGCCTTGATAAGTGGTGAACTCCATGTAAAAAAAAAAAAAAAAAAAAAAAAAAAAAAAAACAGGGTCAATCGTTGAACTTTGACTCGTTGACAGCCAAATTTCTGGCCGAAAATTGATTATAAAGTACTCCTTATGTCAAATCTCGAGTCTCTAGACCGAAAACTGACAAAATTATTTGGTAGGGAAATGTACACACACACACACACACACACACACACACACACACTTTCACTTATATATATACACTTGTGCCCGATATTATTCATACCCCCCTTGAAAATTGAGTTTATTAGGTGTAACTTTTGTAAGAATTTATTGTTTACGTCCATATTGATACATATTCTTAATAAACCTCTTCTGATCATTTTCGTCATTTTAAAATCTCGGGATACTTGTAATAAAAGAAATATACAGCTATTTATAAAATCTGCAATGTTCAAAAATAATCATACCCCCTTATTTTTTCAGTATTAATCGAGTTTCTGACTGTTTGTTTTCTGTTTGATTCTTATTTTGAATGCTTTTATACAACCTTTGATTAATTTCATTTCGTTTTTTGCATTTTTCAGAAATTAAAATGATATCAACTGAAAACCAATAAAAGAATAAAAATTATTAGAATGAGGAAGAAAAAAGAGCTTAGTAATGATCTTAGGACTAAGATTGTTAATTCATATAAGGATGGTTTAGGTTACAAGTCAATTTCCAAGAAATTTGAGGTCCCTACAGCAACAGTACAGAGCATCATCAAAAAATTCCAGAGCCACCACACAACAAACAACTTGATTGGTAGAGGAAGGAAAAGGAAACCGTCTGCTAGAGCCACCAGGAATATTGTAAGAAGTGTTAATGCAAATCCAACCACCACTAATAAGGACATTTTAGAAAATCTGGAGTCTTCTGGCATAAAAATATCAAGGCAAACATTGCAAAGGACTCTGCATGAAAATGGTCTGAAAGGAAGAAGACCAAGAAGGACTCCATTGCACACCGGAAAACACCTTGCAGCACGTCTAAAGTTTGCTAGGACCCATGTGAATTCTCCAGAGTCCGTTTTCTCAAGTATTTTGTGGACTGACGAAACAAAAATTGAATTGTTTGGCCATATGGATGCTTCCTACGTTTGAAGGAAGAAAGGAGAAGCTTACAACCTAAAGAACACCATACCCACGGTGAAACATGGTGGTGGTAGCCTAATGTTTTGGGCTCCTTTTCGGCTAGTGGTCCAGGTAGTTTGGTCAAGATAGATGGAACCATGAAGAAGGAGCAATATTTGGAGATACTCCAGAAAAACATTAGACAGGATGCGGAGAAGCTCCATTTAGGACCAAACTGGGTCCTTCAACAGGATAATGATCCAAAACATACTGCCAAAATAGTCAAGAAATGGTTTGAGGATAATCAAATTAATGTTTTGGAATGGCCTAGCCAGAGTCCCGACCTGAACCCTATCGAAAACCTCTGGCACATATTGAAAACTGAGGTTAAAAAGCGGAAACCTAGAAATTTGAGGGATTTGGAGAACTACTGCATTGAAGAATGGTCAAAAATCAGTGTTGATACTTATAAAAACCTTGTTGATAAATATCCCAAACGGTTACAGGCAGTTATTAAGAATAAAGGGCATGCTATTGATTATTAGTAAGAGAGGTATGAATAATTTTGAACTAGTGCCATTATTGTTTTTCTTTGTATAATGTTTCAAACTTGCATAATTTATTTATTTGTTGAGTTTAAATTAAATGCTTATGCTTGATTTATTGTTTGAAATCCCTTTAATATTGTCTACCTTCTGGTTTGAGCAATATTCTTAGAGAAATCTCAAAGATCCGAGGGGTATGAATAATATCGGGCACAAGTGTATATATATAATTATTATTACTATAATAATTTTTTAAATATTTATATATATATATATATATATATATATATATATATATATATATATATATATATATATATATATATATATATATAAATTATTACGTTACTAGCCCGTAGAACTTAATTCGATAGAAGTCTCTTGTACAGAATCTTATCACTCTACGAAATTGGCAGTATCTCCTCATATTCTCGTAACATATTAATAACAAACATACCAAATACGAGCCAAATACGGGTCGAACAAAAAAACAAACCAAAAAAAAAACAATATATATTTTTTGATTATTCGAAATGATTACTTGAGTCTTAAAAGTAAATGTCCGAACAAATTAACTCAATTGTTCATCAAGGATGAGAAGGGTTTGAAAGAGGATGGAATAATAAACACAAGATACATAAAATATCCAAAAGTAATATTATCCAATTTCAAAGATTCTCTGAAGCTCAATACGTGGCTGTAGTAGTCCAGATACAATGCAACCTTTGGCTCACATACCCTTCGGCAACAAAAAAACATTGACTTTTTTTCCAGTAAATATTTCTATAGTTTTCCTACAACGAACGGAAGATGAATTCGCTTACTTTACGTGAAGTAAACACATCTTTCACATCCCACTGCAACACAGCCATTCCTCTTTTCTGGCCCTGTGTCATACAGTGATAGTTCCTTTGCATCCATGTGCAAGGTGGGCGAATCTGCTTTTAGTTCGCTCCTTTTCTGTTACATATAAAAGTGTGTGGGTTGCCTCGCCCCTTTCTGTGATAGTTTTTTTTTCATTTATACATATACGTTTCTATACATCTCGGCTTGCATCCACCTTTTTCTGATACATAGGGAAATTTGTGGACGGCTTCAAGCCTTTTCATCATAATGTTAAGTATATATGCGTTATATAATATATATATATATATTGGTGTGCGTTCAAGCATAGTTGTTTTTTTAGTGGTCTGCCCGTTTCTGCTACATAGAGAATTTTGTAAGCTACCTCACTCATTTCTGTGCAATTAACTTTCTATGACTAAAACCCTGGCACAGCGATTTCTCATATTTTCACCATGGATTCATATTGTGGATGATTTTCCCTACATTCACCAAACTTGATTTTCTTGATTTCTGCTTGCATTGCCTTTGGGAGGATGGTCGGCGTCAGTAGAGAAAAACATACATAACGCGACAGTAACAGATAGTGCTGCCAGTCTGTCTTGAGTTCTAAAGCGTGGGCATTCAGAAGATGGTGGTCGCTATCTATTTGGAAAATATAAAAAAAGGGGGTGGATTTATTTATACTTTTCTGCATTTGAACCTCACCATGAGCTCCTTTCACTATTTATATCTAATAAATAAAAGGCACTATGTTTGTTTGTCTGTCTGTCAGTCTCCGTATCTTCAAATTTTATCTCTTCCGAAACTAAAAATTTCAGAGTGGTGCTATGGGCCTCAAATGATTGGATTTTTGTATGGACCGTTTTTTTTTTATGGATCTTTAGCCAGTTAAAATAGTTTTAAGGGACAAGAATGGATCAAAATTTAAAAAAATCGTTATACATTTTGTACATTCATTTTAGTTTATTTTTAATTTTTAATCAGTTTATATGCAGGTCACGTTGGTACAGTGGTAACGTCACCAGCTTTGAATGCTACAGTTTTGCTTTCAGTTTCAGTTTTAGCTGATGGCACCAAAATATGTTTTTTTTTACTTTGGAAATCACGACTATAATAATATATATGAAATTTGGACGAATTAAAATAACATATTTAAGCATATTTTACTGCTAGGTAAAGCCGGGTGCTCCCTCACTAGTGTGTGTGTATATATATATATATATATATATATATATATATATATATATATATTATATATATATATATATATATATATATATATATCCTTAAAATCAATGCATAAAATATTATATTTTCGTCATAACATTTTATGTGGATACATTAAATATAAATATATATAAAACAGAGAAAATTGCATGCCTACTAGACATCTTCTCAGAAGTCTTTGGTTTCTCTGTATAAAGGTTTGCATTAGAAGAAATCCCTAACTAAATATAACAAAAAAAAACATGTTCTGCTGTCTCAAGACATCCAACACTTCCTCTGAATTGTGAACAGAGGTGGGGGATGCACCTTCTCCATAATCCAGGGAAGTTTTTAATAAAAAGTAAAAAGTCATAGACAATGTGAAACTCAGAAGACTTGAGGCAAGATTCTGCTTAGATTATTCTACATTATTGACGGTGTCTCATTCACAAGGCTTCCACAGGAGATTGATTTGAAAACCTTTATTTATATAAGCTCAAAAACGTGACGTCATTCCTCATTGTCCTTATTTGACACTGTTTTTGTTTACCGTTTGACCTGTTTCCCCTTTGCGTCATTGCATCACCCATCTTTTATTCAATCCTGGGAATAATTGTTTTACAGACCTGGATTATCATTGTGCACTCAATGTGACCCTTGTTAAAATCCAGACTAGCTAACTTGACCGCTTTTGACGTAGGCTTTCTAATATATTACATGTGTAAAAGGGCCTCTTTTTCTATTTTTTAAAAATAATAACACTGTGTAATTAGTCTTACTTGCTTTGTGCTTTATTACTTCCTCTGCACATTCTTTGGCTTGTGCTGACGATATTTATTTACATGCAGTTGGTCTATTGTATTTTGCTATCTTGTCATAGGAGAACATATTTTCTCCTATGATTGGATTAAGAAATATATAAATATTTCTTATAATATATAAATATGTTTATTGATATATTAATTAAAACATAAAGACGTTTCTAGAATGTTGTTATTCATACAAATAAATAATAATCGGCGTCTATAAATATAAAAAGGCGTAGAACGCCTTTTTGTTCTTTTTTTGAGTCTCTAGAAGGTTCCAGGAAGTTCCTTTTAAAACTCATATAAAAGAAACGCTATTTGTGGGTAAAGTCAGTTCGTGACATATTTTGGGATGCAAAAAGGAGGCAACCAACGTCCGAATTCCGGCTTCCACATAAGGCCGTAAAAGCAAAAACCTCACTGAAGAAACTGGCTGTCGGGATTCTGGTAAAGTTTTTATTTATTCTTTGAGTTTGTTGACCGAAACACATATGCATATAAAAATACATTAAACAAACTATTTCAAAACAATACATTAAGAATTACGATCTTTATGATCTAAGGGAGACAATTTATTAGCGAGTTGTCGCCCTTCAAACATGATAATCTTTTCTTTTGTTTTTCTTATTAATTTATTTTTAAATAAATTTCTTTTTCGTTAAATCTTTTCTTTTGTTTTAATTTGTGGGTGCTGATAAATCCCTAGACCATACGAGCTATGATCGGCACACATATGTAATAATCTGAAATAAAAGTTAACTCTCATAGAATTAACTGACTTAGTCTCTCATGTTGGCTATCAAAGAAGCCCCTGCCAGTCATTACACTTAGACCTTTCTTACGTTCCCTATGACTTTTATAATTATTTGGTGTCAGTTTTTTTTTTCACAATTCTGTGGCAATACATGACCCAGGTATTTATTTTATCTGTCATAATAGTTTATTTATCCCATATATTAAAATAACCTAACCATTTGATTATGACCCCACTGCTTTATGGGTATCTCTGTGAAGAGAAAAGCTTAGAGGAGTAAAATTAGAAATGAAATCCAAAGTGAAATCTTTAAGGTGATTTGATATCAGAATTATTTCTTTCTAGCAACTTCTGCAGCCAAGCTGATACTAAATGTATTACCCAACTCTCCTTTGACCCACATCAGCTAAGAGGGGAATCTTGCAGCTCAGGATCTTCATGAAAATTGCCCAGACTTGCTCCTTGCCTCTTGATACAGAATAAGTTTGCACAGTCACATCTGAGGTGCAGAACTCCATTGTTTTTTGAGACATGCAGATGGCAACAATGTGAAAATAAGAGTGTACTATAACACAGCTTGTATGTGTTAGATGTTTCCAATAACCAATGTATATGTTTCAATGACTTCCCAGACCCCTCCGGGGCCCGAGCGACAAGATCAAAGTGTAGTATCTGTTCCGACAGATACTGCAAGCAAAGACCAGATGTGGGGGCAACCCCACATACCTGACCTTTAACCAGCTCCCATTTCCCACCTCTCGGGAGCTGGTCCCCTTTTTCCCTTCCCCCTCTCTTCACTCCTCACATTAAAAATTGGCCTTGTGCCTAATTTGCTCGGTGGGGGAGCAAATAAATACCCACACGCATATCTGTATTACATTTCTCTTAGTCTGTGTCTCTGTTCCACTTTTTCTCAGAAACTACTAAGTCGATCTGGCTGAAATTTTGTGTAGAATTTATGAGAAGGTGCAGCGAACTAAGTATCATGGTATCCATTCGATGAAGAGTTAGATATTAATAGGGATTAATACCACAATTACTTTAGAAGTTTTCTCAGAAACTACTAGACTGATCTGGCTGAAATTTTGTGTGGATCTTTGATATTATAAGGTACAGTGAAATAAATATGATATCTATTCGATGCAGAGTTAACGATTAATATGAATTAATAGTGATTAATATTTAATGCAAAAAATGATACAATAGATGTACAATGTGACGCCATTTTCTTAAGAGAATTTAAGTTGAATCTTTTTTGCTACATATAAGTTTAAAATCACATTTTCTTTGAAGTGTTACACTAAAGTCTAGTAGAACATAACCCCAAAGTTGATTGCCATTAATTTTCCAAACATCCTGTACACACACTCATACATGTATATACAAAACAAATATACACTTAAACATTCACTCATACTTACACAAATAGATTATATTTTAAGATGGCACTCCTTGTCTAGGCCCAAAGATAACTCGAGGATAAGGGTTAATGAATGTCAGGTTAATAGTTAGACAAGACTGATGGTTGATAATGATGGTGGGAGGGGGGGGAGAATTTGATTATTTAAGAAAGCAGCTCAATAAGAATTTATTTACATTGGACTTGAAAACAACTATGTTGTAGTCAATTGGGAAGGCAGAAAGAAATTTTACTCATGGAAGTTTTGTTTGGTTTTAAGCAGAGAGACTGAGAGAGAGACTTTTGATAGTAGTTGTTGTTAGACAAGGTTTTGTTGTGAATGTTTTACAGATGGGGGGATAGATTGAAGCTCAAATTATGCGTCCTGAAAATAATTACAGAGTAGAGAAAGACTAGCAACATATCTTTTGCGAGGAAGAGGTGGTAAGGAGAAATAAAGGGCATCATCCGCTAGATTTCAAAGTTATTTTGTAGTCTGTGAAAGTAAGAAAGATGCAACAACAGTTCTCCATCTTTGGATGTATTTGGCTCTTGTACAGGTAAAGGATTGTGTCAGGATTGAGATCCCTTCTGGAGCGGTAGAATGATCCAACTATTTTTCCACACAGATACATACACATGTGTATACCTGGTGCTGCATTGACTTTGGGTGAGTTGAGTTGGCTGCCTTCGAAGGAGGAAGTTTCTAGGTAATATTAAATACACAAGCGGTCCCAAGTTGCATACATATCTTGGTCATTGTCATCCTCCCATATACATCTGGTATTTGCAAATAGTCACCCATCTGTTACTAACTAGGTTTGGTGTCACTTAACTTCAGTAATCTAATGAGCACCAGTGTGTTTATATGATTGTTTATATGATTGTTGTGTTAAACCTACATAAATAGAAGCTTAATATAAAAAAAAAAAAATGAGGAATCTTACTATTAAAGCCATTAAACTTTTTATATATGTAGTGTCCAATTTGACTAATAAATATGACATAAACATTCTTTACTTTGTCATCTTTTAAAGATTTTTATGTGATTTGATGTCTTGGAATGGCTTTTATATTTTTGTCTAGCATTTCGTTTCTGTACTGAGTTTAATTATCATTAAGTGCGCTATAAACTGGTGACCTTTGCACCAATGTAAACCAAACAGTTATTATGAAACCGAATAAAGATGATAGTCTGCTTTGCAAGCAAGATTTTTGCATGATTTTTTTTTTTCAACACAATTTTTATTCTCAGTACATAATTTTTTTTTATAGTTTTGCATCAATTTGTAAGTTTTCTTTATGGAAATCACTCCAGACAAAGCGTGAAGCCACTTAATGTAAGCAGCTAACAAGAATTATTATTTGGATAGTGGTGATTATGTGGAAAAAGAAATTCAGGAGCACAAAACAGTATCATTCCCATCTTTGTAGCTCTTCAGTTTTTTGAGTAAAAAAAAAATAGGAAACTTTACCTTTGGAAGAACCCCTGTGTAATGTTTGAAAATGAAATTGTAATGTGATAAATAATGTTTGAAAATGAAATTGTAATGTGATAAATAATGTTTGAAAATGAAATTGTAATGTGATAAATAGCAAATTATTGTTAAATTCGTATCATTTGGATTCATTGGACTACTGTTCTCATCTTGACTGTGATTTTCGCAACATTTCGATCGATGTAACCTCCGACCTTCCTCAGGTGTATCTTGTCGAACTTGGGAATGTTTCTGTCAAACTCAGGAATTTTAACATAATTTCAAGTGGAACCCTTTATTTATTTCACGGAGGTAGCATGCTCTTGTTCCATCAGCCATGGCTGGATATAGGTCCTAAGTAATTCACAATTGTATTTTTCAGTTGCCCACACTAAGGATTGAACCTTCAACCTTCAGGAGAATATGACTTTTTACAATTGATTTTTCCAAGAACTCTAACCACTGTGTCATGGGTCCTGGCATTGAAAATCACACTCAAGATGAGAACAATAGTCCGATAAATCCAAATAATACGAATAATCTATCCTCATCTCAAAAATTCAGAAACGTCATTGTTAAATTCTTTCAACAAATTAAATTTTTGATTACAGTTATATAAACACTAAAAACTAAATCTATAAATATAAAAGCAAAAATGTATGTATGTGTGTATCTGTGTTCGCTGTTTCTGTATATCTACAAAAGGCTTTTTCAGAGAAGCGGTCAGTCGGTTCACAATTTCTTAAAACTTTTTATATCACATATAAATCATAATATCTCTGAGTTAAAAACGGAGCTCGCCTGTCTATTTGATTTGCTCGACTTCGGAAAGATAAATATTCAACATTTGTCGCTCGCCGCATGTGGATTAGGCTTTTTTCTATAATAAAAGTGACACTAATTCTGATGGTATTTTTCCGGTCTCGGTCACCGGAAATGTCCGAAAGCAATTAGCTTTACTCAATGTGGAAATATTATTTCCTTATATCAGAAGATAGTTGCTATTCAATTTCGACAAGTGGAGCTGTTTCCCCCTACCCCCAACATCTTGAAAAAAAAAAGCGTTCCGCACTAAATAATACCCCGCGGTCAAAAGTTGACCTCATTAAGTCATTAAAACGTGCACCTGCTAATTTAAACGTCAGCAAGCTCTAATGGCAGTCTGAATTTAAAATTTAAAAATGTTGTTATCGGTAAAAAAACATTTACCCCTCACACAAGCTAAACTATGAACTTCTATGCTATGACAATGTTACCAAAGTTATTAGCACATTAAAAATAGTTAGATACGATAGTTAAACGAAAAATAACAAGCCAAAAATGTGAAGTAAAAAAAAAATACGCTTACAAAAAATATTAACGATCGAAGTTTTTACAAAAAAAACCCAGCCAGACGCCATTTTCTTTTTTAGTAACAGTCTTTAGAGTAAGGAAGACGAAGTGAGAAAGAGAGAGAAAGAGAGAGACACGCACACATACACACAAACGCAAACAGAGAGAGAGAGAGACAGAGAGAGAGAGAGACGGATAGGGAGAGATATCTAGACAGGAAACGAAATACGTAATTTAATAAACGCTAATGTGAAGTAAAACAAAAAAAATAAAATACTGTTACGTCATCTCGTAACGCTCCCGCGATGACCTCATTTAGTGGCTATCTGTCAATCAAACCTCTTTCACTCGCTTTATAAGCCTTATTTTAATACTATAATCAATTCCTCTTACTCTTGGCCTAGACAGTTAAGTGGTTGGAGTTTGACGAAAATTCACAAACTCAGTATCATATTGAAGCTCCATCCTTCGCTCGAAAAATATCGAAAAATTAGCCAAAAACGTTCATTTTCTCACCCCGAAATCGACAATTTTCAACAGGAGAGGGTCAACAAAAATGGTCTTCTCATGACGACGACCGGTTCTAAGCATGCGTCAGATGACGTCATGACCTGATTTACTATAAATAGTTAAAAAACTGACTAAATTTCATGTACATCGCTTTAGGTCAGTTGGTTAACGTGTTGGTTTATTATCTAAACGTTTTGGGTTCGAATCGTGGTGTGAGATGTCTTTTTTTTTTTAATTTTAATATGGAAACAGGCTTATTTAAGCCATTTTTCATGTGTTCGTTTTTCTGTTTTCAACATCGTTCGTTTACCTTACGTTATTTTTTTTTGTTTTTTTTATGTTTTGATTACCCCCCCCCCACTTAAGTTTTAACGTTGTTTTCTTTTTTTACTTCGCTTATAACAAACAAACCTACGTCATCGTCGTTGTCGTAACGCTCGACGACTTTTGTGTGTGCACCTGTCAATTTGGTTCTTATTTAAATAAATTCAAACATCTTTCAGTAACTCATTCTGGCTGGCCGATTTTATTTTCAAACTTCGCCTCAGGGCTTCGGGTTCGATCCTACCAACTTTTAACCCCCCACCGGTTTCTTTTTTATTTAACACCACACACACCTCCAAACACCCGGGCAATGCTAGGTACCCCCCGCTAGTAATAAATAAGGGCAAGCACTATTATTCAAAATAGGAAAATGTCCAACATCAATAACATTTCAAGAATTCAACAACATTAAATAATAGATTATTGATAATAATAATAGATTTAATAGATTAGAATCATTATTATTAAAACAATAACAAAACATTAACAAGAAAAATCGGAGGCAAATCTGATGAATTGGATAAAAGTTTGTGTGCAAGAAATGGTGATGAATAAAAACTCAGATGTGGCAAAAATATATTTGGATGGCCTGGTTATTGAGGTTGTTTAGAAGTTTTGTTATCTTGATGACCCTAGATCACAGAGATGAGCAAGTGCTAGTGTGATTGCAAGGGATATATGAGGTAAATTCAGGGAAATTCTGTCATTACTAACCAGCATAGCGTTACCACTATTGACGAAGGGAACAATCAAGTAGGCATATGTATGTGGTGTGATGATGTATGGAAGTGAAATCTAGCCAGTGTAGGTTGAGGACATGTGTTGCATGGAGAGAAATTATATGTAAATGATGCGATGGATATGTAATGTGATTTTTAAAGACATACTTAGATATGAAAACTTGAGAGGAAACTCAGATTTGGATAGTATAGAGAGATGTATGCAGATTAGGAAGCTTTGTTTGTATGGTCACATTGAAAGAATGGATAAGAGTTCTTAGATACAGGGTAGGGCAGAAATGACAGGTGTGTTTGAAAGTGCTATTAAAATTATTATTAAAATAATGGAAACAGTGTTAGAAAGCGGGGTTGGGGCAGAAAAGGTTTTGCACCAACATATTTTTTCCTCTGTAGACATTCCTGGAATCACGCCGGAAAGATCTTACTGAGAACATAAAACTAACATTTTGGTAATTTTTAAATTTTTTTATAGGTTTAAAATTGTTGTAATTAATTGGTGCAAAATTCACTAGGTGTTTCCGTTATATTGTCCAACTCCTGTAATAGCGATTTCAAAAACACCTGTTATTTCTGCTCCACCCTGTACAAACAGGGTCAGCTCACAGGGGAAGGTCAAATGAAATATGAAAAAAAGGGGTCGGGACGGGCTTAAAAGAAAAAAGGATAAATAATGACTTTGTCAGAGATAGTTTAGTTTGGAAGTCAATTTCTCAAAAACTATTCAACACATGTCAGCATGTAAAACAGATCATAAATCAAATATAATGATGTAAAACAGATCATAAATCAAATATAATGATGTAAAACAGATCATAAATCAAATATAATGATGTAAAACATATCATAAATCAAATATAATGATGTAAAACAGATCATAAATCAAATATAATGATGTAAAACAGATCATAAACAAAATATGATGATGTAAATCAGATCATAAACAAAATATGATGATGTAAAACAGATCATAAATACAAATATAATGATGTAAAACAGATAATAAATCAAATATAATGATGTAAAACAGATCATAAATCAAATATAATAATGTAAAACAGATCATAAATACAAATATAATGATGTAAAACAGATCATAAACCAAATATAATGATGTAAAACAGATCATAAATCAAATATAATAATGTAAAACAGATCATAAATCAAATATAATGATGTAAAACAGATCATAAACCAAATATAATGATGTAAAACAGATCATAAACCAAATATAATGATGTAAAACAGATCATAAACCAAATATGATGATGTAACACAGATCATAAACAAAATATGATGATGTAAAACAGATCATAAAAAAATATGATGATGTAAAACAGATCATAAAAAAATATGATGGTGTAAAACAGATCATAAACAAAATATGATGATGTAAAACAGATCATAAAAATATGATGATGTAAAACAGATCATAAGTCAAATATAATGATCTAAAACAGACTATAAATCAAATATAATGATGTAAAACAGATCATAAATCAAATATAATGATGTAAAACATCATAAATCAAATATAATGATGTAAAACAGATCATAAATAAATATAATGTAAAACAGATCATAAATCAAATATAATGATGTAAAACAGATCATAAATAAATATAATGTAAAACAGATCATAAATCAAATATGATGTAAAAACAGATCATAAATCAAATATAATAATGTAAAACAGATCATAAATCAAATATGATGTAAAAACAGATCATAAACCAAATATAATAATGTAAAACAGATCATAAACCAAATATAATGATGTAAAACAGATCATAAACCAAATATAATGATGTAAAACGGATCATAAATCAAATATAATGGTGTAAAACGGATCATAAACCAAATATAATGATGTAAAAAAGATCATAAATCAAATATAATGGTGTAAAACAGATTATAAACCAAATTTAATGGTGTAAAACGGATCATAAACCAAATATAATGATGTAAAACAGATCATAAACAAAATATGATGATGTTAAACAGATCATAAATCAAATATAATGATGTAAAACAGATCATAAACAAAATATGATGATGTTAAACAGATCATAAATCAAATATAATGATGTAAAACAGATTATAAACCAAATATAATGATGTAAAACAGATCATAAACAAAATATGATGATGTTAAACAGATCATAAATCAAATATAATGATGTAAAACAGATTATAAACCAAATATAATGATGTAAAACAGATCATAAACAAAATATGATGATGTAAAACAGATTATAAACCAAATATAATGATGTAAAACAGATCATAAACAAAATATGATGATGTTAAACAGATCATAAATCAAATATAATGATGTAAAACAGATCATAAACAAAATATAATGATGTAAAACAGATTATAAACCAAATATAATGATGTAAAACAGATCATAAACAAAATATGATGATGTTAAACAGATCATAAATCAAATATAATGATGTAAAACAGATCATAAACAAAATATAATGATGTAAAACAGATTATAAACCAAATATAATGATGTAAAACAGATTATAAACCAAATATAATGATGTAAAACAAATCATAAACCAAATATAATGACAGCTAAAGATTTGGTTAGTTTGAATATCTAAAATACATCCAACATATGCCAGCATGTAAAATAGACGTGAAACCATATATCATGATGATAATATAGATGACACTACTACTACTACTACTACTACTACTACTACTACTACTACTATGTCATTGCTGATATTTTTAATTAATTCTTTTATGAAATATTCTAAAAATATTTGCTTCTTTAGCATTTATTTTCTGAGGTTCAAAACATAACAAAATGAAATATCAAAA
Organism: Euprymna scolopes; assembly: GCF_053919585.1. NCBI lineage: Eukaryota > Metazoa > Mollusca > Cephalopoda > Sepiida > Sepiolidae > Euprymna > Euprymna scolopes. The sequence goes on from NC_136495.1 coordinate 25,407,837, forward strand.
TATGAATAACAAAGTTATTATTTGGAAGTTTTCTTAATTGAATGTAATGGCCATATTGGAATTTTACATTTTGGAGAAAATTTTTACAGTTGAGTTTCATGGTCATCCAGATAATACATAATACGACCTGAAAGAAAATGACCAAACAAATAAAAGAACTTAATAAATGCATGGTTACCAGAATATATTGAGGCTTTGTTTAATATTTAATTTCAATGAACTTTTAATTCATATCCAAATTGTATGGTAAATTGTATTGGATATGAATTTAAATATCCTTTTCATTTTGGACAAATATATAATTTCCCTTACTCTATGATTTAAAAACTTCAATAGCTTTTGATTATGGTGTCCTATTTTTATTGTATTTAGCAAATTAGGTATAAACCATTATAATTTGCTTATATTTTCTCCTCTAAGGAGATGGGTAGACATCGAAAACCTATAGGTTAAGCAGATATACTTATTGAAATGTATTCCTTTGTGTTGCATATAATAAAAATTATAGTTTGAAATTTAACAATTGTACATCATAAATTTCAAATGACTAAATTATGATATATATATATATATATATGATAAATATTGATATTGTGTGTATATATATATAATAAATGTTGATATTATATATATATATATATATATATATATATATATATACATGTATATTTAGTGGAAATGGAAATTAATAAAAACTGAAGAAAGTGCTCAATACTGTTGTAGAGCAAATATGCGTTTAATTTTTTATTACTGTATCTTTCTGTAAAGTTACATTATTGTTTCATCTACTCGGCCGTTTTTTTGGACGTGTGTAGCTTCCTCAGACTTTTACAGAAATGTTCGCTATTTTGGGATGAAAGAGTGAATGAGGTCAGCGGGCGTGTGAGGGGGCGGAAGAAAGAGAGTAAGGAAACAAGGGAGGAAGGTGGGAGGGAGCGCTGACCTCTTTCACTCTTTCATCCCAAAATAGCGAACATTTCTGTAAAAGTCTGAGGAAGCTACAGATGGCCAAAAATACGGCAAGGTAGCTGAAACAATAATGTAACTTAACAGAAAGATACGGTAATAAAAAATAAAACGTATATATATATATATATATATATATATATATATATATATATATATGTGTGTGTGTGTGTATGTATATATATATATATATATGATAGTGATAACGTGTGTGTATATATATATGTGTGTGTGTGTATGTATATATATATATATATAT
>NC_136495.1:25419882-25522382 GCF_053919585.1 Euprymna scolopes
TTTTAGGGCTAATAAAAACACTCCATTTTTGGGACTATTTTACCATATTTGTCAAAAAATTTCTACGTATGTCTATTTAGCAGTTTTGCATAGTGCTGAACTCAAATTTAAATATGTTAAGGCCTTGGGGACTTTTGAGGCGAAATGGGGAGAGGCAAATGATAGACTTAGTCAATTCTCTTTTTGCATGGTGCAGAACTCAAATTTACATATGTTAAGGCCTAAAACTGCACCGTTTGTTTATTTTCACCAGGATTTAACGTCCCCTGGGCTAATTGGGGTGAGGTGGGGGGTAAATGCTGAACTTAGTCATTTTTTTATGCCTCGTTCACTGGGGACCATGTATGCTTCACTTGTTCATCATATTGCTTGGTTTTTGACATTAGATGAATTTTTCACCATTTTCATTTGCCTTATATGAAGGCTCTATCTATAATATCTTTTGTTGTGGTGGAAGGTGTATATACTCTTGTGTGGTGTCTATATAATTAAGACATGGCCGTGATTATCTGTGTTTGTGTGTGTATTCAGTCGTGTGTGTGATATATATGGAGATCTTAAGACACGTACCATTTTTTCTCATTTCCTTGGTCGGTGCCCCACCACCCCCACCACACCCCCCTCGTGACAATTCATGCATCCTCCCAAAAATACAACTTGGATATTATTGTTAGAAACGGCCTTTATTTTGGATTCCCCTCGTTCCCCGGGAGGCCACTACATCACTGAATTGATTCAGACCTCTTTCTTCTTTTTCCATTTTCTCATCTTGAATCAAAATTTTTTCGTTTTCTGATTGACTGATTCTAGTCTGACTAAAGCACTCTCTCACTGTCTGACTGTGATTACTCCAAAACTCAAGTGTGACACCCTTATATATTGAGGTGTATTTTATTTGAGCTTATATATTAAGGTGTGTTTTTTATTTGAGCTGTCATCCCGTGAACTAGTTTGCTCTCAAAATGCTCTGACCTGCCTCATGAGCCCTGCTAGCATGCAGGTGCAATGCATCGTCAATGGAAGTCAATGAGTTTGAAGCCTGCCAGTCTTAACCTTTCGACTTCTCTGCACTTGTTTCATCAGCATAAATAGACCATTTATTTAGAAACAAGTCTATTTTCAAGTTATTAGTTTACAAATTAATACAGCACTTGAACACAAGCAAATTGGTTCAAGCTAGTACTGCATTTTTGACATACAACATATCAAGCATCTTTTTTTCAAGATAGGATCTAATATAAAATATATATATTGATATTATATATCTTTGATTTTATTTAGTAAAAAGAAATCTAACAGAGTACTCAATTATTTAATACTTAAGAGCATAATATTTATTTGTTTATGTTACTGAAAATCAAATCAAGATGGTACCATAAGTTGAGGGCAAAGTTTAATGTCTTGTTGGGTTTGTTGAAATTTATAAATAGGTTGTTATTGCTTTCTTTAACCATATTTTATTTTGGAGGAAGTTGCTTGTTTTTCTGGAAGAAAGTTCAGTTTTCTTTTTTTTTTTTTTTTAATATTCATTTATTTTATATTCGGTAATTGCTTAGGGTCGTACCATAGAAAACCTTATTATATTCACAGATTCTATCGCACAAAAGTAAAAATTATAAGAGGAGACTTGCTGGCACATGTTCCCCTATGTTAAGCTAAAACATCCTAATATAACTGGCAGGAATTTCCTGACATAAGATGGGAGCCCCTCATTTTGAATGGCGAGGGATTTGTGTGCCAATCAAATCACAAGAAACCTGTTACTAAGAGGAAAGGGCAACCCTAGGTGTCATAGGGGGAAAAAAGAAGAAAGTGACTTGTTTGGAACAAGGCGAGTGGGAAGGTAGCTTGAGGCAGGGAAGAGATCCTTGCCAACACAGTGTTGTATTCGATAACAAAAGCCACAACAAAAGAAAGAAAATTATTCGCTTCTCACAAAGACGCATGCATCGCATTTTGTTCTAAATTATTCAGAAAAATCGTGGAAAGAACAAATCCTTCTAAGCCCCCAAAATCAACAGAGATTAGACCCTTGCTGATTTTCTGGTGGGAGTTTAGTTCAAGAAAGTTCACCCTCCCAGGACTTGCCTTCTCTCTTTGAGAAGAGGTTAGTTTATTGCTAATCGCCTGAGGCGCCCTTACCAGGGAATGTCGACAGAGCTGCCCAGGCACATCTTGCAGGTCAAGTGCCCGTCCTCGAGGGCGCTGACTTCTCAATCCCAATTTCCGACCCTGGTGTCTAAGTTTTTGCAGTGGGAGAGAACTAAATATTTTAATTAATTACGAGTTCATCTCTTCAGTGAAAAGGAATTTTGCGTAGATCGAAGATCTCCGAGGAAATTGCCATTTCCTTCATGAATTCAACCTCACCATGTGTTACCAGCAACAAATCATTTTAACTCTCCCACAAGAAACTTACACAAGATATGTTCGAATTTTAATATCAACAGCAATAACAAAGAAAGAAGACGCTTTGTCTTATTAAATTTTGTTGCTTATGCATTTTTGGTATCACACTATTTTCAAATAAGTTTTTCAGGTTAAATTCAAGTTTCACGATATCTTTTTTTTTCTTTTTTATCAAATTGTTAGGTGGAAGCACAAAATGGTTACAAAACACCCTCCGCTCCTCATATTAAGAATGGCTTTCAAAATAATAACATTATTATTTCAGCACAGTACCAAAAATGCACAAGTACCACAAGAATATAATAATGTATTATATTAGTAATAATATTATGAACTTCGATTACAAGGGACTAAATCGAACTAGTAATAAGGTGCATAGACATTCTGTTTGTTTTTGTTTGTTTTATTTTGTATTTTGCATTAATAAATGCGTATTACTGTTCGTTAAGCCTGCCTCCTGCTTTATGTATCTTTGAGCGTTTTTAATACAGGGTGACCCAAAAAAACAACAAAGCTAAATGGAGGCCATCTAGAACATATGCTGTAAAACGGAGAAAAAAGGCCAAAGACCTTAGTGTCTTGATGTGATGTTTTTAATATAATAAACTAGTTATGACCAAAGTTTCATTTCATTCGTACAAAACACTAAGAAACTAGAGTTGGGGCCCGTTTTTTTATCCTTTTGCATTACACAAGAAAGATTATATTTTGCGTAGACCTGCTGACACAAGTCTTATTTATTTACCTCTCTGCGAGGACCAAAGGAAAACATAAATGAAATGAAAAACAACAAATATAACAACCTCCTCAAAAATCATGTTTTGTGAAATTAATAAATTGGAAAAATTCTAAGAAAGAGGTGCGTGTGTGTGTGTGGGGGGGGTAAAGTGTTTTTAAATATTTATTTTTTCTTATGTACTGGCTGGTTGCATTTCAGTGACCAGGGAACAGAATAAGTCCACAATCATATTTAAAAAAAAAAATATTATTTCGGCAAATCCCTACATTTTCTTCTTTACTGGTTTACCTACGTTTCGCAATCCATACCAAAAAAAAAAAAATATTGTCTTTGTTTTGTCTTCTTTTTTCTGACAAAAATCAATAATTTTTCAGGAGACTGAAGTATCTGTCCTTACTTGATGAAATTCATGCTGGCCTTAACCAATTTTCGTACGTTGTTGAATTTTACAGAATACTTAATTGGTGATTGCCAGTGTTTAAGAGTCTACTGAATATGCTGATGAAATGTCTATCTCAGCATGGCCCATAATTTGCAGAAGTACCGTTATTTTATATGAAAATAGATATTATTGCAAACTGACAAATCATAATTAATTTTTTTCTGTCATTTTTATTAAACAATAGAAATACATTTGTTTCATACTCATATTTTTTTGGTGCTGTCCTTTTTCAGAAGCCTGAAGAACTGGCCAAAGCTGTCATGTGTTTTTCCCTCTACATCCTAAAAGCTGGATCTCTGGCTCAGGGTAAGTTTAGGAATATCTTTCATGCTTTCTGTTTCTTTACTACCTTTCCTTCTCTTCTCCTCTAACTCTACTTTTTTCTTTCTTTTCTTCCTTTCTATTCCTTTAAAGCTATATTTGAATATTGAATAAAAGTGGAAATGGGAATCACATAAAACCAATTTCTACAATAACGACTGTTAAACCAGGTGCACGTGACCAATTAAAAAGTAAAATAATATTGAGTAACTGTAAACATTCACTGAGCTGCATGTTTTAATGGTGCATATGAATATCAGACGTTGCAGATGATAGATGTTCAGCCAAAGCAAAAAAGCGGGTGAGGGGTGGGGGCACCAAGAATTCAAAATATCTCTGGTTGAAGTTCAGCCACTCAAGAGATATTATTTTCTTTTAAATAAAATAAAGATCTCATTAAATAAGTTTCAGACTATGTGACAAAATTAATGTCTAAGATTACACTGGTCAACAAATTTTTATTTTTTTTCTTTGGCAGACCATCTAGGAGTGTTTTCTGGGGTTTTGAAGGTCGCTGATTACGAATATAACATTGGTTTTGCCAGATTGGCTCTAGTTTAGAAGATACTGATAGCCCCAAATAAGCCTAAACTGCTAAAATTCTCCCTGAAATACTTCAATATAGAAGCAGTAAATAATAATTTTCTGATATTATTGAATCATTATAATGATTATGTATATATTGAAGTATTTCAGGGAGAATTTTTATATAATTATTTATATAGGGAGAATTTTTATATAATTATATACCGTAATTACTTAATAACATGTTCCATAAATATAGTTGCAGTATAAATTAAACAGTCATTAAGAATTTTCTTTTTAATTCCACAGTTGAAAATGAGTTCCAGAGAGAAAATTAGTTCTTCTAGAAGATGTTGCAGATATGAACCGGATTTCTTTTGTTACATCTGTGGACAGTATATGATGGCACAACAAAAGAGGAATATTACAGACTTTGTCAAGAGGGCGTACAAAGCATACTTCGATATGATACTTGGGCCCCACATATGGTGTGCAAAACCTGTGTAGAAGGTATCCGCGGTTAAGCTTAAGTTGAAGTTTGCTGTACCAATGGTGTGGAGAGAGCCCAACAATCATTTTGATGACTGCTACTTCTGTCTCAATGACATGACGGGGTTTAACAAGCACAAGAAAGCAAATTGGCAGTATCCGAGCCTGGATTCTTCTATCCGTCCTGTTGCGCACTCTGAGGATCTACCTGTGCCTGTTTTCACCAGTTTGCGTGAAATCGATGAAACCGAAGAGATTCCAGCTGATCTTTCAATATCAAGTGATGATAGCTGTAGTGACTATGAAGAACCCTCAAATGGCCCTCAGCTTTTCAATCAATCTGAACTTAATGACCTAGTGCGAGACCTTTGTTTTGTCGAAGGAGCAGTCTGAAGTACTTGCATCACGACTCCAAGAGAAAAACATTCTTGATTCTGGCACAAAAGTAACATACTATAGGACAAGGGAAGGCAGCTTGATTCGTTTCTTTTCTAAAGAAGACGACTTGGTCTTTTGTAATGACGTTTCTGCACTTCTTAACTGCATGGGGGTCTCATCATATGACCCAGCAGATTGGCGTCTCTTCATAGATAGCTCGAAAGCAAGTCTAAAAATTGTACTTTTGCACAATGGCAATAAGTTTGCTCTTGTACCAATTGGCCATTCTACCAAGATGAAAGAAGAGTATGATGCTATCAAATTTGTTCTTGAAAAGCTGAATTACAACACTCATAAATGGCTGATTTGTGTGGACTTGAAAATGGTGAATTTTCTGCTTGGTCAGCAAAGTGGGTACACAAAGTATCCCTGCTTTCTTTGTTTGTGGGATAGCAGAGCAAGAATCCAGCACTGGAGAAGGGAGAACTGGCCAGAACGAGAAAGTCTCGAAGTCGGCACAGCCAACGTCATCAATGAGCCTTTGGTACCCAGGGATAGAATCATCTTCCCTCCATTGCACATAAAACTAGGGCTCATGAAGCAGTTTGTTAAGGCGTTGAACAAGGATGGGGATTGCTTCAAGTACATATGCAAGCAATTTCTAGGTCTTTCCATCGAAAAAGCTAAAGGTGGCATCTTCGATGGACCTCAGATTCGAACGCTCATGAGGGATTCTGACTTCACTAATCATATGAACACGGTTGAGTTAAATGCTTGGGTGTCCTTCACAGATGTAGTGACAAACTTTTTGGGAAATCACAAAGCTGACAATTACAAGCAATTGGTCCGTAAGATGCTTACTGCATACGGAAAACTAGGGGCAAATATGAGCATTAAAGTTGATTTCTTGTTTAGCCACCTCGACAGATTTCCTGGTAATCTTGGTGATTACAGTGAGGAGCAGGGAGAGAGATTCCATCAAGACATCAAAACAATGGAAGAGAGGTATCAAGGTAAATGGGATGAGCACATGATGGCAGACTACTGCTGGAACCTTTTGAGAGACTGCCCAAAAGTTGCTCACAAGCGAAAATCGTATAAACGTCAATTTTAGTTTTGTGAATAAAATATTGTTTTGTGTGTTCATTGTAACTAAGAATCTAGTGTATAATGCTTTGCATTAATTTATGATATATAACTGATTATGTAAATGTTTTTTTTCACTTGGAGAATTAAAATTCAGCAAATTTTTAGCAAATTTTTTGTATATCCTCGAAATCTAAGAAAAGTGTTCAGTTATAGGATAAATGAAATGATGTTATATCTAACCTAACTTGTTAGATTGTGTTGTGAAGGAACATAACTGGCTATACACCGGTTACAAACTGTATATATATATTGGACTGTTTGGCAGACAGCGGCAGACAGCGGCAGACAAGCAGTCGCAGTAAGACGGATACTCTTACGTGTTGATTATCAGACTTTCTTCCCCATACTTGTTACTATGTACTTCTATTTACCTTAGGCGAGCAGCCTTACGTTTCTGTATTATAAATAAACCCCATTACACATACCACTCGGTGTAACTCACGTTTGTCTTTATTTCCTAAGTATTTAGGAATATAACAATGGCGACGAAAGGATGTTCTTTCTCTTAACAGAGATAAATTACCGTACCAAGGACTGTGTACAATGCAAGGATTTTTTGTTTTACGAAAAAAACAAACTACACAAGGATTTTTGACCACGTGCGTCAATGAATTTAAAAATTTTTCCTACCTAAAGTAGCGAAAAGTACGGATTTTTCTTCGTAAAGAACTCACAAGAAATTATAGAAACATGTTCAAGGTAAAGTGGAATTTATATTTATTTTGACAAGTAAAAAAAAAAAAAAAAAAAAAAAAAAAATGGTCGCAAGTTGAATTCGAAACTACACTAAAGGATTACGAGTTTCGAAAGAAAAAATATAAATACAACGACTATTGTACCATTTTATGCCACGTGGGAACGGCAGCCATATATTTTTTTTTTTTTTGGAAAATTAATTGTTTGTTATTGCCTTTATATAAATAATTGGAACTATTTGTCGTGGGAAGTAAGAAATATTTTGTGTATGAACTTACGTTGTTGAAAAAAAAAAAAAAAAAAAAGAATTATTTTACAAAGCCTGTTGAATTACTATGGATGAACTTTGTTGAAACGTGTTGTGTCTGCATATTGCTACTAATTTACGATATACGTAAATTTACGATTTTTCTTTGGAATTATTGTGTAGAATTCGAAAAGACATTTTTGTACTAGAAGCTAACATGGAACAATTAGCAGAGTTAACTAAGGCTCTAGCCCTTAGCATCCAGGAACAGACAAAAATGACTCAACAATTTTTAGCGCAACAACAACAACAACAACAAATTCAACAACAACAGCTACAGCAACAGCTGCAACAACAACAAGAAAGAACACAAAAAAACTTTAGAGGCACAACAAGAACAAACAAACATACTACAACGACAAATGTCGACACAGCAAAAGAATTTAGAAAAGCTAATTCTAACGTCGACCGGGAAGAAGACTAATTTTTCTGCCGAGGGTATTTCAAATTCACTAACGGAATTTCGTTACTCCCCGGATACTGGTGTTACTTTCCCTGCATACTACAGAAGATACAAAACAATTTTTACGAAAAGATGTTTAGACTGGACCGATGAGGAAAAAGTTACCCTGCTACTACAAAAACTGGGTACTGATGAAAACACCAAGTATGCAAATCTCTAATTCTACCAAAAAAACCGGAGGAGGTTTTGTTCGAGGAAACAATTAGTACCTTGTCGAAAATATTTGATAAAAGGGATAGCCTATTTCACTCTAGATACAAATGTTTGAACATTCAGAAGGCAGAAGCTGAAGACTATCTAGAATATGCTTGCACTGTGAACTGTTTATGCGAATCATTTAAATTGAATGAAATTTCCGCAGACCAATTTAAATGTTTAATCTTTGTACAAGGTCTCACAGCACCAAGGGACAAAGATATACGTTCACGGATCCTAACAATTATGGAGGCGGATCCTAACATAACATTGCAAAAAGTCACTGAAGAGTGTCAACGTCTGATTAACATAAAGAAAGACAACACTCGCATTGAAGAGAAAAATATTTTTAAGGTGCAGCAAGTAAAAAGGCAAGGGACCACAAGAAAGTCCAGGTTCCAAGAACACAGGATCCTTAAAGGATACAAAGACCCAAAGCTAAAGTGTAAATGTTGTGGTAGTTTAAGACACAACAATAAGACCTGCTGGTTTAGGAACAAAATATGTTATGAATGTGGTCTCAGAGGTCACAAGGGAACATACTGTGCCCAGAAGAAAAGACAAGGGACCGATAATGTAAATACGCTTCGCATGAATAAAGAAAAAAGCTGCGAAAGACGGAAATATGTTGATGTTCGGATAAATGGACATCTGGTTACATTGCTTCTGGATAGCGGTGCAGATATTAGTATTATAAATGAAGATATATGGAAAAGGATAGGTCGACCTGAATTAACGAAAACCAGAAAGACGGCGAGAAGTGTGTGCGGCAAAAGATTAGAGTTCAAGGGAGAATTAAAATGCAAAGTGACATTCGCTAACCAGACTCATAAATCCAAAGTGTACGTCGTACCAGGAAAGAATACATGCCTGTTTGGGGTAGATTGGATTGTCCTGTTTAATTTATGGGAGAAACCCATAAATTCGTTTTGTAACGTTTTAACTGCAGAAAAAGCAAACCAAAGGGAAGACTTCCTGAAGGATTTGAAAACTGAATTTCCCAATGTTTTTGCCGAAGGACTAGGACTCTGTATTAAGACAGAGGCAAAATTTGAATTAAAGAAAAATGCCACTCCAGTATTCAAACCTAAAAGGAATGTGCCTTTTTCAGCGATGGACGCAATCGAAAAAGAGTTGGATAGACTTCAACAACTGGAAGTCATTGAAAAAGTTAACCACACAGATTGGGCAAGTCCAACCGTGTATGTAAAGAAAAAAAATAACAGAATAAGGGTCTGTGGAGATTTTTCAACGGGTTTAAATGACTGTCTATTGGACCATAATTATCCCCTTCCGTCCGCAGAAGATCTGTTCTCTAAGCTTAACGGAGGAAAAATTTTTTCTAAGATAGACCTCTCAGATGCTTACTTGCAAATTAAGATCAGCGATGAATGCTCCAAATACTTAGGCATAAATACTCATAAGAGCATTTTTAAGCTAAAGAGGCTTCCTTTTGGATTAAAGGTTGCTCCTGCTATTTTCCAGCAAATTATGGACACGATGCTGGCAGGGTTGGAATTTTCAATGGCCTACCTTGACGATATCCTAATTAAAAGTGAAAATTTGCAAGATCATAAGAAGCATGTAAAAGAAGTATTCAAAAGAATACAGGAATTTGGTTTTAAATTGAGCCCAGAAAAATGCGATTTTTTTATGAAAAAAATTAAATATCTAGGTCAAATAATCGACAAAGAGGGTCGAAGACCGGATCCACAAAGGACTGAAGCAATTGAAAAGATGCCTGCTCCAGATTCAGTGACAAAATTAAAATCGTTTTTGGGATTAGTTCAATACTATGCAATTTACATCCCTAACATACATAATTTAAGAGCTCCTCTTAACGAGTTACTGAAAAAGGGTGTTAAATGGAACTGGAATAAGGAATGTGAATCTGCTTTCCAAAATATCAAAAGATGTCTACTGTCAGACTTAGCATTGGCACATTTCAATCCAGAAAAGGAACTAATACTAGCAACGGACGCCAGTGATTACGGTGTTGGCGCTGTATTACTTCACAAGTATGAGGATGGTAGGACAAAAGCTATCGCCCATGCTTCAAGAACGTTGGTTGCAGCGGAGAAAAATTACAGCCAAATTGAAAAAGAGGCGCTGTCGATAATATTTGGAATTACAAAGTACAATCGATTTCTCCATGGACGATCTTTTATTTTGCAAACCGACCATAAACCCCTACTTACCATATTTGGATCAAAGAAAGGCATTCCCACACATACTGCGAATCGATTACAGCGATGGGCTGTAACCCTCTTAAACTATCAGTTTAAGATGGAACATGTATCCTCAAAAAAGTTAGGACACGCAGATGCATTATCACGGTTGATCCCTAAAAGAAGCGAAAGTTTCGAAGAAACGGTAATTGCTGCGCTTAAAGACGAAAGTGAATGTACAAGTTCAATGTGTAATATGATACGTGAACTTCCGGTAACTTTCGAAAAAATAAAAAAAGAGGCAGTAAATGACATTTTCATTAAGAAAATGAAAAATCAATTGGGATGGATAAAAAAAAATAAAAAGGTAGATCAAACAACGCCTTTTTCCATCTGTGAAGATGTGCTCATGTATGGTGAGAGGATCGTAATTCCACTAACGTTACAGAGGAAAATTCTGAAGGAATTTCATACAGGTCATCCGGGCATTTCGAGAATGAAATCCCTTATGAGAGGATATGTGTACTGGCCTGGTATGGACAAGGAAGTTGAAAAATGTGTCAAGACATGCAGAGGATGTCAATTAGCAGCTCGAGATCCTCCAGTAAAAACGACGCCATGGCCAAAGACGGACCTACCCTGGTCACGTCTGCATATTGATTATGCGGGACCTATAAATGGTTATTTTTACTTGATTATTGTAGATTCTTTTTCAAAATGGCCAGAAATATTTAAGTTTAGACATCCAACAGCAAAAAACACTGTGAGTGCGCTTAATGAAATTTTTAGCCGTTTTGGAGTGCCAAAAACCTTAGTGAGCGATAATGGAACAGCATTTACTGCTCATGAATTCAAAGAATTCTGTGACTCACTAAATATTCTACATATGACAACACCTGTGTACTATCCACGATCGAATGGGTTGGCCGAAAAATTTGTAGATACGTTTAAAAGGGCACTTAAGAAAAATCTTACTATGGACACAGACGAACAATGTATTCAAACATTTTTAGCAATTTACAGGGTGACACCAAATCCTAATAATAATGTCAATTCTTCCCCGGCTGAGCTAATGTTTGCAAGAAAGATAAGATCTGTCTTCGATAGGCTGCTACCAGAGAAAAAGAAAGTTTTCAAAAAAGAAAACCTTAATACCAAGTGCTTCTCCCCAGGTGAAAATGTATATTTCAAAAATTTTCAAAATGGACGAAATCAGTGGGTTGAAGGTATTATCAAAAAAAGGATTGGGAGCATGGTCTATACCATCCAAGGATTAAGTTTTGTCTGCAAAAGACACAGAAATCAAATACGTCCCAGACTGTCTCCAAATGTGGAAGAGACACCAATGGAAACATTGTGCGATATTTTTGATATACCAAAACCAGCGTGTGTACCGCAAACAATGAATATTTCGCCTGAACCGACCATACGGGCTGGACAGAAACCTTTACCCCGGGTAACGCTGACCAGAAGGAAAAGCGCAAGAAAGAGAAAAGTTACCAGGAGATTAAGCCCTGACCCTAAAAGGAAGAGGTATTTAAGCTAAAATCAGGAAGATTTCAGCTTCAGGGGGAGGTGTTGTGAAGGAACATAACTGGCTATACACCGGTTACAAACTGTATATATATATTGGACTGTTTGGCAGACAGCGGCAGACAGCGGCAGACAAGCAGTCGCAGTAAGACGGATACTCTTACGTGTTGATTATCAGACTTTCTTCCCCATACTTGTTACTATGTACTTCTATTTACCTTAGGCGAGCAGCCTTACGTTTCTATATTATAAATAAACCCCATTACACATACCACTCGGTGTAACTCACGTTTGTCTTTATTTCCTAAGTATTTAGGAATATAACAGATTGAGATTTTACACTATCTTTGTGGTTTAAGATTATCATGAAAATCAATATCTGACATTTATGCACTATTTAGCCGTTTTTTGTACGTTTAGCTATGGTCGCGAATGGGTGATTTCAGACAAACGACCCCCTGTGATATCTCAAAAACTAGAGCCAATTTGAAAAGACTAATGTCAGATTCGGATTCAGCGCCCTTGAAAACCCCAGAAACCAGTCTTACTTTGCCTGCCAAAAATATTGTGTTGACCAGTGTTATCTTCAAATAAGCCCTTTGATTGGACGTTGTCTCTAATGGATATCTTCTGGGTGGTCGAATAATGACCACTTTGTCTATATTTTCCTATCTATGCTAGCTTCCATTTTAAACATATCACATATCTCTTTTGTGAACTTATGTTTTTTATTTTAATTTTGTTTTTTACTGTTCTTTCACTCTAAACAAGGCACAATATCACTTAGACGTGAGGAGCTACTATTTACAGGGATACTAAGTAGGGAGTTGAGCAGTAAGATATCTGTTCACATTACACTTGAACTTCTGCATGTCATTACAGTCAGGGAAGCAGAGACCCAGAAGGGAATTTCAAAGTCTGTTTGAGGGAAGAAACTATTTAAGTTGAAGGCTTTCTAGCATCTAGGGATCTCTACTGTGTAGGGGCGGGATTTTGCTGCTTCTCAGGTTTGTTGGAGGTATTTACATCGAGGAGGTACTAGTGCTTTGAGTTCATCAAAGCATATTTCATTAAAATACTAATAAAACAAACACAGAGATGCCACATTTCATCGATGGGACAGATGTTGGAGTTTTGTTGATGGTGTGGAATCTATAAGGTTGGCAACTATTTTTTTGAGCCCTGTCAAAGAGTGAGAGCAGTGGCAGATGCATCAGCCCAGATTTGGCAACAATAATCCATGTGGCTTTTTAGAGGTACAGAGTACTCTAAAGTGTAAGTAACCTTCTAGCATGATAGAGAGATCCCACCTTCTTCACAGCAACCTTGGCAATTACCTCAATGTATTTGTTCAAATTCATGTTGTCTGTGAATGTTAAACCGAAGCGTTTAAACGAAGTACTTTCAGGTAGTGTATCATTAGACATGGCAATCAATAGTTGAAAAAGTTTTTTTTGTAATTATTAAAGGAAAAAAAAAACTTAGACGCTTTGTCTTAGCAGCATTGGATGTTATTATCCTTTCACTATAGACTGGAGATTTGCCTCTAAGGTTTTAGCCATTTTCTTGGATATGTGTTGATTCGTTTTTCCCCTCGTATCTGTTATAGAGCGTGGTGTCATCAGCAAATATAACTATCTCAGAAACAATTTTATCAGGAAACTCATTTATAAATATCAGGAATAATAAAGGTCCAAGGATTAACCCTTGTGGCACACCCACATTTATCTCATGTTGTTTTGGCATACGACCATCAAGTACAACCTGGATTGTTTCTTATCTAAGAAAGATTTTATTATGTTAAGTATTCGTCCAGTAATACTGTATGATTTAATTTTCATGAGACGAACACTGTGCCAAACCCTGCTAAATGCTTTAGATATATCTAGGGCTACTGCCCTAGCCTCCTCTGCCTTATCCAGTGTATGGTATATATGTTTGGAGATTACGGTTAGAATATCCACAGTATAACGGGCTTGCCTAAATCCATACCTTTTGACAAAAAGAAATTTATCATTTATGAGGTGGTGAACTAATGCTTGATTGATTCAGGACTCAAAGATTTTGGTGAAGAGGGGGAGAAGACTAATAGGGCGATAATTTAGTGGATTAGTTCTTTTGCAAGAATTTTTGAAAACTGGTACCACAGAACTAATTTTCCAGCAGCCAGGAAAGAAAAATTCGGTAAGGCAATATTTATTGAAGAATTTGGAGAGAACCAGGGCAACCTCAGGGTAGCATTTTTCTAATAGTATAGCCAGAATAACATCTGGTCCACACGCCTTCAAGATGTGTAGGTTTCTTTATGCCATCATGGACATGGCAAGGGATGATTTTCAGATCATCGAGTGTGGCTTCTGTCTGCAAAGGGAAATTTGGAGGAAGTTGTTTGTTGAGTCTAAAGTGGAGTTGGAGGTAAACGGTCAGGTAAGCAGGTTTGACTTTTTGGTTGGCATGCAAACAACCTCAAGATTGTTGGATAGTGGTGGAATTGTTGATTGCCAATTATTTGCTACACTGTTATAAACTTTCTAGAAATCGCGATTTCCTAATTTCTGTAACTCAATGCATTTTTTAGTGACTTTGGAATCCTTTCTCTTGGCTGCAGCTATTTCACTCTTAAAATTATTTCTGGCTGCTATATACTTTTGCCTATTTATACTGGACTTATGTTTATGTTTGATAAGTCTGTGGAATACATGCTGCCTTTGAACAATGGCAGCTGCACAAGTGAATCATGGAGGAGAGTAGGATTTACTAAAGAACTTCCGTGTGGGAACACGTGTTTTAATTGCTACTTTGAACAATTCAGTAGCCTCATTTACACACAGTTCTGCAGGAAGATAAAAAATACTACACAATGGTGTATCTCTGAAGTGATCCCTGATGGCTTCCCAGTCACCTTTCTCAAAGTACCTTGTCATTTTAAGTACTGGCTATTCAGCTTGTTTAGGATGGTTTTTACCAATACCACATGATCAGCATTTCTGAGTGGGCTTTGCACATTTGTTACACAGTCATCAGAAACTGCAGTCAGAAATTGATCTAGAAGTGACATTTGCTTATCCTACCAATCTGGGAAGTTGGCTGGGAACGTGACTGTCTATGACAGGGAATGGGATATAGAAAAGCTATGTGTAATGCTACCAGCTGCCTCTATATAACTAGAGAAACCAAGCAAATTACTCTAGTGGAGATTAAAGTTATCAAATACATGTACTTGGGCGTGAGTATCTAGGGAGAGTGCAGCATGTATGTTATCAGAGACATGGCTGATTAGGGTACTGGGACAAGGGAAAACAATAGAGAAACTATAAGTAGCCAACACTATGTTGTAAGTTAAAATACATGAAGGTCTGATCGTCTAATTCTAGTTTTGATTCTCTAGTTAAAGGAGAGTGTTTAGAATATAGACTCCAAGTCTGTGCATGTGTCTGTCTGAGTCCTTACAGCAAAATGGGAGATAACCAGATATGTTATAATAGTTAGAAGGTATAGAGGAGTGTAGGTTAGTTTCACTTAATGCTAAGTTATCCAAGGAGTTTGCTAGGAGAAATGATTCTATATTGCCAAAGTATGTTTTGAATTTGCGAATATTTATTAATGCAGTCCTCAAGGGAAGAGGCAAATTGGTTTTGTTTGAGTTTGCATCTGGTTTGATCATACTTTTTTATTTGAGCTGTCATTTTGTTTAGTAATAGTTTCAATATTAGGGCTTTTGAATTTAATATTTTGTTTGTAGTTATCATTACATATATCTCGCTTTTTCACATTTTAGTATTGCCTAAAACGGTTTCTCTTAAAAATGCCTCCCTAAAATCGGCTCTTCCCAAAACGAGAACCCTAAAATGCCGCCCCCCAACAGGTTTGTGTTACAACCACCTATGATGGTATGTACATGTTATAAAAAAATCCAGAAAAACTTAGAATGATTCAAAGATGAGCTCATGCAATGCACAAAAACTAATGTCCGATGTGGAAGAAGAAGAAAGAAAGAAAATGAGAGAAAATGAAGGAAGGAGGAGGAGGAGGAGAATAAAGTCATGGTTATCATTTCAGCACTCACCCTGAATCAGTTTATTTCCAACAAGTTCACCACGTCCTGAACAATTGCTGACCAGACGCATCAATCCAAGGCTGCTTTCATTAAGAATGTAAGCCATTCGGGGTTCCAGTAATGACCTCTGTAAAAATGAATGATCAGAATCAGTTTGGCATCCTGCTTCATTGTCCTGAGCCAGGTTTTGAGTTGACTACTATGATGTTTCTTCTAGCCTGGTGGTGCTGGATTGATGACTTCATGGATGAAATCACCTGGTGTCATCAAAGGGTGTGGCTGGACCAACGAAGGCATCTGGTAAGGGGAGATTTTTGGAGGGAGTGGATCTTGCAGCGAGCGTGAATTGTCCTGTTGAGTATAAACTGCTGCCAGTAGACACAGAGGATGTGACATAGGCAGTGGTGGTCAAATACCTCCAATTTGCGTAGGTCACTTGCCTGCATAGGTCAAGTCTCAAAGCCATGAAGGAAAATGGTGTGGATGAGAGCTTTATAGATTCTGACTTTGATGTTTAGCCTTGTTTCATTTCAAGATCAGAGCTGCAATCAAAGGCGACAGAAGGTGGTGGGAGCATTGCTGATGTGGTTGAAGATGTCTTCCTCCTCTTGGCCTGTTGTGGTGATGATGGAACCAAGATATATTTTTTTTTTTTTTACAAAGGAGTCACCACTTATCAAGGCCCGGAGGCAACTCAAGTATAAGGGTTAATGAGTGTGCTGTAGTCAATGGGACAATATCATAGTAATTGTTAGTGGAAATTTGGTAAATTGAATTACTTAAGGGGCGGCTCATCAAGAACTTGTTTATGTTGGACTTGAAGACAACCATATTGTGGTCAGTTGGAAAGCAGAGAAACGAAATTTGAAATGATGGACTTATTTGAAAGAATAATTGAAGCAGGAGGTGGAATAGGAGTGAAAAATAATGGAAGGAAAAAGAAAAAGAGAAAAATAGTCGGAAGAAGAGAAAAAGGAAAAGAAGTAGAAAAAAGAAATGGGAGGAGGGGGGGAGAATAAGAATAAGAGAAAAATGGACAAAAAGGGATAAAAGGTAACGATAAAGAGAAGAAGAAAAAATAAAAGAGGAGGAGAATGAAAAACGAAGAAAAACCAGAAAGGTGAAGAAGAAAGGAAAAAAAGACGAAAGAAAAGAAAATAGGTGAGAGGGAAGGAGATGAAAAAGAAAAAAAAAGAAGAGAAAGGGCAGAAGAGGGTGAGGAAGAGAAAAAAGAGTTAATGAGGAGGAATTCAATATAAGAGGATAATCTATCGGTGCATATTTTAAACGATCTCCCCCCACCCCCCGAAAGATTGGATGGACCCTGAGATTACACTGGGATTATTGTTTCATTGCTTAAAGCTAAACCATCATTTTCAAGATGGCTTCCAACATTGTTTTCATGTTATTAATAAACTTGTAATAAAACGTTTGTTTGGTTTCTTATTAGGAATTTGATTCTAATGATTTCAATGATGAACTCCCCCCTCCCCATCTTCATTTTATATCAATTAATTAAAATAATTGGGTCTCATTTGTCATTTTATAAGGGTGAAAATTGCAATTTCCTTTCTTCATAGAATTGTTTTAATGCTTCCATTTGTATCTGTTGCTTAAAATAATTGCTTCTAAAACAATGCAGATTCCTTGAAGGTAATATTGGTTCATGATTCATAGCTTTGTTTGTAATTGAGAAATGTGAAGGGAGCATTTTTTAATGGTGTTCCCCTTCTGTGCTGTTTCTTGCAAACATCCATTATTCTAAGTATTTATTACTTTGCTTTTTGGATTCCTCTTCCATCCAAAACGTTGTATTTTTGTCTTGATTGCTCACTTTACTCAACAATCTATCATCAAGCATGTAAAAAAAGTTACACCATTTTTATGATAAAAAATATATTCCCATGGACGAAAGATGATGCCTTGATTCGGTAAGGTATGCACAATTGCATGTATGCACTGTTTTCTTCATGATTAAATCTCTAAAACTTTAAATATTATTTTTATAAAAATGAACATTGATGAGTTAAAAGTATTTTTTCCAGAAAAATCTTCACAACATTGTTTAAGATTCTTTGTTCGACTCCTTTCAAATTCTTTGAGCATAACATTCTTTGGAATATTGTATATTATTAAGATTTTATTTTATTATATATTATTACTAGTATATTATTTGGCAATTATTTTATTAATTATTAAATAAACTGTTAAAGGATAATATCGGTTAATTATTTTTAATTTTCTAATTTCTAATTGTTTTTATTTTCAGATTTTCAGGACAAGTACACCTCGGAAAATGTGAAGAATTTTTATTCAATTGTAAGTTTCTCTTCTTTTTATTATTTCTCATTGAAGCTTTTATTGTTTTAAAATTTATAATAAGAAAATATAATGCTGTAACTCAATCAGAAACTTTCCAGTGAAATTTCAATTAATTAATTAATTGAAATTAATTATGGAATAATTAATTAAAATAAATTGGAGGTCAGCATAAAAAACATCCTACTTAGATTTAGAAATTACCGCATCCTGTGATGATGCATGAGGCAATCAAAGTATACCATTTTCAATCTGAAGCCAGATGTGCAGAATCCCAAAATCTAGCAGTCTGAGGGAACAAACTGTTAGAGTAGAAGGCTTTTCAGCACGGAATGAAGTGGTGGGATTTTGTTGTTTGTTAGGTTACTCGGGAATATGCACGGCATGGGGGAACAAGTACTATGAGTTCATCAGAAATTCCTTGGCCTAACGTTTACAGGGAACATGAACTGGAATAGATACATTGAGAGCATTGCCAAGGCTGTTGCAAAGAAAGTGGGCTCTCTCTACCGTGCTAGAAAATTACTTACACCTGAAAGTATCCTGTACCTCTATAAGGCCACCATTCGCCCATGTCTGGAGTACTATTGTCACATTTGGGCTGGTGCATCTGCTGCTTGGAACTCCCTTCCGGGATTTTGCTTTCCCAATGTACTAGCATGCAGAAGTTTTTTTTGTTTTTGTTTTTTTTACATAGGCATCACCACATTATCAAGGCCCAGAGGCCACTCAAGGATAAGGGTTAAAGAGTGTACAGTAGAAATTGGACAATATAGTAATCATTAGTAATGAAAATTTGGTAAATTTGATAACTTATATGGAACGGCTCATCAAGAACTTATTTACTTTAGACTTGAACACAACCATATTGTAGTCAGCCGGAAAGCAGGAAAACGGAAGACAATTCCACAGGCATGCAGTTCTAAGAAAAAAGCTTTGTTCATGGAATCTACGTTTAGGTTTAGGCACAGATAAAGAGTGGGGGGAACTATTGATAGTGTTTACAGCTAGACGAGTGTTTCTTGTGAAAGTTTGGCAAGGGGGGACCATAGATTGAAGCTCAGTCGAACACTTTCCATGAAAATAACGATACATCAGAGACAAACTCGCAACATCTCTTCTGTGAGATAGAGGTTGCAAGGAGGAGAAAAGGACATCTCCTACGAGGCTACGAAGTCTATTTTGAACTCTATCAAGGCAGGACAAGTCCTTTCTAGCAGCTCCTGCCCAGATGTGGCAACAGTATTCCATCCTTGGACGTACCTGGCTCTTATATAGATAGAGAATAGCATCAGCAGTGAGATATTTACCGGATCGATAGAAAGATCCCACCATTTTTCCAGCGGCCTTGGCAACAGATTTGATGTACGTGTTCCATTTAAGATCAGGAGTAATGGTCAAGCCCAGAAGCTTGTCAAAACTTGAGGCCTCCTGAAGACGAGAGCCATTCATTTCAATTGATGCCAAATGTGGATTAGAATGTTGATGATGTAAAGAGAGAAGCTTGGTTTTAGATGCATTAAAAGTAACCAGCCACTCCTTTCCCCATTGTACTACGTGCTCAAGATCAGAGGAGAGAGAATTGGAGAGAACTTGGTCGTTTACTGACTTAGATGTGCTACCATAAATGGTAGTGTCGTCAGCATAAATGTCTACAAATGATGTAAGGATGTGATTTGGAAGATCATTAATGTAGATCAGGAAAAGAGTTGGCCCCAGGATGGACCCCTGAGGGAAGTTCAAGTGTTATGTGAACAAACATCTTGCTATTCATCTCCCTTCATGTCCCCAATAGTAGTCCCCTACTTTAAAGTGGCACTGTGCCTTGTTTGGGGCGAAAATTGATTTAAAAAAAAAAAAAAGCACGTGTAAAACAGGCACAGAGATGCAACATTGTGGCAATGGGATAGAGATTGGAACTTTGCCAATAATGCAGGACCTATTAGATTTGAAACTCCTTTTTTAGACCCTCTCTAAGAGTGAGAGACTAGTTGAAATGCACCGGTGCTGATGTGCCAACCATACTCCACGCATGGGTGAATTATGACTTTGTAAAAGTATAGGATACTCTCTGGTGAGTCATTAAGTGAAATTAATTATGGAATAATTAATTAAAAGAAATTGGATCTAATATCACCAAATAATATTTACAATCAAATATTATTTTTCTGAAGAATTTAATTCAAACAGGTCACATATTTCTGTTGATTGAGAGTCAACCTAGAAACACATGTTTTTTTCATTAATAACGAAGACTGAAAAGGTCTTTAGCAAATCATAATGTTGCAGGTCAAATATGTATCAAAACTCAATTGTGGCTATAACTTAGAAGAATCTGTCGGGTGAAAATTGAAAATGGAAGAAAATGATTTATTTGGACACCATTATTATCAAGAAATAATTTCTAGAAAAACAATTTTATGTTGGCAAATTAAAAAGATACTCTTTTCATATCTGAAAATAATTATCTGTCGACAAATACTAATTTTGAAATAAGGTTGTATCGGAATGCATGATTAAAGTCCACTTATAGTAAAACGAAGATTCTCATTGCTTGACCAATCATAAAATTGTAATACAAATTATGATTGAGTAGTGAATCACAAAACCTGTCTTCAATGAAAGTTTTGAATAAAAGAACTGACACTTGGAGAATTTACCAGAAAATCGTCAGTTAGCCAAGTGGATAGACAAACTAAGAGAAAAGGCTTTTCTAAAATTCTATGGGGGGAAAACAGTTCGATGTGTAACTATAGACACGTCAGTATTAAATGTAAACAGAATTATAAGTATAAATTTTATCAACTTCTTATTTGTTCTGGCACATAAATAAGAAAAACTAGAAAACTTTACTTATAAAAATATTACACTATCGCATCCATACTCCTAGCATTGTACCCATAAAAAAATGTTCGCCTCATAGCATCATGTAATAACTAGGGCTATGACAATAGCATATTGTTTTCATTGTTTTGACTCTCGAGTATATATTCGACGTAATTAATCAACCAAGATCCACATTACTCTATATAAAAGCATATAAGACATCAATGGATACACACTAGAGAGTCAAAACAGTTAAAAGAATATCCAGTTAAAAGAATAGCCCTAGTAATAACCCGACCACTGTCTAAAAGAATATCCAGTTAAAAGAATAGCCCTAGTAATAACCCGATCACTGTCTAAAGAACATGAGTAAATTTCTAATTACAAAAAAAAAAATATTAAGGTAAAACTTTATTTGTTATTTTTTATTGAAAAAATTTCTCTGATGATGGATATTTTATTAAAAATTAATTAGAAAAAAATCAATAAGAAAAAATTAATAAGAAAAAAATTGCCCCCCCCCAATTATTTGCATATTAAATGTTACTACAAAAGTGTTTTGTCAGTTTATTCAAAAGTTCAAATTTCTTAAAGATGATCCAAGGACTTTTACCAAATTCAATTATTACAGGATTTATTTTTACTTAAAAGTAACACACCAAATATACATCAATCGTCCGAATATATGGATCCCCAAGTTGTACTCTAACATTCTCAAGTTCAAAAAAATACACATCAAGCAAGTTAGAAGTTATGTCAGCCAAGACGTTTCAAATTAATTTTTTTCATAAAAAGCGATTAAGACAGAAACTGAACAGCCAGCCATGGTACACCCCTGGATGTGCTGCTGCCATCACTGCTTCAATTATTTTAAACGTGATAGATGTTTTGAAACAAAAGTCGCCTTTAGAATTACCATCACTTGAAAAGGATTATAGAAAATGTGAGAAATTCATAAGCTCAATTTAACAACAGAAGAACAGGGGCTTCCCATGAGTTTTAGCAAATAACACGCATTGTCCTGAACAGATGTGTGTCCTCCTTCTTGACCATAATTAGGGGCTTGAGGTGATTTCGTCAGCATCTAATAAAGCAAACTCTTTGCTAAGAACTTTGCAGCATCCTCAATCCTATGCGATCAGGGCTACCTACCTCCTAAATTTTCACCTAAGACTGAAAATAATCTGAGTGACATCTGCATATCTGTTCATGATGTTGCCAAACTCATCAAGAACCCTGATGCCAGCAAAGCAACTGATCCTGACAATGTTCCAGTTATAGTACTCAAAAAAACTGCAATTGGAACTAGCACCAATTCTTGCAAAGCTGTTCAATCGATACCTAAAGGAGAAACGCTTCCCAATACCTTGGAAAATCTCATTAGTTTTGCCCAGTATTTAAAAATACTGGAAATCAGTCTTCTGCATCTCAACACAGACCAATTAAGTTGCTTGAATCCGTGTTAAATAGAGAATTTGTCAACCACCTCAGCAAAACAACCTGCTCATTGACAAGCAATATGGTTTCTGCCATGTGAGATCAACAGCTGATGTACTGACTGTAGTTTTACATATGATCAGTGAATCCATCGACAGAGTTTTCACAGCATATGACAAGGTTTGGCATAACGATCTACTACACAATATTTCCAACTATGAAACATCTGGAAATGTCTTCTCGACCATCGAATCTTTTCTCTGATAAGTTTATACAAATAGTCATCAATGGAACAAAACACAAAGTACTTTACATGCTGGCGTGCCCCAATGATCCATTCTGGTCCCAACTCTCTTCCTTATCTTCATCAATGATCTCCCAAATCACATTTTAAGTTCATTAGTTGATATATATATATATGTAGACGACACTACCATCTATGGCAATACTTCAAAGGCCAACAATGATTTCTCTGAATCTCTCTCTTCTGACTTTGAGCACGTGATGCAATGGGGTAAAGGGTGGTTGATTAATTTTAACGCATCAAAAACCAAGCTTCTCTCTTTTCACCATAAACACTCTGATCTCCACTTTGCCCCAGTTGATATGAATGTCTCTCATCTCAAAGAAGCTCTCTACTTTGACAAGCTTCTGGATCTGACCTTCTACTGGGTCATTACTGTTCCTGTTTTGTAAACCCCATTTTATTTAATCAAAATTTTTGTGTTATCTATAATTTGCATCTTGAATAGATGTTTCTCAAAATTATAATAAGGGGGGGGGTCTTTCTTTGGAATTAATTGTTCCTATTTGCTGACCATAACATCTAAACATATCTGTTGTGTGCTATTCATTGAATTATTATTTTAAATCCTGATAGATTTGTCTTATTTTTGAAAATTTATTTTTTCAGGTTAATTTATTACTATATATATATATATATATATATATATATTAGTGTTTGTGTGTGTTTCTCCAGCAGCATTTACACAGCTTCCAGGATTCAGTTTAAATATTATAATGGCAGTCTGAAATGATTCTGTTGTGAAGGGAATCTATCAAGAGAAGCCAGGAAAACATTTTCCATTGAAACTGTCTGATGCATCTTGGGAATATCTTTTGAGATAGGATGACGGATATTTATTTGTTAAGCGATAAAAATTCTAAACTGGACAAACAGATTCGTGATTTATGAGTCGTTTGAACGATACGAGATAATGCTTGCATCATTTCCGGGTAAAAAAAAATATATATAAAAAAAAAAATGAAAGAAAATCTGATTTCAAAGACTTTGTTAATTCCCGTTTGGCCCATTTAACGAGTTCAGAAGAAAAATTATTTTTTGAAAATAAAACCAGTTTTCTGTAAGAATTCTTCCGAATATGAAATTGGTGTTTGGTTGTTTGGAGTGTGTCTGCAAAGTAATGGGACTAATCATCATCATTGTTTTTACATGCTTGCATTTATTTATCTCTTTTTCTCTCAAGTCCATCCTTATCTCTTTATTATGTTTCTCTTTGTTTGTCCATTCCACTTTCAGAAAGTATTAGGTTGATCTACCTGAAATTTTGTATGTACCTTTGTTATGTTAAGGTGCAGTGAACTAAGTATTATGGCATCCATTCAATGCAAGAAATTAATAAGGATCAGTATTTAATGTAAAATGAGCATGAATTCAACTATCAATTTGGCAAAAAGCATGCATTTTAAGTCAATAATCTATAACTTTTGCCCTTGGTCCTCTGTTGTGAACTAACACTACTCTCTTAACTGTTCTGCAGCTACTAACCCAAGAACTCTCATTTATTCTTTCAATGCGACCAAACCAACTAAGTCTCCTATACTGTCCAAATTTAATTTTCCTCTGAAGTCATCTGATCTAAGTCCATCTTTAATGCCTACTTTACATGCTGGCATGTGTTAGACAGCTTTCAAAAAATGATTTCCAAATTAACCTAATTTGGTTGTTTTGTTTGCAAAGTAATGGAATTAGTTAGCATCGGCACCATCATTGTTTTAACGTCTGTTTTATATGCTGGCATTTATTAATCACTCTTTCTCTCAAGTCCATCTTTATCGCTTCTATATTTCCCTTTGGCTACCTGTCCATCCTACTTTTTCTTGAAAACTACTGGGCCGATCTAGTTGAAATTTTGTATGGGCCTTTGTTATGATAAGGTGCAACGAACAAAGTATTATGGTATCCATTTAATGCACAATTAGGGATTAATAGGATTGATAAGGATTAGTATTTAATGAAAAAAATGAGCAGACATTTAACCATATTCAGCCATCAATTTGCCCCAAAGCACTTATTCTAAGTCAACGGGCTATCATTTTTACCTGTTTTTAACGGACACAAAGTGTCTAGTCCTCCTATATTGTCCTTAGTCTTCCTTGTGAACTAACTCTACTACCTCAGCTGTTCAACTACTAACTCAAGAACTCTCATTCTTTTTTATATGACCAAACCAACAAAGTCTCCTATACTGTCCAGATTTAATTTTCCTCTGAGGTCATCTGATCTAAACCTGTCTTTAACATCTATTTTACATGCTGGCATGTGTTGTACAGCTTTTAAAAATTGATTTTTATATATTCCTCCTCTCTCTCTTTTTTTTTTTCTTTTTTTACAAGGAAGTCACCTCTTATCAAGGCCCAAAAGTCACTTGAGGATACATGTTTCTCTCAAATTTATCTTTATCACGTCCTTTTATGTTTTTCTTGGCTTTCGTCTGTCTTCATTGAAAGAGTACAAATTCAGGAAGTTCATTGAAACACATTCTGTGCAAGTACTTGTAAAATATGGACAAGAATTCAACACTGTAGTGATGTGACACAAGTTGAAGCTTGGCAGACAGTGCAGGACCTATTATGTGGAATTTATTAATAATTCCATAGATGACATTTAATTTTGGTTATTTTAACTAATATATATCTAAATAGTATGCATAGGACTAACAACTATAAGACAGTGGTTGGGGTGACTAATGGTACTCTTTATGAAAGTCCAACATTCAATTTACTCATCCTAACATTCACATGGAATATGAATTATAATAAATATATAGAAGATACTGCAAATAAGATAAGTTCCCTCTACCAAGCCAAAAAACTACTGACACCTGCCAGTATCATTTATCGTTACAAAGCCACCATCAACTCATGCATGGAGTATTGTTGTTGCATCTAGTCTGGTGCACCAAACACTAATTTCTCCCTCTTAAACTGAGTTCACAAAAGAGTCTCTAATCTAATAGACCCCATACTGTTTACCAAGCTCTAGCCCCTGTCCCATCATTGCAGTCTTGCATCCCTGTGATTGTTTTATAAGTACTTTAAAGGCTGTCCTTCTGCACTTGTACTTCCTCTATGTAAATGCGTCTGACCAACTCTTCACTGTAGAGGTCTTTAGAAATCATTTTACTCTAATAGTTTCTTTCTTTGATTTGCTTACCTTTGGAATTTCCTCCCTGCTCCCTGTTTTGTAGACTGCATCAACATCCCGAAATTTAATGTGAAACAAATCTAGAAGTGTAAGCCATGTTTAGTTGCAGAACAATTTCCGATGGTTAGTTGTTCTACACAAGTCCTGGAGGTGACTGGTTTGCAGTAGACAGAACAGTTTCCGATGGTTAGTTGTTCTACACAAGTCCTGGAGGTGACTGGTTCGCAGTAGACAGAACAGTTTCTGATGGTTAGTTGTTTTATACAAGTCTTGGAGGTGACTGGTTTGCAGTAGACAGAACAGTTTCCGATGGTTAGTTGTTCTACACAAGTCCTATAGATGACTGTTCTCAGTAGACAGAACAGTTTCTGATGGTTAGTTGTTCTATACAAGTCTTGGAGGTGACTGGTTTGCAGTAGACAGAACAGTTTCCGATGGTTAGTTGTTCTACACAAGTCCTGGAGGTGACTGGTTCTCAGTAGACAGAACAGTTTCTGATGGTTAGTTGTTTTATACAAGTCTTGGAGGTGATTGGTTTGCAGTAGACAGAACAGTTTCCGATGGTTAGTTGTTCTACACAAGTCCTGTAGATGACTGTTCTCAGTAGACAGAACAGTTTCTGATGGTTAGTTGTTCTATACAAGTCTTGGAGGTGACTGGTTTGCAGTAGACAAACAGTTTCCGATGGTTAGTTGTTCTACACAAGTCCTGGAGATGACTGGTTCTCAGTAGACAGAACAGTTTCTGATGGTTAGTTGTTCAACACAAGTCCTGGAGGTGACTGGTTCGCAGTAGACAGAACAATTTCCGATGGTTAGTTGTTCTACACAAGTCCTGGAGATGACTGGTTCTCAGTAGACAGAACAGTTTCTGATGGTTAGTTGTTCAACACAAATCCTGGAGGTGACTGGTTTGCAGTAGACAGAACAGTTTCCGATGGTTAGTTGTTTTACACAAGTCCTGGAGGTGACTGGTTCTCAGTAGACAGAACAGTTTCTGATAGTTAGTTGTTCAACACAAGTCCTGGAGGTGACTGGTTCGCAGTAGACAGTTCTTTAGTTGGAATCTACAGAGCAAAATATTCTTCCCGTGTTGACATGAAGAAAACATATGCAAAGTTGCCACAGAAAGGTTTAATATTTATGAAGCAATTCTGGTTTCTGATTGGTTGGTAGCAGAACGTGAATTAATTCGATTCGTCAGTTCCTAGCAGCATCGTTTACAAATAAAATCTACCGACTGTGCGGGATCATACCCCATTATAGGGCAAAAATATTGCACCCCCTCCCTATTTTTTATAATGGGGAAGTCCCTTAGGTTTGTTCTACTCAAAAATAAATATGTATTTTTATATTTAATTATACATAACAAAACCAGAAATCATTTGGATCTTAAAGTTTTAGCATGTAAAAAGAAGCCATTTTTAATTTTGTTCAAATGTCAAACATACATATATATATGTATACAGAAAAGAGAAATAAATAAAAAAATCGATTTGGACTTTTACTTTAAAAAGAGATGGGCGTGTGAAAAAGAAATCATTTCTTAAATTTGATTATGCACTTTTGTTCAAAAACGCATACATATATATAAATATACATATAAATAAATATATGTGCAATATGTACCCGTTAAAAAGAGAGTTTTTTTTTTTTTTTTTGTTAATTAAAACAATGCAAGAAAAGGGTAGGACATTTTTGATAAATAAGAAAAAAATAAAACTAATGTGCATAAAAAGTAAAAGTCAATTGTAATTTATGTGCGCCTAAAAATAAGCATACAAAAAGTATTTGTCAAAAAAAAATTTATAAAGAAAAGGTTTTCAAAAGTGACTTTTTTTAAACGTTTTTTTTTAAATTTCAGTAAAAGGTATTAGTTACGCATTATTAGGTTAAAATGTTATTACAAACAAAATGGATGCAGTTTAGCGTCTTGCCGAGGACATTTTTCTTTTCTATATATAGAAATTTATATACATACAGGCCCGTGAAAAATTATTCAAAGTCGAATCCCCCGACAAGTTTTGAAGCAAAACGTTTTAACTTTATTCTTGTTTCGGTTTTCATGAATACATCAGCGATATTTTGTTCTGATGATATGTAATTCAAGATAATTGATTCCTTTTTCACCTCGTTTTTTATGAAATGGTATTTTATATCTATATGCTTAGATCTTTGGGGTCCTGGATATGACCTTAAACTATATCCGATGGTGAGGCCCCAGCTTGTGGGCTTTGGGGAGTGTGAAGCCACCTTTTAATTGTCACTTCTCCTAGGTCCACTCTGACCCGGAGTGGTAGTACCTGTTAGGGTCTCAACTATGGGTTAAATAGAAACCGACTTGAAAATAGCAAATATATTCTATTAAAAAATTGTTCATCAAAATCACTGGATTCGGCATTAAATAACCTGAAAAGAGTTGATATGCCATAAAACAAAAACAACCAAACCAATTAGATCTTTGGTGGATTATTTTGTTCTGTGCTAAGATTATACTAGTTTGATTATCACAATTAATTACTACAGGGTTTTTAGTTAATTTTGGCTCTAAAATAGTCTTTAGGATATTTTTAAGGTAGAGTGCTTCCTGGGTCGTGTGTGTGATCGCGATAAATTCTGCTTCACAATCTGTTGCTTTTTAGATTTTCATGAAATAAAGGCCCATTTTCTGATAGTCTGAAACAATATCCATACTTTTTCGATCTTTGTCGTTTCTCCAATCTGAATCTGAAAATGCTTCTAATTTTAGGGGATTTTTTGATTTTCTAAATACTAACTTCTGTTCTTTAGTTCCTTTTAAATAAGAAGGACTTGTTTAGCTCTGTTTAAATCCTTCATTGTCGGTCTTGATAATTTTTGTGACATTTTTGTTACTGTATAGCATATATCAGGTCTCGTCACAGTCATTAAATATATAAGACTTCCTATGATTTCTCGGTATAATTTATCCTCTATTATTTCAGATTCTGTGTGTATATTTTTATTAATATCATTTTCGACCGGTGTAGAGCATTTCTTGCACTCTCCCATTCCAAATTTTAATAGCACTTTGTCAATGTATCTCAATTGATTCATTGTAATAAGTCCTTTCTTTTGAGTGAATTCTATCCCTAAAAACCAGGATATTTTGCCAAGATCGGTCATTTTGAATCTTTTACTTAATTTGTTCTTAACATCAATGAACATTATGTCACAATTTGATGTGATTAAAATATCATCGACCCATAAAACCAAAATCAATAGTTTATTGTCTTTGTGTTGAATATATAAACAGGGGTCTGCTGGGCATTGTTTAAATTGTTGTTTAATCATATAATCATGCAATACTGTATTCCAACACTGAGCACTCTGCTTTAGATCATATAATGACATGTTAAGTCGCCACATGCTATTTTTATTTTTCATTATAAATCTCTCTGGAGGGGGTAATATAAATTTCACAGTCTATTGGGGCATTCAAATAAGCATTTTTTTACGCCCATTTGATGGATGTTTAGGTCATATTGCGAGGCGATTTGCAATAAAATTCTGATTATCGTTAGGTTTGTGGTCGGTGAAAACATAGAAAAATATTCTATACCGTAAATCTGAGAGTATCCTTTAGCAACAAATCTAGCTTTGTACTGTTCAACGCCTGATGCTGTAGTCTTTTTTTGTAAAGACCCATCTTGTAAAAATAACATGTTTATCTTTTGGGAGAGGTACTACCGTATAGGTATTATTTTCGGTGAAAGCATCTATTTCTTTTTTCATGGCTATTTTCCATTCATCACAATGTTCTGAATTAATTACTTCATTAAAGCTTTTTGGCATATTTTCCATGGAATAGCAATAGTCAATTTGATAATCCTTCATATTGTCGGCCACAAAAAAATTGGGCCATTTTCTATTTCTTTTGGGGTATCTTTCGACGATATCATCATCATCATGGATACTCTTGTCCCCGTCATCTTCATTGTCTTCATTTGTTTTAATAATTTGAGGAAATATAATTTCATCCTCTTCATATGACGGGGTTTTATCTTTAAAATTAAACGTGTCTGTGAATTTTACATATCAGATTCTTTTTATTTTATTTTTCTCTGGAAAAATACTAAATTAGCTGGACTGTTTTTATCATACTCAAGAAATATACCTCTATCGGTTTTAATATTTAATTTACTCTTTTTATCTATATATGTGAAGCAAGTTGAATTAAATACATGCATTTGGCTTAAATTTGTTTTTCTACTGCAGAAAACTTCATATGGGGTTTTAGATAGTGTTTTGTTAAAGCACCTGTTGCGCATATGGGCAGTCGCCATAAGTGCGTACGTTCAGAGGTTTTTGGGGAGTTTTGATTCAATGAGTAGATATCTTGCCATTTAAAAAAGTGTCCACCATGCTCCCGTTTTGGTGTGGCGATCTAGGGGCCAATTTTCCATGCTTGATACGATGGTTAATTAGTAAAAGTTCAAAGTCTTTATTAGTGAATTCCGTACTGTTGTCAGAGCAAATACACTTTACTTCACCGTAGGGAGCCATGTCGGCTAAATATTTTTTGGTTGCTAGCAGGGTATCAGTTTTGTTGTTTAAAAAGTAAACCATTATTAAACCTGAATGGTCATCTACGAAATTCAACACATATCTATAATGTTCTCTGGCCATCGGTTCCATGGGACTGTTCAAGTCACAATGCACCAGTGATAGGATTTTCTTGGCCTTCTTGTCTGGTATCTTGTTTTGATAGTTTGTCATTTTTCCCTGCGAACAAATGTCGCAGTTAAAGTTTTTTAATGTTTTTATTTTCATTCCATCAACTACAGTCGGCAACTTTTTGATATCAGGAATATTGCAGTGCCCAAGAATTTTATGCCATGTCTGTAAATCATGGCGGGCGGTTTTCGATGGGACTACACTATTCAAATAATATAGTCTTCCATTTTCTTTAATGTCGAATACAGTTCCATTCGGGTACACCAGTTTTGATTTATTGGGGCTAAAGTTTATAGTTGCACCTTGTTTAATGGCAGCTTGTACAGAAAATATATTTTGTTTAAATTTTGGGATTAGAAGAGCGTTTTCTAGAATACAGAAACACAGTTCACCTTTATTGTTCCTTAGCGAGATTTTAGCATCACCTCTTTTCAAAACGATATCATTTACTTGATTACAGTCACTAAGTTCTACAAAATGATTTTGAGGCTTAAAGTTGGGATCAAAATTGATAAAATCAGATTCCTTTGTAATCACATGTGCTGTTGCACCACAATCGACAAGAAAATTATTATTGTTTGTTAAATGTACATAAAAATACGAATGTATGTTCGCTAACGGAGCTCTCCACATTTTTAATGGAGTCGCCATTTTGAGTCCTGTATCTACATTGGAAACTCTTGTGATTAGGTCGGCCGCAATTATAGAAAATAATTTTTGTACTTTTCATAGGAGAAAAATTGTTTTTGGTAAGTTGCAGTTTTTATTCCCGGCATGGGTATAATTTAATTTTGGTGTTTTTATGTGTGCATTTTTAAATTTCATGATATTTGTAGATTCGTTTTTTTCTGTCATCATTTTTTCAGTTTCCTTGTAACTTCTGAGTGCCACCTTGAATTGACTGTGTTATCATGGTGGTAAATAGCTTGAAATCACTCGGTAATCCCTTGAGGACCATGGAAATTAACAGACTGTCGCTAATAACTTTACCAGACATTTTTAAAGAATTTGCAGTCGTTTCAACTCTTATAATATAATCTGCAATGGTTTCAGCTTCCATTGATTTTAGAGAGGTCAGTTCAGTATATAAAGAAATAATTTTGGGTTTTCCTTTCGATAATGCTCTCTCAATATGTTCAATGCTTTGCAGCCATCATTCAGGGCTTCTATCATTACCAGTGATAAACTTCGATCATCTAAGCACTGTATTAATTCTGCAAAGACAGTTGCGTTCTTTTCAATGAAGTTGGAGTCGTTTTCTGTTTTCAGGTTTTGCCTGGAGTACTTTGTGTAGTTTTTGAATTCATAGATATCCTAAAAATTTCACTTGAAAATTTCAAAATTTCAATTCATAGATATCCTAAAAATTTCAAATTTTGATTCGGATCCATCGAAATAAAGACACACGCTGGGCCCATAACCTCTAAAAGTGTAAGCCATGTTTAGTTTCAGAACAGTTCCCGATGGTTAGTTGTTTTACACAAACCCTGGAGATGACTGGTTCTCAGTAGACAGTTCTTGAGTTGGAATCCACAGAGCAAAAGATTCTTCCGGTGTTGACACGAAGAAAACCTATGCGAAGTTGCCACAGAAAGGTTTAATATTTATGGAGCAATTCTGGTTTCCAATTGGTTGGTAGCAGAACGTGAATTAATTGGATTTGTTAGTTCCTAGCAGCATCGTTTATAAATAGAATCTTCCGACTGTGTGGAAACATACCCCATTATAGGGCAAAACTATTGCAACAACATATATATATATATATATATATATATATATATATATATATATATATATATATACAAAAGACGGATTGAAATAATGAAAAAAAAGCTAGAATTTACATTATTTAATCATCAAATGCTCAAACAAAGAATATAAAAAAAAACTTTCAACTTAAACAAAACATAGTGCCACTTGGACATAAGGGGCTACTATTTTGGACCAAATTTACAGATATAATATTTAGGGAATTGAGCAACGAGATGTTTGTTCACACTACACTTGAATTTCTGTATGTGTCTAGAGTCAGAGAAGCAAGAGAGGAATTCCAAAGTCTATCAGTTTTAAGAAAGCAACCATTAGAGTAGAATGTTTTTTTCCTTATTCCATAGAGTTGCAGAAACTAGGTTTTCTCCTCGGTGGTGATAATTATCAAAATAAAAGTAACGAATTACTAGCTTCGTAAATTTGAAAACTTCGAAAATTGTAAATACAAGGTAGAAAGATAAATTTGTCGCCCTAAAGAAAACACTTAAAACTTTTATTGAAAAAAATCAATTCATATGTAACCATCCAATATATATATATATATATATATATATATATATATATAACTACTTAATTTACTCACATAAAGTTAATATACAAAAGTATAAATTTATGCGTAAACTTTAAGTATTTACTTCAAAAGTGCTCAATACATAGGTAGAGCTAGTTAGTAATTTATAAAATATATATGGCGATTAAGCTACACTGAATATTCCGCATCCTAGTGGATGAAACGCGGAATATTCAGTGTAGCTTAATCGCCATATATATTTTATAAATTACTATATATATGCGTGTGTATATATATATATATATATATATATATATATATATATATATATATATATATATATATATATATATGTGTGTGTGTGTGTGTGCGTATGTGTGTGTGTGTGTGTGTATACACATAGTTACATATATATATATTTATATATAAGGTGTAATGTAAAGTTATAAATTATCATTAAAAAATCTGTAAATTCTATACCATCTTATAAATCACATCTTTAATACTATTGTACATTTATTTTAACCATATTCTTAACACATTAAATAAATATATTTTTTTACACACGAAACGTTTCACTAGTTCAAGAAATTTTAATATAATTTTAATTTAATCATATAAAAGCATCCAGATTTTAAACGAACAATAATCAAAAACTGCCTGAAGACGACTGATGAAACTTAGTCGAAAGTACTTGTAAAAAAAAAACAACCAAAAGAAAAAAAACAAATAGACGAAGACGACTATGGGACTTTCTTGCACAGATTCGGCCGAGAAATAGAACGGCAATTCAAAAAATTGAAAACTTACAAAAAAAGCGTATTAAGCAAAAACACTCTGTGCTATTCAACAATATTGTCTGAATGAAAAAATGCTGCCTAAGTACACAATAGATATATCTAAGGCTTTTGACAGGGTATGGCATGAGGGTCTCCGGTATCACTGGTAGAATACTTAACATAATTAAATCCTTCTTAGATAAAAGAAAAATCCAGGTTGTCCTCGACGGTCGTACATCTAAACAATATGATATAAATGTGGGAGTGCCTCAGGGGTCTATCCTTGGACCTCTATTGTTCCTAATATTTATTAATGACCTCCCTGACAAAACTGCCTCTGAAATGGGTATATATGCTGATGACACCACACTCTATAACAGGCATGACAGGAAAACAAATGAACACATAACTAAAGAAATGGCAAAAACACTTAGAGGATGACCTCCAATCTGTAGTGGAATGGGGACAAAAATGGATGGTCACATTCAATGCTGCCAAGACTAAACTGGTTAAAAGTATCCTGTACCTTTATAAGGCCACCATTCGCCCATGTATCGAGTATTGCTGTCACATTTGGGCTGGTGCATCTGCTGCTAGTCTCTTGCTCCTAGACAAGGTTCAAAAGAGAGTTGCCAATCTGATAGGCCCTGAACTGGCATCTAAGCTTCAGCCTCTGTCCCATCGATGAAACGTTGCATCCCTCTGCCTGTTCTACAAGTATTTTAATGGTGAATGCTCTGACAAACTGCAGTCACTTGTGCCCCCACGACGTAGACACCCTCAACAAACCCGACAGGCAGCTAAATCCCACCCCCATGCAGTAGAGATCCCTAGATGTAAAAGATCTTTCTACTCCAGTAGTTTCTTCCCCAGAACCGCTAGACTCTAGAATTCCATTCCAGGTCCCTGCTTCCCCAACTGTACTGGCATGCAGAAGTTCAAGTGTAACGTGAACCGACACCTTGCTGCCCAAATCCCAACATAGTGCCCCAGTAGTTGTTGCCCCTGATAGTAGCCCCCTACACCAAAGTGGCAATGTGCCTTGTTTGGGGTGAAAATGTAATTCACCTTTTTTGGTAATTTTATAAGTTCCAAATCTCAGTGACTATTGATCAGAATTTAACAAATAAAGGTTCGTTGGAAAGGTAATGACCTGAATTGTGTAGTGGGCTATGTGTCATTTGCTCTTAAGGTCGCACATTAAGGGGATCATCCATAGCCTATTGTTGGCACGTTTTACACCCATAAAATGTCTCAATCATACTATCATAGTCTTTTGTTTTCCTAGTTTTGCATATGAATTACAAAATGTATGATATTTCCCCAAAACCTCTGGCCTTGATGGAGGAGAGACTAAAACTTGCTGCTATGGTTTCAAATGATCTGAAACAACACCAAGGGGAGACTTGAATCCAAATATTTCTCATATATTATATCTTCCCATTCAGTTTTCATACATACAGTAAATTTCACAGTGTATTAGGATTATTTGATACTGGAGATATTCATAATCGTACCCTATTTCCAAAAGAGGGGAGATATAACATATGAGAAATATTTTTTTATCCTCCCTTTTAGTTGTTATTCGGGGTCGGCCCGATTTTTTCTTTTCAGTCAATGGTAAACCTTTTTTTCTATTTTCAATAATCTGAAAAACAACGCTTTTAGACCTTTTCAATATTTTAGCAATCTCCCCTATGGACTTTTTTTTCATCATAATGGTCACAAATAAGCTGTTTTTCTTGTACAGATAGCCTTTTTTGAATATTCGGAGTTGACATTTTGTTGTTGTTAATAAAATTGTTAACGTTTTTATTAATTTTCTGTGTTCCTAAACTTTTGGACGCCTGTAGTTTAATTAAATTTATTTATATGTAAAAAAAACTAATATGTATTAAAATCAAAAAAATTTTTTTTTTCTTTAACTACCATTATTAAACATTGGAAAATTCACCAAAATTTTTTTTTTCTTTTTCATAGATAAAGTTAGAAGCCATTAAAAAAATCGATCGTTCCTTAACTTTTGGACGCTACTGTATATATATATATATATATATATATATATATATATATATTCACATATATACCACCTTTGTTAGCAATTTTATAAGTTGCAAATCTCAGCGACTATTGATCAGAATTTAACAATTGTGTAGTGAGCTATGTAACATTTGCCCTTAAGGTCGCACATTAAATGGATCATCCAGAGGCTATTTTTGGCACTTTTTTACAGCCATAAAATGTTTCAATCATAGTCATTTGTTTTTTAGTTTTGCATATGAATTACAAAATATCTGATATTTCCTCAAAACCTCTGGCCTTGATGGAGGGAAGACTAAAACTTGCTATAGTTTCAAATGATCTGAAATAACAGCAAGGAGAGACTTGATTCCAAATATTTCTCATATATTATATCTCCCCCCCTCCTTTGGTTTTCATGCATAAAAAATTTCAGTGTATAAGGATTATTTAATACTAGAGATGTTCATAATTGCAGCCTAATTCTAAAATGGGGGGGGGAGATATAACATATGAGAAATATTTGCAATCAAGTCTCCCCTTGCTGTTATTTCAAATCATTTGAAACCATAGTGGCAAGTTTTAGTCTCTCTTCCATCAAAGCCAGAGGTTTTGGGGAAATATATATATGACCTTGCTAGCCTATCTAATTAAGGAACGGCCTCTACCAAATTCCTCTGTCAATTTTTGGTCTACAAACTTGAAACTTGATATATAGAGGATTTGGACCTGCGAAGTAATTGGATTTAGTTTTTAGCCTGTAAAAATAACTGATAATTGGTGAAAATTAAAAATAATTGTAACTTGGCAGGCGTAAGTCGACTTAAAGTGCTCTTCTATGCATGAAATATACGTGTATGGCTTAAACAATGTTATTTTAAAAGTTTTTACATGTGTATGGACGTGATTCAGGACATAACGAATAAGGCTGAAGAGCTATATGTTTTGATTTTGATTCTAGCTGATAGCACCCAAATCATATATTTTAAAAACTTTTGAAATCACTACTATATAGTGGGTGCAATATAATGATCACTAGAGAATGGGCTCTATAATAATAAATATGAAATCTGCATAAATTAAAATATCATATTTAAGTGTATTTTATGACCAGGCAATGCCGACTGGCGTGCTAGCATACGAAATTTTTTTCAAGCTTGAAATGGCAAATGTAAACTATTTTAAATAATACTTATAACTTTCACATTGCCAAGCATGACAAAGCCCACACTATATTTTATTATTTTTATTTAATAAACTTTTTTCCTGTTTCATTCGTTTTCAATTTTCATTTTTACATTCAAAATAATAAAAAAAAAAATCATTTTCTTCTTTTCATTAAAAGGAAATGATTTCAAAGTACTAAAATTCCAAAAAGAATGAAAAAAAAAAAAAAGAAAGAAAGCGAAATAATCAAATTAAAAACATTTGCATTGTCATTCTTCAAAACTTTTGAAGAATCTTTGAAGAGTTCAAATGACAAAAGAACCATGATAGTGTCGAACAATCAAATTTGGTTTCTATTTTCATTATTCTCAATACTGTTATCACTATATACCATTTTTTTATTCTTTATTTTTTTACTTATATTCGCTCCAAACAAGGATAGATTGTCTTTGAGGCGTAAGGAGCTACTGTGAATGAGGGGCCAGATTTGTAGAGGCATCCTAAGTGGAGAGTTGTGCAGCAAGATATTTGCATACATTACATTTAAACTTATATAACATGTGAGATTTGCCTTTGCTTTTTTCCTTTCTTTTTTTTCTCTTCTTTTTCTCTCATTCTTCCTTTTTGTTGCAACTTAGTAAAAAAAAAAGTACATATTTTTTACTTTCGATGAAGTCTTTTGATAATACAGACGAAGTATAAAACTACACAATATAAGTTGATTTGATTGTATTGTTTGGTCTATATACATGCGCGCACGCACGCACACACACACACACACACACACACACACACAATTCGTCATCTGTGTTTGTTTTTGCAGTTCACTCCTTGAACAATTCCTATTCTTAATTATACGTTCATGTCCGTTCTTATGTGTTCAGATCTTTTTCTTATTTATTTATAGATCTTGTTTCGGTGTAGTACTGTCACCCCCCTCTTTACCTGTCTCACCCCTGTCTCTCTTCTGCACTATTTCTTATAAGTTTTAGGTTAACTATAAACTAAATGAATTCTCCAACTTACTCATTTTTTTCTTTTCCTTTCTTGTACGCTCTTCTTTCTGCCCCCCCCTCTCTCTCTCTCTCTCTCTCTCTCTCTCTCTCTCTCTCTCTCTCTCTATCTATCTATCTATCTGTCTGTGCCTTTTTTCTCTTACTTCTGCATTATTTCTTATAAGTTTTAGGTTGGTTACCTATAAACTGAATGCATTTTCTACTTTGTTCATTTCTTTTCGTTCCTCGTATGCCTCTCTCCCTCTCTTTCTGTTTCTTCTCCCTCTCTTTCTGTTTCTTCTCCCTCTCTTTCTGTTTCTTCTCCCACTCTCTCTTGCTTCTCCTCCTCTCTCTTTCTATCTCTGTATCTCTCTATCTATCTCGCACCTGCCCACCTGCAGTCATTATAAACATTCCACTAGTGCATATATAAAGTCGTATGCAAACAGGATAGGCTTGTCATTCGCATATTTACTTTAAATCCTAACCTGATTTCATATTCCGTATTTTACCTGTTCTAAGGAGACGCCTAAACGCGAGAATGAAGACGAGAAAACATATTTATAAACTTATTGGCGTTATTTAGCTAACTTTTCACATCGACAACATAGTAAGTATTTGTGTGGATTTCTTATCAAAACTTTGCAAACTTTTCATTAAAACAATCGATTCAATTCTGTTTAATGTACTCTTCTTTATAAGTAATTCTTTTCTTCTGTATTTTATTTGTCAGTCCTGTTTTTTTTATATATATTATGCACTTTGATTAATAAATATAGGTCGCTTCCTCTATCTTATTAAATTTCCATGTATATATATATATATATATATATATATATATATATATATATATATATATATATATATACATTAAATCTCCAAGATGCATATCTTTCTTTTTTTACAAGGTAGTCACCACTTATCAAGGCCCGGAAGCCACTCGAGGATAAGGGTTATTGTGTGTACAGTACATTAGTGTTGGATATTTGATAAAGTGTCTTACTTAAGGAGGCGGTTCATCAGGAATTTGTTCACATTGGACTTGAAGATATCCAGGTTGCAGTCAGGTGGGAAACAGGCAACCGGAACAGAGTTCCACAGGCGTGCACTTCTAAGAAAGAAACTTTGTTCATTGAATCTACGTTTTGATTTTGGCACAGATAAGGAGTGGGGAAAATTTTTGACAGTGGTTTCAGCTAGGCGGGTGTTTATCGTGAAAGATTGGCGAGGGGGACCAAAGATTGGAGATAGAGATATCTTAACGAAGACTGAGGATGCATCTCTCCCAGTAAATTAATGCGCCTCCAAAATACCAACCTGGAAATTTCTACGATTCGGCGCGGTACATACAGCGCCTAGCCTTTCCAAATGTTCACCCATATAGTTGTGGCGGAAGCTCATACGTCGAAATCGACGGGAGAGTCCATCACACACACACACATATATACAAACACACACACACACACACGCGCGTGTGTGGCGAGTCACGGGAAACGGATGTTTAAACAAATAAACTAAACGGCATCTTAAGCAGGTTTAAAGACTACCTTTCTCACTCCCTATCCTTTACTGAAGGAGAGCAAGGAGCCTTCTAAAAAACGCCCGTTTCCCGTGACTCACCCTGTATATATATATATATATATATATATATATATATATATATATACTATTTTTACACCCCTAAACGGGGCATATGCATACCAAAAAGACTGATTAAAATGATGGATAAATAAAATTTACATTTGTTAGTTCATCAAATGTTCAAAGAATAGAATAAATAAATATATATATATATATATATATATATATATACGAGCAAACAGTTAATAAAACATGTTAAAAAACACTTTGAAATGAGCTAAAAACATATTTAATCTGAAAAGGAAACACTAGATAAGTGGATAGTCCTTAATCCGCGGAGTTTCGAAGAAATACTTTCCTTCTCATCAGAGGGTAGGAATTAGCAAAATTCGGGATCGGATTTTGCATGCAAAAGTATTTGATGAAACAACAAGTAAGTCAAAGATCTTACTTGAAAACAAAAAAAGTGAAGCAGAGGGAGTATTATTTTATTTTATATATATATATATATTTTACTATTATTTATCTCCAAACTAGGTATAGTGCCATTTGGTCAGGTGAAGGGTAAAAAATCCAATATATATATATATATATATATATATATATATATATATATATAATGTATCGATTTTCGGTTTATACTTCAACAGTGTTCAATACGTGTTTAGAATTAGGTAGTAAGTTAAGAAAATATATTTATAGCAATTAAGATCCACAGAGACTTGCACGTTTCGTCCCCATAAGGAATCGTCAGGCTAAAATAGCTAGCATTTTAGCTTGATTCCCTACAGGGATGAAACCCGGAAGTGTCTGTTACTTAATTACCATAAATATATTTTTATAACATAGTATATATATATATATATATATATATATATATATATATATATATATATATATATATATACTTCTAGTATTACACAAAAGGAACTTTGTCTCTGTGTCTTAGTTCGTTCCCTACGGATTCAGAAATATCTGGGCCGATTTTTTTTATTATTTCACACGCAGGTACTTGATGTATCGGCGAGTGTTCTTACACTAGGTTTTTGTATCAAAATGCTCCTGATAAGTATCGAAAATCGATAATAAAAAAAAAATCAATTAAGGAAGGAAATTCGATTTTGACCGAAATTAACACTTTTATACAATCTAACATCCCAAGTGCATTTGGAAAGTTTTATTACCGCACAAGTAAAAAGGTCCAGCCTATAAAATCAACAATAGATTCTTCTATAAGATAGGGGAGCGTTTGAAATGAGCACAGTTGAACCATTATACTTGACTTTTGTAGGTTTAACTTAAATTAAACGGTTTATGTAAAAATAATTTTATAAAATCAACAGTTGATTTTTGGATAAGACATGGGTGTGTTCGAACTGAATGTTGCTCTTTAGAGCACAAGTGAACCATGATACTTGACTTTTGCATTTTAATCTTTAAGTGAAGCAATTGTTTACAGATAATTTTATAAAATCAACAGTAGATTCTCTACAGTGTAATCTAGACTACAATGTGTTGTTGACTAAGTCACTACGAGAGAGGCATGTGAATCTTCCTCCCGATACACTGCGGGATAGAAGTCTCTAACTAGAGCAGGCAATCAATCAATTTGATTAAAAAAATAAATAAATAAAAAATAGGTGGGTCGATTTTACCAATTTCGATGACAATAAAAGTATGGAAGAGTGGAACATTCAATCCCGGACAACGTTGGGTCTCCCTGCTAGTATAGTTCCTGGACTTGTTTACTTTTCTTTTTTAGTTTTGTCACGAACCTTTCGTAGTGTTTTTTTTTTTTTTTTTTAGATAACCAGTGTCAGCAGCAAGGTTTTAGAGTGCACACACCCCTACCCTACATGCCAATTTTAAAGTTTCCCAACATGAGGGTGACGAACTCTCAAGTAGAAGAACATAATCAATTGTTTATTTTATTTTATTATTTTTTTTATTGCCTTTTCACCGCAAACAAAGCACAGTGCCACTTTAATGTAGGCGGCTACTACTTGGGACATAATTTGTAGAGGTACTATGTGGGGAGCTGAGCAGCAAGATGTTTGTTTACATTACACTTGAACTTCTGCATGTCAGTACAGTCGGAGAAGCATTGAACCCGGAAGGGAATTCTAGAGTTTAGTAGTCCTAGGGAAGAAACTATTAGAGTAGAAGGCTTTCTTATGTCTTGGAATTTCTACTGTGTAGGGGTGGGATTTTGCTGCTTGTCGGATTTGTCAGGGGATATTTACGTCGAGGTGGTACAAGGGCATGTAGTTCGTTGGAGCACCTACCATTAAAGTACTTATAAAACAAGCGGAGGGATGCAAAATTTCGTTGATGGGACAGCGGTTGAAACCTAGCTGACATTGTGGGACCTATTAGGTTGGCGACTCTCTTTTGAACCCTATCTAAGAGGGAGAGACTAGTAGCAGATGCACCAGTCCAAATGTGGCAACAATACTCCATACATGAGCGAATGGTGGCCTTGTAGAGGTACAGGATACATGTTTACATTTCAGTTTCGAATTAATCACAAATCCATCTGCATCGAACAATAAACAAACAAATAAATAAAATAAAGAATATTTCAACGTGACACCTATAACTCCCCTCCGCTCGACAAACTTAATTTTTATCAAAGAAAGTGATGCATAGAGGGGCTT
Organism: Euprymna scolopes; assembly: GCF_053919585.1. NCBI lineage: Eukaryota > Metazoa > Mollusca > Cephalopoda > Sepiida > Sepiolidae > Euprymna > Euprymna scolopes. The sequence goes on from NC_136495.1 coordinate 25,461,957, forward strand.
GTTGATCGTCTGACAGAAAAATGATGAATTTGGTTGTTGTTGTTGTTGTTGTTTAGTTAGTCATAGGTTAGTATTAGGGTTAGTTGTGGGTTATGATTGTAGGGTTAGGATTAGATGTAGGCTAGGGTTAAAACTTTTCTTGGGGCTTATCCAGTTTTAAAGGAACTGTTTGTAAAAAGAAAATATAAACAAAATAGCGCAAAATGTTTATTATGTATTTACGTTTTAGTTTTTAAAAATTTATCAACTATATATATATAAAAAAAAAGAAAAGAAAAACACATTTCAATGGCAACACATTTCGTCCGCCATTTTTTGTTTACATTAAGGCCAACGACCAATGGACATAATTAAACATACAGTCATCATAAAATACCGGCTAGAAATTGTTTACCGATCAAATTTTATTTTATTTTAAAACCAAAAATACTAGCGTAAATTTTCCTTTACTTCTCCTATTTAAAAAAAAAAAAAAACAACATAACAGACATACATTATAATGGTTTTGTAAATTATGATTTTATAACATGGGATTAAAACTGAATAAGCATCTTTTTCTGCAAGGAATTAGCTAAAAAATCAAAACAGGGATGAAAAAAAAATAAATATACAACAAATATGCTACCAAAGGCAAGCTAAGTTATTCTTCCACCTACCTGGATAAGATTTTTTTTTTTTTTTTGATTGACGATAAAAATAATGTAAAGCCTGTTGAGTTAAAATGAAAAACAAAATATTGGTTAAATTCGAGCCTTGATACTCATTTAAAAATTGAAAATTAAACAAAATACTGATAGAACAATCTGAAGTAGGCGTATACAATGCACACCCTCTTATAATTATTTTTCTTTTCTTTTTTTTCCAATTTTTCCAGCGGATTATAATCGATTGAACACTAATCTACCAGATTATCAAAAATAAAAAGCAAAAAAGTCTGAAGTTAGATATTTGTAAGGGGTGTTCAGTTTTTAATTAGGACGTTCTATTAAATTGTTCCCCCATATTGGAGACATTCGACTAGAAAACAAAATTTATTTAAAAAAAACTTTTTTTAATTAAAAATTACTCTGAATTGTGAAATACTAAAACAAAACTGGTACTTGTTCGGACGGGACTCTTCAATAACCCCCCCCCCCAAAAAAAAACACCTGCTCTTTTCAAAAATAATTTTCATTAAGTTTTTAAAAAATAAAAATAAAAAACTCTCCCATCTGTTTTTGTCGAGTGTTTCCAATATGGGGGATCGATTTACTAGAATGTTGTAATTAAAAATTTAACAAATCTTTCAAATGCTTTTTTTTTTGTTTTTGATAATCTGGTAGATTAGTGTCCAATTGATAATAACTCAATGAAAATTTGGAAAAAAAAAGACGAAAAGAAAAAATATCATTAAAGTACTTATAAAACAAGCGGAGGGATGCAAAATTTCGTTGATGGGACAGCGGTTGAAGCCTAGCTGACATTGTGGGACCTATTTTTTATACAACACTTTATTAAAAAATATTTTATAAAGAATGGAGGGGGGGGTCCTTGAAAACAATGTGGCATTAAGCCAAAATGGGGGAGCAGAGAATAGGGGTCGGGGTTCATCCACTTTGTCTATTCCCTAAGCTAGCTATCACTCACCCTAATACCTCATTTTTATTTACAAAACATAAACATTTTATTTTATTTACAAACGAAAAAATACAATTTTTTATTGGCAAAACATATATGTACAAATATAAACGAAAATGAAAAAATACAATTTTTTATTGGCAAAACATATATGTACAAATTTTTTAACATATATGTACAATTTTTTTTTTTTTGGCAAAACATATATTTACAAATATAAAAGAAAACAAAAAGTTATATATTAATACGATTGCGTGTGTGTTATTTTCTGTGTCACGCTTACATCAGAGTCGTTTAATTGTTACGGACTTTCATTTCTTGTAATAAATGATTGCGCCAAGAATTCTTCATAAGTTTTGGTTTCGGTTTCGATTATAGCTGATGGCACGCCAGTAATCTATTTTTTTTTTTATAAATAATTTTATCAAGAATTCTTCATACGTTTTGATTTCTGTTTCGATTATAGCTGAAGGAACTCAAGTTATATATATATATATATATATATATATATATATATATATATATTCATAAGTTTTTGTTTTGGTTTCAATTCAAGCTAATGCACCCAAGTCATATGGATATATTTTGTGATATTTGAAATCGAAACTTTATAATATAAAAAAATCGATAGAACATTAACTCTATAATAATATATACGAAATCTGCAAGCATTAAAATAACATATTTAAGCGTACTTTACAACCAGGCTACGCCGGGCGCCTCTGGTAGCTTAGACAAATACTTTTGCAGTTTTAACAAAAGAGCTACAATATAATATCAGAATGCCAAAACAAAAGAGCTACAATATAATATCAGAATGCCAACAGATATTTGCATATGAATGAGTCCCCTGTGAAATTTCCACAGGTCGTGCTAGTTAAATATGAAAAGAAAAGGAAAAAAAAATGTCGAATGATGGGGAACGGGATATAACTAAGTCTTAAAAACACCCCAATTGTTTTGCATCTGATGCACAGTTCAGCTGACGTGGGAATTTTTTTTAACATGTAAACCATGAACCCTCAAAGGAATATTTAATTTATAAATGGCCAATTTTTTTACATTTTATATTCGGATTAATAGTCGACCCATCCTTATAGAATTTTAAGATATTTGTTTCTGTGACTAAAAGAAAAAAAAAATGCAAAAAATAAATATACAGCAAATAAATGTTATCAAAGGCAAGATAAGTTACTCTTCAACCTACCTGGTTAAGTTTATTTGTGTTTTAATTTATTTTAAAACATTTTATTGTTCATAACAAACCTAGCGTCCACGTTGTTCAGTTAGAACGCAAGAAAAAAACATTGCTATGAGAACCCTTGATAATCGCTCAAAAATCGAAAATTAAACAAAATACTGGCAGAACATTACATTTTCACATGATTGGTGACATTGGGTGTTTCTACCAATATTTTGTTTTCACAAAACTTACATAAACAAAGTTTCTTCTCTGGAACATTCCATGTACGAGATACTACGTGTATGCTTCCCAAGTGACTAAAGCATGGTCGTCTTCAAGTCTATTGTAAACAAATACTTAATCAATTCCTCTTAAGTAATCTTCTAGGAATCGCACACATCGTTTCCAGTCCTTTCGTGGTGGCGATCATTGTCCAACTGACGATCTTTAATCCTTATCCCTGAGTGACCCCTTAGCCATGATAAGTGATGACCCTCATCTCAGCTTCAATCTATGATCCCCCCCGACCTTGCCAAACTTTCTCAAAGGACACTCGTCTACCTACGACGATCATCAACAGTTTTCCCCACTTTCTATCTGTTCCTAAATCTTAAAGCAAATTCCATGAACAAGGCTTCTTTCCTAGAACTGCCTACCCGTGGAACTCTATTCCGTTGGTCTGCTTTCTAACTGACTACATTTCCAGCTGATTACAATATAGTTATTTTCAAGTCCAATGCAAACAAGTTCTTGTTGAGCCCCCCCCCCTAAATTTCTACCTAGTTTCCACCACTAACTATTAATACGCTGTTGTCTCAGTAATTACCGTACACTCATTAACTCTTATCCTCGGGCTTTGATAAGTGGTGACTCTTATGTGAAAAAGAAAAAGAAAGAAAAAAAAAGCAATAAAAAAAAATCATAAAAGTGTTTGATGTTATCATGAAGATATGCTAGAGTGTAATCATCCGACCATGACGTAAGTTTATAGTTGAAAGAAATAAGTGGCTCGTTGGATCAACTATTGAGTTTAGGTTAGAATGTTTTCTAAACCACTATAAAATTAGTTTCTTTCTACTGTTTGTATTTCTTTACACTCTCTCTCCCTCCTTTACATGCTCTCTTTCTATTCCGCACGCGCGTGCGCGCACACACACACACACACACAGAGTCTCTCTCTCTCTCTCTCTCTCCTTTCTCTCTTTGTGCTCTACCTTCTCTCTCTCTCTCTCTCTCTTCCTCTTTCTTTCATTCTCTCTTTTTCTCCCAGTCTCTCTCCTTTCTTTCTTCCTCTCTCTTTCTTCTCTCGCTCTCTTTCTCTTTTCTCACTCTCTCTCTTTCCCCTATCTCTCTCCTCCACCTCTCTCTCTTCCTTTTCCTTCCTCTACTTCTCAGCCTATCTTTTCCCTCTTCCTCTCTTTCCCTTTCTCTTTTCCTCCATTATCTCTCCTTCCTCTTTCTCTCTCTCTTTTCCCCTCTCTCTTACTCCCTTCCTCTTTATTTCCCCGTCTTTCCCTTTTGCTTTCTTTCCCCTTCTCTCTCTCCCTAGTTACAACTTAAAAATATTTCTACCTCTAATGATATTCTCTTTTATTTACAATAAAGTTGCCCCTTGGCCTAGTTGCAATGAAGTCGCTAAAGGTGTTTTTGATATCACTTAGGTTGTTGAAGTATTTCTCAAGCAGAAAGTTGTTGAGATGCTTGAAAAAGTTGTAGTGAGTAGGTGAGAGGTCTGGAGAGTATGGCGGATGAGGCAGAGTTTCATAGCCAAATTTGTTCAATTTCTGCAGGGTCAGTTAAACAACGTGCAGTTGGGTATTGTTGTGGAGGAGAATTGGACCTTTTCTGTTGACTAACGCTGGGTGTTGTTGTTGTTGAAGTTTCTGATGCATTTCATCCATTTTTTGACAATATTTCTCTGCCGTAATGATTTTGCTTGCTTTAAAAAAAACTTAAGATCACCAAACAGTCAACATGACCTTTTGGTGCAATTCTAGCTTCAGAAAGTGTTGTGGAACTTCATTAGTGTCTAACCACTAAACTTAGCATCGCCGGTTGTTGTAAACAACCCACTTTTCATCGCCAGTCACAACCCGGTCGAGAAATAAGTTGTTCTTGTTGCATAAAAGAAGGGAAGATGACACTTTATAACGGCGTTTATTTTGGTTGCGGTTCAATTCGTGAGGCACCCATTTATCAAGTTTTTTTGTCTTTCCAATCTCTCAGGTGGTTGGAAATCATCGTATACATTAGTCTAATTCAGAAGCAAGTTCTTGAACAGTTGTGTGTGGATTGGCTTTGACTAACTGATCGTTGTCTACATCTGATAGCTGACCATGATGATCATCATCTTCAAAACTCTTGTCGCCACCATGAAATTTCTTAAACTGCCATTGTGCTGTGCATTCAGTAGTGATGCCTGGGCCAAATGGTTTGTTGCTATCACCAGCTCTTTCAACAGCTTTTTAGCGTAGTTTGAATTGAAATAAGAAGATTATGCGAATTTGCTTTTTTCCCCTCTTGTATTCAACGTTCTGAAAAGAACATATAATTGTTTTAAAATGATTGTAATTTAAACGATTAAATAGAGCGAAAAACGCCCTTTAAAAAGATATATAACTAGGGCTATGACAACAGAATATTCTTTTCATTATTTCGAGTATATATCAGTTAATATCTTATATGTTTTTAGATAGAGTGATGTGGTTCTCGATTGATTAACTGTGTCGGATATATACTCGAGAGTCAAAGCAATAATAAGAACATTCTCTTGTCATAACCCTATATATAAAGTAAAGGTATTATAATGAAAACTTATTTGAAAATACACCATTTGAAATCAAAATTAAAACTTCTGCAAGAACCTTTTTGTCAACCTAATAGTTCACATTCATTTTGTTTTTTGTTTGTTGTATGTAAGCGTTGATCGGTCTACCCTCTATGTGTATCTGATTTGCCTGTATGCTGACAATTAGGCTCGACGTTGCTGTTTGCTAAACAAAACAATTCAATATTTGTCCCATTGTGTCTGCTTGAGTTTGTTCGTAAATGCCAACAATATTAAATGTCATACGGTTTAAGTTTCACCTGTCGGTTACCTGGTGATTATGTTAGTCAACACGTTTCACATATTTATTATTTATCATTTCGATATTGTAATGTGAATGGATTGAACGTTTCATATTTCTATTTATTTACGTTGATGTAAATGTTTTGCATTCATAATATTTGATTGTTGCACTGTTTGCAGCATTTAATCGAAATTTTCACATTGCTAGTATTATTTTGGTACAATGATGGACGCCCCTCCCCCCTTTTTTTTTTGAAACTGGATTTCCTCACATAAAAAGTCTCGTAACTGACTTCCCCCTTGTGAGATGTCAATTAAATGAATTCCAATTACTATATATATTAATTGAGACAGTTGTGTTATTGCATTAGCGATAGTGTGACGAAACAGCACTTCAAATATCAGCCTGTCATCGAAGAGCTAAGTTGTTTATAATAGCATTGATGATGTCAAAGCAAACGTGATTGACAGCTCAGCACCCCAGTAACTCTCGTTTCTCCTATTTTGTCCCTCACTTACAATGAGTGATGTTTCTGACAAAGGGAGAAGAAAAGTTGTATATTAAGTCAGCAGTCTTTTTCCCAAACAGTTACTTTTCTCTTTCCTATTCCTACTCTTGTGGCCATCTAATAAGGGCGCTGGAGGTAAATGTTTTATCTAGATTGACATTATCCTCCTGATAGCAAGGATGCAAACTTTGGATTAACCTCCAAGAAGGATATCCTATCAGCTGGTATAAAGCACTGGGGATACTATATTGCTATTTGGGGAATGGATTCTGGACCATGCAGTAGCTTCTAGTGGGGGTGTCTTGATGTCATATTAGTGGGAAATGTTAAGGCTTTTCCTCTTCATCATCTGCAGACATCATTGTCCATTTCTTTTTCTCTTACTCTCTCTGCCCTGCTCTTACAACTTTGCCAACCTGTTCCACGTATTTCCATATTCCAACATAAAAAAACCTCAAGAAACAATACAAGACTAAACCCAGAACTCCAACTTCCAACGCAGACCCCACTACCAACCAGGTCTCCTTTTCTAACATCAGGAATCTATGTTCCAACATTCCAGAGGTTGAAATCCAATTAAAGGAGACCAAACTGGACCTAATATTCCTGTGTGAAACTGATTGTTTCCCCGAGATGAGTTCACGATTAAAGGATATTCAAACTTGACATCCAAATTTGATCTCCAAGATCGTCAGAGGAATATGTGCCTACATTAGAGATGGCTTTCCATGTAGGAGGGACGCTTTCATGTTTACCGTCTATTGCCCCCACAACAGCAGAGTTGCTATCATTGAGAGCATTTTTTTTTTTACATAGGCATCACCACTTATCAAGGCCAATAGGCCACTCGAGGATAAGGGTTAAAGAGTGTACAGTAGTCAATTCGACAATATAGTAATCGTTAGTAATGGAAATTTGGTAAATTTGTTAACTTAAGTGGAACGGCTCATCAGGAACTTGTTTACGTTGGACTTGAAGACAACTATATTGTAGTCAGTTGAAAAGCAGACAAATGGAAGACAGTTCCACAGACGTGCAGTTCTAAGAAAGAAACTGTGTTCATGAAATCTATGTTTAGGTTTAGGCACAGATAAAGAGTGAGGGAAATTATTGATAGTGTTTTCAGCTAGAGTATTTCTGAGAAAAATGACCACATCCTGTCTGCTCATCCCTCGGCTAACATTCACGTCTGTGGAAACCTCAATGTTCACAATGTTTAATTGCTAGCCTACTCAAAGAAGACGGATGATGAGAGAAAGTTTTATCATCATTTCTCCATTGCTCATGACCAAACACAGATTGTCTCCGAGATCTTTTTCTTACAACTTTCCCAAAACTTCCAATCACTCATTTGTCTCAGTTAAGATAAAAGCAAAACGTAATAAGTATCTCACCATCGCACAGTTTATCGATACTCTATGGCTGATTGGGATAGCTTTTGAACATATCAGATATACGTCTGTATTCCATGTTTAAAAAGCATGTGTCCTCTATAGTATCAGCATTTGACTGGTTAAGTGTCGGTATCGACTGCGTCATACCCTCTAATAAATACGAGCAAAAGCATAATGACCAGTCATTGTTCAATCCAGAAGATGCCACTGCCATTGCACACAGAAGCTACTATTTTCATTGCTTTCAATGAAATAGATGTTTTGAAGTAAAGCCACCTTTAGGACTACCAGCAACTACTACAAAAGAGTAATAAAGAACGTGAAAGAGTTGTATGCTCAGTCTGTCAAGTCTTAAGTAGTTGAGGAGCAGCTTGGTTCCCACAAGTTTTGGCAAATAACAAACAGGATTCTGAACAGACACATGTGCTTTATCACAACCATCATCAATCGACCTGAGGTAATTTCCGCAGCATCTGACGAACCAAACTCTTTGTAAAAAACTTTGCAGCAAATTTTACTCTTTGCTACGTATCCCCTGTATTTCCTCTTATGACTGAAAACACACTATGCGACAAATATCTGTTGGTGATGTTGCCAAGCTTATCAAAAATCTTGAATACTGATAGCATTCTATAGTCTCAAAAAACTTCAGTCTGCCTCATATTTAAAAATTCTGGAGATTGGTCATCTGCTTCTCAGTATAGACCGATCAGTCTTGTGTGCCATGAGTAAATTGCTAGAATCTGTGATAGAGAAGTGGTCAACCAACTCAGCAAAGATAATCTACTCAGTTACTTGCAATATAGTTTTTGTTCTGCTGTGTGCTAACTCTAATATCACACAGGATTAGTGAATCTCTAGACGAAGACTTTGTTTCTAGAGCAATTGCTTGTAAAATCAAGGCTTTTGCTAGGCATAAAAGCATACTTCACAAGATTTCCAGCCTTGGAATAGCTGGAAATATCCTCTCAATTATTAAATCCTTTTTCTCTAATAGGCTTATAAGTGTAACTATCAATGGGTTCATACTATCAATGCTGGTATCCTTCAGGGTTCCATCTTAGGGCCCAACTCTCTTTCTGATCTTCATCAATGATTTCCCAATCACATTCTTAGATCATTTGTAGACATGTAGATGACACCACAATCTATGGCAACACTTCAAAGGCTAGCAATGACCAAGATTTTTCTGATTCTTTTCTGATCTTGAGCATGTCATGCAATGGGAAAAATGTGGTTGGTTAATTTTAATGCATGTAAAACAAAGCTTCTCTCTTTCCATCATCTGACCACATTTGGCCCCAATTGAAATAAATAGCCCCGTCTTGTGGCAGCACCATGTTTTGACAAGCTGCTGGGATGACCGACATTCACTCATGATCTGAAATGAAACACATCAAATCTGTTGCCAAGATCACTCGAAAAATGGTTGGATCATTCTATTGCTCCAGTAGATATCTTACTGTCAATGCAATTCCGTACCTGTAAGAGCCAAATATATCCCAGGATGCAGTACTGTTAGAGCTACTAGAAGTGTCTTATCCTGCCTTGACAGTTCAAAACCGGATTTGAAATCTGGTAGGTGATGCCCTTTTCTCTTCCCTGCAATGGCTTTTCCACACAAAACTTCAAACTATGGTTCCTCCTTGCCAAACTTTCACAAAAACACTTGTCTAGCTACAACCACTCTCAATAATTTCCCCTGCTCTCTATCTGTGCCTAAATCTAAATGAAGATTCCATCAACAAAGCTTCTTTTCTAGAACTGCCCACTTCCAGCTGATTACAATATGGCCGTCTTCAAGTTCAATGTAAACAAGTTCTTTTATCAGGGCTGGAAGGCAACTCGAGGATAAGGTTTAAATTTCCACAACTAACGATGATAACCGTTCACTCATTAAACCTTATCCTGGAGTTGTCTTCCAGGCCTGATAAATGGTACCTCCTTTGTTAAAAAAAAAAGGTGTATTAGATGGGACAAAGATCAAATCCACTGTTGGGGGCTTGTGAATACAATACAACCAGTCAATGACTCTAGTTTTCTATCTCTCTTTTTTCAGTCTATTCTTGTCACTTTAATTTTCTTTTCACCACTGAGAGCTTTCCAAATGTACCTTTCTTCATCTTACTCACAGCCTCCTGCACTTCTTTCTCTCCACTGTTAACGAGAGAGAGGCAGACAGAGTTTAGCAGTTAGTAGTTTTCATCCTTGCATGTTGGTTGCATTGCGAAGCAGCTTTTGAATTTTTTTTTAATGTTTTTTGGTATGTAGAAATAAACTCTATATTTTTACAAAAAAAAAACACGTTCTCTTCGTTATTCCAAAGTGCTCAATTCCTAGCATTGAGCAAATAAGTTCAGATAATTAATTCTCAGAGAATTAATGATGCCTAAAACTTATCAAACTAACTCATATGAAACTTTTCATGAAGGAGAATGTGACTATCATGTACCCCCGGGATTTGGTATTGCTATGAATCCAATGCTTGCATGTACCACAAAAAATTGGGTGAATCAGAAGAAGAGGCGGCTCGAAGTCCACAGTAAACAGTGTCAGATAAAAAAATTATCCTATTTTTCTAAAAAAAGTAAAGAAATCAATCTATATTGTAATGCATTTTTATAAAACTCAAAACAAATTCCAAACAGTGAAACATTTTATTTAAAATTTTATACAAAAAATAATTAGGTATAATGTGCAGTTTTTATCTGGCACTATTTGCTGTGAACTTCGAGTCACTAGTTTTTCTGAATCACCAAAAATTGAGTTGTTTCCAACTCCATTTCCACAAACTACATACAATAATATTTTTTCTTTCTAATGTTTTCCAACACTACAACCATTGCTAATCACTTTGGTCTTGTTAATATTCACTCACAGACCTTTACTTTCCACAGCATTCCTTTAAATATTTAACTTAACAAGTAGACGGAATCCCAACACCATTAGCATAAAACATCTCTTATAGATAACCTACACGAAAATCCCATGGACAACACTTCTAAGACACTAACGAAGAGCAATGAACGCAGTACAGATTCCTGATGTGCTTCCACTTTAACGTTAAATCTGTCGCTAAATATGTTGCTAATTGTAACACTTTGAGTGTTTCGGAACAATCCCTCATCAACCACTGGTTTGCTCTACATTTATACAAAGCTGAGCAGACAACACGTCTTGGCACTCTTTTCTCTTCAAATCCATAAAGCAAAATACAGACTCTTATCCTCATCAAGTTATTTCGCTTGCATTTGTCTCAGCATAAATAGAGAATCAGTGGTATCTTGTCCAGCAGAAAACAAAAGTATGTTTCATCTAAATTTATCTGACATATTTGCTGACATATTCACTTTCAGGATCTGATCTATCAACTTTAAGCCGCTTCTAATCCAGAACTCCGTCTTTATTTGTATAACACTTCACAATTGTAATAAGTCTTTCGGAATGAATCTTTTTCCTTTTATGATCTGATTTGTTAAATCTGTGATCATCTTAATGCCTGTTTCATCTGCATTTGTGCAACACCACTGAGAGCTTTCCAAATGTACCTTTCTTCATCTTACTCACAGCCTCCTGCACTATTTTTCTTCACAATTCTCATCGCTGGATTGGATTTTAAACTCATCTTTCACGTGTTCATGTGTTAAAGCACCAGGCTTTTGTGGATGAACTTTGTTTCATAAGCTTCTTAAATATTTATTGAATTCGAAATCTATAATATAAATCTCACATGTCTGTTTAAATGCATGTATGTATTTTTGTATATCTCGCAAAAACTTTTAGCAGAGGCGATGGATCCTGACAAGATTGGTATCATTTTGAAGTTTGACATCTCAGACAACAAATATCGGAAAATTGGCCAAAAATATAAATTCCTTCACCCTAAACTCGGCCGTTATGTACAAGGAGGGGTCGATTTTTTCGCCGACATTTTAAGCAAATCATCGTTGGATTGACTTTGGTTAATTTCAACGTTTTCAACTTTCAGTCGTGTCATGGAGACATTGGCTGAGACGTCAGATGTTCTTTCACTTTCTTTTCCGCCTTTGCATCACGGGTTCGAGCCTGCCTGCCTACTACCACTTCTTTTAACACCTCTCATCACCCTGGCTACCTACTGTTGTTTTGATTCCCTCCCGCTACTACCATTTTTTTTTTAACAGCTCTCTCCACATACATAGGTTCGAGCCTGCCTGCCTATGACCACTTTTTTTTGCTCCACACACATCTCCAAACACCTGGGCAACACCAGGCAACACCGGGCATCCAGGCAAGTACAAAATAAAAGGAAACTTAAAAAATCTTAATAGTTAAAAAAAAAAAAGAATTAATTACTTCATAACTTTTAAAAATTGAAAGGAATTTCAAAGAATTTAAACTATTGAATAGAAAATAATTTATGGCTTTAAAACTTCTTAGAAAAAGATTGTTTATGTCCAAGTTTGATTTTTATGAAAAAAGACTAACACAACATTAACCTAATAAAATAACTTATAGTTTAAGAAGAATTTGGTTCAATTAATAATTTAATAATCAAAAGATATTTTAATGATTAAATCCAGATTTAAAAATAATAATTTCATAAAAAACGGCACTGATTATGTTGTATTGTTGAATGGAAAACAATACACAAATAAAGAATAGATTTATTCCGTTAGGTACAATAATAGAAGTCCGTGTCAGGTAGCAACAACTGGTAAGTAAGTTGACAAGTAAATCATTATTCTTATCCGTAGTCGCCTGTTTAAGGCACGTCACAACAGATTAAAGAAATAGTAAGGCAATAGTGAAAGTAACAAAAAAGACCGTTGTCATATTTGGAGAGGTGCTGATCTGAGAACTTTCTCCTGTCTTGACAAAGTACAGAATTGATTTCCAAATCTAGTAGAAAATGATCTTCTCTCTTCTCTGCAGCTTCTTTCTCACAGAAAAGATTTTGCTTGTCTTTCTCTACTCTATCGTCATCTTCATGGTAGATGCTCGACTGCAACAATTTTCCCCACTCTTTATCTGTGCCTAAATCCAGACGTAGATTCCATGAGCAAAGCTTCTTTCTTAGAACTGCACGCCAGTGGAACTCTCTGCCGCTTGCCTGTTTCCCACCTGACTACAACTTGGATGTCTTGAAGTCCAACATAAACAAACTCCTGAAAAACCGCCCCCTTAAGTAAGACACTCTATCAAAATCCCCAATACTAATGATTACTGCAATACTATCTCATTGATTACTGTACACGCAATAACCCTTATCCCTGAGTAGCCTTCGGGCCTTGATAAGTGGTGACCTCCATGTAAAAAAAAAAAAAATGTGAAATCTGTACCTAAAACGCAACTGAACTCTCATGAACTAGGTTTATTTCCAAGAACTTTCCATCTGCAGAATACAATAGAACAAGGCTGCTTTCCAGATGAATACGTGTTCATTTTCAAGGTCAATGTTAACAAATTCTTGTCAAGCTGTCCACTTAAATTATCAAATTCTACCAAACTTCCATCATTAGTGTTGTCAAACTGTCTGCCTGACACTTATTAACACTTATCCTCGACTGGCCTTTCGGCTTTGATAAGTGATGTCTCTTTAGTGAAAAGGAAGACTATGGTTTCCAATTCTCTCAAAGGTGTTGTTCATCACAAACCGACAATCTAATTAACTGAGTGCTATTTTAGGTAGTTTACTAATGTTGAGACATTCTTAAATAAATACCTTACAAGAAAAATCACTTAAGAGGAATAAACCTTATTCTTTTAATAAGAATTAGCATTTCTGATTTGCATTTTAGCTTAAATATTGAACCTACTAAAATGACATGATTATAGAATAGAAGTATGTGCAAAAACAAAACAAAAAACATTAACATAATAGATTCCGAGGATCGATACAGTTACTTATCTAAATGAAAAAAAAAATAATACCTATTGAACTATTGTTCTCATTTTGGGTGTTATTTTCACAACGTTTTGGTCAGTGTAACCTTCGACCTTCTTTGAGTATATCTTGTCGAACTCTGGAATCTTTCTCTTGAAGAGGGAGGGAGGGGCTGTACAGAATTTCGAACATACTCCTTTATTTAATCCATGGAGGTAGCATGCTCTCATTCCGTCAGCCATGATCAGGTAGAAAGTAATTTGTAGTAGTATATTGAGTAGTACATGCATTGAACTTCAACCTTCAGAAGAATGTAACTTACAACTAAATTTTACCACTTTATTCGCTACGCCACTAACAACTCAAACAACGATTATTTTATACTAGCATGGATACTAGGCATTGTCTGGATGGACATGAAGTTTGGTTTGGATGCACCTGCTATACTAAGGATATTGAACACTTTCATCAATACCCTCACAAAAGAACGGAATCGTCCAAAAAAAAAAAAAAAAAAAGAACAAACTCCCTACAAGATATTTCAGCAGAAGGGATACAAAGAGAAGCACTTTTTGTTGCCCGTGTGTCGGACCCCCCCCCAGCCTGTATATATAAATTGATAGATGAATCAGAATAACTTTTCCTTCAATCAAAATATTAGCGAGTGCCTGTGCGACTGCAAATAAATAAATAAATAAAAAATTAGCTATGGTAGGCAGACTCGAACCTAAAACGCAAAAGAAAGAAAGAAGGGAAAAAACTTACTGGCTAACACGTTAGCGTTCACGGCCAGGACGACTTATGATACCATGACCAGCAAAATAATGTTTTTAAACATATTTTTAGTTTGTTACACGTGCGAAAATCGTGACGCAAAAGTGATTCCCCCTTGCAAGAAATAGTTCAGTTGACCAGACCACCACAGAATTAATCTTTTTTTCTAATTTTCATATATTATGCGACCGAGGGATTGCTCTTTCAGATGATACCAGTTTTGACCCGGTTCGATGCGATTGAAAAACTTTTTAGCAGATATACGAACACACAAACAAACCGATGTTTGAGATTTAGATAATAGATGTCTCCACGTGATTGATTACAATTACAAAAAACAGCAAAAAAACAAAAGTAAGAAAACTCCCCGACAACGCCGGGAATGTACAGTTAGCTTACAATAAAAGGACTCTTTTTGTTGTCTTTTCATTTTATTATGTGAGACTTCAATTGTCCTGTTGCGTTTCCCTTTTTTCTAACTGTTCATGCCTGTTTTCAACAATGTAGCAAATCTGAAGTGTTCAAAAAGAAGTCATTCAGTTTTGATGATGGCTTTGCATTCAGAAGCACAAGATTACTTGCTACGATTCTTCCCTTTCATTGTTCGCCCCCTTCCTCTCTCTCTCTCTCTCTCTCTCTCTCTCTCTAGAGAGAGAGAGAGAGAGAGAGAGAGAGAGAGAGTCAGAAAGTATATAGCAAAGGGGAACACCACTCTTTTTGCATTTTGTTATAGTTTTTATATAATCAGTTATTTTGTCCCCTCCCCTCCCTGAATTGAATAAGTTTTTTTGAGAGGGGAAGTGCATTTAAATTTTTTTTTCATCCATTCATTAAAAGCTTATACATTCTGATTCTCTCCTCAAAGTACAAGCACACATGCTAAACTTTGTTTTATACATAGATTGATGATAATGATGATAATGATTGTAGCGTAAGTAGTTACCATTGTGGAAATCGATATTAGCATTGTAGAGTAGGCTGTTAGCCGGTTTGTGTAAGGTCGAGAAACATGATGAAAAGAAATATTCGTCACCGATCTTGTGTACACCAAATACACGTGTTCCTACGACTCCGGATAAAAGGGAACGACAACGTTAAGAGAAGCACATTTAGTTGGTTGGTTGTTTTTGCTTTATGGCATATCAACCCCCCCCCCTTTTTTTGCAAGGAAGTCACCACTTATCAAGGCCAAGAGGCCACTCGGGTATAAGGGTTATTGCGTTTACAGTAATCAATGGGATAATGTAGTAATCGCTAGTAATGGAGATTTGATAAAGTGTCTTACTTAAAGGGGCAGTTCATCAGGAACTTGTTTACATTGGACTTGAAGACATCCAAGTTGTAGTCAGGTGGGAAACAGGCAAACGGAAGAGAGTTTCATAGGCGTGCACTTCTAAGAAAGAAGCTTTGTTCATGGAATCTACGTTTTCATTTAGGCACACATAAAGAGTGGGGAAAATTACTGACAGTGGTTTCAGCTAGATAGGTGCTTTTATGAAAGATTGGCAAGGGGGCGGGCAGAGATTGGAGCTCAGACGAGCAATTGCTATGGAAATAACGATAAAACAACGACAGGCTCGAAATGTTAAAGTATCTATTAGAGTATCTATATGTTAATATATATATATATATATATTTGTCATCCACATACAGTACTGTTTTGTTGTATCACAACTCATCAGTGCGGCTAGACAAACACCTTTCTCTAGCCGTGGATCGAACCTACGCGTTGACAGTCGACAGCCCTAACCACTTGGCTACGAATCAGTGCTGTAAATATTTCTCCTCGAGTGTGTATTAAATCCACGCTTGTTCGTCGCAGACAGTGCTCAAGCTATCACTTGTTTACAAACAAATAAATAGTGGGCTTCGCTTTAATTGCTTAAATATGCGTTGGGTGAAAATATATTTACAAAGTGCTCAACCCAAAGAGGGGGACGTTTTTAATTTGTCATCCACATACAGTACTGTTTCGTTGTATCACAACTCATCGGTGCAGCTATATATATAAGATCTATATGTTAAGATATATATATATATATATATATATATATATATATATATATATATATATATATATATATATAAACTTGACTGTCAAGTTTTGGGACTTAGAGACATTCTAGTTGGTTAGCTCAACACCCGAAATCTCACATAAAATTGAGTAAGTTAGAAAATGTTTTTGTTTATTTCAAACTATTTGGACGATTACAAATGAACCCTTTTCAGGTTATTTAATGCCGAATCCAGTTATTTTGAAGAAATTTTTTTTAATAGAATATATATCTTTTTCAAGTCAAGTCGGCTTCTATTTAACCAATAGTTGGGACCCTAACAGGTACTACCACTCCGGGTCAGAGTGGACCTGGGAGCAATGGCAATTAAAAAGTGGCTCCACACTCCCCAAAGCCCGCAAGCTAGGGCCTCACCACCGGATATAGTTGAAGGCCATATCCAGGACCGAAGCACACTTAAATGAGATTTAAAAGGAAGAACGTTAAAGCGGAGTTACATATATACAAGAAATATTTATTTAAAGAGAGAAGTTATGAATAATAACAAAGTGTGTTGTGCACGCGCGTGCGCGTGTGTGTTCGAATGAGCATGCATCAAGTTGAAAGTGTTTGTTAGGCGTATATGTTCATTGCGCATACGTGTGTCTGGTGTTTGTGTGTGATCACGAGAGTTCGTTAATATAAAAACGTGTATTCATTCTTACCTTTACAAAGAATGTACCTTCGTTTTATCTCGAAACGAAGGTTATCGCCTTGTCAAGGCGAACGGAAATGTGCGAACGTTCACATCGACGGTCAGACGCTAAAGAGATAGAGATAGGTAGATAACGGAAGTAGCTAGAGAACTAACAGGAAGCAGAAAACGCCACCTGTCGGATGAATCTAAAGTTGAGACAAGGGCAAATAACTGATGAGTAATTGAGATACATTTGTGTGCATGTGTACGGGACACATCTAATAGCATATCAATCTGAAAAGTATCTGCCCATATGACGATTTTGTCATCGTCGGCATCCATTTTACATGCTGGCATGTGTTGAATGGCTTTTAGAAATTGACTTTCAAACTAACCTATCTCTGGCCAGGTCTTTATTTATCTCTCTTTATTTCAAGTACATTCTTGTCCCTTTCTCTCATGTTTTTCTTGGCCTTCCCCTCTGAACCGGACCTGCTACCTCAACTGTTCTACACCTACTTATCAAAGATCTCTCGTCCATTCTTTTAGTGTGACCAAACCAATGGAGTTTTCTGTTCTGCACACATCTCCCTATACTGTCCAGATTTAATCTTCCTATGAGATCATCAGATCTAAGCCTGTCTTTGCATGTTTATGAAAACATTTCTTTAGTGTGAATGTAAAAATATTTGAATTGAAGTTTTCAGTTTAAGGTCAGATAAAGAATGTGAAGAAGAAGCTTAGCAGGCTGGATCCCTTCTGCCACTTTTTATTTTCTTGTTATCTGTCTTTGTTCATCATTTTACGAAGAAGACACATCTATCATCTTTATTATGATTCAGAATATTTCCTGACATATTATTCATAAAATATTCGTTTAGGAAAAATTGTCCAAAATATTAATCATCCTTAGAATCAGCTGTTTCTTCTTTAACACACTTGATTTCCTATTTAACATTCATACAAGTTTGGCCCTGTCGGTGGGGCATTAGAATACGCCGACTGCCCCCCCCCCTGCAGAGGGTAAAAGTCCCTCAATGGGGGTCCTGGATATGACCTTAAACTATATCCAGTGGTAAGGCCCCAGCTTGTGGGCTTTGGGGAGTGTGGAGCCACCCTTTAATTACCATTGCTCCCAGGTCCACTCTGACCCGGAGTGGTAGTACCTGTTAGGGTCCCAACTATGGGTTAAATAGAAACTGACGTGAAAACAACAAATATACTCTATTAAAAAAAATTTTCTTCAAAATCTTTGGATTCGGCATTAAATAACCCGAAAAGGGTTGATATGCTGTAAAACAAAAACAACCAACCAACCAAATCATACAAGTTTACTGTACCACAAGTAAATCTAGAAAACATGATTGTCTTTCAGTTTAATTCTTTGGCGTAAACAGAAATAAGATATGCTAAAATTAACAACATTTTTAACTTATGTTTTTTATGGAACTCATTACCACCGAACTGCATCCTTGAAGGCTACAATATGACCATCTTCAAATTCAATGCCAACAAAATAAAAATTAAAATAAAATCTTTGAGTCATTAATCAATCAAGCATTAGTCCACCTCATAAAAGGCAATCTTCTTACTGACCGATAGTATGAATTTAGGCAATACCATTCTACTGCAGATATTTGAATTGTCATCTCTGAACGCATATGCCATCTACTGAATAAGGTGTAAGAAGCCAGGGATGTACTTTTTGATATATCCAAAGCTTTTGATCAGGTTTGGCAGGAAGGGCTTCAAATCAAACTTAAATCATGCGATATTGCTGAACAAATGCTAAATATGAACCTTCTTAGACAAGTGGAAAATTCAGGATGTCCTTGATGGACATCCAAACGGCATAATATTAAGAGAGTGCCTCAGGGGTCGAACCTTAGATCTTTATAATTCCTGATATTCATTAACTACCTCACTGATGCCATTGTGTCTGAGATGGGTATATTTGTTGATGATACAACACTCTACTATAGGTATAAGGGAAAAACCGATGTACACATATCTAAGGCAATGGCAGAATCCTAAGAAAACATCCCCAGTCCGTAGTGTAAATGGGGTCGTAAATGGATAGCAACATATAATGCTACTAAGACTAAGCTTCTTTCCTTTAACAATTACAAGAAGCCTTCTCAACCACTGATAGCCATGACTAATAGTATCCTACGTGAGAGCTCGTCCTTCAAACACCTTGGCTTAACACTCGCAGGCAACCAGAACTGGAAGAAATACATTGAGAATATTACGAAGGCTGCTGCAAAAAAGGTGGGTTCCCTCTATCATGCTAGAAAATTACTCTCATCTGAGAGTATTCTGTACCTCGACAAAGCTACCATTCGCCCATGTATGGAGTATTGTTGTCACATCTGGGCTAGTGCATCTACTGCTAGTCTCTCCCTTGAAGAATCTCCAATCTAATAGGTCCTGCACTGTCAACTAAGCTTTAACTCTTCTCCCATTGCCACAATGTTTAATTACTGTGCCTGTTTTATATGTATTTTAATGGTATGTACTCTGATGAACTCATTGAACTTGTGCCTTCTTGATGTAACACCCTGACAAACTCATTTAGCAACAAAATCCCACCCCTTCAATGTAGAGGTCCCTAAATGTTGGAAAGCCTTCTACTCTAATAGTTTTTTTCTTCAGATTGCTAAACTTTGGAATTCCCTTCCAGTTACCTGTTTCCCTGACTGTATTGATTTGCAGAAGTTTAAATGTAATGTAAACCAACATCTAGTTCATCTCTTCTAAATATAGTCCCAAATAGTAGCCCCTTATGTCCAAGTAGAAATAGATCTTGTTTTGGGTTGGTTTGACTAAAAAAAACAAAACTTATCATTAACTGCCCTTATAAGTAATCACAATTTATTCATTCTTTTGATCTTATTCAATCCTCTCATGATATTTTTCATCATTCAATTGATAATTTATCTCATTAACCCTTTGAATACCTTTCAGCTTTTACAAGTAGTGAATCATTTCTAAAATGGCTGTTAAATCTTTTTAAAATGCTGATTAATGCTTTAATATGGCTATGGTCATATTGACATATTGATTCTCATTAGATCATTCAAATTAAGCAATGTTGAGTTTGGTCTGTATTGGCTGGGTTACCATTTGAGACTACTATGTACTATATGTGGAAGGATAATAATATCAGATTGACAAGAAAGTTCTTGCAATTTTTAACTTTTAAATTCCGATGAACATATCTCGGCTCAAACAAAAATTTATTGATTGAAATAAGCACTATCAGAATCAATACACTTTTACCAATGCAAAACAAGTGTATTTATGTCAGTAACGTAAAAAATCTTGTGTTCTGGTGGCGATGAAGTCGCTAAAAGCGTTTTTGATATCACTTAGGTTGTTGAAGCATTTCTCATGCAGAAAGTTGTCAAGATGCTTGAAAAAGTAGTAGTCGGTAGATGAAAGGTCTGGAGAGTATGGCAGATGAGGCAGAGTTTCGTAGCCCAATTTGGTCAATTTCTGCATGGTCAGTTTAACAACGTGCAGTTGGGCATTGTTCTGGAGGAGAATTGGGCTTTTTCTGTTGACTAATGCTCGGTGTTGTTGTTCGGGAAGTATTATGGAGTTTCATTGGCATCTAACCACTGAGCTGAGTGTCACCTGTTGTCATAAAGAACCCACTTTTTATCACAAGTCATAACCCAATCAAAAAACCCGTCATTGTGGTGTAAAGAAGGGAAGATGACACTTCATAACGGCATTTCTTTTGGTTGTTCCTATTTACAATGCCTCCCCACGGGACAGAGTTAGACACCAGGGTCGTTTTTTAATGGGGAGAAAACGAACAAAAAAATAATTCGTAAGGCTATCATTTGTTAAGTTTTTTTGTCTTTCCAATCTCTCTCATGTGGTTGGAAATCGTTGTATATGTTAAGTCTAATTCAGAAGCAAATTTTCGAACAGTTGTGCATTAATTGGCTTTGACGAAGGCTCTTAATAGATTGTTGTCAACATCTGATGGTTGACCACTATGCTCATCAACTTCAAGACTCTCGTTACGGCCACAGAATTTCTTAAACCGCCATTGTGCATTCTGTAGTGGTTCTTGGGTCAAATGCTTCACTGATATTGCGAGCTGTTTTAGCAGCTTTTTGGCCTAGCTTGAATTGAAATAATAAAAATTGTATGAATTTGCTTTTTTCCCATCTTGTATTCAACGTTTTGAAAAGAAGACATAATTGTTTTAAAACGATTGTAATTTAAACGTTTAGATAGCGCGAAAAACGCCCTTTAAAATGATATATAAAGTAAAGGTATTAAAATGAAAACTTATTTGAAAATCTATCATTTGAAATCAGAATTGAAAATTCCGCAAGAACCTTCTTGTCAACCTAATAACATTTTATCAAGGTATCAGCAAAAATAAAGAATCTTTGGAATTCCCTTCCTACTACCTGCTTCCCTGACTGTACTGATATGCAGAAGTTTAAATGTAATGTAAACCAACATCTTGTTAATCTTTCCTAGGCATGGTCCCAAATAGTATCTCTTTACATCCAAGTGGCGATATGCTTTGTTTGGGGTGAATGTGAGTTAAAAAACAAAACAAAAAAGAATCTATTCAAGTTAAAAATCCCTTATTGATCCATTAAAGACTTCTTGACCGCATTGTATTAATATGTAAACATGCCCAGATATGTAGTTTTAACTTCAACTTGACTTCTAATGGAAAATTTCATGTTTTTGTTTTGCTTAATCCAACTGATGTGGAATTTTCCATTTTTAACCTTGTTTCACATTTTGCTTAATGGATAAAAAAGAAGACTCTGCATTGCTCCACCAAAATGAACATGCTTATTCTGACCCTACCCTTTGAAAGGGTTGAGTACAAATACATTTTCCAATCTGGCTGTCCATTTTATTTGTTGGAAACTATGTCATTATAACATTAACAGCCAACAAATCGAACACATTACAGAGTTTGTTGAAAGTTGTTTTCATCAAAAGATGGGTAAAAATCGGTTTCGGTTGGGTCACCTTCACAAGAAACAAAACCACCCTAACTTCTAAACACGTACCATACAAAATCAGTGCAAAACTCTATAACGCATATGTCCTTCCTGTAGTTTTAAACAGGGATGTGCAGAGGTGCAATGGTCCTGCCCCTTTTACTCCTATTTTAAAAATGCCTTTTCAGAAGAATATATTATAAACCTGTACAGCATAATCACGTTGAAACACCGGTTTCCACTGGATCACTGAAGTTAAGCAATGTTGAACCTGGTCAGTACTAAAATTGGTGACCATTTGAGGCTTCCAGGTGCTGTATGTGCTCTCTGCGTATCTCGGCATTGTTTCCAGTCGTCCTGAATTTGTCCTTGCCACTGGACTCAAACAAGTGTCAATTCAGGAGAGGTGTGGTCGGGAATTGCGCAATCCCTGCTACACAATTACATGCGCAACTGCTCTTACAGGAGATATCCTTTGCCTTCTGAGACTGAACGGAAGCATTGTATTATAGACCTGTACCCCACTGAAACACCATTTTTTTTCACTTGAGCATCTGCCCTGGAAAAGTTCTTTGCACGTCACTGATTAAATGAGCTTGAATGTGTTAAGTGGATCATAAAATTATATCAGAAAGTAGAAACCTTCTGAAGCGACATTATGCACTTCTTTACTGATCATAAACTATATGATCGCATCAGTATTGCAGAGTTGTGAAAACTTACAGGCATCCCTTGAATATCCTCTGTCATCAAATGTATAGTCTTCAGATTGTTAGATCAGGTTACGTATCCAGTGTAGGGCTCTGTGAAATATGTGTTGAACGCATAATACAGGAAAGCCAGATTGATAGACAACGTCCATGAATAGATGAACATAAACTGAACAACTTGATACAATGTAAAACGTGTAAGACACTCAACAATGTTAGTGCGTATTCTGCAACTCTGGAAGAAAATGCTTACTAATATTATATATTATTATATTATATGATTATTATATTATAAATTATATTTATCACAAACTTTGATTTAAAAATTTTTTTTATCTTTCATTTATTTTACTTTATTTTTTAGGAAATTACCAAATGGGAGATAATTCAGTTTGGCTTCACCTTATGAGAGTCCCCATCGCCTGACGGGTAAAAAAATGCCAGTTGCCATAGAAACTGGAGCTGACATGGAACCAGACAACTGCAACAAAGGCTATCATGAAATCAACCTCAACGATGTCGTTCAGAACAACATCAAACACGAGAAAAAGAAAACCAGCCACGCCCCTGAGATTGTCAACAATGGTGACACCAACATCAGATTACCGGCTGAGCGGGTTCTCCTCACCGATGAACAGTCGGATATGGTGGATACAACCCTGGTCTCGACACCCGTGGTCTCGGCTCAGGACCCAGACCAAACGGATGCCGCCAGTGTTTACTCGCTGTTCATGGAGAGAGATGCTCGCTACTTTTTCCAGCATCCATACAGCCGGCTGATTGTTGCTTACCTCGTCGTTATTGCCAACTTTCTTGTTTATGCTGAAGACCCCGTGGCACACAGTGTCAAGGAGAGTCATGTGCCTGTCATTGGGAACGATTTCTCGTTTTTGTTTACTAAATATCCCAAGAATCACTGGAGTGTTATCAAGTTCATGTTTTGGATGTGTGGCATTTTCACTGGACTCGTGTTGGGGAAATTACTTTTTCATGAACTGCTTTTCAGTAAGTCTTCTTTGATTGTTGACATTCATCGACTCAAACAACTCATGCGTGTTTTATTTCCTATCTATTCTCAGTTTGAATTTAAAGTTAGTTTTGTTGACTCTTGCAACTATTTCTGACACCTGACATCATTATACTACATCTGACTTGGAACTCTGAAGCAAGTTTTAAAAAACCTGATTTTGAATAATGACTAGGACTATGACAACAGCCTATTCTTTTCCTTGTTTTGATTTTTAGGGATATATCCATTGATATCTTATATGTTTTTTATGTAGAGTGATGTGGTTCTCGGTTGATTAAGTGTGTCTAACTGTGTCGATATATACTCGAGAGTCAAAACTATGAAAAGAATATGTTGTTGTCATAGCTCTAATGACATCTGACTTAACTCTTGATGAGGTCGTAAAAATATGTGACTTTGGAACACACAACCTGACTTTTAGCTCCAGAGTAGGTTTAAAAAAAAAACGACTTTGAAACACAACATTCGATTCCAGTTTTAGAATAAGTTTTACAAAATACCCGACTTTGAAACACATCTGATTCCAGTTTTAGAATAGGTTTTTAAAAACACTTGATTTCCAAATTTATAGACGATTAAGAAAAAACAAAAAAACTTCAACTCTTGACTTTTGACTCCAGACATTATTTTGACAAACCCAACTTCTCTAAATCCGAAGCCAATTAAAAAAAACCCTGCTAAAATTGCTAACTTTCAACTCTAACTCCACACTTCTTCTTGGGATGTGCAGCTCTGTAGAAGCATTTATTTATAAAAGTTACTTTTTTATTTATGGATGACCTAAACAACCTATAATCTTGTATGTTTCTCCAGCTCTCACAAGCACTTACCTAATCTAGTAATATTAAACTAGCAATGACAATGACATATATGTACACCCCAATGTTTTACCATAGTTTTTTTTTTTCACTTATTCCTTTTAACACTATTTTTCTCTGTTCCTTTTTGTATTGTTACTTTCTTTGTTTTTTTTTTCTTTCATTATTTGAATACATTTATGAACGCTTCTGTTAGGGCTAGGTTTTTTCAATCTATATTTTATAGTTCACGTCTATATCCACAAACTGAACTATTGTTCAGGAAAGGTGGAGAAAATTCTAGAATATTTGGCCTATCCATATCTATCAGATTGACAAGAAAGTTCTTGCGGTTTTTAACTTTTAAATTCAGATGAACATATCTCGGCTCAAGGAAAAAATTATTGATCAAAATAGACACCATCAGAATCAAGACACTTTTGCCAATACAAAACTGGTTTATTTATTCCAGTAACATAAAAATCTTGCCAAAAATCCAGCAATGTGTTGTCGAGCATTGTCGCCACCACAAAATTTCTTAACCACTATTGTGCTGTGCGTTCAGTTGTGGTTCCTGGGTCAAACACTTCATTAGTATCGTGAGCTGTTTCAGCAGCTTTTTGGCCTAGCTTGAATTGAAATAAGTAAATTGTGCACATTTGCTTTTTTCCATCTTGTATTCAACATTTGAGAAGTCATAATTGTTTTAAAACGATTGTAATTAAACGATTAGATAGAAAACGTTTTTTTAAAACTATATACAAAGTAAAGGTATTATAATGAAAGCTTATAGGAAAATACATCATTTGAAATCCAAATTAAAATTTCCACAGGAACTTTCTTCTCAATCTAAAAGTCTGATTTTTATAAATTATTAGTTTTGAAGATTAAAGCTCTTGCAAACTTGGTCAAATTCTGGTTAATTATCCATTGAATGGGGATCAAGGTTCATTTTCAGTTCTTAAAAAAAATGCAGTAAATTCTAGCATGGATTTGTCCTTTTTTTTCATTTTGATTATTTTTAATTTTAAAATTATTTTTCTTTCAGTTTTTTTTTCTTTTTTTCTTTTGACTTTTTTCCAGTTTGATTTTCTTTCATTTTGACTTTTTTCTTTTTCATTTTTTTATCATTTTGATTGTTTTTCATTTTGATTTTTTCTTTAATTTTACTTTTATTTTTTTGTTTTAACTATTTCCTTTTATCTTGATCTTTTTCTCTTTCTTGTTGTTTTTTGTAAACTAAAAGTAAAAGCTTTGTCATTCTTACCAGAACCATAAAATCCAGTGTGTGTGTGTGTATATATATATATATATATATATATATATATATATATATATAATGTTGTATAGGGGTACATTTTAAAGGATAACGCTGAGTTCATATTGGGCCAATACAATACATGAATATAACGATGATGAGGGAGAGACAGAGAGGAAGACATTTATACATATACAGTTCTCTTCTGAGATGCTTGTGACTTCATGTATACTGAGGCTGATAGGGTGATAAATGCACACTTCTTATATGTTAATAATAATAAGATGATTAACACATTGGTTGTTGAATGATGATGCATGAGAACAGTTTTACAAAAACACAAAGCTGATACTTCATTCATTGGATCGGTTGAATGCTGATGACGTCAGGAATTCAAATTCGGGATCTACATAGTTTAATGTTCTTCCTTCCGCTTCCAAAGAGCCAGCTGACCACTGACTGCCAACTGACTGACTCTCCTGATCTCTGCTGACTGACTAGCAGACTGTTCTGCCTCAACTACCCTGATCCGACTAATTCTAGCTCCTATATTGAGAATCCCCCTTTTGCTATGACGTCAGAAGTGTGTTTCCCAAACATGACCAATTCACGTGGCTATGCACACGTTTTTCCAAACACACTTTTGCTAACCTATTTTTTTTAACCTAACCTATTTTTTAACAATGTATTTTTAATTTGTATTGTTCATTCTTTTTAGCTGACATTTTTAATATTCATCTTTATAAAAGAATGAACAATCAATTACAATATAAACAATATCTAACTATTTA
This sequence comes from Euprymna scolopes, assembly GCF_053919585.1. NCBI lineage: Eukaryota > Metazoa > Mollusca > Cephalopoda > Sepiida > Sepiolidae > Euprymna > Euprymna scolopes. Next base: position 25,488,635 of record NC_136495.1, read on the forward strand.
TAATAGAATTTAACAATAGGCCTTTTTAACATTCCGATTTCTAACATTCTATTTGCTTACAAGGTTCGAGTCTCGGCTTATCCGAATCTCATTTTCACTTATTTAATGTTCTTCTTATTTACATGGAAAGGGACAGCCCTTTTTCCTGTAACACACACACACACACACACACACACACACACACACACACACACACACACATATATATATGTATGTGTGTGTATGTATATGTATAATCAATTCTGTTACAAGCTGGAAGAGGTCAGGGCGATTGTATCACTGGAACAGAATCTTCAACTCTTCTTCTTGTTGCCTTTAATCTGTGTTACTTGCAAAAAAAAAAAAAATCAAAAGTGATTTTGTGATGTGATAGGCTGGTTCAAGATAATCTTCTCCTCTCTAATAAGTTTAAGAAAAACAATGAAGTTGAATGTTACCAACCTTTTTTATAACCCAAGTGTTTTTTCAACATATCTTCCATGTCCCTCCCTCCCCTAAAAATAAGTTAATCAAAATAAGATGTGACAAAACGCACCAATTTAAAAGTGTATTAATGTAAAATAAAACGAATAAGACTGTAGCCCATTCCTACATAGTCAGGTAGAAGTATGCAAGCTCATCTATGTATAATATATTTTCATATTTATTATTATTATTATTAGTAGTAGTATTAGTAGTATTATCAATGATATAAATTGTATTATTGTTTATTATTTTTATAATTATATGTATATATACTGATTTATGCTCGTGTTTGCAATGTTTTCTAATTCAGATATTTATTATTATTATAATTTATTTGTTATTATATATTATTAATATATTATTTTTATAATTATATATATTTATAACTGACTCATGTTCGTGTTTGTAATGTTTTCTTATTCAAATATTTATTATGTATTATTATATATTATTATGTTATTTTTATAATTATATATATTTATTATTTTTCATAATCATATGTATTTATAACTAATTAATGTTCGTGTTTGTAATGTTTTCTAATTCAAATACTGATTTCCCTTTTCTTTTTTTCTTTCTTTTTTTTTTTTTTAGAACGCTATTTCAAGTTAAAAATGTTCCAAAAATCACATGGTTCTTGGATGACTATGTTTATGACTACACTTGTTTGTCTATTAATATTTTCTTATCTCTACAATGCCTTTCTCCTGATTGGTGGGGAGAGTACAGAAGGCTATGACATCACCACGGCCATGGGCATCACAAATGGCCTCTTTATGAAAGGGGCAGCCTGTGGAACGTGGTGTGGAGATTTCTTTACTGCTTGGATGGTAAGTGCCAAAGTTTTTTTGTTTTTTTTTAATTACAAAGGGGTTACCATATATCAAGGCCTGGAGGTCATTCGAGGATAAGGGTTAATGTGTGTATTGTAGTTGTTAGGACAGTTGTGCAATAATCATTTGTAGTAGAACTTTAATATAATTAGATTATTTACAAGGACGGTTCAATAAGATGACGATACTGTAGTCATCTGGAAAGCTGACCAGTGGAACAGTTTCACTAGCAGGCAGTTCTAGAAAAGAAGCTTTGTTCATGGAATCTACCTTTAGGTTTAGGCACCAATAGAGAGTAGAGAAATTTATTGATAGTGATTTTACTAGATGAGTGGCGATGGGGGGACCATAGATTGGAGCTCAGTCAAACACTTGCCATGAAAATAGCGATAGAGGAGAGTCAGGCTTGCAACATCTCTTCTGTGGGACCGAGGCTGCAGAGAAGAGAAAAGGGGATCGCCTACTAGATTACAAAGTTTGTTTTGAACTCTGTTAAAGCAGGATAAGACGCTTCTAGCAGCTCCTACCCAGATGTGGCAACAGTATTCCATCCTAGGACATACTTGGCTCTTATACAGGGAGAGAATTGCATCAGCAATGAGATATCTACTGGAGTGGTAGAATGTTCCGACCATTTTTCCAGCAACCTTGGTAACCGATATGATGTATGTGCTCCATTTCAGATCAGGAGTGAAGTTCAGACCAGGAAGCTTGTCTAAACATGGAGCATCCTCAAGGCAAGAGCCGTTCATTTCAATAGGGGTCAGATGTGGGTCAGAGCACAGATAAGCTTGATTTTTGAGGCATTAAAATTAACCAGCCACATCTTTCCCCATTCCACCATGTACTCAAGATTAGAGGAGAGAGAATCAGAGAGATCTTGACCGTTTCTGGTCTTTAAAGTATTACCATAAATGGTAGTGTTGTCTGCATAAATGTCTACAAATGATCTTATGATGTGATTTGGGAGATCATTGATAAAGATCAAGAAGAAAGTTGGGCCAAGATGGAGCCCTGAGGGACGCCTGGATTAATATGTGAGCTTCTGATTTCTTCCCACCAACCAGTACTTCTTATAAAACTACTTCACAAAAACATTGAGGCAAGTATAAAAATAGGCAAGATCAACTTCCAATGTGCTGACTCTCATATCACATAGTGAATCTTTCAAATCGGGCTTTGTTTCTTGGGCAACAGTTCTCAAAATGTCAAAGGCCTTTGATAGTCTTCCATAAAAGAATTGCTTACTCAATGGAATCAGGCTCTTTAATGGTTCATTCTTTTATGGCACTATAGTGTTAGACATTAAGTAAGTCTCCTATATTCTCTTTTGTGGGGAGGGAGAGGCGAATAAAAAGTTTTGAATATGTCTGAATCTAGGCAGTTTACTTACCAAAGAGGAAGGTTTTGCGATCTTTTAGACCAAATCTCACTTTGGATGTCAAATCCTGGCACATAGCCTTAATTTCATGTTCTTTTTTTCTTAAACTTTTTTGTATTCTTTTGCTTTTTGTGACATTAGAAATAATAATAATAAAAAATAATAATAATAATAATAATAATGATAATAATAAAAATAATAATAATGATAATAATAATAATAATAAAAATAAAAATACACTCAATTGCATCATGCTTTGATCTTTATCTTTACTATTATATAAAAGTTACTGTGTGTGCGTGTGTGTGATTTCCTTCCTTATAGGTTCCGAACCGACTGAACCCATCTTTTTTTAAATTTCACACAAAGGTAATTTATATGTCTGGCAGTGTTCTTAGATATGTTTTAAGTATAAGCAGATTGTTCAATATGTGATAAGTATCGAAAATCCAAGAAATCCGATCTTAAAAATAGTCTTTTTCTCTTATAGATAAAAAAAAAGAATTTTTACAGGGGAATATTTTACGCTACACCGGCCAAGAGAAATAATAAAATCTCAGCAAATCATTTATTCTTAAATTGCCATCTGGAGATATAGCTCAGTGGTAGAGCATTCGGCTACAGACAGAATGGTCCCCTGTTCAAGCCCGGGTGTACCTCACCATTTTATTTATTTCTTTTTAAAAAGTTCAATTTATGATAAAAGAAGAAGTACTATTTAAAATTGCTACAAATCATTTCTTTGCATATTTTAAAACTAAACATTAATCAGAAGTGACTTTTTCAGGGCATTCATGGTCAAGCCCAAATATAGTTAACGTGATATTGTATACAAACACAAACGGAATTTGATGAACATTGTCTTTTCTATTTTTTATTTATTTATTTTATTTTTATAAATTATTCCTCCATAATATTAGATTGAGGATTGATTCTATTGTAATACATATGCAATCTGCATAAATTGATATATCATGTTTAAGTGTATTGTATGACCAGGCAATGATGGGTGACCAGCTAGTGTATAAACTCACACATTACATAAAGGTGATGGGAGATGGGTGGGAAGCGCACTAAGACAGTTTTAATAAACCCAGTCAATTCACTTGTGAAAATAGGACAACACAACTTGTTTTTATGAATTCTTTAAGGACCGAGTTGGCATCGGAGAATTAACTCTTTGATTAAAACATCAAAGTTACTTCTTTTTAGTCAGTACATAATCTTGCTGGAAAACCGACCCTCCAAATACAATCTATGCCAGTCAATGAATGAATAATGAACGTTTTTTAATTTAGATATTATTTTTCCAAGACAACACCGGCCAAAAAAATACCAACTTTGTGGGTATTGTCATTTTTGATTTTTAGCTGGGCATACAAACATACGCATATGCACACAGACAACTGCCATTTATATAATAGCTAATACATTTAAGTATACATGTTTTGCTTACGTTCATTAGATAAAAAGGCAACGTCCATTCCCAGACAATGCGAGATGTCTCTGCTACTTATTTGATATCGAATGTATTTTGAATGTTTATAACTGGAACTTATGAGTTCTTTTAATTGGTGCTTTAAAAAGCAAATCGAGACTTTGTCCGTTTTAAAAGTCAGTAGCAGATGACCAGATGTTACAAATGACTGGATATAAATCAATTCAGGGGTGGGTGGCAAAAGTCTTTACGTTAAGTGGAAGAGACTTTAACGATTTTCTGAAACCTACTTGCAATTCAAACCCAGCTGAAAAGTCTCTGGAGAAATTTGATTGAACATCTGTTGACGTCAAGATAAACGTGTCCCTGTCAGATCGAAATTTATTTACAACAAACATTGATAAATAAAATATACAAAGATTAAAGATGACTTGAATTAAGGAGACGAAAGGAAAGAAAAATAATGATTGAAAAGTTGAGTGAAGTATGAGTGGACGTAGAGAAATGAATGAAAGAAATAAAGAATAAAAGAAAGCATGAAAGAAAAAAAATGAATGAGATTGATAAAATGTAAAGGACAAATTAAACTGAATGATTTAATGGAGTTAAATGTAACTGTAAGCTGATAAAATGCAAATGGACAATTGAAATTGTGTGGATGGAGTGGCTAACAGTTGGATGGTGGAAAAGAGTGACTACAAGATGGATTGTGGACAAGTGTGGCTAACGGATAGATAGATGGCATAATGTATGAGTGTGCTTAATAGGTGGATGGTGGACGGGTGTACTTGATGGATAAATGGTAGATGGATGTTCCTGATGGATAGATGGTGGACAGGTGTACCTGATGGATGAATGGTAGATGTGTGTACCTGACAGATGAATGGTAGTTGGGTGTGCCCGACAGATGACTAGTAGACAGATGTGCTCGCCGGATGACTGGTAGACGGGTGTGCCCAAAGGATGACTGGTAGACGGGTGTGTCCGATGGATGACTGGTAGATAGGTGTGCCCGATGGATGACTGGTAGATAGGTGTGCCCAATGGATGACTGGTAGATAGGTGTGCCCGATGGATGACTGGTAGATAGGTGTGCCCAACGGATGACTGGTAGATGGGTGTGCCCGACGGATGACTAGTAGACAGGTGTGCCCAATGGATGACTGGTAGACGGGTGTGTCCGATGGATGACTGGTAGATGGTTGTGCCCAATGGATGACTGGTAGACGGGTGTGTCCGATGGATGACTGGTAGACGGGTGTGTCCGATGGATGACTGGTAGACGGGTGTGTCCGATGGATGACTGGTAGACGGGTGTGCCCGACGGATGACTGGTAGACAGGTGTGCCTGATGGATGACTGGTAAACGGGTATGCCGTACGGATAAATGGTAGATGAATGTGTCTAATGGATGGATCATGGACAACTGTGACTTACAAATGAATAGTAGATTTTCTTTGGTGAGCATCAGCTGCTTGTTCATTAACACACATTTGTTTTTAACTGCTATTTATTTAGTTATCTATGAGTTTTTAAAATTTTTATTACTATTTTATTATATAAACCAGAAATATTCATGTATAGAGTGATCTGGAATTTTCTCTTAGAATCAACTGTTCATTCCTTAACTCACCATTTTTGACTCCTTCATTTATTTAATTATTCCTTATTTATCTATTTTTATTACTATATTTTATATACATCAAACACACCCATGCCTAGTGTGATCTGGGATTTTCTCTGTTTGGAATCAGACATTACTTCCTTAACTCACTCCGCTTACAGTGTTTTGCTTCATCAGACAAGCAGACCTACCTAGGCATGTAGAGGGCCATTCATTTTTCATTTTTATGCTTCACCTGGGATTAAATTTGAGGTGGTTTCGAAGTCAGGAATCTTTTTAAAACCGATTTAGAAGATAGATTTATTTTAGTCAAAAGGTGGAGAGTAAGGGTCAGAATGTTTTCTTGGAGTTTTATTTTTTTTTTTATATTTACAACAGATTCAGATTTTTTCAACCAACACTCTACATTTAAATAGTATCGTCTTTTAGATGATTTTGAAGCCTTATTGTCTTTCTCTGATTATGGATCAGATGGAAAGAGAATGAAATTTGATAAGAAAAGATATTCAAGAATGAACTATAGGGAAAATGTTTCTAAATCCTCATCTTTCTAATTGCACAGATCAATTAAACAAGAAATTTAATACTGACATATTTTTAGTCTTGAATGATTGAAAACCTGATTAGATTACACAAAAAAATCCAATTCTCTTGACTAAAGTGGATCTAATTTGTTCAAAATAAAATAAGGTTAACACCGTCTTAATATTTTATTATCAATGCAAAGTTAAAAAGTCTTAAATCTGAATTGGTTGATAGACGACTTCTGCTACCAACAGCAATCACAGTTACTTGCAATGATAATTAATTCTGTTTATTTGCTTCTTCCAGATTTCACTCTCACACCAGTTTAACATTATGATTTCCTTGATTAATATACATTTTATTTTATTTTATTTCTTTAATACTAGCAGTTCAGCCTTACTTTGTTCGGACCCTATATACTGTTCATAACTTTATGTGCATATGTGTATACATATATATATATTAAAAACTACATCTAAAATTTCAAGTGTTTAGACCCAAAATTGGCAGAGAAGTTTGGTAGAGTCTGCAAAGGCCAAGTCTTTCAACTTTGACTTCTTGGCAGACAAATTTTCGCCCCAAAACTGATTAAAAAGCTTGTTGCATGTCTGAATATTTTTTATGTAAAATTTACAATGTTTAGACCCAAAATTGGCTGAATAGTTTGCTAGAGATTGCAAAGGTCAAATCTTTTAAATTTTGACCCCTTAGCAGTCAGATTTTCGGCCAAAAAAAACGATTAAAAAAGCTTGCCCTGTGTCTGAGTACACTTTATGTAAAATTTCAAATGTTTAGCCCAAAAATTAAGTAACCGACATCTAAAATTTCAAGTGGTTAGATTCAAAATGGGTAGAGGAGTTTGGTAGAGTTTTCATTAGTCAGATCGTTAAACTTTGACCCCTTGACAGCCAAATTTCTGGTTGAAAACCGATTAAAAAGATTTTCCCAAATCTCAATGCCCCTTATGTAAAATCTCGAATATGTAGACTGAAAATTGACAGAGCAGTTTGGTAGGGGAATATAAAAACACAGACAAGTTCACTTTTATAGGTATATAGATTTTAGTTGGTGAAAAATTCCAGTATTCGACGTGTATGTGGGTCCTTTGGATGGCGTAAGGTTGCCAACGTAAAGTATGGAATTGGTAGCTAGGGTTCAAGTAAATCTAATTTGTTTGTGTCACTTAAATTATTAACCGTCATCTCAAAAATTCTACAACATTATATCACTCTAAGGTAGCACATTTAAAAATATCATTATGAATGAATATTAAAATTTTTTAAGAAAGCCAAACGATATGTTTTTTAAGAGAGTTTTTATTTATCTTTAAAGCCATAAAGCATGCTTTCGCCCTTATCCAGCTTTTTCAAGCGATTTTTTTCTTTCTTTTTATAAATCATTTTTTCTTTTCTTTTTGAAAATGCAAAAAATGCCTTATGGGCAACAAATCCACTGAGTTGTTAACTCTTTTAGTGTATATTTTTTGCCCCTCCTCCCCACTTTCACATTTACTCTTCTATCAATAAAAAGATTTGAGTGATCCATGATAAAACGACATGGAATATCACCATAGGTAGTAATACAATTTAACTCAGAGAGAGATATGAAAGCTGAGTTAATCAACATTTGTTTCCTTAAGGCTATTTTGTTCATTTTAATCACACAAAATATATGTTAAAATATTCCTCAATTTGAGAATTGAATTATCTTAAAAACAAACAAAATTTTTAATTACTTTAACTAGGCGTAATTTGCAATTAACTGATCAAGTCTCACATTTAATTTGATTGCTGTATATCACTTTTACTCTCCTACTTGTGTTCTATACAGTTCTCTCTCTCTTTACATATATATATATATATATATATATATATATATATATATATATATATATATATATATATATATTTTCATAAACATCAAGACAACAAAATCTAAAATGAGAATATCATATTGTGTATTTTCCTATGCATTGCAACTGTTTCATAACCATTTGGACAATTTTAAATATTATATCATTTAAAAGTATTCCAAAATAGCTGCTCTTCAGACGGCAAAATACATTATTTATACATATATGAATACTCTCATAATCTCTATTTTAAGAGATTAAGCAGTTGGACCTACCTCTTCAACACTCTTATATTTACTTTTAATTTTTATTTTCTCGAAAGTAATCGTCCCAATTCCATATTTCTATTTTTGAATGATATTTCAACTCATTACCTATTTTAATATTCTAATCTTTTGTATGTTTTTTTTATTTTAATAATTGTTTTGCTTTCCCAATTTATTTATTTGATTTATTTCCCAAATACTAATCTACACCATCGAATTCTAGTTTAAACTTATGTTCCACTATTACTTCCTCAATCTGTGATAATTTCATATGAACTTTGTTTACATACTACAAATACTAATTAATTTTGTTTAACATGTTATTTCTTAAGAAAGAACCCTAATTAAATGGTTAATTTAAATAGTATTAATTAAAAGATAGGAGATAACTCTATTCTGTCAGTTTTTATCAATTTATCGAAATTCCATGCATTTATATTTTATTATTATTATATTTATATTTTTATATTTAGACTTTAATATTAATTAATCATTAGATATTAATCACCTTTGTTTAATTTTAAACGTATAATTCTAACATTATCTTCTTTATAACAATCTCATTTCAAACTTCTCATTTATTTATTTTCAACTTTATATTTTGATCAAATTTATTCTAATTCACCCTAATTTGTTTGTCTCCATATTTTGCAGTTACTTAATGTTAGATTTTTTCATTCTTGTGTGATTGAAATTACTCAGGTGTTATTTTATTACCCGTAACGATTATTAACATTAAAATCACTTCTATTTCTTCTATTTAAGTTATAATCATTTTAGTTTCTATATGTTAAGTTGATGAGCTAATAATATATTTATTTAATGCACTATTTTATAATCTTGGTATTAAATTTGACATTTTCTATATGTTAAGTTGATGAACTAATAATATATTTATTTATTGCACCATTTTATAATCTTGGTATTAAATTTGACATTTTCTTTCCACACTTACATTTCACTCTCAGAATATTTTGTAACTTTTTCCTTTTTTTAAATTTATTTTAATCAGGTTTAAGGCATGATAACAGGTATTTATTTTTATGAAGACAGCTTTGTATAACATCTAACTTTTTGTTTAAAATTTTCTCTTTAGAATTCACTATGTGGTACGCCTCAAGTAAACATAGATTACATCTTTTTGATTTGCTCGGTTTATACTTTCTAGCTTCATCTACTATTGACCATTTTAATTAAAATTCATTTTTATTCTTACGTAATTCCCTAACCCAATCACCTAATGCGGTTGTGTTCCTCTTCTAAATTTTAATAATTATATTTGTTCTATCCTTATTTCTACTATTATCCTCATTCCAATTTGGTTCCGTCTCTGGTCCAATTTTAAATGATGCAACATGGTTTCGGCATCTGTCCTTATAAAAAACATTCAGTTCACCCTAGTTATATCTTTTTACTATTATCCACCTTAACTTCGCATTTGTATACAATTTCAGAAATTAAGCAATTGATATTTGTTAAGTATTCTGCAGTTACATTTTCTCTCCAAATTTAGTTCACCTGATTCAATCATATAAATAATTAATGATTTTTTTGTATCTATCATCTTTTAGATGATTTTGAAGCCTTATTGTCCTTCCCCGATTATGGATCAGATGGAAAGAGAATGAAATTTGATAAGAAAGGATATTAAAGAATGAACTATAGGGAAAATGTTTCTAAATCCTCATCTTTCTAATTGCACGGATCAATTAAACAAGAAATTTAATACTGATGTATGTCTTGAATGATTGAAAACCTGATTAGATTACACAAAAAAATCCAATTCTCTTGACTAAAGTGGATCTAATTTCATTTAAAATAAAATAAGGTTAACACCGTCTTAATATTTTATTATCAATGCAAAGTTTAAAAGTCTTAAATCACTATTTTGTTTATTATTATTAGAACCTATTATAGTATTACCTAGATTGGCAGCGGTTGAGAATGAAAGTTTGACTGTGTTCTTATTAATTATCTTACTTAATCTATTTTCTAGGGGAAAGTTCTTATCAATTATTTTGTAAAACTCTTTAGTGATATTATTTTGTATATGTTCATTGAAAGGAGGGTTAAACCATACTTGTTTTTTTGCATCTGTTTCTCTTCTTCTTTATTATTATTAATAATATTATTACTACTACTACTATTATTATTTTTTTTTAACAGAAAAATCTATCAGAAAAATCAAAATAATAAAAAAGGTCTAACTAAGCAAAAGAATTTCATTATTTTTAACAATGTTTGCAAAAATATATAAACATATGTATATATCTAACTTTAAATAAATAGAGACAGAAAATATAATTTACAGTTTGTGTTTATAGGTAATAATAATAATGATGATGATGACAATAACAACAACAACAATAATAATAATAATAATAATAATAATGACTAAAGACAGTCAAGTACTATAAACATTAAACCGGCTTGCAATAATTTCTAAAAAGTGTTTTCGAACCTACTTATTATTAACATAAAGAAAGCTGTCATATTGCACGGCCGCGCATGCGCAATTATTAAACAGTTGAAACAGATAAAAATCCGCCTATCCCCAAGTACCAATCTCTCAAGTTGGACCCCATTAGCAGCCCCTTTTTCTGGATGAAAATCGATTAAAAAGTTTTCCATATGTTTGATACCCCATATACCAAGTTTCAAGTTGTAGATATAAAATTCGTTGATAAGTGTCCCCCCACACACATTCTCACTTTTTATAAATATACAAAATAGAGATAATATAGAAAATATAGAAAAAAAATTAAAAATAATATAGAACATCATACAAAATAAAAACTGATAAAAATGATAATAAAAATGCTAACAAACCAAATTAATCTACAACCCAATCGTACACAAAATATGTACGGTTTTAGCAGAAAATAAACCATTGAGGCTGACATGCCGTGAACATGAACAACTAACTAACATAATTTTACCAGAGCAGAACAGTGCGTTGTTATTATTATTATCCTTTTTGTTTTTTGCTTTTTTTTTTCTGTTTTGTTTCAGATTGGGCTAGTTAATGTTTCTAACAATAGACAATTGCTTCCTGAAATTGCTGCCAAAGTGTCTGGCAAGATTTCTGGCAAATGGTTCCATTTTTTCATTCTGTAAATTGTTCGCCAGGATAAGGAAGGGGGAAGGTATCTTGCCCTCGTCCCCAACCCCCTAAATGAAAAAGAATGGTTTGTCAGCAAAGGAATCGGTGTGGTTTTGGCTTGGATTTCCATTGTGCATTTCTACTTAGATTGAATGGAAAAGAAAGCGACACATACTCTTCAATTTCCTCAAGGTTATCTAATATATAAACGGCTATATGTCTGTCTCCATATTTCCAAACTCTATCTCCTCCGAAACTAAAAGTTGTAGAGCAGAGCTAGGGGCCTCAATCATTGGATTTTTTGCAGGCCGTTCATTTATGGGTCTTTAGCCGTTCATTTATGGGTCTTTAGCCGGTTGAAATTGTTCTTAAGGGGTCAAAAATGGGTCAAAATTGAAAAATCGTTAAACATTTTGTATATTCATCTTTGCTTATTTTTAATTTTTAATTTTTAATTGATTTATATGCGTGTCAGGTTTGAATGCTGAAGTTTCGGTTTCAATTCTAGCTGATGTCACCTAAATACTTTTGTTTTAATTTAGAAATCACAACCCATTAATTATTATTATACAACTTAATTATAACTATATAATATTTTATGCCCGGGCAAAGCCGGGCGCCTGCGCTCCCTCATTAGTATTTTGTGTTTGTGTGTGTGTGTGTGTATATATATATATATATATATATATATATATATATATATATATATAATGTTAATATCTACCTATATACACAAACACACATATATATACTAGCAGGCTGCCTGGCGTTGCCCAGTCATAAAATATGCATATATATTCTATTTTAATTAATGCAGAATTCTTATTTATTATAAACAAAATACTGTAGGTATTTACATAACATTAAATTCCTTTTAAAAATAATGAAGTAAAAAAAAAAACAAAAACAAACTGAAGGAAACTGAAACATATGTAGGCTAGTATAATGTTTTTTCTAAACAGTTCACTTCTTGTAAGTAAATAAAATACTCAAGCTGAGATCAGAACAAAAGACTAAAGATAGTAATTCAAGCACGATAACCATTAGGCAAGCTTTAGATAATTTTTAAAAAGTATTTTCAAACAAACTTATACTTAACATTAGGAAGCTGTTATGTTTCACGACTATGCATGTTGTGAAACAGTTGAAGACAGATAAAAATCTAATCACCCCTACGTACCAAATTTTCATTTTTGACTCCTTAGCAGCCCCTTTTTGCCGGATTAAAACCAATTAAAAAGTTTTCCACATATCTAAATATACTATATACCAAATTTCAAGTCTGTAGATAAAAAATTTGTTGAGTATATAGGTTGAGAAGTATCCCTACACACACACACTCTCACTTTTATAGATATACTAAACTGGATTATTACTAGTATTATTATTTAATGTGTTTAAATTTTATAAAGAAATGTTATATTTTGTGTTGATCTTCAGTATTTACTTCTACTGTGGTCAATATATGAGTAGAGCTATATAGTAAGTTATGAAAATATATTAAAATTAAGCTTCAGAGAATAGCTCAATAAGTTCACAAGTTACTACATCTATCTATATAAAGTAGTAGCGTTCATGTGTGTGTGTCTGTGTGTACAACTACTAATCACCAAAGAAATATAAAGGCCATATGTGTGTACAACTCTCCTGGTCAAGAAATATTAATGTCCATATTAGGATACTTTTGTCAAAGGAGACATTATATTGTATACGGACTTTCATTATATAGCATTCTTTAAACCACTTTTTCATTACTGAGTTACGGTCATTAACATATCACATTAAATGCAATCTATTTAAATAATTACCTCGATGACATTACTTATTCAACACAATAGCTTTGTTTCAACTGTACTAATTAAAATTTTTTTTAATTATTTAGTTTATTTAAATTTCAAGTTATGTTTGATTTAATTTATTCTATGTGAAATCTAAAACCGTTTTATTTTCAAACCAAACCAAAAACCAGAAAACCAAAAGGGGAAATAACTGTGATAGCTTAATTAAAAAATTGTTTTAAACGGAGCACGTTTTAAAATATTTCCTGTTTTTGTTTTCATTTCGAAGCTGAATTATTTTTTAATTTTAATTCGGAGGAAATTTTTTTTCACTTATTCTTACTTTTTAAGTAACCTTTTTTATTTGTTAGAGAAAAATAATTAAAACTAATTTTCTCATTTACTTGCATCCTCACGAGGGCAGAGTTAGTCACAGACACATGTGAACAAAATCCATCATCCCCTGCTCTTTTTGTTTTTTGTTTTAAAATTTAATCGGTGTTACCCAGGATTTATTATAATAATTATACCACAGCAAATGTGTTTAATTGCCTGTGAAACAGATTTTCTTTATAATTTATTTAATATCTTAAATTAAAAATGGTCAATTTTTACGACGTCACCCAACGTCGTTTAACTTCTAAAAAAAAAATGGTCAATGTAAAGTTTCTTTCCAACTCCTCAAAAAACTTGAAAATGACGACTTTTAATGGTTTTCAATGGTGTTGAAAACGAATATCACATTCGAATTTGGGGCATATAAGTAGTTTTCATGATAGGAAAAATTACTTTTTCAAAAAGTGGGAGATCACTTTCCTATATAAATTTAACATAAAATGGGCACCCACTTTCTAACCACCTGATAATTTCTTCATATCATAGAACAAATTTAACTGTGATATTCGTTTTCAGCACCACTGAAAACCGGCGCGACTAAGATATTCGTTTATTTATTATAATTTAGGATGTAAATAATGCTGTCAGTAAGCTTACATGAGCAGTTTACAAAAATATATTTTTGTTTTTCATTTTGTTTTTTTGAGGTGGGTATTTAATTATAGAATTTGTATAGATTTTACCAGGTGCTTCTGTAGTTTACTTAACCGCCTCCTAATGTAAACAGAATTTTTGTGAAATGTTAAACTGCAGAGGCACCTGTTCACGACTATACAAGTTGTATAATGAAAAAAGAACGAAAAACAAAAGTATGCTTTTGTAAACTTACTAACAGCATCCTAAATAATTTCTTCATATCATAGAACAAATTTAACTGTGATATTCGTTTTCAGCACCACCGAATATCACAGTTAAATTTGTTTTATGATATGAAGAAATTACTAGGTGGCAAGAAAGTGGGTGCTCATTTTACGTTAAATTTATATAGGAAAGTGATCCCCCACTTTTTGGAAAAGTAATTTCTTCATATCATGAAAACTACTTATCTGCCCCAAATTTAAACATAATATTCATTTTCAGCACCACCGAAAACCATTAAAAGTCGTCATTTTGAAGTTTTGTAGGGGGGGATTGGAAAGAAACTAGACATTGACCAAAACAATTAAGACCTGGTTTTTTGTGGCCTAATACGTTTAAGCAGTCTTTATAAATAATATGGAAGAAGAAATTTTGAAAAAAAAATAATATTTTAGCATGGAGAATAACTTTTCTATATAAATTTAACGTAAAATGAGAACCAAATTTTGGCCAAAAAGCGTTCAACTAGACATGTCATCTCTAGCATTTTCAAGTTTGCCGATCAAGGGGGGGATAAAATATGACAAATACAAAATTTTTTAGTTTTTTTTGTGGTGGGGGGGGGCAAGAATTACATTTGAAACATAAAATAATGATAAATTTAAATAAATTTTTATGAAACCATTATGTACTTTCACCTAACAATTTTATAAACAGAACGAACCCCAAAATAGGACAAATTAAATTTTTTTTGAGGGAGCGGGAGGGGATGATTACATTAGAAATATAAAATGACGAAAAATGTCATTTAATTGTTTTTGGAATTAATTTTTGGTAGATCTTCTTTTTCTTTTTTTTGCCATTGCACAGGCATTCACTGCTATTTTTATTGAAACAAAAGTTGTAATGATTTATTTTTAATTATCTTTTCTTGGGGGGGGGTATTTCCAGTGCTCAATATCCGGAGAATAGTTTCTTCTCTCTGTAGCCCTTCTGCCGAAATATCTGGTGGAGAGGGTATCACATACTTCTTTTTTTGGGCGATTACATTTACATGTTTTCATCCGTTCTTTTATTTTTTTTGTGAGGGTATCCACGTTGCCCATGATAAAAATAATTAGTATACCAGTGTGTTTCAAATAGAACTTCATGTCAACCCAGGCAACGCTGGGTAGCCATGCTAGTATATAATGAAATAAGAATTACAATTAAGTTTACAAAGATAATACGAAATAGCAAACAAAATATATTATAAACATTAAAGACTTAATATTTGTACAGTAATCCTAACCAGATGTAAAAGCTCAATAAAGCCAAATAAAATCCGATTCCGCATTTTTCTAATTCCTGCCTTCTGACGAGAAGGAAAGTATTTCTTTCGAAACTCTGCGGATTAAGGACGATCCACTTAATTTGTGTCTCCTTTTTGAAAATTAAATATGTTTTTAACTCTTGTTAAAATGTTTTAACATGTTTTATTAATTCTTTGTACGTATATATATATATATATATATATATATATATATATATTATTATTATTATTATTATTATTTACTACAATAATTATTAAATACCTACAGACACTAGTGTTTCATCCTTTTGGGAATCATCAGTATAGGGTGTCATGATTAACGCCAGTCTATATATATATATATATATATATATATATATATATATATATATATATATATATAGTAAAAGATGGTCACACTTTTTGAAGACACTTTTTAAAAGTAAAATTTAATTGAGAAATGTTTGAAAACTTTGAAGTGTCAAATACAATGATAAAATCATTGTTATTGTTTTTTATTTTGTAAATCCTATATTTCACTAATAAAAAAAGCAATAATCAATGATTTTATCATTGTATTCGACACTTCAAAGTTTTAAAAAATTTCTCAATTATATATATATATATATATATATATATATATATATACTCTCAGTATACAGTTCAGTTATAAGAATGATTAAATAAGGTGATGAAAAAAATAAAATATTTAAAAAAAGTTAAATAAGTCATTTACTCGGTATCCTGATGCTTTTAAATCATATCAAATCAACCAAAGTAGATTAATAGAAAATATCCAGAACTACATGAGTAATGTATAATATATATAAAAATGTATATATCTGAACAATACATATAGAATGATATGTAAAAAAAAAAATGTATACATTTATATAAAATAAAATACACATCAAGTGCGCTTGAAAGCCAAATCACAACGTAATATTAGGAAAATAAACAAATATTTTACTTGTTCGAAATTTATCACAAATATATTTCAGAGGTATACTCCATCTTCAGTGTCTTGTTTTATTTCTGTTTTTTTCCTTTTCTTCTTCCTTGCCATGTTGTAAACTTGGAGAAAGAAGTCTGTTTGTAAACATCTGCATGCTATATCTAGCGGCTGTATTTTGAAATGTTTGAATTGTGCGTAGGATGAGACCTTCAACTTTACAACATGGCAAGGAAGAAGAAAAGGAAAAAGAAAGAAATAAAACGTTTCTATATGAACTCTCATCCTTGACATACATTTATATTATTTTTAATCTTTTTTATACATATTTTTATATATTTCTTATATATTTTTATTAACTAATAATTATAGAGATGGTACGAGTAAATAAGAATGTAAATATATAAAAATAAAAACAAAGAAATGTAGTAGAATGGATTCAACCAAAAAAAAATATAAAAACAGTATTTTGCAATTAGATATTAATACATGAATTCGTGGAAAAAAAGATACGGAAGACACAGGTAAAAAATAGATCCAGTATGGAAAATAATTTCGTTCATGCATTTTAAAGGAGGTGGTGTTTGATCAACACTGCTGTAGAGCCATGATTTAATATACTGTTTTGTTTTTAAATCCCTGAAACAGTGTTTCACGGTAAACAACTGATTATCCCTTTAAAAACATTGGTACTATTGTTTGTTCATGTAAGTAAAACAGCAATATGGTAGATTGACTTACTGACAAAATAATGTTTATGTTTTAAAGGTTTTAAAGAAACATATATATATATATATATATATATATATATATATATATATATATATATATATGCATATATATATATATAGCAAATTATAAATATATATATTCATAACTTACTATAAATATACATACTAGTTGTACCCTGCCACACGTTGCTGTGGCTCAAATTCGCGCAATGGAAAAAGTTCCAAAATGAGGAAATGCATGTTTCTTATAGGTTTAATTTTCCATTTCGTATGGATACAGTTTTTGTTGTTCCATTTTCGTAGCTGATATAGAGATTTTATTGGCTAGGTGACTCTTGAACATGGAACATAAATTGTCCATGTGAAAAAACAGTCAGTGAATAGCTGTAAGCCACACAATTGTAAAGTTTGTTCCCTTAGCTGTTGATGGTTATTGCAAACGACAATAAAATTGGAAAGTGCAGTTTTCTAAAGTGTAATGGTGTATCCGATGTAATCATAGGAATGTGTGGAATGAAGATATATTCACATGTGAAAGGTCCTGTTAAGATTGTTGTTTCTATGATATTGTTTGTTAATTTTTTTACTGCAAGCCATGTGCCATTGCAAAGCTTGGATTGGTTTATATTTCACAACATGAAAATTAGTACGTCAATTTTCAATTGCAGTACATGTGGTGGCATCCCTGGCAAATCTAGCTGTTGGATAATTAACCACTTTATCTGCTTCCACAACAGCGTCGATGGATTTGTATTTGACTACCTCACTTGAAATTTTATGTTGAATAATAGCGTTAAGTTCATAGACGTTTTTGTATTGAACTGCAAAAATAGCTCGTTCAGTCAGTCAAGTGGAATTCATATAATTAATTTGAATATCTGGAAAAAACTTTTTAACCAACTCTTTTTTTGATGTAATAAAATTACAGAAGTTAAGGGCAAAATTCTTTGATTCTTAACTCGGATCAGCCGGCACATTTTTCATACCCAATTTCCCACAAGTGATGCAAAAATTTCTGTGCAGATCGAGCAGTCTGCAACTGGACGTGCATATTTTGAGTTAAGTTTAATGTCTTCACATGGCACCAAAAAGTAGAGTATTTGAGGGAAGCATTTATTTCATCTGCTGATGTTGATTGAGGAATTGCAGGTAAAATTTGCCTGAAATCTCCTGCAAGCAATATTACTGCATTCTCAAATGGTCTGACATTGCCACGCAAATCTTGCAAGGATCGACCAAGAGCCTCAAGTGATTTTTTGCGTGCCATTGTGCATTCATCCCAAACAATAAGTTTGCATTTTTGCGATATTTTTCCTCATACTGGATGTTTTAGAGATCTTGAACATGAGATTATTGAAAAATTGAATGTTTAATAGTAGTTTCAAAGTAGAATAAGTAGTTTTTCTACTTGGTAGCATATTTCACATGCAACAAGGGCTAAGGCTATATCATTTTGTCACCGAATGACTGCCAAAATCAATTTAATTAGAAAGGTTTTACCAGTTACTCCTGGTGCCGTTCAAGGTAGCAGCAATTTTCAAATAACTTCTAATCTGACAGTAAGTAAATTAGGTGACTAAAATAGGATAAGGGATTAGACATGGACAGATAGAGAGGAAGATATATAGATAGAAAAGAGAAAGTGAGAGGAAAATAGAGAAAGAGAAGCAGATAGAGAGAGATAGAGGGACTGAGAGGGGGAAGTTAGAAACAGAGAGGGAGCGAGACAGAGAAAAGGAGAGAAGAGGGAGAGAGAGAAGGAGTTAGAGAGAGAAAGGGGCTCAAAGAGAGATGGAGAGGGTGATATAGAGAGAAAGAGAGGGAGAGATGGATGGACAGAGATATTAAGAGAGGAAGACAGAGAGCAGTAGAGAAACAGAGAGTGAACTACATTTCACCGTTTTTTTCATCGATCAGTAGAGGAGAAATCCTTTGAGACTGAGGCAATTTTTATTTTTGTTACTATCCAGAGTTCCCTTTTTTTTTTCAGGAGCTAGATTTTCCTCGCATTAGAAACCAACCGAGTTATCTGTACTTTCACCTAACAATTTAATAAATAAAAAGATATTTTAAAACTTGAATTTCACGCGAAAATACTATTTTCAAAAATAGCACGGTACCATAAGTGCATAAGCGCTATTTTATTTTAAATATTTGTTTTCCAAAGGAATGAAACAGGAATCCACGATGAATTAAATTTTAAGTGTTGTGTAATTATTTTCTCAGCGTTCGGCTTTCACCGGTGCATGACGTCAAAAGCCGGATAAAGCCGAGCATCGCTGATGTAATAATAACAAACCTATATGAAAGAAATTATAAAGTAAAATTTTAAATGTAGAAACAAAACATCAACAAAAAAAACACAATAAAAACAAAAAACCTACCGTTCATTTGTATTTCTTATTAAATGTTTGTAGAAAATGTCAATTTTTTGCAATAAATAATAGTAACGTTGTTAATTTTATGACATACTCCAGCATATTATAAACACCCCAACAACCTCATGTAAGGACTTTTGAGGTTTGGGGGGTGTTTAATCCGAAACTTTAAAATGACGACTTTTAATGGTTTTCGGTGGTGCTGAAAATGAATATTACATTTAAATTTGGAGCAGATAAGTAGTTTTCATGATATGAAGAAATTACTTTTTCAAAAAGTGGGGGATCACTTTCCTATATAAATTTGACGTAAAATGAGCACCCACTTTCTTGTCACATAGTAATTTCTTCATATCATAAAACAAATTTAACTGTGATATTCGTTTTCAGCACCCCCGAAAATTGGCGCTGTTTTTTTTGTTTTTTTTTACTAAGAGATGCGTTCATTTTTTCATCTCATAATTTAGGATGCTAATTATGTTGTTAGTAAGTTTACAAAAGCATACTTTTGTTTTTCGTACTTTTTTCATTATACAACTTGTATAGTTGTTAACAGGTGCCTCTGCAGTTTAACATTTCACAAAAATTCTGTTTACATTAGGAGGCGGTTAAGTAAACTACAGAAGCACCTGGTAAAATCTATACAAATTCTATAATTAAATACCCACCTAAAAAAAATGAAAAACAAAAATATCTTTTTGTAAACTGCTCGTGTAAGCTTACTGACAGCATTATTTACATCCTAAATTATGAAAAATAAACTATCTCTTAGTAAAAAACCAGCGCCGGTTTTCGGTGGTGCTGAAAACGAATATCACAGTTAAATTTGTTTTATGATATGAAGAAATTATTAGGTGGTTAGAAAGTGGGTGCTCATTTTATGTTAAATTTATATAGGAAAGTGATCCTCACTTTTTGAAAAAGAAATTTTTCATATCAGGAAAACTACTTATCTGCCCCAAATTTAAATGTGATATTTGTAGCACTATCAAAAATCATTAAAAGTCGTCATTTTCAAGTTTTTTGAGGAGTTGGAAAGAAACTTGACATTGACATTTTTTTCTAGGAGTTAAATGACGCTGGGTCATGTTGTAAAAATTGACCATTTTTAATTTAAGATATTAAATAAATTATAAAGAAAATCTGTTTCACAGGCAATTAAACACATTTGCTGTGGTATAATTATTATAATAAATCCTGGGTAACACCGATTAAATTTTAAAACAAAAAACAAAAAGAGCAGGGGATGATGGATTTTGTTCACATGTGTCTGTGATTAACTCTGCCCTCGTGAGGATGCAAGTAAATGAGGAAATTAGTTTTAAATATTTTTCTCTAACAAATAAAAAAGGTTACTTAAAAAGTAAGAATAATGAAGAAAATATTTCCTCCGAATTAAAATAAAAAAATAATTCAGCTTAGAATAATATTTCGAAATGAAAACAAAAATAGGAAATATTTAATAACGTGCTCCGTTTAAAACAATTTTTCAATTAAGCTATCACAGTTATTTCCCCTTTTGGTTTTCTGGTTTTTGGTTTGGTTTGAAAATAAAACGGTTTTAGATTTCACATAGAATAAATTAAATCAAACATAACTTGAAATTTAAATAAACTAAATAATTAAAATTTTTTGAATTAGTACAGTTGAAACAAAGCTATTATGTCGAGTAAGTAATGTCATCGAGGTAATTATTTAAATAGATTGCATTTAATGTGATATGTTAATGACCGTAACTCAGTAATAAAAAAGTGGTTTAAAGAATGCTATATAATGAAAGTCCGTATACAATATAATGTCTCCTTTGACAAAAGTATCCTAATATGGACATTAATATTTCTTGACCAGGAGAGGTGTACACACATATGGCCTTTATATTTCTTTGGTGATTTGTAGTTGTACACAGACACACACACATGAACGCTACTACTTTATATATGTGTATATATATATATATATATATATATATGAGGTAGTTGCTTGCCAAAAAATATATATATATATATTTGAGGTAGTTGCTTGCCAAACTGCACTGTACTGTTAGAGCTTCTAATCTTTGCGCTATATAGCTGTTGCTATGTGGGCAGTGAATTAACAATGTTGTGACATTGTCTAAATACCTAAGCTCAATTTGTTTACACAAAGAGCATCGCTTCATATACTAATGATAATTTGTATATCACTTCCCAAATGCTCAACCTTAGATACGGAGCATTATATATATATATCTATACTATACAAAATTTAATTTTTTTTATTCTCGGTTATCAAACTCTCATTTATAAATCTGGTTTTGATAAAGCTCATATCTATTAGTGAACATATCTGTGTGTGTGTCTGTGTATATTTTACTATGCAATAACTCTGTCAATTTTCAGTCTACAGACTCAAAATTTGATATACAGGGTACTGAGATTTGGGAAAATCTTTGTAATCTGTTTTCGGCCAGAAATTTAAGAGGTCAAAGTTAAACTATTTGACCTTTGAGAACTCTACCATCTCCTCCGACAATTTTGAGTCTAAACACTTGAAATTTTAGATATAGGTTCCTTGGACATGGATCTAATTTAATTTATTTGAGCATAAAACAATAAATGTTAAGGGGTCATAATAGGGGTCAAAGTTGTAAAAAATTGACGGCGTTTTTTTTTTTTTGCTCAACATACACATCCAAACACAAGGGCAACGCCGGACTGAAATGCTAGTATATGGTTATATATATATATATATATATATATATATATATATATATATATATATATATATATATGTGTATATATATATATACTTCTTCTCTAGTCTGAAAACTCTCTTATATCCGAGTTACACTGTATATATATTCATAACTTACTATATATATATATATATATATATATATATATACTAGACTACCCGTGACCCGTTGGGTCAGTATGTTATATTAGCTATGGAATTAATGTATGAGCATGACACTTGTGACGTAAAGAAAATAGTTTTTTGTGGCATAACAGAAACATTTCTATGAAAGTATATTAAAATGAAAAAAGAATATAGATAGATTTCTATGAGTCGCTCTGTTTTTAATTGTTTATTTAAAAAAAAAACAAAAAAACTTACAGCCATTGAATTATAAGTGGTTTGCCATACTTATAGGTAAATGTGAACTGAACAGATACCATAATACTTAAAGTTAAATTCAAATTTTGATATATCTTTTAATTTAAACACGAAAAAAAGAAACAGGTGGAACGCTGAAAACGTATACAGTAAAACAATACGTTTTATTGTTGTGTTGATTATTTATTTGTAACGCAAATTAAAAAAAAACATTTTCGGGGTAATTTATTTATGTTGGTAGTGTAGAATAAAATGTATGAATGTTTTTAGAAAGGTGTATTAAAAAATAGAGAATAAATTAAAAAAAAAAAGGAAGGCGCTGGATAAATCGGCGTTGTAAATTGTTCTTATGGTTGTCAACAGGTTAAAGTAGATTTATTTGTAAGAAAATTGTTTTAAAATAACTTAAACATAATACAAAAATGAATGATGTAAAAAAAAGATGCAGAAAGTATTAACAATTGTTTATTGGATAATTTAAGTGCAAAAAAAAACACAATTGGGATGCTGAAAACGTACACAGTAAAACAATATGTTTTATTGTTGCGTTTATTACTTATTTGTAACGCAATTTTAAAAAAACATATTTTTGGAGTTATCTATTTATGTTGGTAATGTAGAAGAAAATATATGAATGTTTTTAAGAAAGGTGTATTAAAAAATGGAGAATACATTTTTAAAAAAAAAGGAAGGCAATGAGTAAATGTTTATGTACGCATGCGCAACCGGAAGTCGTAAACCGGGTGTTGGGTTACAACACCCATTACAAGGTCATTTGAGTTTTATAATTATATAGATACAAGGTTATGAAAAGGTATATAATGTGAAAGTGTATGACTATATATATAGTGATCCATATATATATATATGTGATTCATATACAGTACTGTGTCAGTGCGGCTAGACAAGCAACTACCTCAAGCCCGGATCGAAACCTGATCACCCAAACAACAGTCGGAGCTTCTAACCATTGCACTATATGGCTGCTGCTATGTGGGCAGTGAATTAACAATGTTTTGACATTGACCTAATACCTAAGCTCAATTTGTTTACACAAAGAGCATCGTTTCATATGCTAATGGTAATTTGTATATCACTTCCCAAAATCTGGTTTTGGTCAAGCACAACATGACTTAATGACACAAACAAATATGTAAATGTATACTAGTTTTTAACGATAAAAGTTACATTGACTGAAATGTTGTGGATACAACAATTAAGATGAGAATTTTGTTGCGAAACCCTCCAGCATTATTTTGGTAAAAATCGGATCGGCAGAGTCTTGGCCACTTTCGAGGATGGCTTGTTCTCTGACATTCTGAGATATAGTTCTGTACAATTCTAGGAGGTCCACCCTCCCAAGCTTTACCTTCTCACCCTTTGAGAAGGGGTTCATTCATTGCTAATCACCTGAGGCGCTCCAACTAGGGGAGGGGGGGCTGATGGAGCTGCCTAAGCAATTTTTTTGTTAGGCAGAGTGCTCTTTTCCTACAGAGCTAGCTTCAAATCTTGCTTTCCTGTCCTTTTGTTACATCTTCTCGTCGTAGGAAGGAGATAAATATTTATTAATTCGCATCTGAATTATTACGAAACATAAAATGTACATTTTTTTGTAAACAATGCTTAATTGTTATTGCTTTCTTCTTTTCATTTGGCAGGTAACAGATATAATGCTTCAAGAGAAGTTGTATCCTCATTGGGCTCATAACATCAGGAAATGGTGGAAAGAAGGATATCATCGTATAGTTCTCTTTTGGACAATGATGAGTGCTACCACCTTTGTGGTCGTGTTCATTATAGCTACCGACTACATCAATTGGGACCGCCTCAACCATGGCTTCCTTCCTTCAAATGAACTAACTAGGTCATTTGGAGCTTCCTTCATCCTGGTTATGGACATTCTTATTGTTACACAGGTGGGTTTGCTAACACGTGCATACTTCTTACTTTGGTTTGTTAGGAATTTGCATTATTATTGACAGTTTTTGGGCTGATCTAAAACAAGATACGTAATGAAAATTGGGAGATAAAATGGCTTAAACAAGTTTTCTGTGTTCATGGTTGCATATAACTTTGTGCAAGGTTTGTGAAAAACTAATGAATCAATTTTCATAAAAATCAAAAGATGAACAGAAATTTTAGGAAGTAAACAAAAAAAAAAGTAAAAATCTGATCATCTCTCCTCTGATCTTGAGCACGTGGTGCAATGGGGAAAGAGGTGGCTGGTTAATTTTCATGCATATAAGACCAAACTTCTATCTTTCCATCATCAACGCTCTGATCCCTCGTCTGGCATCAATTGAAATGAATAGCTCTCATCTTGAGAAGGCTCCATGTTTTGATAAACTTCTGGGCTTGATATTTACTCCTGATCTAAGATGGAACTCATACATCAAATCCGTTGCCAGGGCTGCTGAGAAAACGGTGGGATCGTTCTACCATTCCAGTAGATATCTCACTGCTAACGCAATTCTCTACATGTATAAAAGCCAAGTGCGCCCAAGGATGGCGTAATGTTGCCACATCTGGGCAAGAGCTGCTAGAAGCAGCTTATCCTGCCTTGGCAGAGTTCAAAATAGACTTCGTAGCTTAGTGGGGGATGCCCTTTTTTCTTCCCTGGAACCTCTTCCTCACAAGAGACATCGCAAGCCTGTCTCTGCTGTATCGTTATTTTCATGGCAAGTGTTTCTCTGAGCTCCAATCTATGGTTCCCTCCTGGCTTAACTTTCACATAAAACACTTGTCTAGTTGAAACCACTATCAATAATTTCCGCCACTCTTTATCTGTGCCTAAACCTAAACGTAGATTCCATGAACGAATCTTCTTTCTTAGAACGGCACGCCTATGGAACTCTCTTCCGTTTTCCTGCTTTCCAACTAACTACAATATGGTTGTCTTAAAGTCCAATGTGAACAAATTCTTGATGAGCCATCCCCTTAAGTAATCCAATTTACCAAATTTCCACTATTAATGATGACGGGCATGTTCCTCTTGACCACTGTACACTAATTGACTCTTATCCTCGAGTGGCCTCTGGGCCTTGATAAGTTTTGACTTCTTTATAAAAAATAGATAAAATAAGTTTATCAGCTGAACAAAGGTATAAGAAATTGCTCAGAAAGTTGAAATAGGATTGCTAATCAAGGTGTGGCAGTGATTGGGACAAAGGAGGTCAATATGTTAACTTACGTCAGTTTTAGGCACATGACAGTTTACGACAGTTAGGGACAGTTTACAGACAGTTGGTTTTACAATGGCTAAGGACAGTTCTTTGAGCTAAGCACAGTTTCCACTTGGACATAGTTTGAACCAGAGCTTAAGAGTATTGG
The DNA here is from genome assembly GCF_053919585.1 of Euprymna scolopes. NCBI lineage: Eukaryota > Metazoa > Mollusca > Cephalopoda > Sepiida > Sepiolidae > Euprymna > Euprymna scolopes. The sequence goes on from NC_136495.1 coordinate 25,514,872, forward strand.
AAAATTGAGATGAATTGACATCAACTAACAAACACGGACTCGACAGAACATAGACCTTGATGTGGTAGTGAATTTTGCAACAGTTTATGACAGTTGATATTACAGAGTTTACAGGCAGTCTTGAGTTTACAACAGTTGAAGACAACTTTTTGAGCTTAGGATAGTTTTCAGTTGAACACAGTTGATCGAGACAGTTTTAGGAAATCGAGATGAGTTGACATGAACTGACAAACACGGCTTTGATAGAATGTACATGTAGACCTTGGTGTGTAGAAGGTTGATGATGTCACACAATGTATCAGTTTATGTTTTTTGTGTTTTATTTTATTTTTTTTATAGTTGCGAACCCATGCACGTTCCCCCTGGCAGCTGCCAATGTGAGAGATGATGACTTGGCCAGAAGAGAAGACAAAGAAGAAAACCACGGCAACAACATTGGAGTCGGTGTTTGTTGTCGAGCGGGGGAGCACACATGGTATCACACTAAATAATGGATGATGACAAATGTTACATATTAGGGATGCTATGCCAATACCAATTTAGTTAGCTTATGTAGATTTTGATAAGGGTCACTCTTAGTGCATATGACAATAACCCAAATCTGCAGAACACTCCTTCACTCCTAATATAAAATGGAACACATACATCAAATCTGTTGTTAAGATCTGTGGAAAAATGATTGGATCATTCTACCTCTGCAGTAGGTATCTCACTGCCGATGCAATCCTCTATCTGTATAAGAGCCAAGTACATCCTGAAATGGAGTACCGTTACTGCATCTGGGCAGGAGCTGCTTGGCGTGCCCTATCTTGCCTTGATAGAGTTCAAAACTGGCTTCAAAACCTAGTAGGTGATGTCATTTTCTCTGCCCTGTAACCTCTTTCCTACAGAAGAGACGTTGCGAGACTGTCTCTGTTCTATCATTATTTTCATGGCAAGTAGTTGTCTGAGGTCCAGTCTATGGTTCCCCTTGCTAAACCTTCATAAAAAAACACTTGACTAGCTACAACTACTATCAACTATTTCCCCCACTCTCTATAAATGCCTAAATCTAAATGCAGCTTCCATGAACAAAGCTTCTTTCCTAGAATTGCCCGCCTGTAGAACACTTTCACTGGCCTGTTTCCCAGCCAATTACAATATGGTAGCCTTCAAGTCCAATGTAAACAAGTTCTTGTGGAGCAGTCCCCTTAAATAATCAAAATTCTACCCAATCTACACCATTAACAATTACTACACTACCACCTTACATTCATTAACCCTTATCCTCAAGTAGCCATCAAGCCTTGATAAGTAGTTGCTCTCTTATAAAAAAATGTTTTTAAATCAGTCTGTTTGTTGAAACCATATAACAAAGGTCATCAATAATGGGAATTTGTGGAAGCACATATGAAACACACCATTGATAATGCTGTAAAAAATGTGCAAAATATTATCTCAATGTCTCTGTCAATATGTCACCCATTTCAGTTAAAAAATTAATTAATTAGCTAGGAGAACATTAGTCTCTTTCTCTTGGGTCAATTCTCTCTAAAATTAAAACCTTTAAAAACTCTCAGCAAATGTCTCCTTGTGTCTTACCTGCAAGAAAAGAAGCTTTATTTGCACAGCAACTACTAGACGGAACTGATGATAAAAAAAATGAAATTTACACAAAAAAATGAAGTGAATATAAAAGAAGTTGGAATAAAAATGACTCACATATAAATGCCTTCTGCCTACATATAAAGAGCATTTTTATTATTGACAATGTTACACAAAACCATAAATCCTTTCCGATTTATAACAAATAAATTTTTTTCAAGATTTATGTTAAGATATATTTTCTTTTCAGGATTGGGATTTTCCTCATTTCATAAATAACTTGGAAATCAAACTTCCTGGAATGAATCGGCCAGAATTTCGATTCTACGCTCCCAAATTTATACGGAAGGATAATTGGCATATTCATATTACTGGTAAGTAATTTATTTGCCTTTTTAATTTTTTATTTTCTCGGAAAATAAATGGTTGATATTAAATTTCTGTAATCACTCTCTCTCTAAATTTTTCACAATATCATACATCAATTAATAAATACATCAATTACCCAAATTTCAGTTTGAAGTATTTTAAAGGTGTTTTGGGGGGTATAATATGGTCACAACATTCTATTTAAAATCCAAGTATTTCAGATTTGCATTAAATTTGATCCATAATTAAGCCAGATTCCCTGAATTTAAAATTGAATGTCTTCCTAAAATCAAAGTTATGATGTGCAGTTTTCATTTGACAACAATGCTCTGATGACTGGAGTTTTTTGTTCACCTAGAATTTCTTTGCTTCAAAACTGACAATTTATTACAATAAAGGGTAGAAGGCTAAAATTGTCGCCCTAAAGCCCTACAGCTTTATTTTAAAACTTTTACTGAAAAAATCAATTCAGGTAACTTGATTATGTAGTAGAGCTGACATCTATTCAATGTAGCCGCCATCAGCCTCAATCACCGCTTTGATGGTCCGGAACTGGGAGCATGCCTTTTTCATAAGTGCTGGTGGGAGCATGGCAAATACTCGGCGGATGGTCGTGATCAGGCTTGCTTTGGTGTTGTGGGAAGTGATATTGATAATGTTCTCGACATATGAATAGCGGGTTCAGGTTGGGAGAGGAAGGGAGATAGTGAGACAAGGGTAAAGAGTTGTAGCACTCTTTTTTTTTTTTTTTTTTTTTTTTTACAGTGATCACCACTTATCAAGGCCCGGAAGCCACTCAGGGATAAGGGTTATTGCAAGTACATTACATTAGTGTGGAGATTTGATGAAGTGTTTACTTAAGGGGGCGGTTCATTAGGAATTTATTAACATTGGACTTGAAGACATCCAAGTTGTAGTCCGGTGGGAAGCAGGCAGACGGAACAGAGTTCCACAGGCGTGCAGTTCTAAGAAAGAAGCTTTGTTCATGGAATCCGTGTTTTGATCCAGGCACAGATATAGAGTGGGGGAAATTTTTCACAGTGGATTCAGCTAGACGGGTGTTTTTCGTGAAAGATTGGCGAGGGGGGACCAGGATAGGCTGTTTTTAGCAGCTCCTGCCCAGATATGGCAACAGTATTCCATCCTTGGACGTACTTGGCTTTTATATAGATAGAGAATTGCATCAGTAGTGAGATACCTTCTGGAGCGGTAGAAGGATCCCACCATCTTTCCAACGACCTTGGCAACAGACTTTATGTACGTGTTCCATTTCAGATCAGGAGTAAAGGTCACACCCAGAAACTTGTCAAAACACGGGGCCTCACCCAGACGAGAGCTATTCATCACAATTGATGCCAGACGGAGATCAGAGCGTTGATGATGTAAGGATAGGAGTTTGGTTTTGGATGCATTAAAGGTAACCAGCCACATCTTCCCCCACTGAACCACGCGGTCGAGATCAGAGGAGAGAGAATCAGAGAGAACTTTGTCATTTACAGCCTTTGATGTGTTGCCGTAGATGGTTGTGTCATCAGCATAGATGTCAACGAATGATTTAAGTATGTGTTTAGGGAGGTCATTGATGTAGATCAGGAAGAGAGTTGGGCCCAGGATTGACCCCTGAGGGACTCCAGCATTTATATTGCAGGCCTCTGATTTTTGTCCATCTACCACTACTCTTATGAGCCTATCGGAGAGAAATGATTTAATGATTGAGAAAACATTTCCAGTTATACCGTAGCTGGAAATCTTGTGAAGTAGACCCTTATGCCATACCTTGTCGAAGGCCTTTGATATGTCAAGAGCAATTGCCCTAGAAAGGAAGCCTTTGTCAAGAGATTCACTAATCCTGTGGGATATAACCGTCAGCACATCTGCGGTAGATCTTGCAGAGCGGAAACCATATTGTGTGTCACTAAGAAGGTTATTCCTGCTGAGGTGGTTGACTATTTCTCTATTTAATATGGATTCCAGCAACTTACTCATAACACACAGGAGACTTATTGGTCTGTACTGAGAGGGAGATGACTTATCACCTGAATTCTTAAATACAGGGCAAACTGATGAGGTCTTCCAGGGAGTCGGAAAGCACTTCTCCTTCTGAATTCAAGCCTGGGTCCCTTTGGACATGGGCTGGGGCCGAGTCTTGCTGCCACATACAGGGTCTGCCAGCAGTCTAATTGCACCAGGAGATCACCACACTCTTCAGCACATCCAGGTATACTTTAGTGTTGATTTTCAAGCTGACTTTGCAGATGTGAGGTGGCATGATACGACCCTCACTTGAAACCATACCAAAAGCCATAACCGTGGATCGTCCAATGTGTTGAGCTGTGCCCTCAAGCATTAAAACATCCGGATTTGCATTTTGAGGGTGCTGGCAATGGTCCTGTTGTCATAACTTGGATCATAAGAGAGCATGAGTTGTACAGTGGCGCATCTCTGATCTCGCTCATTGAACATTGTGTCACTTTCAGACATGATAGAAGGCTTCTATCACTCTTGGGATTTGTACACAAATGGCCAATTAGTAGATGGTCTGCAACAAAAAAAGAAAACCTGTTTTGATTAAATGGAAATGGAATCATGTCATCTTTTCTAGGGCGACAATTTTATCATTCCACTCTGTATTACATAACTTTGATCTGTCAATTTGTGTGTGTGTGTAAATTATTTCCACAGCCAAACAACGTCGCAGCACACAAGAGCCATGACAGCCAACAAACTGGAAGTCCAAGACTCAAGTTTTGTGTTAGTTAATAGACTTTCTTGTGTATGACGCGTTTGCTCAGGTGGCAGAGTGCTCGCCGCACATGCAAGATGCTTGGGTTTTTAATCTCTGGTTTGGATATGTCTAACTGATGAGCCCAGATTGGGCAAAACTCAAGTCTTGGACTTCCAGATTTGTTGGCTGTTATTGCTCTTGTATGCTGCGACGTTGTTTGATTGTGGAAATAATTATATAATCTCTCACATTCTGAAAATTGTATATGTATATGTGTATGGATATAAGTGTGTGTATGTGTGTAAAAAGATATCAGAAAAAAAATGAATAAATCATCAAAAATGAAAGCTTTGTCAATTTCGTTTAGATCAACAAACGTTTTCAGAAAAAAATGAAAATTTTAAATTTATTAAAATAATGACTAAAAAAAGAAAATGCAATGACAGGATGTTTGAAAAATTAATAGAATTATGCAACATGCGTGATAAGGACATTAACATAAGAAAGGCGGAGGAAGAAAGAAAATGAGAAATGAATAACAAAAATAAAACATGAGTGAAATATAATGAAAAGTTTAACCAGGATCAGATTTTATTTTTATGAATCCACTGTCAAAAACTTTCCCCACTCTTTATCTATGCCTAAATCAAAAACGTAGATTCCATGAACAAAGCTTCTTTCTTAGAACTGCACGCCTATGGAACTCTGTTCCGTCTACCTGCTTCCCACCTGACTACAACCTGGATGTCTTCAAGTCCAACGTAAACAAATTCCTGATGAACCGCCCCCCCCTTAAGTAGACACTTTATTAAATCTCCACACTAACGTACTATACTTACAATAACCCTTATCCCTGAGTGGCTTCCAGGCCTTGAGAAGTGGTGATCACCTTGTAAAAAAAAAAAAAAATGAAGTGGTGAAGTATATTGCATTGTTTGCTAGATGTTTGCTATACGAAGAAGGTTTATGTTAGATGATAATCAGAGAAAGATTACAGCACTTTTGATGCATTTGTGGCATAGAAGAGAAAAGTCAATCTTGAGGAGGGTGCAGTTTATAAAGTCAAAATTCTAGGTAAAGTGTTTCTGTAGTGGGATTATTGTGTTTCAGTTTTCCTGTTATTCTTTAATTTCTTTTCCAATTTTCATGTTTTTTATCATATGCACTGCATAATTCTTTTTATTTTTCAAATCGTTATGCATTTCCCAGGTTAGAGTCTCGGTTAGTATCATATGTAATATTATATTATTTATCTGTGCCTAAACCTAAGCATAGATTCCATGAGCAAAGCTTCTTTCTTAGAACTGCACGCCTATGGAATTGTCTTCCGTTTTTCTGCTTTCCAGCTGACTACAATATGGTTGTTGTCAAGTCTAACGTAAACAAGTTCTTGATGAGCCGTTCCATATAAGTTGACAAATTTACCGAATCTCCATTACTAACGGTTACTATATTGTCCAATTTCTACTGTACACTCTTTAACCCTTATCCTCGAGTGGCCTCTTGACCTTGATAAGTGGTGATGCTTATGTAAAAAAAAAAAAAGTTTACTTTAACAGCAACCATAATCTTGTCAGGTAGATATTTTTCTTACTATTCATTTATGTTAATTCTTTTAATGCTTATAAAAAGATTATTTTCATTGTGTGAAATGTCAAAAAAGTTTAGTTTTTTTAAATGGTAGCAAAAATGCTTTCATCATATTTCTGAATTTTTGAGATGAGGTTTGATTATTTGGATTATTAAGACTACTGTTCTCCTCTTGAGTGTTATTTTTACATTTAGATCAATGTAGTCTCCTACCATCTTCAGTTGTATCTTGTCGAACTCGGAACTATTTGTATAGAACTCGGAACTATTTGTATAGAACTCGGAACTATTTGTATAGAACTCGGAAATCTTTGTATAGAACTTGGAAATCTTTGTATAGAACATGGGAATCCTTGTATAGAACTTGGAAACCTTTCTATAAACTTGGAAATCTTTGTATAGAACTTGGAAATCTTTGTATAGAACTCGGGAATCCTTGTATAGAACTCGGGAATCCTTGTATAGAACTTGGAAATCTTTGTATAGAATTTGGAAATCTTTCTATAGAACTTGGAAATCTTTGTATAGAACTCGGGAATCTTTGTATAGAACTCGGGAATCTTTGTATAGAACTCGGGAATCTTTGTATAGAACTCGGGAATCTTTGTATAGAACTCGGGAATCTTTGTATAGAACTTGGAAATCTTTCTATAGAACTCGGGAAATCTTTCTATAGAACTCGGGAATCTTTCTGTTGAACTTGGGAATCTACAGAGATTTTTGAATGAAACCCTTTATTTAATCCATGGCGTCAGCTATGGCTACAATTGTATATGAGTGTTACCAGCACTGAGAATTGAACCATCATCCTCCAGACGAGTGTAACTTTTACAGCTTAATTATACCTAGTACTTTATCCACTATGCCATGGATCTTTGCAGCTCGTACAAATTCACGAGTTCGACCAGATACACCTGAAGAAGGTCGGAGGCTACATCGGCCGAAACATTGTGATAGTAACACTCAAAATGAGAACAGTAGTTCAAAGAATACAAATAATACAACTACTTCCATTATGTTAATATGCAAATTGTACATGTGTATGCACTTATATTAATGTTATATATATATAAGTGAGTATATGTGTGAGTGTGTGTGTGTGTCCTAACACACACACACCTTTCCTCAACCAATTTTTGTATCTACAGACATGAAATTTGGTATTCAGACATGTGGACAATTTTTTAATCAGTTTCCTCAGGTAAAAAGGTCTGCTAAGGGGTTAAATTTGAATGAATTGGTA
>NC_136495.1:25527382-25654882 GCF_053919585.1 Euprymna scolopes
TCAAAAATTCTAGAACAATAAAATTTCTGATAATTTCCTGAACAGAATAAAATTCTAGTAAGTTCCAAAAAGAACAAACATTCTATTAATTTCCAGAATGTTCTAGAAACATTTCTAGAAATTTCTGGAGCTTTCTAGAAAAGTAAAGAAAAATTCTATTAATTTCCAGTGACTTCTAGAATGCAAACATTTCTATCAGTTGAAATGTTTGATTTTCTGATTTGTATTGTATTTTTGCCACTTACTTAACCAACATTATATTTGTGATTTCTTCTGAAAAATAGATAATATTGCTCACATATACAAACTTGCATTGCAATTCCTTCTAATATGAGATTAAATGGTTGCATATATACATATACCTTAGTTTTAAAGATGTGCAAACTAATAAAATATATTAAAATAACTTTGCTGCCTCTCGGGCAATGCCAGATACCTACAGATATTATCATATAAAAGCCATTGTCAAAAAAGGATATATGAGAGACCTATTACCTCTGATAAGGTTGGTTTAACAAGGGGAATATGATGCCGAAAGACCCTAAACTCTTCAATAACTCAAGCATAACACATCACAGACCCTATAATAGGTTCTATTTGTCTGCTTACAAAAGCACATCTTTAAAATACTTATATAAAAGTCTTGTTTGATACAATATTGAGTTGTAATTGGAGTTCAAATAATTAAAGCGATTATTTTTTAAATTTATTGTTCCCATTTACCTGCCTCCCCATGAGGGCAGAGTTAGACACAAGGTTGGTTTTTAATGTGAGGAAAATCCAGCTCCCCAAAAAGGGGCGCTCTAGATAGGAACAAAAATAAAAATTGTCTCAGTCTAGAAGGACCACTCCCCCACTGACTGGGAACAGAAAAAGTGAAGTGCAACACCAGAACAGATACTACACTTTGTGTATGTATATAATGAGTAATAATAATAATAATAATAATAAGTATAATAATAATAAGTATAATAATAATAATAATAATAATAATGATAATAATAATAGTGATTTTCCTTGGACTGAAGAATGGCACATTATTGCCCTTGAGGTAGAAGTGTGATCTGGGATGAGAATTGGAAGGTGAACAAATGTCTTGCATCACATACTTCAATCATCACGCATCAAAGGATTTCCACGTTATCATTTAGATCTGTAAGTTGTTGAATAAATCTGTTAAAGATCACACTTTTCATTTTTAAGTTGATATTAAACAGATAACATATATTGTTAGACGTAATAATTATCAATCAATTTATCAATTTTATTGTAAAAAAAAAAAAATAGCAAAGTGCAGCAAGCCTTATAAAAAGACGGAAAATATTGCATCTCTATAATGTCTGAATGTTTCTCCAAGGCGACTTTAAACATGGCCATGGTAGATATTATCATGACATCCTGTGGCAGGCTGTTTCAGGGAGCCGAAACAGGGGCAGAGAATGCTGTTTTTTTTCTGTTGAGGTAAAAAGCGATAATGATACATTTTCTAAGGGTGAACATAATGGTCGCAAGTAGTTATTGCAGTGAAAAACTTGTTTAAAGATAGATTTAGATTCTCATTAATGATGCTGTGTATCTGAATAAGGTCCCCTCGCATCCTTCGCTCTGATAATAGTTCTCAGTCAAAAACTGAAAATTCAAATTTTGCCATGTAATAATTTCCAACGATTCATGACCGGAGTAGAGAAGTTAGATGACTTTTGCTTCATCAAAGTATGGTTTTCTAAACCCACGCCCTTCTATACGCTGTTTTTCACATAATTTTAACTTTTTAGTTGAAATTGATTGGAGTTGCTTAGGAAAATGCTGAATGTAACTGATTCAGCTATAAATGGCTTTAAACTAGCAGGATTAACCGGCATTACCTGGGGCAAAAGTGTAAAATAACTTCTATACCTCCTTCTCCCCCCTCCCACCCTTTCTTTTTTTTTTCTTTGCCCAGCCCATTCCTCTTTCTGGAAATACACGCACATAACTCGAGTCAGCATTAGGGAAATATCTCTGAAAAAAATTAGTTATTTCTCTTTAGATGACCACATTAAAAGATGTGTATACGTTTTGATAAGATTAAATGATATAAATGACAAATTGATCCTCACTCACAATCCACAAATTATGAATCTTTTTCTTTAAATGTTAGATATTATTTTTCTGGGGTTATGTTTAAAATTAAAAAAAAAAAATACTGGCTTCATAAGGGGTTGTTGAGTATTTTAGAGAGATATACATACAGGTAAAGTGTTATCCAGGATCATAAAGTCTAAATAGATGTTGGATAGTATCTCATAACCCTCCCTCCCAGAAGAGAAATTATTTTTTATGCAAGAAGTGAAAAAATAAAACTTAGGAGGCCTCCAAAGTGCTACTGAAAATATATATAAAATTAAGGATGCCTCCAGAACACTACTAAAACTACGTTTCTCCAACTCCCTTTCTTTGTAGAGAAATGAAAATAGTTAAGAAACAAGAAATTAAATCCACAATCAACGTCTTTCAATTTGAAAAAAATGCTGACTCATTTCCTGGGCTTTATGATAGCATTAAAAATTGTGTTTAAGTCTTGATAACATTCAATAGCATAAATGGCCTTTGATCCCCCCCCACTCCCCCCTAAAAAAATGAATCCTTTTTTCTTAGTTTTAGATATTATTTTTCTGAGGTTACGCTGATTAAAAACTACCAACTTTATAGGGGTTTGTTGTGTATTTTTTAAGTTTTAGCTGACCATAACATACAAACACACAGACAAGTGCCCTGGATATAACAGATGTGTTCTAACTACTTATCACTAGAGCATTATACAAATTATTTTTAGTGCAACCCTATCTTTCCCTCTCTCCACACACACGCACATCCAAAGGGAGTTGTAACCTCCCCAGGTTGGGAATTCATCTGAATTTCAGTTCTTTTGCCATTGACTTTTCACATCCCTGATTCATTAATCCTGCAATGCAAGTCATCCCTAACAAAGTTGTCATGTGAGCACACTTATCTATGAAGAAATATAAGTCAGTAATAATTTCTCTGGAATTCTGGGTAAAAAACTGCCAGCCTTACATCAACATGAAACATTAGAAATAAGCATAAAATATTCGAAAATGGTCTCTCTTCTTTAATTATTTCTCAAATCTGAACATGGAATTGTTGTTCCCTTTTCTCGTCTTCAGTCCTGATATTTTTTTTTTAATGAAATTAAAAAAAAAAAAAATTATATTAAAAAAATTACAAAATAAAAATTCATCTGCTGGAATATTTGAGATGAAAAATTGTTATTTAAATTATTTGTAGTCAAGCGTATGTGTCCATTGTTTTTTTTTTTCCATGACAACATTTTGTTTGCTGTACTCTTAAAATATAAAGGGGAGAGAATTTTGCTATTTTTTTTTTTTTTTACTAAAAATATTAGTCTAGGTTTAGTTTAGCACACAAGAATCATAATACTTAACCTTTGACTTAAAATTACTTCAAGCACTGAATTACTGTTGGTGCTTATACAGATAAAGACACAAATGAAAATCACATTCTGAATAAAAACTCTTTGATATATTTACATATCAGGCAACAATAAATATTCTCACTAAAAACTAGAAAAAATTATTGTGTAGAAATTTATCTAAAAGTAAAAAAACAATTTTATCATATTTTGTATGAGATTTACGAGAAATGTTAACATTTGCTGAAATGACTAAGTTATCTCCCCCTGTTTGCAAATAACTCTTTTAAAATTACTTAAGATAAAATTACATTTTTACATTTAATATTACATTTTTACTATAAAATTGATTTTGTTTTTCAATCTATAATGAATTTCAAACTTAGCTCTTTATTTAATCCAGAAAGGTAGATTGTTCTTGTTCCATCAGCCATGACTGGGTAGAAATGTTAAGTAAAGGGAGTAAAAATGGTTGGAAGCCTCTCATGAAAATTTAGAAATCTTTCGATTTTGTGAAATTTTAACAATAAGTATTAGACATCAATCAATAAATCTTCCTAAATTTCAATTTCTTTGCAGTATATTAAAGAGTTTTTTTTAGGGGGAATAATATTTGCAGATGGTTGGGTCGGTTTTGTAGCCCCATCTGATCATAACAACTTTTGATTACTCTATTCCTGATCTCAGGTAGTTGAGCATTCTTGACTGGACACGGCAGTGCTTTTGAATCAGAAGGAAACATTTCAGAAAAACAGACCCGATGCCAATAGGAGAGAGATCAGTCTCTAACCTTCTGGTTTACACTTGCATTCTAGTTTCTTCTTGAGATATTGTTAGAGACTGGACACTGCTGTGAATTCGATTGTTAAGCTGGATATTTATGTTTGAAGGAGATGTTCATTCTTGCTAACATTTACTTGGTTGGTTCCACATTTGCCATGCTATGTAGCACTAATACATCATTTTGTCTTAAAGGCTATTTGATTTATCTAGTCTTGGATTGTCTTCAGATGTCTCTAAATCTCCAAATCTACCATAGTCTAGGTGACTTGTTCTTTATTGGCTTAGGTATTGTCCTGTGTAATTCTAGGAGGTCCACCCTCCTGGGCTTTACTTTCTCACTCTTTTAGAAGTGATTAGTTTCTTGCTAATTGCTTGAGGCGCCCTTACCCAATGATGCTGATGGAGCTGCCCAGTTATTTTTGTTGCACTAGATCCTCTCTCCAATCTACAGCAATCAAAATATTTTAACCATGTAAAATGAATAAAGAAAGGACACAGCGTTGACTATAAATAATTGTGAAAAAAAAAAAAAAAATTAACAACAGAAACACTGCCATGTCTTTTGTTTGTCAAAATTCTTTAAAAATATGAAAAAAATAAAATTGAATTTTCATTGTCCAAAGTGAATTTCTTTTCACAAAGAAAATCTTTCATTATTCAGTGATAACATTTTTATCATTAATATGCTACAAATAATAATAAATAAATAAAAATAAAATATAATTAGAAATTTGGTATCATAAAATAATAATTAAAATAAAAAAGATGGAGAGGAAAAGTTTCAACCCTGCCATATTGTTTTTAATGTCAACTAAAACCGATTGTCTTCTCACAACTTCCATGTTGAAAAGGAAAAATGAAAAAAAAATATGAAAACATTGTAAGATATATTATCACGGCTCATCACCTCTGATAGAAAAAAACAAGATTATAAATCTTTAAAAAAGATTTTATTTAATCTATTTCAATTTTTTTAAATTATAGTTTTATTATTTCTGTTCTATTATTTGTATTTTTTGTGGCTCGTTTTTATTGCATTTACTGCGGTATAGGTGTAAGTAATTTACTGTGGTATAGTTATGAGTGTTCTAAATTGTGAAGTGTCATTCAAAAACTATGAACTAAATTGCCTTCCATAGACTGAATGAAACTTTCATTGCTTTCATAGCTCAGCATCTGTGATACTGTTTTAATCACTTTTTTTTTGTGTCAGGATAAATAGTAAGAAATCTACAAAAAAAAAAAATAAAACTTATACCATAAAAGATAAATAAGCAACTCTTTTCTTTCAAATAAAATAAAAAATGTTGGTGATTCAACATATACTGCCATCCATCCATAAAAAAAGTTATTAACACTGTTTTTTTTTATTTTTGAAGAATTCCACTTAGAGCAAGGGGACACAATTCAAGAAGTTCTTAAAGTTTTTCCAAGAATTTCTCTCAAAGTTAGTTTTAAAAAAAAGTTATTCATTTTCATATAATGACCATTTTCATTCATTAAAAAAAATATATAAAAATGTCTGTTGCAATTCGTTTTGAAATATAAAACTAAAAAGAAATATTTTAATTTAATCAATGTTCAGATAAATAATGTTTTATTTTGTGTTATTGTGGTAATTTGGTGTGTTTGTTTTGCTTTTATGAATAATTTATACAAAATTTTTACAATTCTTTGAACTGTTTCCCCCTAGATCTGAGTGGTATTCTTTGAAAATGAAAAAAGTCCTAAAATGCATAAGTGGCAAAATGACCATAAAAAATTTAAATTTTGCTGAAATATGCAGAAGATGAGTTGAAGTAAGGTTAGATGCTTTAATTCCTGACTCGCATAGTTTTATCATAACAACGATATGCAGTAACTTCAAAATTGTATTTGTTTTTTAAGATTGACGTGCTGAACATATTGGCATTGAAATAAATTTAGTATTAAAAAAAAAAAAACACTGTTTAAATTAGCAAATTAGCCACAATACTGATATACCTCCAACATGGCCGGTAGTCAATATGAAAATGTTCATAGAGAAGAGATCAAATGAAAAGAAATAAAGTCATTTAGCAAGTTATATAAAAATAATTTATTTAAAACAATTTTTTTTTTAGTAATATTTGTTTCACAGTGTATTTTTTTACCTTTTAAAGAAATATTTTTATATAACTAACTTTAAAGTTTCTTTTAATTTGATATCTTCTCTGTTTCCATTTTTATATTGACTGCTGGACATGTTGGAGCTATCCCAGTATGTTGGCTAATTTACTAATTAAAAAATGTTTCTTTTTCCTATTTTATGCATAATATTAAATTTATTTTAATGCCAGTACTGTCATCATATAATGATTAAAAAACTTCAATAAAATGCAATTTCTGAGCTTCTCTATATCGTTATTTCAATAAATTATATGTGTTGAATATGTTTGGGGATCAAAACGTTTAGCAGAGTAAGTAGTAGTATTATTATTTGTAGTTTGTAGGGATGTTAGGCAAATAGGTAAAAATAACTTCATGATATTAAAAAAAAGAACTGTGATAATTCTTGTTGTGTTTCAGCTAAAATTGAAACCAATACAGAGTTAACATTTAATACTAAGATGAGCACATTGCTAATGTTGCTTATTTAATCAACAACCAAAATCAAAAAATAAAGCATTCCCCCCTCCCTTTAATCTCAGTGCAAGATAAAAAGTTGCATGCAAAGTCCATAATTTTCGGCTGAATTTTTTCGGTGCTTGTGCATTAAAATCAGGTATACAAAAAATGCATTTGTGTGTCAAAATTTGTAAAAATTCCAAAAATTATGAAAACTGATAAAGTTTCCATCCTTGGCCCTTGAAAATGTTGTGCAATGGGGAAAAAGGTGGCCGGTTAATTTTAATGCATCAAAAACCAAGCTTCTCTCCTTTCATCATAATCGCTCTGAACCCCATTATGCCCCAATTAAAATGAATGGCTCTCGTCCTTGCCAAACTTTCACAAAAGCACTCGACTAGCTACAACCATTATATACAATTTCCCCCACTCTCTATCTGTGTCTAATCTAAATGCAGATTCCATAAACAAAGCTTTTATCCCAGAACTGCCTGCCTGTGAAACACAGTTCCATTGGTCTGCTTCCCAGTTGAATACAGCATAGTAGCCTTCAAATTCAATGTTCTTGTTGAGCCGTCCCCATAAATAATCAAATTCTACTACCTTACATTCATTAACCCTTATCCTCGAGTGGCCTTCGGGCCTTGATAAGTGGTGATTCTAAAAAAAAAATAATAATTCCAAAAAAAAAAACAACAAAATTTTATCAAATAATGCAGTTTCATCACTTTCTTCTATTGCAGCCAATTCTGTATGACAAACTGACTTATCTCCCTTGTCAACTTTCTCTATTTTAAATGAGAAAATGACGGATCGAAAATGTACGATAATAGTACAGTTTCTTTTTTTTTTTTTTTTTTAGTAAAAAATAGTTTTATCAGATCTTCTACTCGATCGTTTTTCATAAGTTTTGGAATTTGTTACTAATTTCAACATAACAAATAATTAGGTAAGTGCTTTAACTTAAAACAACTTTTTTTTGATATCCAATTATAATGCACAGACATTGTAGTTTCTGCTTCAAGGGCGACAACTCATGTCCTTCATTGATATATAAAGATAGTGGTTTAAAAAAAATTCTTTCTTAATACGTAAAAGGTTCAATTACAATCGAATGATTCAGAAACTTTGTTACGATTGTTAAGTATTAACACGTTACTATTATTTTGTCTCGAGTTGACTGTTAGCATTAAACGTTGGTTTTGGATAAGTACTGTTATGCACAGGTACGGACACAGTAAACATACCATCAGTCAAGTTTTAACACATCCACATAGAAATACAAGGACACCTATAATAACTAACACGCATACAGAAACGTGTACTCAAACACAGATTAAGACACAATCAAACACAATGAAGAAATTGGAACATTATTATAGTTTAATTTCTGTATTTTTGAAAATTATAAAAGATATTGATTTAAATAATCCTATTTTGTTGTAAAAAAAAAGTGCTTATTTAATTGGAATATTTTTCCATGTATGCAATTAAGATTTTATTTTTATCTATAAAGATTGATATTTAACTTGGTATTAGTTTCAAGTTCAGGGGCATTTTTAATGATGGCCAGAACTATTATTAGTTAAAAATTCCCAAATTCAATAATATTAGTTTCAAATTCAGGGGCATTTTTAACGATAGCCAGAACTATTATTAGTTTAAAATTCTCAAATTCAATAATATTTTGAAAATATTGATGAAATCTGTTTATCAATGTTTTCTCTTGGAATTTGAAATAAAACGTTTGTAAAATGTCTACAGTATCGATTTTATTTTATATTTTTACATAGTTCGATTTATTCTTAAACGTGTCATAATAATGAGTTAAATTCTTTTTAAATAAAAAGTAAAAGTGCATTTGAAGTGTGAAAAAAATCAAATAAAATCACTGATTACACTGACGACTTATTCATTGAAAAAAAATAATAAGCTAAAACAATTTATTAATAATTAAATAGAATATGATGGGATGCAAATCCTGTCATTTTTTTTTATATTACAATGTTGTCCATTCATACTTTCCCAAATTAATTGTTAGTATAAATGATCCCATTTTTTTTAAATTATTTTTTTCTTAGTGATCCTGAATCTCAAATTTTTCATTTTTTTTTTTTTTTCAAGATTATACAACAAAAATTTCTTATGTTGATGTTTACACGTCCTTGTGTACAAGAAAAATATTATCTCATTTGAAATATTTTGGAGAATTGTTAGTAAAATCACATGAAATATTTTTTAAAATTGTTTCAGTGAAAACATTGGATAAACAATGATAATATCGTTAGTTTGTGAAATTAAATTTTCTTCAAGTTATAGTGATTTCATTAAAGGGACTTTTTGTTGTAATGTTCCTAAAAAATCAACATTGTTTCTAATTAACATTTACTTTCATAAAAAAACAAATCATGTGCTTTTTCTTTTAATACTTAAAACTCTAACTTTATTAAAATAATACATTTTCACTAAGATTAAAAAAAAATACTGGAAATTTCATTAAAATTGTTTGATTTCATGAATTTTGTTCAATTTTTAAGTGAAGGCAAGGGTTAAAATGTTTATACATTTTTGGGATCGGCCATTCATTTTGCACACTTAATATATAGATGTATATGAGAAAAAGCATCTGGGATTCCCTAGTATAAAAATGGTCCTTACATATTGATAAACAAAAGAAAACAATAATCGCCATCATTTGATAATAGCTTACACGAGAAAATTTTTTTTTTTTTTAAATCGTCTTACAGAGCTTTGTTTTAAAATAAAAAATAAAGTAAAACATTGTTTTTGCTGTTTATGGATGTCCGGCAGGAATGCAAACCCCCACAAATATTATTATAAAAAATCTGAATACGAAACTAACCATTGGATTTTCATGAAGTTCTTGTTACTTTTGTTAAATTCTTTGTATAAACGTCCGTTAAGTTGTAATATTTCAACTGTTAAGGTTGTAAATTTATTTCAGGTAATTTAATCATCCTTGCATACAATCTGAGATGTAGACCTGTTAAGACACACACACACACACATACTTTTTATTTGTTTTACATAAGTATTAATATGTTGCTACACATTCATGAGCATGTTTCGGTCAGACAGTTACAAGTAACTAGAGACCTCATTAAGCGATGTTGATTATAAAAAAACTTAGTCTGTAATGAAAATCATTCACGGATTCAGCGATCACAAAAATAAAAATTTATCAGGAGGCCACATTGCATGCTATAAAGAATAAGAAATGGTCTTTTATATATGTGAGGAAGACAGAAAAAAATGAGGTGGGAATTAACATATGTGTCGAATTAGGAAAAAGAAAGGAAGAATATATATATATATATATATATATATATATATATATATATAAGCAAATATTGTTAAAAACAACAAAAAGCTTCTGGTTAATTATACCATTTTTTTATTCTTTAAAATATCTATGATCAGTTAAAAAAAATGATATAATTTCAATATGTATCACGAACAGTTTTGATTCTTATTTAAATCACCATCATACAAAAAAGCAAATGAATGAAAAAGCTGAAGAAAGGAAGAGATTTTCAAAATGTAGCTTTTAAACGGGTGCTTGAACTCGGTTAGATGTCTGGAGAACGTTTTCCACGCTGTTCCAGTAGAAACGTTAACAATTTAAACTCCATGGTTCCAGAATTAGCCTCACAAGATAAATTTGCATTGCGGTAATAATTTTAGAATATAATTACTGGTTTCGTAGGCAATATTATTAATTGTAGATTGTTGATTTTGATGTGGATTGGTTCATGTAAAGCTACATAAAAACTAAACTTTTTATTGATTGTTATCGTCTGATGAAAAGATCTTATCATTGAAAATCTACGAGTTAAGGATTAAGAATTTAAAAAAATTCCTTTGAAGTTTGGATGAATTAATAAATATTGTACTTTACTCAGTTTTTTTTTTCATCCGTTATTTTCTCATTTCATATATATATATATATATATATATATATATATATATATATATGGATACATAATTCCATGTGATTTTAATTGTTACAAAATACAGATAAGTTGCCTCCCTTACCTTTCTAGCATTAAAGAAAATGGCCAAATTGAATTTCAGATTTTCCGTCATGATCCAAGTATTATTGTTACATACATATATAAGGCATTATATATATATATATATATATATATATATATATATATATATATATATATAATGCCTTTATATCAGTTGTTGAAAAGTTACATTTTTAAAAGCATATTACTTTTTAAACTGATTTTATTGGGTTGTTTTTGTTTAATCAAGATTTAAAAATTATGAACCAACGCACTTTAAATTCTTTATAAAAAGATGCCTCACAAAGGCTGGATATATATAGTAGAACCCTAGGATACGGTGATCCTAGGATACGTTTTTTTCAGGTTATGATGTGGAATACAATGTTTTTCCGGCCCCTGATTACAGTATTTGCCCTACCTTATGGTGTTATGGTGTTATTTATAATGTTATTTGATTATATACATGAGTATTATATACTGTACTGTATTTTTGTTACTAATTTTTAATGCCGTATCTCGGGGTTCTGCTGTACATATATAATGATAAAAGAAATAAAAATTATCATTATTTATTAATTCATCAAAAGTTCAAAACAAAGAATATAACAAAAGATTTCCTTATTCCAACAATTAAAAACTTTTTTTCTTTAGAGGAAATAACTAGCAAATACAAAAAATCATTTAGAGAATTAAATCATAAATTGAAACATCTTGCTACAAAATTGAAATTCTGTAGTATAAAAAATAGTGTGAATACTCAAATGCTTGAATTAAAAATAAATAACATTAAATGTACAATAATAGAAAATTAAATAAAAAGAATATATATATATATAACTATACATATACATATATAAATATACATATAACTACTTCATTTACTCACATAAAATTAATATACGAAAGTATAAATTTTTGTGTAAACTTTAAGTATTTACTTCAAAAGTGCTCAATACATAGATAGAGCTAGTTAGTTATTTATAAAATATATATGGCGATTAAGCTACACTGAATATTCCGCGTTTCATCCACTCTACGATTCTTCAGGCTTATGCGCGTAAGCCTGAAGAATGCTAGAGTGGATGAAATGTGGAATATTCAGTGTAGCTTAATCGCCATATATATTTTATAAATTACTATATATATATATATATATATATAAGGAATGAAAAAATACCAGCGGTGGTTGACGTTATGTTATGAGAAAAATAGAAAAAACCGAATGAAATTATTAAAAAATCAACGTTTCGTCCTTATTTCAGAGGACATCTTCAGGATAATTGAAATAAAAAATAAAAATGTAAGAAAAGAAAAAGTCATAGATCGTGCGAAAAAGACAGTTCTTGAATCCTACCCATGTCGGGAAGGACACACATATGTTTGTCCTTCCTGGCATGGGTAGGATTCAAGAACTGTCTTTTTCGCACGATCTATGACTTTTTCTTTTCTTACATTTTTATTTTTTATTTCAATTATCCTGAAGATGTCCTCTGAAATAAGGACGAAACGTTGATTTTTTAATAATTTCATTCGGTTTTTTCTATTTTTCTCATAACATATATATATATATATATATATATATATATATATATAGTACGTTTATTTATACAAACATTATTGGCTATAATTTTGCTGATTAGCACATAGATTGAAAACTACGAATTATGAGAAAAGTCATATTTGCATAAAAGTTGATAATAATACAAAAAAGGTTAAAAGAATATTCCAGACTCAATGAAGAAAATTTATTTAATTTTTCTTGGCTAATAGGAGCTAACAGGGTTCTTCTCTCTCGTTGTGAGACCAATAGTGATTTTTTTCGCGTAGAATCTTTTCCACAAATAATTTTCTATTGCAATTTTAAGATGCTATCTTTGCATTTGGAATTTGCTCATGTTTATTTATCAACCAATCGGATTATAATTATTGTCGGACTATTTCATTTGCATCTCTGCATCTAATCAGACAACATTTTCTTTGGATTGTACCACACTTTTCAACTTTTTCTTCAATGAGCCTGAACTAGTAAATTCGAATAATGAATTGTTGGAAATACTTATTTATAAATTGTGAATTGAATCCCTTATATCAATGATTAGATAGAATCTCGAGTATAGAGCTTTTTCATCTGGTTAGGATTGTCCTATAAATATTAATACTAATATTTATACTCACTTAAAGTGTACAGAATTATTCAATTTGTAAACTTGAAAATTTTTTTGGAATTATATATATTAGTCACAGAAGGTTTTCTCTGTATCACAACTCTTCAGTGTGACTATCCTGGCAATATGATGCTGAAGAAGGCCTCTGATTTAGCAAGTATTTGTTAGTTTAAAAGATTAATTAATTAAGTATTAATTGTCTAAGAGGAAAATGTTTCCTTTAAATTTTAGCATTTCCTCACTTTGGAGAATGACACATCCTAGTTTTATTCCAGATGATATTGTTAAGTTAAATAATTGTTTTCTCTATTTGTTTAAGGTTGATGCCTGCAAGATTTGATAGCGGTTCTAAGACGACATTGTCCGGGAATCTTTTTACATCAACTTTTTAACGTTTTTTTAAACAAATTATTATTATTATTATTATTAGGATTTTGCAAATTCAATTTATTTATAATATTTTTCTTTTTAATTACACAAAACTTGTTACAAAATACAAACTTAAAATCGTGCCTCCCTTACTTGAACAAAATGACCAAATTGAATTTCAGATTTTCCATCATGATACAATTATTATTGTTATTGTTTCGACCCACTAGTTTTCACACGTTTTTCAAGATTTCTAATCTCTCTCTTCTTCTTCTTCTCCTTCGAGACGTGTATTATAAAGTAAAAATTGGAACATTTTAACAGAATACAATAAAAAAAAAAAAAAATGACCCCCCCCCCCCAGCAAACAAAACAAATACACAACGAATCAATGTTATGTAAGGCAAGTTACTTTTCTACTTACCTGGATAAGTTTTTTTTTTTTTTTTTTTTTTTTTTTTTTTAAAGCGCTGGTGTATTAAAGTGGGAACAACTCCATTTTACTTTTTTATGCGAAGTTTAGGATGCTGAACTAAAAAACATTCCGAGGTAGTGTAAGAAAAAAAAAAAAAAAAAAAAAAAGGAAAAAACTAATCAAAGAATTAAAATATTTCAAAAGCAAAAGGAAGCTTCAGTTATTTTTTTTAATGCAACACGGTTTATAACATTAATAACAAAATACAGTCTTTAAGATTACAAAAAAGAATGAAACGACAATAGTTGCAATAAAATTATAATTTTATTAAACAAAACTTTTTATTAAGAAAAAGATGAAAAAAAAAAACTGCGAAATCTTTTTTTACTGTAACTACGTTTATAGCATTAACAACAAATATCGTCGCCTTTTCTTTCTTTTCTGTAACGTTAGTAACTGTGGTTTGTTACATTAAAAACAAAATCGCTTCCTTTATTTTGTAACGTTTTCATTCTCTGCTTTTTTAGATTAACATAAAAAAAAAGAAGTCAAACTTTTCTTTTTACTACAATTCCTCGAAGTTACGTTGGTTTCAGTGTCCTAAATATTTTGTATGAAAAAAATGAACGCATCTTTTAGTAAAATTGCCTCAACTTAGATGAATGACAAATTTTGCAAAAGCACAAAGAATATGGTTAATATACAACGATTGCCTTGAGTGTGAATAATCGCCTAAACATCGGAAATTAAACAAATTTAAGCTAATTAATAACCGTCATCAATTCTGCAAAACCGTACTGTATATTTTTATTACTAGTATTTTTGTGTAATATTCGATTTTGGGGCGATTATATTCGATTTTGGGGCGATTATCTAGACTTCACATGATCGTCTGATGCCAACCATATTCTTTTCTCATTATAACTTAACAAGTTGGCACTAGTTATGTCTTAAACTAAAAACACTTAAGGAAAATAAAAAAGAAACAAAAAACAAAACAACAAATAAAACAAAACAAGAAAAAACCCAACTTATCCAGGTAGGTAGAAGAGTAACTTATCTTGCTTTTGGTAACATTTATTTGTTGTACATCTGTTCGATTTTTTTTTTATTTTATTAAAAAATGCTCAGAAATTATTATAGTGACGTAAAAACTATAGAATTTAAATTACATATTCATAGTTGTCCAAAACTGAAGAAAAATCGATTTTTGTAGCACTTACGTCATTATTTTTAAAAGAAACATCGATTCAATATTTATTTTTATTAAAAAATATCGTAAGCATAAAAATCAAAGATTTAATTTATTTACAGATTTACTTAAAAAAAATTTAATTTTTGTGTCTAATTCATGTTTTAGATAAAAGAAGTTACCTCCCTTGTCTGCGAGTCATTATTTAATATTGAGTTACGTCCCTTTGTTTAAATTTATATTCGATAAGCGAATCTTAACTACGCTTCCTTTAAGTTTATACTATTTCATGAATGAATCTTCTAAATAAATAATGAAATTGTTTAGTTACAATTCTGTATTTCGTATGATTTAGTTCATATGAATTTAGATTACTTGAGCTGAACTAATCTTAATTCTTATGTTTGTTTCAGATTTTTTTTAGATGCTGATTGATAATTTATATTACTCTCTCTCTCGTTGTTGATTTTTTTTTTAGAACAGTCGCCCGAATAAAGCAAATCATCAATTATAATAAAAAAATCCTTAAATCCTTTTCAATCTTTGCAAGTCCATGGTTTAATGATTTTTCTTATAATTCCTTGTTTGAAAATTTAATGGATTGATAAATATCGTAATTTATTCAAGTTTTATTTTCATCATCAATTTTCTGGTTCGTTATTTGCTCTGTCCAGTATATTGAGCTTTACTGTCCAAGATTTCAGTTTTCTCCTGATCCTTCCTGTCAAACTCTGGATATCTTTTTCCCTCCTTAGTCTATCTATTCTCTCAGGCTCTCTCAAGCCACTTTCTATTGTGCAACCATGATTTTTTATTATTGTGTGGCATAGGGGAGGAGCTCTCAGATTATAGGACATGTATCTACAGTATTATTATTATCATCAATATTTGTATCAATATTAGTATTAATATTGTCGTTAATTTTATTATTGATATTGTTATTAATATTATGATTGATATTATTATTATTATAAGTAATAGTATTGATATTAATAATTTTTATTAACATATATAACCCATTAAAAGAGCTAAAAATTGGAACAGTTAAATAAATAGACCAACTGAGAAAAATAAGATTAGTTAAAAACGAGCAAAAGTTGTGCATTAGTTTCTGATCCATATGCCAAATAGATTGTTGAATATGATTAAATTTATGCTTAGTTTTGTATTAAATACTAATCCTACTAATCCCTAAGTGTTGAACAGATATCATAATACTTAGTTTGCTTCATCTTATCAGAACAAATGTCCATACAAAATTCCAGCCAGAATTGTCAGTAGTTTCTGAGAAAACTTCTAGAATAAATGTAGTATTTTGGTGATTAATCCCTATTACTCTCTAACTGTGCACATTGTTGTATATTCTCATGACAAAGGTCCACACAAAATTTCAGCTAGATCGGCTCACTAGTTGCCGAGAAAAAGTGGCAGAGACAAACAAATAGAAATATGATATAGATTATTAATATAGTTATTCATATTATTATTAATATAATTAATTATATTGTTATTAACGATGTTATTAATATTGGTTTTAATATAGATTATTAATATAGCTATTAATATTATTAATACTGTTATGGATATTATTATTAATATTGTTATAGATATTGTTATTAATTTTATTATTTTAGAGAGGTTGTTTTATAATTGAGTTATATTGAGGTTTATATATTTAAAACAGATGCTATTTCCAAAAAAACTATACTTACCTTGTATGTAAAATACTTCTGAATGCTTTGATGGACCCCAGAAAACAGTTGTATGCACAGGTGGGGTGATATCCGGTATCAACTTATTGATGTTTTTGCTTCAAACTCTTAAGTATAAATCCTAGTACTGAAAAATATTATGAAAATATGAGTTTGAATATGATTGACCCCCCCCTTACTCCACTCCCTCTATTAAAATTTGGATGCCTGGAACACCTGCCCTGTGCCCAAAAAACTCTGCATGCCCATGTCAGATGAACAAAACATAAGGTAAATCCATATTATATGTATAATATATATATATATATATATATATATATATATATATATATGATAAATGAAATAAAAATTTGCATTATTTATAAATTCATCAAAAGTTCAAAACAAGGAATATAACAAAAGATTTCCTTTATTCCATGGTGCATCCACAATGTTTTTATATACTGAAAATAAATATATATATATATATATATATATATATATATATATATATATATATATATATATATATATATATATGTGTGTGTGTGTGCGCATGCACACGTGTATTGGGGTATATTGAAATTAAATCAATATAATACTTGATTGTAAGAATGCAGAAGCAAAAAATACAAATTATATATATATATATATATATATATATATATAATGTAAATTATTTATTTAAAAACTATGCATTACAGATTCCAAAGATGTACCATGGTTTCATTGACATGGGTAAGCCTTTAATGGGTTCTAAAGATTATTCTAAACAGTAAATTCCTACCTGTGTCAATGAAACCATGGTACATCTCTGGAATCTGTAATGCATAGTTTTTAAATAAATAATTTACATTATACATATGTATGTGTATATATATATATATATATATATATATATATATACATTTTATGTTTTACATGAATTCATGTCGCTATACATTCATGAGCATGTTTCGGTCAGCCAGTTACATGTAGATTCTACTTTTGTATAAGTAACATTGCTCGAAGAGGTCTCTAGTTACTTCTGACCAGCTGATCGAAACATGCTCGTGAATGTGCAGCAACATATTAATGCTTATGAAACACAAATAAAAATTATATCTTCCCCTACTATAGTATTAAGCATTCTTGTGTTAATCTTGTTAAAAATTCATTGGTTGCTTCACCTATTCTCAAATAAAGGATGTATAGTTTTAAATATTTAGTAATAGAACAATGCTTCAAGCAATGTATGTCATTAAAGTTGTTGCTGTTCTCCCGTTGGAATTCTGCTCATTTGAATTTTTGCATTATTTTCTAAATAATCAAAAATTAAAAAAACAAAACAAAGCGTAAGCCAAAATATTTTTTCTCTCGCCATTTATTTTGTTTTAAATTATTTCTGTTCAGTTTCTTGATCTCATTTGAATGCCAAGTTCTTTGAAACACGCACACAGAAAATCTCAGTGAATTGTTCTATCACATACTCAGTCTCCAGTCTAAGATCAAAGTATAGTATCTGTTCTTTACTCGGTCATAGGAATGTAAAGTATGGAAGACATATTACAGTTCATTTCTTAGTTCTATTCAAAAACCAAAATGGCTGCTTCCATCTCTTCTTATATAATTCTAAGAGCAGATAACTCCCCGGTACTTCCTGTACCAAGAGCAGATAACTCTCCAGTACTTCATCTACCAGAGACTAGTAAATCCCGGGTATTCTTTCCATACAGTAGATAACTATTTTACCTATACAAGGATAAATACTTCTTGATTAAGTCAGTTTTTATTTTTATCTTATCGAATACCATTTTCTGAGGAACTGGATAGCCTCCAACATAAAAAAAAAAAAAGAAACACGTATCTAACTTTGTTCTCATGGGGAGGCAAGTAAATAAGAGCAAGCATATATTCACTTTTTTATTTTTATTTTTTGTATTAGATCCAGTCAGAGATGGTCTTCGTTGTTCCAACAGATAAATATCCAGTGGAATAATAGTCTTCTCTTCTTCTTCTTCTTCTTCTTCTTCTTCTTCTTCTTCTTCTTCTTCTTATTTTTATTATTATCATTTTTATTATTATTATTATTATTCTGAGAACATAATTTAACTTTATACATTTTTTTAATATGCATTTAAACAAAATGTAGCACACTTATTTAAGGTATGGACATTTTTGTTGCATATAGTAATAGCATTTCTTCTATTTATTAATTTCTTTTTATCCTTTTACATATATGTGTATGTGTGCATATATATATATATATATATATTTATTTATTTATACATATTTATTTACATATTTATACACACACGTGCATGTGTGTTTATAATAAATGATCCTGAAAAAGATATTAGCTTTAATGAAACAAGCCTACCATGAAAGTAAAAGCTCTATGCATATATATATATATATATATATATTCTTTTTTTTCACAATTCTTTATAAAAATATTACAGTCAATAATATTTTGTTAGACCGATAATCACTGGATTTGCATACCAGTAGATTTATTGCATTACATTACTCTGAAGTATATATATATATATATATATATATAATTATTAACTGTAATAATTAAATACCTACAGACACTAGTGTTTCATCATTTTGGGAATCTTCAGTGCAGGGTGTCACAATTAACACCAGTCGATAGATTCGAACCCGGCAATACGAGCAATCTCTGGCTCGATTAGCAGAAACCATATCCAATCTGCTACCATTAACCACGAGAAATAACATTGAATTTAAACATTTTTATTTTTAAATGTTCTTTACATCAGTCACAGTGATCTAATCGTTATACGATGATCTATGCATAAGAGCTAAATTGACCGACTTAATTCAACTGAAAGTGCTCAACGATAAGAAACGAGTTTCTTAAGGGGGCTGACGTAATTATTAACTATAATAATTAAATACCTACAGACACTAGTGTTTCATTCTTTCGGGAATCTTCAGTGCAGAGTGTCATGATTAACACCAGTCGACAGATTTGAACCCGGCAACACGAGCCATCTCTGGCTGGATTAGCAAAGACCATATCCAATCGGCTATCATTAACCTATATATATATATATATATATAATTAGTATGATAGGATATGTTGAAAAGAAATGAACAAAGTGCTCGATCATAAGAATGTGAGAGTTAAAATACAAATTATTTATTTAAAACCCATTCATTACGTATTACAGAAATGTATAGTGGTTTCATTGACGTAGGGAAACCGTTACTTTTTAGAAAAGGCCCTTAAAACTCATAGCTAATCCTAGGCACTTCATCGAATGAAGACAATTTGATATGAGTTAATTTGAATAAATACAGATGTATGAATTGACCATTGGTTTCATACTGAAAGAGTTGGTAATCCTCAGCATTCGGTCAGAAGCAAGATGTTACAAAATTAATGCACTTCCATGTACCTGAGCAAAGTTTTCTTTCAGCTTCCTGCTTTTACAGGAAGTACATCGATATTGTAATCTATTACTTTTGTTGGACTCTTACTCTGCTAATTGAATACCTTAGTCAATTTTTTTCTTTTTTATAAATCTGTATACATTATCTCTCTCTCTCTCTCTCTCTCTAGAAACTTTAGCAAATATCATTATAAATATATTTCAACCCAATATTTTTTCAAACGAGTAAGCTAGCTGATGCTTGCCACTTGACTGAGAAATGAAAAAAACAAAACAAACAAAAAAAAACACGTGTCGTTTTGTTTCTATAAAGAAGTGGGAGAAGTTGGAGATGGAGTAGAGAGTAAGGAGGAAAAACAAAACAATACAACATCACTGCTAAGGCGAAATGCCAACTGCTCTCTCTCTCACTCACTCTCTCTCCCTCTCTCTCTCTCTCTCTCTCTCTAGGTTGGAGCAAAAATAATGTCGTTTTTTGACATAAAGTTGACCGTCAAAAACGATATCATTTTTGCACCAACATAGTATATACTAGCAGGCCGTTTGGCGTTGCCCAGTTGTAAAATATGCATAAATATGTAATTTTAGTTAGTGCAGATTTCTTATTTATTATAAACAGAAATACCGTAGGCATAAAATATAACGTAAAATTCCTTTAGAAAAAATGAAATTAAAAAAGAAACGGAGAGTAACTGAGATATGTGCATGCGAGTATTGTTTTTTCTAAACAGTTCACTTCTTGTAAAAAAAAAAAATACTCAAGCTAAAATCGAAACCAAAACCTAAAAATAGTGAGTCAAGTACGATAACCATTAGGCCAGTTTGACATGATCTCTAAAATGTATCTGTCATGTTTCACAACCACACATGCAGAATTGTGAAACAGCTGACAAATCCGATGTACTGTTTTTTTTTTCAATTTTGACCCCCTTAGTAACTCATTTTTCCAGATGAAAACCGATTAAAAAGTTTTCCACATGCCTGAATGCTATATATACTAAATTTCAAGTCTGTAGATCCAAAATTCGCTGAGTATATAGGTTGAGAATATCCTCTCTCACACACGTGCACACATTCTCACTTTATCTATCTGTCTATCTATATATATATATATATATATATATATATATATATATATATATATATATATATAGATAGATAGGTGGACACTTTTTTTTTTTTTTAATTTTCTTCCTTTGAAGATTGTAACGCTGGGTATGGGGCAGCCAAACCAGCTGCCATCATTGCCATGCTTTTTATTGAAATCAACCGAGAGCTCTTTTTAATATCCTTGTTGTTCTCTTAAGTGCAATTGTCTGGATCTCTTTTGCACTTGGTTCACCAAGAATATTAGTCAGGTAGGACTTCAGGTTCTTTTTCATATCATACATTTGAGTGAATTCACCAGTGATGACTGAAATAAATTTTCAGAATTGTCTTCATTTTGTTAGTCACTGGAGATTTGAACTGAGTTATAAGAATCTTTTCTAAACAGTAAAGATCCTTCCATGTCATTGAAATGCCATGTCTCTGGAATATAGAACATAGTTTTTAAATAAATAATTCGCGTTTTAGCTCTCATTTTCTTATGATCGACTATTTTATTGATTTCTTTTCAACATAACCTGATACACACACACACACACACACACACACACACACACACACACACACACACACACACATATATATATAAATATATATATATATATATATATATATATTTCTGTGGAAATATGTTTTTTTCAATTATATTTCACCTTTTATGTATACCAATCTTTTATTTATGAAGCTCAACATAATTATAGAGCGTATAACAAATAAATGACAAAAGTCTATATTCCAAATTTCATGATATTGACCATCTTACAATTTATTCCTTTAAGTACGTTGACATTCACAATTCTTTACAGCATCTGCTTTTTGCGTTATGAAACAGTTGCTGTCAAGAATTGTGAATGCCAATGTACTTAAAGGAATAAATTGTAAGATGGTCAATATCATGAAATTTGGAATATAGACTTTTGTCATTTATTTGTTATATATATATATATATTATACATTTGTTATATATATATAATGTGTGTGTATGCATATATACTCTAAACATAGTGTTTAACAGATGCCTGCCAAGTCCTATGCTGGACTTTTCATATATTCGCGATTTTAAATTATTATTTTTTTATCTTAAGAGCTCATAGAAGCAAACTTGGTATGCGATATGATATATTATGATATACATTTTATTTTCTTGTCATCCAGAAAAAGCTTTCTTTTTAACATTTGTTTTTTATGCTGTGAAAAATTTTTAAGTGGTGATGAGTGGTATATTTTAATAATTATTGGGTTAAAAAGAAAACCCAAAATAAAATTAAAAAGAAGAAAATGGTATAAAAAATGTAAAGAAAAAAAACCTCCAAAACTCGGTCAGTAGATTAAAAGAAAAGAATGAACTCTCAAAAAAAAAAAAAAAAAGAAAAATGTTCAGAATATAATTTTGATAGACAAAAAATATTTTTGGAATAAAATGAATTTAAAAAGAAAAAAAAATCCCTGATAAAAAAAAATCCACCAGTAGTCAGTAAAAGAACAACAAAATATTAGCCAATGCATTTTGATTGGTTAAAAAACTGACCAACACATTTCCATTGGTTAAAAAAAGCAAAAAACTAACCAATGCATTTCGATTGGTTAAAAAAAATCACTTGACGGCCATTACAAAATTTGGGACAGAAATTATTTTTCAATAGAATTGAAGAAAGTAAAAAATGGTTTAATGAGAAAACATTAAAAAGAAAACTAAAAGAAAAGCACAATTTCCAATGAAACACATTTTTTTAATTCTACCTTTGAATACAAATTTTTAAACAACAAATAAAATATAAAACGGCTTCTTCTGGAAAAAATATTTCATTGGTATTTTTGAGGCCTTACAGTGTCTTGAAATTAAAGCAATAGTTGGAAAAATAAACCTGAAACTACAGAATATCATAGTTAAAATGATGTTGCCTGTCATGTTCGAAATCTAATGAGTTCACAGTTTTGTAATAATTCAGTATGATTTGTTTTTCTCATCTGACAAAATGGTTAAAAATAACAATATGAAAAAAAAAAAAAAAATGCTTGTTTTAAATAATATTTTTAACACAGACATATTTCACCTAAAATTGTTTCTTTTTATGGTAAGGATTGAACGGAATAAAAATTCAGTTCAATTCATTGTTTTATCTCAAAAGTTTTGTTGACCGTTTGTGCATTTCAAATATTATGACTGCTTTTTTGATTTATAATAAATCTAGAGAAAGTCTGGCAGGGCCTATTTTTCTCCAGATTTGATCAAAACTGAATTCCTCTGTATTTTTTAATATATAAACAAGAATTAGAAAAATAGGGTCACCATATGGTGGAGGGGGGGATATATCATAACGATTAATTCTTTGCAGAAGATTATGTCTGAAGATGAATATGTGTGTAGCACATGAATGACAGAAAGTAGTGGAAGAAATGAGTATACTTACAGTTGACTTGATGTAGACATTTTATTTACAAGGAGACAACACATAGCATGATACAAATTACATTTATCAGTCTTAGTCCGATATTATTTAAGTTTGTGTGTCACAACTGTCACAGACAAAAGTAATATACCTCCATCTTAATTTACTCGGATTCAAAGTATCCCTTTTAGCATCTACCAGCGTCTGTTTTGTGCCATCCTTGCATCTCCATGACACACATAAGAGTTAGAAAGGAGGAGGTTACTCTTCCTGAAACAAAAGGAGTTAGCTCCCCTTGATTATAGTTTTATCGTCCTAACGTATGCTGATGTTGAATATTCGTCTCTGAGATACATTGGGTGCAAGTCAATTTTTTTCTGGTACTTATAAACATTGGGTACACAAGAAAAGCAGTGGAATTACTGGTAGATTAAGAGAAGATAACCAATCTGTGTGCAAGACATGTAATACAGCTGTGCTGATGCACCAAACACTTGCTTCTTCCTAACCTAACTACATTAACTACGAAGATCTAACCCTAACCCCATTTGCAATATTACATTTCTGTGCTTGTTTTGCAAATACTTATACAAATACATAGATCAGAAGATGCGGAGTGTCAAGTCAGCACACCTAAAGAAGGGGCACCTTGACCAAGCAAAAATTGCCTGAACAGCCTCATTAGAGAGGACAACCATAGGCAGTAAGCAATGAACTTACTTCACTCAAAAGCCAGGTGGCAAGGGCCTGAAAGGGTGGACCTCCTAGGTACTACCTAGGTGGCATACCTCAGTCCAATGGGTACTGGGCTAGTTTCTGACTCACCTTTTGTCAGGTTGATTGTCAAGAACAGATTTTTAATTGATACTTCTAGGCAGGTCTCCAACATTCTTTTTATTCATTATATATGAATTTAGCAAAATTCCCTTAATTTCTGTTTCTTCTTAAGCCCCCTCAAGCTTTAGACTTAAATTTTAGAAATTTTCTAGAATCAAAATCATAATTGATTTTGGTCGAAATTTGAATAAGAATTAATATTATTATTATTATTAATATATTTTTCTATTTCAAGAATAACTGTACACTCAAGAATGTGGCCTATATTAAGTTTTATACAAAGGAGTAAATAGATATTTGACATCGGTTAATAAATATTCCTCAAATTTCAGTTTCTTTAGAGCAGTGGTTCCCAACCTTTTTTACATGGTGGCACACTATTCAGTTTTTGTAAATTTTCCCGGCACACCTATCATAAAAAAATATGCATTTTCTATCCATAAATCAACATATCTTGTATTCAATATATAGTATAGAATAATAATAATAATAAATGTCAATGAGACAGTGGTGCCTGGTGGTTTTTAACTACTGCTGCAATACGTGGGCAAATGATAGAGAGACAATTAACTTTTCAATACTTTTAAGTCTTTCACATTTTTATTTTTAATATTATATAAGGTATTCCCAGTTCACATAAATACGAAATTGAGAATTGCAGTAAGAATTTGATGTTTTTTTTTTACTTAGAGTTGAAACTGAGGGGTGTCATCATGATTATGAAATTAAGTGGTTTTGTTAAGCAAAATTAAATTAAATGACTTCTAACTATTATCTCTTCATGGCACACAAGTAATCATTCTGCGGCACATTAGTGTGCCACAGCACAATGGTTGGGAATCACTGCTTTAGAGTATTTGAAAGGGTTTTGGGAGGCATAAGATAGGCATAACCTCCTATTTGAAAATTCTTTTTTATTCATTATGTATGAATTAAGCAAGATTCCCTTAATTGTATGAATTAAGCAAGATTCCCTTAATTTTTATTTCTTCTGAAGCCCCCTTAAGCTTAAGACTTAAACTTTAGAAATTTTCTAGAATCAAAATCATGTTATAGATTTTGGTCGAAATTTAAATAAGAATTATTATTATTATTAATATTATTATATATTTTTTTAATAAAAATTAATATTATTAATATGTTATTTGAGTAAGAAATAATATTATTATTATATTATGTGAATAATAATTATTATGTTTGTATTATTTGAATAAAATTAATATTATTATTATTATATTATTAGAATAAAAATTATTATTATTAATATATTATTAGAATAAAAATTAATATTATTATTACTAATATATTATAAGAATAAAAATTAATATTATTATTACTAATATATTATAAGAATAAAATTAATATTATTATTACTAATATATTATAAGAATAAAAATTAATATTATTATTATAAATATATTAGAATAAAATTAATATTATTATTATTAATATATTATAAGAATAACAATTAATATTATTATTAATATATTATTACAATAAAAATTATTATTATTATTAATATATTATTAGAATTAAAATTAATATTATTATTAATGTATTATTTGAATAAGAATTAATATTATTATTATTGAATTATTATTATTAATATATTATTTGAATAAGAATTATTATTATTAATATATTATTTGAATAAGGATTATTATTATTATTATTATTATTATTAATATATTATTTTAATAAGAATTATTATTATTAATATATCATTTGAATAAGAATTATTATTATTATTATTATTTGAGTAAAAATTAATATTATTATATCTTGATTATATTTTTGATGTGGGGGACATAAACGTGTTGCAAATCTGTTCTGTTTGAGGAATTCATTTTACTCCTTGGGGGATAATATTCTTCGATTTTTTTTATATATATATATATACATTTCAATATTACTTTTGGCACTCTTAAAAATATTTTATCCAAAACTTGTGAGAAAAAAATTGCTTAAAATGTTTTTATATTGTTAATTTTTTAACCATAAATTCCAAATGTTTAATTGGGGCTCATATTTTTACATTAAATTTTTTTAAAGATATTGTTTGTATTTGTTATTGTTAAAAGTTGTATATTAATATGTCTGTTGTCTTCATGACGTTATTTTTTTTTTGTTTCTCGCCAGGCACCATTTTTCATTTTCAGTCAGGCAGTTATGGACATGTTTAAAACAAGAAATAAAAATTTAAGACAAAATGGAATATTAGCATGACAACAGACTAGAAAAACTAAGGACACAAACACATCAAAGCAGAACTCTGTGCCTAAATCAAAACATAGATTCCATGAACACAGATTTTTTCTTAGAACAGCACACCAATGGAACTCTGTTCCGTCTGCCTGTTTCCCACCTGCCTACAACTTGGATGTCTTCAAATCCAATGTAAACAAATTCCTGATGAACCGCCCCCTTAAGTAGACACTTTATGAAATCCCAACACTAACGTACAACGTACTGTACATGTAATAACCCTTATCCCTGAGTGGCTTCCGGGCCTTGATAAGTGGTGACCTCCTTGTAAAAAAAAAAAAAGAAAAGTATATATATATTAAATCCCCGAGACAGTGTTTCATGGTAAACAGCTGATGATCCCTTAAAAAATAAATTATTACTGGTACTATACTGAATTCGAGAGAGCAAATTGATGCAGTCATTTCAGGTGATTGAATGACTTACTGACTAAATAGTTTTCTAACGAATGATAAAACAAACTTTTTTTTTTGTATAATTTTAAAGGTTAAAAAATTACAAGACTATATATATATGTGTGTGTGTGTGTGTGTGTGTGTGTGTGTGTGTACTAGTAGGCTGCCCAGCGTTGCCCGGTCGTAAAATATGCTTAAATATGATATTTTAGATCATACAGATTTCATATTTATTATTATGGAGCCAGTTGTCTATTGATAATTATATTGTACCCAATAATGTTTTCAGAAGTTAAAAAAATATGTAAACTGCCTGGAAAATTTCGACAATAGCACTGTCCTGATTCTGTATAAGTACTGAATTTTCTTTTAAAAACTTTTGTGCAAGAAATGAAGGAAAAAGAAAAAAGGATGGTGGAGGTGATGATAGGCAAAACACAAGTAGCAGTACAAAGAATTTCCGAGCAATGCCGGATGGATATAAAATATGGAGAATGCTGCCTGGCGATTTATTGAACAAGAAGTTTTTATTTGATTTACTTTGTCATCAATATGTTTTGATTTTTAAGATAATTTTTGTAAAGAACCAAAGCCTTGTTGAATTTGGAATTGTTTGAAGAAGAATTTGTTTTGAAATTTTTTTTTAATATGGACAATGATGTGTTGGAAATTTTTGCTAAAAGAAAGAATTAATAAACCTGAAATAAAAACCAGTCAAATAAATAAAAAAAGAGAACCAATATATATAGTTACACAAACACACACAAAACATAGATATATTATTTGTTCTTATATATATGCAAACATTGCTAAGAATAACAGCAAGCTTCTGCTTAATTATAACTTGAACATTTTTTTTTGGATTTTACTTATGACCTGTTTTGTGGTAAAATCAAAGAATAATATAAGTTATATATGTATCAAGAACGTATTTGATTCTCTGTGGAATCATCATTATGTACTACTTTCGACCACCTGCTGAGGATTTTACAGAGAATCAAAAACGTTCGTAACACTTATATTAATTTTTTTTTTTGATTTTAACAAAAAAGATCTTAAGTAAAATTGAAAAAATAAAAAAGATATAATTAAGCAAACGCTTTCTGTTATTTTTAACAATGTTTGCCTAAATGAAAAAATGCTGCTTAAATACACACAACATAACATCATATATACCTTAGTTATTTATAAAATCCTTCCACATTTCCCTTAAAAACTTTTTATTTATACACAATTGTTTCTGCTGATTTTAAGAACATATGCTTTTATGATATACAAAATATTCAAGGGAAACCTTATTTATCTCTATTTTTATATATATATATATATATATATATATATATATATATATATATATGAGAGAGGTGGTGTTTGATCAACACTACTGGGGAGCTATGAGCTAATATACTGTTTTGTTTTTAAATCCCTGGAACAGTGTTTCATGGTAAACAACTGATGATCCCTTTAAGAACATTTGTACTATTGTTTGTTCATGCAAGTAAAACTATTCATCAAAGCAGGAGATTGAGTTACTGAAAAAATAAGGTTCCAATGAAGAACATTTTTTTTAATTAGTTTTAAAGATTTTAAAGAAAAAGAAGACATATATATATATATATATATATATATTAAAAACCCAAGGACTAACCACCCTCTATCAATCGTAAAACAGATACCTAACTCTATCACAAGTAGACTTAGCAAAACTTCTAGTGATGAAAATGTATGGAAGAAATTTAGCAACATCTACAATCCAGGAGTAGAAAATAGTGGATATCATAATATTGAAAGCAACTACAAACAACAGAACACCAATTCTTGTAATAAGGTGAAAAAGAAATGTAATTTGGTATACGCCACCCTATAAGTAAATGGTAAAAACTGAAGTTGGTAAAAATTTCTTAAATCTTTTTGAAAAACACTTTTCCAAAATTGAAAACTGTCTTGTAGTTGCTGTAAAACCTTAGAGAGTTGGAATCTCTGTATTATATAGAGAGATTATCTAATTCAAAAAACAGCAATTCTTTCCTCTTTGCCAGAAACATCGCTCATAGAATATAAGAACTAAAAGACAAAATAAGGGAAACGAGTATTATGAGGCTGCCCAAAATAAGCCCAACGTTCACTTTCTACTTTTACTAGGAACTCCTGTATTCTGTGATATGATTGTTTTCGATCTGAAACCAAATCCACAGCATCCTTTCGGCTTCTCTCCATTGCAATCAAATTTCACTTGATTGTCTAGTTCTAGTTAATTCTTGCTCTTCCTCTACTTTTTCAATCAGAGGTCCATTAGAGCACTTGGTTTGTAATTCTAACCCTTATTCTCGAATGGCCTTTGGGCCTTGATAAGTAGTGACACCCTTGTAAAAAAGAAAAAAAAAAAAACTCCCTGAGGC
The DNA here is from genome assembly GCF_053919585.1 of Euprymna scolopes. NCBI lineage: Eukaryota > Metazoa > Mollusca > Cephalopoda > Sepiida > Sepiolidae > Euprymna > Euprymna scolopes. The sequence continues at coordinate 25,556,848 of NC_136495.1, forward strand.
CAATCTATCGATTTTTGGTTTCTCCTCTCCATAAATAAAATAATAAGTGTAAGTGTGATGACAATTGGATGCATTTCAAATTTTCAGTCTGATTCTATAATCTTATACACTCATGAAGCTTCCCCATGAAAATTAGTGATATTTTGTATAGCATGAAAATATATTCCTTTTAAACGGGCAGAAAGAATTGTGTGTAAATAATGTGTCCTCGAAGAAAATATAGAATGTTTATCTGAATAAATAAGGCTTGCATGATGATTAAGAGCTCTAGTTTACAGTATTGTGTAAACTTACACACACATACACAAACGCACATATATGTGTGTAAATATATATATATATATATATATATATATATATATATATATATGTCTAGCCACGCTGATGAGCTATGAAACAGCGAAACAGTACTGTATGTGGATGACTATATATATATATATATATGGGTGGGGATTGGAATAAGGGTAATAAGCAAAGTAGAACAGAAGAATTTACACCATTCTCGAAAAAGTTTCATAAATGAAACGAAATATCCAAATTAAATAAGCATGAGTCTATGTTCATTATTTTGTTCTACATGGTCTGTTTTGTACTTATTTCCCTTATTCCTGTTTTTACCTAAATATTCTGTCGGATATTTATCTCTTAGAAGAACTAAACCTTGAATAATGATCTGACCAAATAAAAAATAAATAATAAAACGAACGTCAAGTGATTTGAGTCGCAAAATAAAGGAAAAACAGTTAAAAGAGAAATATCTGGTTACCTCATAACATTTTTGATCTTTGTACGTGGATCTCATTTATGCCTATTGATGCTGACATATATATATATATATATATATATATATATATATATATATGAAAAACATGTTATTTTTGTTTATTGATCTTTATAAATGGAGTGTTAAAAATATATTATTATCATTACATTATTAATATTATTATCATTATTATTATTATTATTATTATTAAAAAAATAAAAAAACAACAAAAAATTATACCAATTTTAAAGAGAAAAGAAAAACAAAAAAATGTTTGAAGAAATGGTTTTTGTTGTTGTTGTTATTATTGGTGTTGACGATTTAAATGTTTCTTATTTACTAAAAATATCTTTTTTGTTTCCTTAAACTATTTTTTTCTTTTTATTATAAGGTTCTGTGTGATTAGTTGTTAAGCAGTATTGATTATTGATTGAAATAAGTTAAACAACTACAGAATCCAATACATTTTTAAGATTGGCTTTGATGTTGGAGGTCATGTTGGTGATGTTCTTGACATATGACCAAACAAAGTAGTCCAGCAGGGTCAGGTCCGAAGGAGTAGGGGGCAGTGAGAGAAGGGCACAAAATCGTAGCACTCCTGAAGTCGAGCCTGGGTCTCTTTGGACTTGTAGTTTCTTTTGAGACCCTTTAAGCTTAAACGTTAAATTTTTCCTGGCGATTTTTCTAGTATTTATATAAAAAATGCTTTATTTATTCTTGCCTTCATTCTTAAAGAAATTGGATTTATCGTGTTTTGCATTTGAACGCTTTAAATCAATATTTTCACATGTGTACCTTCTTAAAACGATTAAAAAAGTAAAAATTCACCCACGACGAAAGATTAATGAGATTTTCAACTGCTAAGAACATGATACATTTTTGTGTTTTCTTTATACAAACAATATTACATGTAGGGGTTAATCTGAAGAATCATGCAATCTTGGTTTTATTTTACCTGCTTGCATTTTTGATTTCTGTTGTGGAGACGCCCACTAATTAACATAGGCGGGTGAGTGAGATATACAAAGGTATCAATCACCAATACCGGGAGAGTCCGGCAACGACTGTCAAATAGGCAAGACGCTTATGCTGTCTCCAGTAAGACATGCAACACGCCACCTGCCGGAATATCCCCAACTGAAGTATATCTGAAGACATGTAAATATGTATATAACTTTTCTTCCTAATATATTATTGTATACCTTTACTTTCATGTTCTTGTTTATTATTTGTGCAGACACAACAATTTCAATGAATATCTGATTAATAGTGAATAAATAAACTAATAATTCTATGGATTATCATCACAGTTACATTGAAGTGAGCAAAACATGTGCTCACGCATCAAGTCTCATAATATCATTTAAATGTTTCACGCATACTGTTGTTCCGCAACAACAAACAGAAAAGTTGTCATGAACGATTTTTGATTTGATCAATTATATTTTTGTGAGAGTCAAGGATATTGAAGAATACATTTTGCCTCCAGTATTAGTCGTTACATTTCAGAATGCATGTGATTTGAGAGCAAGTTAGATTAGGAGTTATATAGAATTCCTGTAAAAATCATGTTTTTTTTTTTTTATTCACTGTCTCTAGTTAACTAGATTGCACTATTTGGGATTTAGGATGCCACGTTATTTTGAATGAGTTTTTTTTTTAAATTTTTTTTTTTACATGGGGGTCACCACTTGTCAAGGCCCGGAGGCCACTCAGGAATAAGGGTTATTGCGTGTACAGTAATCAATGAGATAGTATTGTGGTAATCATTATTATTGAATATTTGATAGAGTGTCTTACTTAAGGGGGCGATTTATCAGGAATTTGTTTATGTTGGATTTGAAGACATCCAAGTTGTAGTCAGGTGGGAAACAGGCAAGCGGCAGAGAGTTCCGCAATCATGCACTTCTGCTCATGGAATCTACGTTTGGATTTAGGCACAGATAAAGAGTGGGAAAATTATTGGCAGTAGTTTCAGCCAGACGGGTGTTTCTCGTGAAAGATTGGCGAGGGGGGGACGAGAGATTGGAGCTCAGACGAGCACTTGCCATGGAAATAACGATAAAACAAAGACAGGCTCGCAAGTCTCTTCTGTGGAAAGAGAGGCTGCAGGGAAGAGAAAAGGGCATCCCCTACTAAACCACAAAGTCTATTTTGTACTCTGTCAAGGCAGGATAGGCTGTTTTTAGCAGCTCCTGCCCAGATGTGGCAGCAGTACTCCATCCTTGGACGTACTTGGCTTTTATACAGATAGAGAATTGCATCAGTAGTGAGATATCTTCTGGAGCGGTAGAAGGATCCCACCATTTTCCCAGCGTCCCTGGCAACAGATTTGATGTACGTGTTCCATTTCAGATCAGGAGTAAAGGTCAAACCCAGAAGCTTGTCAAAACATGGAGCCTCCCCAAGACGAGAGCCATAGGAAGAAGTGTCCTCATGCCACATTTCTTAACAAACCCATGTACGCTCGATGTTAGGCTACCACTCTTCCTTTGTGCCAAAGAGATAAAGTAAATATCACTACCTGCTAGGGCATTCCTTCATTCATTCAAGTTCTTTCTCGGTTTGACCAGATTATGCACTGGTATGAATATTCTCATGGCAGTTTTCTAAGCTTTACTACTTCCATGCTGGCTCATGACAAATTGGAAGCATGTGTTTTGTTTGTGACACCATAACTAGAAAGGTTCCTTCTATCTGGTTGATTTTTCAACAAAGACCACATTTCATCCTTCCTCTGATATTCTGGAGGATTACCAAACAGGATGTAGATGGAGTTGCTTGCTTCACAAGAACTGAGCAACTCCATTTACACTCTGTATGGTTAATCCTCCAGAATATTAGAGGAAGGCTGCAAGGTGCTACACTTTACTCAAGAGTGACCCGGAACTCATGTATGTAATCATTTATGAAAAGGTTAATATAGAAAATAATTGAGCAATTTTTTATTATCTCTTAGTAAATTATAAACTCTGAAACTACTTTGTAGAATTGCACTAAATTTGGCTTAAAGCATCTTTCACATGCTAAGTGTATCATGGGGGAGGATATAAAATGTTATAGTGTTTTTGGATTTTTGAGATGAGGATTGATTATTCGTATTATTTGGATTCTTTCGACTACTGTTCTCATCTTGTGTGTTATTTGCACAATGTTTTAACAGATGTAATCTCTGACTTCTTCAGATTTATCTTGTTGAAATCGGGAATCTGCACGGAATTTCGAATAGGACCGTTTATTTCATCCACAGAGGTAACATGTTCAGTCAGCCATGACTGAGTAGAAGTCCTCAGTAATTTGCAGTTATATTTTGAGCGATAAACCTTTAATTTCCAGAAAAATGTAACTTACAACTGAGTTTTGCCGAGTACATTATCCATTATGCCAGAAGTCTTTGCAGATGTCATGGTTTGCAAAGACCCATAGCATAGTGTATAAAGTACTTGGTAAAATTCAGTTGAAAGTTGCACTCTTGGAGAGACTGAAAATTCAATCTTTAAAATACAATTGTGAATTACTTATGATCCAGTCATGGTTGACGAAACAAAAACATTCTACACCCATGGATTAAATAAAGGGTTCCATTCAAAATTGCATGAAAGACTCCCAAGTTCGACAGGGTACACGTGAAGACGTTTGGAAGTTACATTGAGTGAAACATTGTGAAAATGACGCTCAGGATGAGAACAATAGTCTCAAGCACCTAAATAATATGTATGACTATTGTGTTAAGAGCCAGAGATGGAAAATCAGTAAGCAGGCGGATAGAGAGGACAAATGCTGATTACGTGATGAATAAATGCTAAATTATATTTATTTTATGCTATTATTGCATTTGCTTTCAAGAAATATTCAATTAATAGTAAATAAAATAATTCAATGTGTAATTATGAAAGTTACATAGATACAAGAAACACACATTTGCAAAGTTGTCTCAATTTTATTAATATAGATACAAAGAGTAAGTTTTTTTTTTTTACTGTTTATTCACCCAAACGAGACACAGTCCCTCTAAGTCGTAAGGGGCTACTAATAGGGACCAGATTTGCCGGAATACTATGTAGGGAGTTAAGCAGCAAAATGTCTGATCACATTACACTTGAACTTCTGCATATCAGTACAGTCAAGTAAAGGAAGGGCCTGGGAGGAAATTCCAAAGTTTAACAGTTTGATGGAAGAAGCTATTTGAGTACTTCTACTTTATGGACTCTGAGGATCTCTACAGTGTAGGGGTGGAATCTTGCTGATTGTCTGGTTGGTCAGGGGTATTTACATTGAGGAACTAGTGCTTTGAGTTTGTCTGAGCACTTCCCAGTAAAGTACTTGTAAAACAGACACAAAGATGCAACATTTCGGCGATGAGACAGAAGTTAGAGTTTGGCTGACAGTGCGGAACCTATTTGGTTGGGTACTCTGTTTTGAACCCTATCTAGGAGCGAGTGACTGGTGGCAGATGCTCCAGCCCAGATATGGCAACAATACTCCATGCATGGGCGAACTGTGGCCTTGTAGAGACAAGATACTCTCAGGTGTGAATGACCTTTTTGCATGGTAGAGAGAGCCCACCTTCCTTGCAGCAGCCTTGGCAATTACCTCAATGTATTTGTTCCAATTCATGTTGTTTGTGAGATTGAGGGAAATACTTTCAGATATCATTAGCCATAGTTTAGTCTTGGCAGCATTGAGCATTACCATTCCACTACAGACTGGAAGTATATTTATGTATTCATATGTTTTCCCCTTGAATCTGTTATAGAGCATAGTTTCATCAGAAAATATACCCATCTCGGAGACAATTTTATCAGGGAGGCAAGGAACTTATGCAATTACTAACCAGCAGAATGTTACAACTGTTGACCAGGAGAACGGTTCCATTCGAAATTCAAGGTAGATTCCCGAGTTTGACAGAAAGAATTCTGAGTTTGATAAGATACAATTGAAGAAGATCGGAGGTTACATCGGCTGAAACATTGTGAGAATAACACTAAAGATGAGAACAGTAGTCTGAATAATCCAAATTATACAAAGTAGTTGTTGTTGCAAGTAATTATATCTAAACAAAACTATTGAGAGTTTGTTACCGTGGTGATAGCATTGGAGCAAAGGGTGGAGTTGGTGCTTGTGTGATTGTATAAGTTAGGAGTCGATGGAGAAAACTTTGGTCATTGCTATTCAGCAGAGTGTTATCATTTAACGAATCGAAACAGTCTGTCAAGCATGTGTATGCAGTGTAAGGATGTATGGAAGTGAAACCTGGCCACTGAGGTTTGAGGAAATGCGTTGCATGGAGAGAAATAATATGAGAATGATACAATAGATGTCTAATATGAGTTTGAAAGATAGGCTTAGATCGGCCGAGCTCAGGCGAAAATTAAATGTCTACAGTATAGGGAGTCCTCTCCAGAACAGGAGACTTTGATAGTATCACTACATTGAAATAATGAATGTGAGTTCTTGGGTTAGTAGATATAGAACAGTTGAGAGATCAGAGTTAGTCGACAGTTGTAGTCCAAGGAAAACATGTCGGGAAGTGATAACGATTAAGTCGCGGGAAAGAAGGATAAATAAAGACCTAGTCAGAGATAGGTTAGTGTGGAATTTAATTTCTTAAAGCCGTCAAACACATGCCAGTATGCAAATCATTTTTCTACTGTTTTCGTGGAGAAAGTGACCCTCTCTTGATTAGCATTTTACTGGTCATTTCTATTGTCCTAACCCTAACCCTAACCCACGTCATTATACACGACATAATCATGTTGACACGCCGGTTCTCATTAAATTATCGAGATTAAGCAACGTCGAACCTGGTCAATACCAGATTAATGATAATTTTGGAATATCAGGCTGATATATGATGTAGGAGGACGTCGACATCTCCCGGCATGATATACAACAACTTCAGTGACGGAGATGTACATGCGCTTGTGAATTTCATATTCCCATGAAGCCTGTTAATGCCGCTTCGGTATGGTACACCATTTCATGGAGTAGGAATCCCCTCTTTCTCTTAGCCAGCTCGATTCTTCCCTTTCGTTAAGTTTAGCGATTCATATAGATATAATTATCTGTTCTTAATTGTGTCATAATGAAGTCAGATAAAATGATTTAATTACCGATAAAATATTTGCAAACCGATCAGAAGACATGTCTGTGAAAGAGAAGTATCGGCCGTGTTTTGAAAGAACCAAGATCGGAAAAAGCATAATGGTCAATTCAGGTGATCCCTTTTACTTGAGACATTGATAGTTCTCGAACACACCGCGCTTGCTATACAGCATATTAAAATTTTGACACATCCGGTGTGTATGGGTGAGGAGGTGTAACGCTTTTGAATATGAGCGGGTTGTCTCTTTGCCAGTTTGTAGCTGACGACCAGATACAACAATTAAGAGTTTGGTTGATGAAATGTAATGTTAAAAATGCGCTATATTTTATAAACAACAAAAAAATGTCCCGTTCACTTCATATTTCAATCATTTCTTTCAGCACAGAGACTCATCCCCTTCGATCTGGATCCAAGACAACAATTTCTTTGACAAAGCAGAGAAGTAATACCGAACGATGCTTACCCCATTTGGACTAGCGGCGTTGATATTACGATTTTGCGGGTTTAAATTGATTACATTAGCGCGGAACACTCGTGATCCTCAAGATAAAATTCAAATAAAGTTTGATGCCAAGTAACATGAAATGCAATACTGAATGGCATTTTGTGACCATCATAGAAAACATGTATTGTTAAACAAAAACCAATTCTATTCACTTTGCTTTCATAGAAATTAATTATATAAAAATATTTTTTTTTTCAGTCAATATAAGGAAAACACAAATCTTGACACTCGACAAAATTTTATTATGAGTAAAATTCTCGTCAATCCATCGGGGTTTGTCGTGTGTTCAAATAGCAATTCCACTTGATGGCCTCTTACAACAATGGACTTTTTTCTTTTTATTTCCTGACGGCGGATTGATTTATCTGGGATGATGAGTTGCCCGTTCTTAATATCGTACATTAACGGATTCATTCATTCAGAATTATGTCGCCTGAAGGTGTTTACAGCAAATTAGAAATATGAGTGGAGGACGACTTCACTCAATAAATAGACAAATGAGGAAAGATAAGTATTAAGAAAAGAATGGATGTGATCTCCTCCCTTGCATACAAAAATATGTATTCGCTCATAGTGCACATGTGTCTGCTGTACTGTTTGACATACACGTACACACATAACCGCAAATGCAAGACAGTACATACACCACATGACACAGTAACACATACATACGAAAATGACAACAGGAACGTTATACAAGCTCATACAAGACAATGCACGCTCATACATAATACATCATACATAATACATCATACATAATACATCATACATAATACATAATACATCATACATAATACATCATACATAATACATAATACATCATACATAATACATAATACATAATACATACATTCTCAAGATAATTCACACACAAACCGAACACACGAGATAAGAGAGCATGTACATATGCATGCACACGCGCAGAAGACGGGGTACATATATGTTAGTATACATATTGACATACGCGGCCAGAGTCACAAACACAAGACAGCACGCACACATACGCAACATAACACATGAAGGTATGACTACACGCTAAAACAATACAGCAAAAGCAATGCATACCCACATACATGCATGCGTACAATGCAGACATATGCACATATAGTTGAAAATTTCATATACGTGTACACAAGCACTATGTAGTGTGTGCCCATACATAAAACACATACATACGTGTACCCATTCACGCATACCCATACAAATGTGCAAGAGAACACGCGCACATAGCATGCACATATGTACACGCATGCACCCATATACACGTTTTACGCATGCACTCATGATAAAATAGGCATACAAAATCACGAAGACAATTTCTTAAAATAGTAAATCATTAAATGGATTATAAAAAAGTAATTTTACAAATATATTTAGATTAATAATAATATTAATATTAATATTATTATTAATAATAATATTAATAATAATATTAAGAATAATAATAATATTATTAATAATAATAATATTAAGAATAATATTAAGAATAATAATAATAATAATATTATTAATAATAATAAAAAATAATAATATTAATAATAATAATATTAATAATAATATTAATAATAATATTAATAATAATTCGGAAAAATTGGAATCAGAGGAAAGACTGAGAAAATACAGCTGGTAGTAATGATGAAAAGCTGAAGTCTTTAGGAAAATCATAGAATGCGAAACTAAATCACAAACTATGTTAAGTTAAATTCGTCCCCTTTCATTAAAAAAAAAATGATGGTGCCGACATCAGTTTGCGTCATACCAAAAGATCAAGAAGGATAGAAAGCTGAAGAGGGAGCATTAAAATCTTGATGAGGCTTTTTGCCAGGTAAACCCCAGATTTCTTTTTTTAAAAATAAAAAAAATCTACAGATTGAGGATTTCAAGACTATTATCGTTCAGATGATTAAAACCCAGATGGACCAACAGCAAAAACAGATGACGGTTGTTCCATCAACAACAACAACAACAACAACTACAAAAACAATACATTTAATAACAAGAACTAAAACAACAGATGCAACAACAGCAGAAAACTGAAGAAATGATTGATCCAAAAACAAGAAAAAATGGAACAACGCCAACAAGAACAACAATTACAACAAAGATGGACAAACAGCTACGGAAAAACCAAGAATTATTTCTTAGAAACCTGAGCAATTAATCATCCACTGAGAACAACAGAGCTTTTTCGCAGAACACTATACGGAATACAGTGGATACCTCTATCTACTTCCTGATTAAGACAAAACGTTAGACGCCTTTTGTAGAAGCTATAAAGACCTTTTCAACGTCGATTGCGAAGACTGGTCTAATGCAAAAAAGGTTTCAAAACTTTTATGAAAGTTAAGAACAACCGAAAACTGCAGATTCTTGGACTACATCCTATCTAAAATACACTTATCTGGAATTCCTGAAAACCCTATCATTATTTTTCACCCCCAGTACTTCACTGATCCACAAAAGGTTAAAATGTTTCAATTTAGTTAAATGGGATGACGAAGATTATTTAACCTTTGCCTCAGTCAGAAACAAGCTCTGCAACGAATTTAGGCTAGGGAACTGTCGGCAGATGATTTTAAATGTTTCATTTTCTGCTCAGATTATAGAGATCAGACGAAAATTACTAGCGAAACTCGAAACTGAATCCTATTTCACTCTGCAGAAACATTCGGAGGATTAAGGGTTGTAAGCATGAGAAGCAATTGTAAAATTTTAGATGAATTGGGCGCAGAATATGCCAAAAAAGTAAAGTATAAATCTAAAATTATTCTGCTTGGAAAAAGAAAAAAGTAATATGTCCAACTATATTCTCAGTATAAATAATATGTAAAAGCCAAGTACGTCCAAGGATGGAATACTGTTGCCATATCTGGGCAGGAACTGCTAAAAATATATTGATGTTGGCATTCTGTGGATGTTCAGCGTAATTGGAGACGCCCTGATATTATTGTAGCTCTTTTGTTAAAACTTCAAAAGTATTTATCTAAGCTAGCAGGGACACCCAGCGTAGCCCGGTCGTAAAGTATGCTTAAATATGATATTTTAATTTTTGCAGATTTCGTGTATTTTATTATAGAGTTGATGTTCTATCAATTTTTATATATTATAAAGTTGCGATTTCAAAATTTCCAAGAATATATCCGTGTTCTAATCTTTGTAAGTCATCTTTTCGAGCAGCAGCAGCAGCAGCAACAATAACATCAACTAATAATAATAATAATAATAATAATAATAATAATAATAATAAAAACAACTAGTGGCACCTGTGGAAATTCCACAATGGACTTTTTCATATGTAATATATTGATGTTGGCATTCTGTGGATGTTCAGTGTAAATAGAGATGCCCTGATATTATTGTAGTTCTTTTGTTAAAACTTCAAAAGTATTTATCTAAGCTAGCAAGGACGCCGGGAGTAGCCCGGTTGTAAATTAAGCTAAGATATGATATTTTAATTCTGGCAGATTTCGTATATATTAGAGTTAATATTCTATCAATTTTTATATATTATAAAGTTGCGATTTCAAAAATATATCCAGATTACTTGGGTGTATCAGCTTGAATCGAAACCGAAACCAAAACTTATGATATATATATATCCACATTAGGAAAATGGACTCAATTCTGTTCTTTGTTAAAGTGTTTTTTATTCTATACATCTGATGAAAGGCTGTAATTGTGAAAATTTTCAAGCGACATAATGTTTGAATTTGTCCGAATAGTCTTGAAAAACTTGTAACTAACGATGAACTACACTATTTGTTGCTATCAATCTATTCCTTAATGCCTTCATCTTGTTAAATCTATCTATCTATCTATCTATCTATCTATCTATATATATATATATATATATATATATATATATATATATAGTCATCTACATACAGTACTTTTCGCTGTTTCACAGTTCATCAGTGCGGCTAGGCAGGCAAGTAGCTCAAACCAGATTGAAACCCGACAGTCAAGGCTCCTAACCATTACGCTAATCGGCGGCTTCTGTGTGATTCATGAGTTTAACGATGTTTTGACTCGTCCGAAATACCTAAGCTCGATTTGTTTACACAAAGAGCATCGCTTTATACACTAATGGTAATCACTTCTCAATACGCTCAACTCAAGATAAGGAGCATAATATATATATATATATATATATATATATATATATATATATATATATATATATATATATATATATATATATATACATATATATATATATATATATATATATATATATATATATATATATATATATATATAAACTCGAGTTCTTTCAGCTATAATCGAAACCGAAACCGAAACGAAAATTTATGAAGAATTCTTGGTAAAATTATTTATAAAAAAAATAGATTACTGGAGTACCATCAGCTATAATCGAAACCGAAACCAAAACTAATGAAAAATTCCTGGTAAAATTATCTATTATAAGAAATGGAAGTCCGTAACAAATAAACGACAGTGACTTGGATGTAAGTGTGACACACAAAATAAATAACGCACCTGTTATCCTATTAATATGTAGATATAAGAAAAGTGAAAAGATCACAATAGAAATACAGAACGGCTGAAATACATAAAAGAAGAGTTCCAGCAAATTAAAAGAATTGAATGAAATTTGTAAGGAAACCTTAAAGACAGAAAAATGCCAAGCTGGAGAGCACCAGAATACACGCACATTGGTTCAAAAATGTAATATAATCGTTACATGTCAACACAAGACCCACACGTTGTATGCAGGCAGTCGCACGGAAACAAAGACAAGGAAAGAATTCCACACACTTTGTTTTCAGTTAAAACAACAGGCATTTATTTACAGGTACTTTCAGCATAACACTTTTTCTCTTGTTCAAAAGTTTTTTCGTACTCCAATGTGTTTAACAAAACTCTACCGTGTCGAACACGTGGTATTTTGTCTTTGTCTGGTGATGTTTAAGACACGTCTTTCCCAGTCGCTTTCGGCCACGTGTGTAACACGTCTATTGCTATCTCTTCTTGAGCCATGTTTTTCTTTTATAGTCTTTTTTCTTTCCGTCTTCCTCGCTGTGATGTCACCTCGTACACGGCTTGGTCATTTGCGTACAGCTGCTGCTGTTATACGCGCGTCTGCATTCTGGTATAAAAATATTCAAGATACTACATGAAAGGCTAATTCAAAACCTGAACAAATTTATTGACGAAGCAGACGTGCAAGAATGGATAACCAAGGGTAGAACTACACTGATACAGAAAGACACTGAAAAGGGAACCAACCCTCGTAACTACAGATCTTTAATCTACTTACCAACCATGTGGAAAGTTTTAACAGCACAAATGAGAAAACAAATTTAACACTCCCACTAACAATCGGGGACTACTCTCAAAGGAACAGAAAAGATACGGAAAAGGGAAAAGAGAAACACATGATCTGCTATGCATAGACCAAAAGATTATGAAGGAAGTAAAAAGTAAAAAAAAAAAGAATATAGCCATGGCATTGATCAAATACAAGAAAGTATACGACAGGATCCGTTAAGCATGTATAATAGAAGGCTTGAAAATGTAAAAATACCAGATTAATGTATTTTATTGACCCCTTTTTAGTTGTTGTTTCACGAGGTTTCGGCCAACTATTTCTCTGGCCTTCGTCAGGTGGTAACCGCGACGGGATAGGAACGTGGTGAGACGGCAACAACTATAGAAGAAAGCAATTGCTAAGGATGCAGTTAGAAGATTCAGAGTTCCTATCCCGTCACGGTTACCACCTGAAGAACGCCAAAGGAATAGTTGGCCAAAACGTCGTGAAACAACCAAAGAGATGAGGATAATAGCCCGCAATAAAAATACATTAATAAAATTATACTCATCTCAATAATAAATTCCAATTAAATAATATATATATATATATATATATATATATATATATATATATATATATATATATATATATATATATATATATATATATATATTATTTAATTGGAATTTATACTTATATATATATATATATATATATATATACTAGCAAAAGTACACGTCATTGATTGGGTTCAAAAACAGCCTACAAAAAATGGACTCTGATTTATAAAAGTATGATAGGTTATGAAAAGGAAGGGTTGTAAAGAGATAGCTTGGAATTTGGGGGTATCAAAACCAAAGCAAAATATGATGAAAGTAAAAATAAAATAGATAAACCCCACAATTTATTATACCATACCTGTTCACACTGAAACACTTATCACAATATTCTGTGGATATATATAAAAAAACCTTGTTAAACTTTGTGACATATTTCCATTCTATGGAGGTCAGGCGCGAACGCAGACCCCATAATTTTATTATACCATATTTCTTCAAAATGAAACATAATTATCAAAGTATACTTACGCAGATAGATATGAAAAGTCTTTATTAAAGTTTGTGCCTATTTCCATTCTATGGAGGCCAGGCGCGAACGCAGACTCCACAATTTTATTATACCATCCCTATTTAAGTTAAAACATACTTATCAAAGTATTCTTATGTACATCTATATCAAAAACACTTGTAAACGTTTTTTTTTAATTTTTTAATTTTTTATTTCCATACTTTGTGTATCAGGTGCGTACGCAGACCCCACAATTTTAATGAATCATCATTATGCCAGATGAAACATACCCATTCCTGTGTCTCGATACATCTTCTATCATTATATGTGATCAGTTTTCTATAATAGTCAACCATATAGGAGCCTATTCGTGACCACACACACACACACACACACACACACACACACACACACACACACACACACACACACAGACGTTCAGCTTTATATTATAGACATACCAAATTATCAATCTGATTGAAAAAGCAATGAGAAAATGGAGATTTGAACTTTCGAGAGAAAATAAATAACTGAGATAAAAATACAAATATGTATTTTTCAAAGAGATTCCCTATCACCACTACTGTTTATTATATGCCTCTTAGCAATATACTAAAGAAATGCCAAGGTGGACACTAGCTTACTAATACAGACGAAAGAATGAACCACCTAATGTATATAGATGATCTGAAACTTTTCGCTAGAAACAAAAACAAACTAGACACGCTCGTGAACACAATCAGAATATCTGAATGGGATTCGATATTGAGAAGTGCGCACTATAAGAAGTGGGAAAACTGGACACAACGGAGGGTATGGAACTACCAAATCAAAGGAAGATGAGGACACTAGGCGAGCATGACAAGCACATATATTTGGAAGCAGAAACCATCAAAGCAACAGAAATAAAAATAGGAAAGGAATACCTCAGGAGAACAAGAAAACTGGAAATCAAATTATATAGTAGAAAACTAATAAAAGATATAAACACAGGGCAATATCACTAGTAAGATACTCTGAAACGTGTACAAGCTGAACCAAGAAACAACTAACGCATCTCGACTAGAAGACTAAGAAACTTATGACCATGCACAATACATTATACCCAAAGGATCATGCTGATCGACTCTATATGAAAAGCAAAGATGGAGGAAAACGGCTGGTTAGTATAGCAGACTGTGTGAACGACACAGGCACACACATACACACACAAAAATGAGAAAAATACGTAACGCAGAACACAGCAAGAGACACTGCAAAAATGAACAAATGGACAACAAAGAGAAAAGGGATAAGCTGAAAGAAGAAAAATAAGAAGAAAAACAGTTACACGAACGTTTCGTTAGCATGACAAAACTGCGACTCACGAAAAAACTTGGAAATGACAGGGAAAAGGACACCTAAACAGGGCAACGGAATCGCTAATTACAGCCTCACAAGATAACGCGATTAGAACCAACCATATCAAAGCAAAGATCGACAAGGCAAAAATAAACAAGCAAATACAGACTGTGGACAAATAAACAAAACGATAAACTACATAATAAGTGAATGCGGCAAACTAGCTACAAAAGAATTTAAGAAGTGACATGATCAAGTGCGGAAGGCAGTACACTTAGAATTATGAAAACAACTGCATATTGAGCACCCAGACATCTGGTACAAGTACAAACTGGCAGCAGTACTTGAGAACGGAAGCCACAAAATCCTATTGGACACGGATGTTCAGAAAGATAAACTTATTCAAGAAAAAAGACCAGATGTTATAATAGTAAACAAGAATGCACAGTTCTGTTAGATCGTAGATTGTGCTAAAATTCAGAACGGGACTCTGGCTGATTTTCTAAAGCCATCGTCGTCTGGTCCGACCATCTGTTCTTATTTGGTGGCTTTTACTAACTTCGATAGTGCATCTGCCAGGCACCCTTTTTCTGGTAGTACTTACAGGAACTCTCAGAAAACTACACCAGACTTATATATAGTCTCCTCGACTGCTATCAGAAAGATAGCAGTCGAGGAGACTCTCAGGACATTACAACCAACACAAATGTCATACTTACTTATACATTCCTTGCGTCTATTCTCTATCTTCGATCTCATCATCATGTGTTTTTCTTATTTTATTGGTGCATTAATGAAGTACTTCTTTAGTATTACTGCTCGGTGTTCTCTCTTATTAGTCATAATAATAAGGCGATATTTAAAAAGGCCTGAGAAATGAAAAATATATCAGCAAAGAGGAGTAGAATAACTAACATTATTGGAAACACTGCATTAGAACGAGCACATTTCGTTGAAACACCAGCTCAGATGTAGCAACAATAGCCATGCATGAGCGTATCGTGGCTTTAAGATACTCTCAGTGTTGCCAACGTGTTGAAATATCTCGACTCTGTTTTTTAGTGAAAGATCCAATTGGACGTTTCTTTTTTACCGTTTCACAACTAAAAATCTAAAAATCTTTTTCTGAAGCAAATTTTTCACTGAATTAAATTAAAGGTAAGTTTAAAAAAAATAATAAAGAGTGTTAACACCTGAAAGGATTTTGGAAACAATAAAAATGGCTAAAAGTGTTCGCCAAATTTAATGCGACTTTGTATGAGAATGTAAACGAAATTATTTACAGTAAGCAATGAAACGGTTTCAGAATAAAATAAAGGTTAATTTAGAGGAAACGTCCATTGTTAGGTTGAAAATGTATAGTATCTACCAAAGAATATGAAATAATAACGGAACTACCAAACGTTTGTGTTTTATAAAATGTCTTTCTGGTGTATGTGGGTGGCAGTGCCAGTAAACCTTAATGCAAGAGTAAACATTCCTCCGACTACCTGTATGAAAAAATATAAACTCGTAGGCAGGAAGGCTGGCTCGAACTCGTACCGCGAAGGAGAAAAAGAACGTGAAAAAACAAACAAACAAAAAAAGTGACGTCTTTGCCGTTGCGCCTATCGCCAAACCGAAAGTGGCGAAAGTTTAAATTAAGGCTAGTCAATCGAAAAGACGGGATGACTTTCGAAAATATCGACGAAAAAAGCGACCCCCTCATGTAGAAAATGGTCCAGCTGAGGATGAAGGAATTAATGTTTTTGGCCAATTTTTTGATATTTGTCGTCCGAAGGGTCGAGCTTCAAAACGATACTGAGCGCGTGATAATTTGTCGCCTCTGTCTAAAGTTTTACGCATACATACATACATATATACATATATTTAAACAGACAGGCGAGATTAAAAAAAAACCCTTCAGAAACATATCACTTAGAACTGAATTATGGTCGAAGGTTCAAGCCTCAGCAGAAATGATACTAAGAATACAATTGTGAATTGCTTAAGACTTCTACCCAGCTATGGCTGACGGAACGAGAGCATGCTACCGCTGCAGATTAAATAAAATGTTCCGTTCAAAAATCCATGTAGATTGCCAAGTTTAAAAATATATATCTCAAGAAGATCGGAGGTTATATCGGCCAAAACGCCGTAAGAGCAAGACTCAAGATGAGAACAGTATTCCAAATAATACAACTAATACAAATTAAAATATTTTTTATCTCATCGTTTCGCCTTTAGTTATTCAGCTTTTTTATAGTCGGATGTTGTTCCTATATCAAATTTGTTGCATACGAGTAGTTTTGGATACTAAAGCAGACCAACAGAGAAAATACAGGAAAAAATCCCATTCAACTATAGATACGGATATTCGTATTTCTATTCGTGTGCAATAGTATCTCTCTACTTAACATTCATTATGAATAGTTACCGCATAAAAAGGTAAAACGTATTCGATCGTCGATTTCATCGCGGAATAAGATGATTTTCTCCTTCACACAATGGAGATTGTTAAATATTTATGTCAAGTTTTCATTGAAGGACGTGCAAACAGAAAATTGGTATTAAATTGGGTAAATGACATTATCATCACGAATAATTCTTTTTTTTTTTTTTTTTTTTTTTTTTTACTTCCTGCGGCTTCATATACCACGAAACACGCACGCATGATTAAGAATTGAGAGGGTACTTCCGGTGAGGCGGATGATAATAGAAGATCTGTTATCAAATTTTATCTCTTCCCCCCTCTCTCTCTCTCTCCCTCTCTCTCTATATATATATATATATGTATACATATTTATGTATATATATATATATATATGTGTGTGTGTGTGTGTGTGTGTGTGTGTGTGTGTGTGTGTGTGTGTGCGTGCGTGTGTGCAATCTATTTTAATATTAGTATTGCTAGCGGTACGAAAGTTTTTTTTTTTACAGTAACAAGTTAGATTAATCATTTTTGGCGGGAAATTAAAAAAGAGGAAAAACATTACTAGGAATGTTGAATGCCCAGACAACACTTTAAATTGTTATATTCAAATTAAATATTTATTTCACATAATATGCGAAAATAAACAAATTAGAAAAAAAAATAATAAAAGAAAAAAAATCAATTGCATTATGTTCGCGGCTACATGAGAACAAATCATGGACGATGTTTTCTTTTGCCTCTTGTGTGTGTCATCTGCACATCTTGATTGCTACTCTAAAAGTGGCAAGTAATATGGCCGATTCGCACCTCGTACGTACATCTTGATATGCGCTGATGTGCTTATCAATATCGACACACTAATAATCATGTGGTGACCAATCATGTCTATAAACAACACGGATTAATACAGATTCAGCAAAACCTTGGTTAACGAACCTTCTCGATTTACGAACGGAATTTTCATACTGTTTGTTTACAAACCGTAATATGGGTATGCCACGATCCTTTCGTTACGAGATTAGTTGAATTATCTTCTTCAACACTCGAGCACTAATAACTCTATATCAGTTTCACAATTTTCATTTGTGGATGACTATATATATATATATATATATATATATATATATATATATATATATATATATATATATATGTGTGTGTGTGTGTGTGTATACATATATATAAGCACGAGTTATATATATATATATATATATATATATAAGAACAAGTAGTTAATAAAACATGTTAAAACACTTTGAAAAAGAGTTAAAAACATATTTAATTTAAAAAAGGAAACACTAAACTGGATAGTCCTTAATCCGCGGAGTTTCGAAGAAATACTTTCCTTCTCTTCAGAGCATAGGATTTAGCAAAATGCAAGATCGGAAAAAACAACAATAAACCGACCGATTTCGACCTCACTCAACAGATATGTATCGAGAAATTTAAAATAATAACAGCGTTGTGGTGTGTATGTACAATAGAGAATGTGCTTTAGAATCTGATTACATGTATTTCTAATGCACACACAGTGGCGTAGCTAGAGTAAACATTACCCGGGGCGGTCTACTAAAATGTCACCCCACTAACCCTCCTCCCACTTCACCCTATGCTGAATGGTTAGCTATCGTTAAATTTTCATTCATGCTCTACTTACTTCCTGACTGGTACGTTACGGCTTACACGTATAATCAAAGACAAAATGAAATACGAAAACCAATCAGTTCAAATCCAAAGATTTTTGAAATGCAACTGGTCATAATATCACAATAATAATAAACTTATTTACTAGTATGAAAATCTTTTTAGGAAGAAAAACATAACTGTAGACTATGACGAGTGACTTTGTAAATGGACGAATAAATAAATAAGTTGTTGTTATGAAGAAGAAAATGGGGCATTAGAAACGCGATCGAAGAGAAACGCCGAAAAAAAAAAAGAAGGAAAATCACTTAGCGAGTAAAATCGGAAAAGATCGATTGAAAATAATAAGACACGTAACAGCCGACCTGCCTTATCAACTCATGGAGCGAAGCGAATAAAATAAAAAATAAAATAAAAAAAGGATCATGTGATGATAATAATAAATGAATGGGTGGAAAAACAAAATTACGAAGAAAAGAAGAAAAAAGACACTAAAAAAAGAATAGTAAAAAAAAAAAAAAGAAACTGTGAGTTTACAATCTTTTTGATTTATATTTAAATGTACACTAGAAAGAAAGATCCCTTGGCCTTTTGGCCAAGATCAAAGTGAACGTCGGCGGCATTGCGAGAGAAGGTCAGGATATGAAAAACCTGACCACCTTGAGCATGGCACATAACGTCAGCGTCCTCTCCCCAGCTGACTTCGGAGCTGAGTGTGACACACCCTAAGGTAGGTACCATGGCTTTGAATTTGGCTAGTTTGAATGCAAGGGGCTTGAGATCATCGGGCCGGGCGGCTCGCCTCCGGCACGACCTCTTGTTCCTGGGAGTGGATGTGGCTGCGATTCAGGAGACGCATTTCGTTTCCTCTGTGGACTGTCAGGTGCTGGCCCGAGATCTTGAGGTTTTTTCAGCATATGGCAGCCCACGGGGTAGGGAGTTTCCGCGCTGGTTAAACGTACCCTGTCGGCGACGGTCGACGTTGTCCATAGAGATGCAGTGGGCAGGCTGGTTGTGGCCGATGTTGCCGTAAAAGATTCTGCGTTTCAATCAGCTTGACGCGTTTGTAGATTGTCGGAAGCGGGTAGTGCTAATGGGAGATTGGAACGCCATCTTAGACCCCGAGATAGATAAGGTAGGAGGCGATGCTAGAGGATCGGAGAGGTGCGAGTCCAGCCTGGGTGATCTGATGGCTAGATGCGGTCTGGTTGACAGGTTTCGGGTCGAGCATCCGGGGCGGGAGATGTGGACGTGGACCAATAGTGTTTCCTCCTATCCAAACACTTACTTGGACAGGATGTTAGTTAGGAGAGGCGAAGTAGTCTTCTTATCTTGTCCCACGTTCACTTGACTAGGCCAGATGGATCATAAACTAGTTATGGCCCGGCTGAAGCTAGGAAATAGGCCTAAGTTAGTGGTTCAGTGGAAGTTAAACACTTCCCTTCTGGAGATACAAGACTTCCAAGAGAAGCTAATAGAATTAATTCAAAAAGCACAAGTGGGGGCGGTTACCGGGAGTAAGTGGTGGGTAGGTCTAAAAGCCAAAATTAGAACCTTCTCCGTCAAGTATGCCCAGCTCCTCGCACTAGATAAGGCCAAGACGAAGAAGAAGCTAGAGCAGAAACTAGCCCGAGCTACGGGGGAGGGTGATAGGGTTAGTCAGGAACTAGCTAAGCAGAACCTTCTGCGTGAGAATAGCGATCGTTATGAAGGTCAAGTAGTCAGAGCTAGGCTTAGAAAGGTAGGCAATGAAGCAGTCAACTCCAACACTGACGTGCGTCGTGAAATTTCTTGGCGTGGCTCGGACAAGTGCATTGTAAAGGTAAGACATCCAGATGTACGCACCCTGGAATCAACTCAGGAGATCTGCGAGGGGTTTCGAGAACATTTCGAGGAGCGTTTTACGCAGTAGCCTGATCTTCCGGTCCTTGAGTTTAGCAACTATTTGGCCGCCTCGAGGCGGCTAGAGTGGCTAGTTGCGAGGGCCAGGTGATGGAGCGGTAGGTTTTTACTGCGCTGAAGCAGGTCAGCTGTGACAGATCGCCGGGACTCGATGGTCTGCCATATGAACTGTATTTGAGGCTGTCGCCCATGTTTCTGCCTCTTCTGACGGATGTGTTCAACCATTGGTTTGCTCAGGGATCCATCCCGAGGCAAGTCACCAAGGGAGTGATCACATTGCTGAGGAAAGGTAACGGGCATGGTAGGGAAGAGTTAGACGATTACAGGCCCTTAACTCTGCTAAACACAGAGTTGAAGATTTTGGCCAAGGTCCTGTCGAATCAGCTGCAGGTTGTTATCGGCAAGTTGGTTGAACCGGAACAGAACTACGCTGTGAAGGGGAGATTGATTCAGAACAACTTGCACATGATCCGCACGATCCTAGAGGGAGGGATAGATGACGACACGGAAGCCGCGCTGATCAACTTAGATCAGTCCAAAGCTTTCGATAGGGTCGACCATCGTTTCTTGGCATCTGTCTTAGAGGCCGTCGGTTTTAAATCGGACTTCTGCAAGTGAATCCCCATAATATATCGACAGCTCACAGCCGTCGTGAAAGTCAATGGAAAGCGCTCGAAACCCTTTGTTATCTCTCGGTCGGTTTGTCAGGGTTGTTCGCTGTTGCCCCTGCTCTATGTCCTGGCTTTGGAGCCCCTGCTCCGCAAGCTGAGACGTGGGGAGACAAATTCGGCTCTGCGCAGAATTGCAATACCCCGTGGCTCAGCCGCCAAGGTATCCGTGTTCACCGATGATGTCACAGTCTTTGTGTCGAGCTTCAGAGACATCGAGATCGTGTCGGAGGCACTCGCTCAGTATGAAAGAATTACAGGGACCCAGATAAACCACAGCAAGTCGGTAGGACTGTGGTTGGGCGCCTGGAGTGGCAACGCCAACCTCCCGGCGCCCTTCATTCAGCTGGACAGATGGCCCAGTTCGGATCCTCGCCGTGTGGTTCGGACCGGGTTTCCAGGCATCTGGGGGGAGGGGGGCGAAGTTGTCCAATTTCTGTTACTTTTCTTATTCCTATCATGTTTAATGTTTGTGCCAAATTTCAAAAAAAAATTCCAAGGCGTAGTTATTGAGAAAAGTGCGGACAGACGAACGGACGAACGAACAGACGGACGAACAGACAAGGGTGAATTTACAGGCCCACCCTCCTTTTGTCGGGGGGGACCAATAATGATGATGATGATGATGATTACAACAACAACAACAACAACAACAACAACAACAACAACAACAACAACAACAACAACAATCATCATCATCATCATCATCATCATCATCATCATCATCATCATCATATTATTATTACGCTTATCGCTCCGTCCGTTATCATACTGTGCATCCCTTAAAAGGGAAAGTGGAATATTCCAAATAAAAATTGTCACCCCTTATTCCAAATTCCTAATAAAACAAAAAAAAAATGGTGTCGCTGTTGAGGCAAAGCTAATAAAAATGATTTGTCTTTCTTAGCCTTTTTGGCTAAGATCAAAGTGTAGTATCTGGCTTCAGGTGCTACATTTCAATTTCTTCTCTCTCAGCGGAAGAGAAATCATTTACGACTAAGACAAGTGTTTCTCCACGTTAAAAAAACGACCCTGGTGTCTAATTCTGTCCCGTGGGGAGACATTTTGAATAGGTACTATGTTTAATGTAACAAAGTTTTAATATTAAAAAAGTAACTGGAAAAAGTTATTTCTGATTTAATTACGAAATGCCCTCGAAATGTCACTCCTCATTAATTATAAAATGCCCTGGAAAATGTCCGTTCTGATTATTTTTTTTTGTTTACTTGCCTCCCCACGTGAGCAGAATTAGACATGAGGTCGGTTATAAATTTAGGGGGGGGGGGAAACCAGCTTCCCAAAAGGGGCACTCTGGTCAATAACAAAAATAAGAATTGTATCAGTAATGAAGGATTTCTCCTCCATTAACCAAGACCAAAAAAATGAGGGGATTTAAGTCACTGGAATGCTGAAACTGATAGTACACTCAGACATTCATGTTGAAGCAATGGTTACCTAATCCCTAACCGTGTTAATGTTTTTATTTATGTATTACTTTCGGAAAACTGCCGAAACAGTTTATGATTTAAACATTACTTTATTTCAAGTATATTTTAAGCAGTGGGTTACGGGATATGAAGTCAGTCCAAGAAATTAGTCAAACTGTTTACGATTTAAACATTACTTTATTTCATGTATATTTTTAACAGTGGGGTGGGGGATATTAAATAAGTCCCGAAAATAAGTGAACCCCTTTACGCATTACACATTGCTTTATTTAATGTATATTTTTAACATTGGGGTGGGAAATATGAAGTCGGTTCCGGAAATGGCTGCAACCATTCACGTCTTGAATATTACTTTATTTAATGTATATTTTTAACAGAAGGATGGGAGAAAAGAAGTCGGTCCCTGAAATGGCTGAAACAGTTTACTATTTAGACATTACATTATTTCATGTATATTTTTAACAGTGGGTTGGGAATATAAAGTCAGTCCCGGAAATGGCTGAAACAGTTTACGATTTATACATTACTTTATTTCATGTATATTTTTAGCAGTGGGTTGGGTATATAAAGTCAGTCCCGAAAATGGCTGAAAAAGTTTACTATTTAGACATTACATTATTTAATGTATATTTTTAACAGTGGGTTGGGGATATAAAGTCGGTCCCGGAAATGGCTGAAACAGTTTACTATTTAGAATTACATTATTTCATGTATATTTTTAGCAGTGGGTTGGGGGATATAAATTCGGTCCCGGAAATGGCTGAAACAGTTTACTATTTAGACATTACATTATTTCATGTATATTTTTAGCAATGGGTTTGGGATATAAAGTCGATCCCGGAAATGGCTGAAACAGTTTACTGTTTAGACATTACATTATTTCATGTATATTTTTAGCAGTGGGTTTCGGATATAAAGACAGTCCCGGAAATGGCTGAAACAGTTTACTATTTAGACATGACATTATTTCATGTATATTTTTAGCAGTGGATTTGGGATATAAAGTCGGTCCCGGAAATGGCTGAAATAGTTTACGATTAAAACATTACTTTATTTAATGTATATTTTCAACAGTGGGGGGGGAGGATATGAAATCAGTCCAGGGATTGAATGAGATGTGCAAATATATACTATCAGAAAACCTCGCCCAGTATTGAATGAGACAGGTGGAAAACATATAGTAGCAGAATATGCGGCGTCACCTGGGATTGGATAAGATAGGCGAAACATATACACTATGAGAAAACCCAGAATTTATTTATGTGCTGGTAATGAAATAATCAGCCCAGGCAATATATCGAAGTTATTATTTAAGTAAGGGGGAGCGACATAGTGGGTTAAAGCTATGAAAATTATTGTCGAAATTAGTAACATATCCAAGAATTATGAAAAATGATGAAATGTGAGTTACTTGATTGGTGTGTTTGTAATGATATAATAAGCCCAGACAATATATCAAATATATTATATAAGTAAGATGGAGAGGCATAATGTGGGGTTTTAATTATAAAAATTATTGTCGAAATTAGTAACATATTCAGGATTATGAACAAAGATTAAATGTGAGTTAATCACTTGTGTGTTTATAAAAAATAATCAGCCCAGGAAATATATCAAAGTAATCATGTAAGTAAGAGGGGGCGATAAGGATGGTTTAAATTATGAAAAGTAATTGTCAAAATTAGTAACATATCCAAGAATTATGAAAAATGAGATGTTATTTAATGCATTAGTGTGTTTGCAATGAAATAATCAGAACAGACAACATGTTGAAGTTATTATTTTAGTAAGTGGGGCGATGATATCGGTTAAAATCATGAAAAATGATTGTCAACATAAGTAACATATCCTAGTATTATGAAAAATTACGAAATGTGAGTTAATTGATTGGTGTGTTTGAAATGAAATAATCATCCCAGATAATATATCAAAGTTATTATGTTTGTAGTGGGTGGTTGATAATGTAGGTTAAAAATATTAAAAATAATTGTCGAAATGTGTAACATATCAAAGAATTAAGAAAAATGATGAAGTGTGAGTTAATTGATAGTTATATTTTTTATGAAATAATCAGCCCAGAAAATATATCAAAGTATTTTTTAGTAAAGAGAGAGAGCGACGAAGATGGGATAAATTATAAAAAAAATTATTGTCGAAATCAGTAAGATATCCAATAATTATGAAAAATGACGAAATGTGATTTAATTGAGTGGTGTGATTATAATAAAATAATCAGCCTAGACAATATATCAAAGTTATTATATAAGTAAAGGGGAAGAAGATAAGGAGGGTTTAAATTATGAAAAATTATTGTCGAAATTAGTAACATATCCAAGAATTACCAAAAAAATGATGAAATATTAGTTAATTGATTAGTGTGTTTGTAAGGAAATAATCAGTCTAGACAAGATATCAGTTATTATTTAGTATAGAGGGAAGGGTGAAAATGTGGGTTAAAATTATGAAAAATGATTGTCGAAATAAGTAACATATCCAAGAATTATGAAAAATGATTAAATGTGATTTTATGCATTAGTGTGTTTGTAATAAAATAATAAGCCCAGATAATATTTCAAAGCTATTATTTTATTAAGAGAGGGCGACAATGTGGGTATAAATTATGAAAAATTATTGTCGAAATTAGTAACATACACAAGAATTATGAAAAATGATGAAATGGAGGTTAATTGATTAGTTTGTGTGTAATGAAATAATCAGCCCAGAAAATGTATCAACGTTATTTTAGTAAGGTTGGGCTACAACGCTGGTTTAAATTATTAAAAAATATTGTCGAAATTAGTAACATATCAAAGAATTACGAAAAATGATGAAATGTGAGTTGATTGATGTATGTGTGTGTAATGAAATAATCAGCCTAGAAAATATATCAAGCTTATTATTTTAGTAAGGTGTGCGATATGGAGAGTTTAAATGATGAAAAATTATTGTCAAAATTAGTGCCATATCCAAGAATTATTAAAAATAAAAATGAGGAAATGTGAGTTAATCAATAGTTGTGTTTTTTTTTATAAAATAATCAGCCGATACAATATATCAAATTTATTATTTTAGTAAAGGGAGAGGCGATAATGTGGGTTGAAATTATGCAAAATTATTGTCGAACATAGTAACGTATTCAATAATTATGAAAAATGATAAAATGTGAGTTAATTGACCGGTGTGTTTGTAATGAAATAATCAGCCCATGAAATATATCAAAGTTATTATTTTAGTAAGGGGGCAGTACAGTTTTAATAAAAAAAAACTAGAATATGATTGTGCCTTCATTCATGCTGAATAGAACGCTCACAGCATGTCTAGCAACAATATATTGAATAGGAAAAATGCTGCTGTGGAATTTCCACAGGTCCCACTAGTAATAATAATAATAATAACAACAACAACAACAACAATAATAATAATAATAATAATAATAATAATAATAATGATAAAAAAAAGTTAAAAATCAGAAAATGATAAATAAATGAAAATAAGTACACAATGGAGTAAAATAATGGAAATAATAAATAAAATAGAGAAAAAATGGTAGGATATTTATAATGATTATTTTTAAAAATTCAAAGTTAAATAAAAGAAAAAAATGTAATTTTTACACATTAACGGCGAAGAAAAACTTTTTTTTTTAAAAATGGTATTTCTTAGAATGTAAAATTATCTATAGCATCTTTCCACAAACAGTGTTAATTAAAAAAATATTTTGCCGAAAAAAAGACAGGAGAAGCGGAGAGAAAAGAAGACAATCTAACAATGAACATGGATGAAATGGCAAACGCCATCACCACACAAAATCGATTTTTATCATTATTGTTATTACAGGAGTAGATACAGTAACTATTATTTTGGCAGAAGAGCGAAAGCAAATTCGGTTCAATCAAGTGAAATAATTTTGATGACGAATTCCGATGGCAGTAATAACGCTGATCCAATTAATAATGGCAGCATTAGTCGCATTGTACAAACGAGTAATGAAATAATAAGCAGTCTTTTCAATTGAGTACTACCCTTAGAAAATAATCAGTGTCGATTGTTTTAATGAAACGTGACAATAACATTTGAGTTCGACTTTTGTTGTTATCCCATAATGCAATGCGGACTTGGCTCATGCGCACTAACGACAGACACTATTTTAATATTATCTTTTTTTTTTGTATTTTGTGATAAAACGTATAATTAAAAATATTATGACGAGAGATATTATTTTAAATTACGAAAAAAAAAATCTTTGTTACCTGACTAGACTTTGTTACCTTCAAAGAAATCAAGTTTACACATCAGTTGTCGTTAAGCTATGTTGAGCGTGGCTAGTACCAGATAAATGACCATCTGGGAATATCAGGCGCTATATGTAAGAGGAAGTCGATACCGCCCTGCAAGAACTGCAACAACGTTATTTTCTGCGACTGAGAACCGCTTGTGAATTTGATATTCTCTTGAAACTTCCTGCATTTCAGGAAGCCAGTCTAACTTTCCTAGGATGAGTGCCGCTTTAATACGGTACGATCACGGTACCCTCAAAGATCAACTTCGAATTAAAAAGAGAGTTTAAGTTCAAATGGAAAAATATCAATCTCAGATCAGATCGTTTTGGCTATTTTCCCTATTTAAAGCCCTGGCCTGATGTAAAACATCAGGATAAAATAGCCAAACGACACTGTTTCATGACAAACGATGCATTAATTTGAATTAAGCACCATTCAAACCCCCTATTTAGACACAATTATGAATTTTTGGAGAAAAAAAAAAAAAGAAAAAAAATAGCGTCCAAACACTTTTTTGGAGAAAAAAAAAAAAAAAAATTAGCCCCTAAAACACTCCGGGGGCCAAGCCCCACAAATTTCGCAGCGTAAAATATTTCGTTTCCAGATGTATATTCATATGGTCTTGCTTTTCGGTAATTTTCAGCAAAATCTAAGGGTTAGAAAAGATTCTGTTGTGAGAACAACTACCAAGATGAGAACGATAGTCCAAACAATCAAAATTAATAGCAATCCTCATCTAAAAAACAATTAAAACAATTTATTTAACCGAAATACATCAAATTTAGTGAAATTTTGTTCAAATGAAAAAGAAATACATTTCAAAAATTTAGAAAACCGTATAATGCTGATAATTTTTCTTATTAAATGAAAAAAAAAATGAATAATTTGCCGGATTACCACATTAATTCCTATTTCAGTCACATAAATTCTTTAGAGTGAAATGATTTTGGCATTTCTTGCAAACAAATTATCTCTACTTAAACCATGTTTGTAGTAGTAGTAGTAGTAGTAATAATAATAATAATAATAATAATAATAATAAAAAAATGATGATGATAATAATAATAATAATAATAATAATAATAATAATAATAATAACTTAAAAAGAGTAAGTTATAGCGGGTTTGGCACTTATGTATGATACGCAGTTGCCAAACTATGATTACCTTTTCAAGGCAAAATGTTTTAAAAAAAGGCCAAATTAAAAAACGACGCCAGACTTTTTTGCGGTAAACAGGCAATTGGTGTTTCTATATTATTCGAACGAACAAAATATTGAATTTCATGTAAAACAAATGGTACCTCATGGTATGTCATGACGAAAATACTAACACAACTATAAATTACGAAAAAACAAGAAGCTAGAAAATTAATTATTAATAAAAAAGAAATTGGTGAAATTGGTGTTTTCATTATATCCTTCTAGACTGAGGCAATTTTATTTTTGTGCCTATCCAGAGTGCCCCTTAATGAGGAGCTAGATTTTCCGCATAGTAATAACCGGCATTGTGTCTAAGTCGTGTAGAAGCAAATAAATAGGAACAATATTTAAAAAAAAATAAAAACTTAACAATCAAACGAAAATAATTTGAAATTATATCTGAGACAGAGAAACAAATAAACCAGAATTTTTCATTTTGATTTCATAAAATCCACACTTTTAAAAAAAAAAAATTCTTTTTACCCCAGGGGACGAAACCAGAATGTTTTCAGGGTCAAATATTACATTTCCAGATGAATATCCAGGTGGTCTTGCTTTTGGGTAATTTTCAGCAAAATCTAATAGTCAGAAAATATTTTATGTCCTGAAAAATATTTTTTTTTACCCCTTTTGAACCCCTGGGAACGCAACCAACAGTTTTATCAAAAATCCTAGAATGTTACAAAATTTCAGAAAAATGTAATGAGTAGTCATTGAGAATTTTTGGAACGAACGGACGAACGGACGAACTACGAACGGACAAGGGTGAATTCTAAGGTCTAAATTCGACTAAGTCGGTGACCAAAAAGAACAATTTAAAACGGTAAAGAATCTAAATTTCAATTAGAAAAATGAATTTGAAATTAAAAGCGATAAAGTTCAAATTAAAAAAAATGCACTTCAAATTGGAAAAAAGATCAACATCAACTTAAAAAAGTCGAACTTCAAAATCAACAAAATTCAATTTTAAATTAAGGAAAGTTGAATTTCAAATTGCAAAAATCAACTTTAAAAAAGTCAAGCTTTAAATCAGGTAAAATTTAAAGGTAAAATTTAAGTCAAGAAAGATTTAACTTAAAATGAAAATAAATCAATTTTAAATAAAAAGTTTTAACTTAAAACTGAAAAATATAAGATAATCCATTCAAATAGAAAAAAATATGTTCAAGTTGAAAGATGTCAACCATGTTCAAATAACATATATATAATAAGCAGTTCTTTTCAAAATCATCTAAGGAAATATCAATACCACATTATTACATGAATTTAGAAATTGATTTGGAACCTGAAGACACCTACGATTTGCTAACAGCAAAAGTACGTAAAGAAAAAAGTTGTAACGTTTACAGCGACTTCGTGGTACAACAACTAGTAATTATTTGAAAGTAAATCAATATGAGTAAAATCGTAAACAGAATACGTTGTAGACAATAGCCTGCAGTATTCAAGCGATATAATATCAGTATCGTCGGTTCTAAATTCAAACAAAGGGGTCAATATCTGGTAACCGATGCCGGAGAGACATACATAAACAGACGCTGAAGAGAATTCGATATAGGCGAGCAGATATTGGTCCTCTTTGTTTCGTATTTGCAACCGACATTACTGATGTTGTTCTGATCTTCTGTAAATCGGATATGAATAAAATTATGCTCTTAGTTTTGAAAATTTATCGCACACACACACACACACACACACACACACACACACACACACACACACACACACACACACACACACACACATATATAAATGGAGAAATTTAAGACAGAATAAAAAAATATATAGGTATATATGAATATATTTGTCAGTTCAATAAGGAAAAGCATCATATAAAAAAGAGGTATTTTAAACATCCTTCGTACATAGGCATTTCGAAGCCTAAAGCTTTCAACTGACAAATGTATTTACATATACGTATATGTATTTTATTTTGCGTTACATTTTTATTTTATGTTATGCTCCAATCTCAAATGTTAAGCTTCATATATTCTTATCAGCTCCTATATAAAGAATGTATCTATATTCTTTAAACGCATTTACATTTGGCAATTTCGAGGCGAAGTCGCTATTTAACCGTATTTATCGTTTAAAAAAAAAATCAAGAAGGAATCCAAGTTCATAAGCGATAAAAATAAGCAGAGAAATCATCTAGAAGTTCATGGCGTAACGGTTAACGCGCCAGTCTCTGGTACGCCTGGTCCGGAGTTCGATTCCTTGACACAGGCAAGCTACGCTGAAGAGAGGTAGTTACCTCGAAACATGCACGTACGTGAATTACTGTTTGTAAAAATAATAAAAACATAAAAAATATTGTATACATCCAAATAAAATATGGGCGATTTTCTAAGTAAAACGAGCTTCAAGGCGAAGACGCTATTTAATCGTATTTATCGTTAACAAAATCAACAAGAAATCTCTCTCTCTAGATATAGATATATATTTAAATAGACATTGTTAAAGACAACAGGAAGCTTCTGTTTTGTAATAAATTTTTTTATTTTTTTTATTTTTCGTATTATCTTTTTTGTATATACGTCGAACGTATGGATGTATGGTTCAAGCATTTTTTCTTCTCAAAGTATCCACGTTTTTTTTTTAAACTTTTAAACTTTTCACTTTTCGTGTACTCATTTAGACATCTTCAGGAATTTGTGTGAGAGACTCGGTGGGAATTAGTGGTAGATTTATTTAAATAGCGAAGGTTTAAGTGAGGGTCAGTAGGTCTGCCGGCGGCGGTGGGGTTAGTATCATGGGGAACGGGAGAGCATGCCAGTTCTAGGGTCAGTGGCAGGAACAAGTTGGGTGTGAAGTGGGAGTTATCCAAGGTATTTAAGCGTGTTGGTATTATTTCAGAATGCGACCTGATTAAGGGTAGATTTTTGCGTTTTCATATGAATAGCTTCAAGGATTTTAGCTTCTTGACATTTGTTTCGTGGTGTAGTGTGCCAAGACTAAACTTGTTTCCTTCAATAGTTACAAGAAATCTTCTCTAGCACTAATAGCAATGCCCAAAGATTCATTATCTGAAAGTACTTCTTTTAAACTCCTCGGCCTAACATTCACAGGGGGCACGAGTTCAAACAGTTACATTTAGAGCATTGCCAGGACCGCTGCGAAGAAGGTAGGCTCTCTCTACCGTACTAGAAAGCTACTAACGGCCGAAAGTATCCTGTATCTCTATAAGGCCACCATTCTCCCATGTATGGCGTATTGTTGTCATATTTGGGCTGGTGCATCTGCCACTAGTCTCTCGCTCCTAGACAAAGTTCAAAAGAAAGTCGCCAACCTAATAGGGCCTGAACTGTCATCTAAGCTTCAGCCTCTGTCCCTTCGACGAAATGTTGCATCGATCTGCTTGTTCTACAGGTATTCTAATTGTGAATGCTCCGACGAACTGCAAGCACTTGTACCCCCTCTATGTAAATACCCCCGACAAACCCGACAAGAAGCTAAATCCCACCCCTACACAGTAGAGATCCCTAGATTTAAGAGAGCTTTCTACTCCAGTAGTTTCTTCCCCAGAACTGCTAGACTTTGGATTCTGCTTTCCCAACTGTACTGAAGTACGCAGATTCAAGTGTAATGTGAACCGACATCTTGCTGCCCAACTCCCTACATAGTACCCCTGTAGCTTATGTCCCTGATAATAGCCCCCTACATCAAAGTGGCAATGTGCCTTGTTTGGGGTGAAAAATGTAACAAAAATAATTTGAAGGCGACCATATTGTAGTCTATAGGTAAGCAGTTCCGTAGTAACGTGTTTCACGGGTGAGAGTTCTCGTAAAGAAATAATGTCAATCGAAATTCCGTTTGGTGTTAAGCAGAAAGAGGAAGAATGGGAAGTTCTTTATGCGATGTTTTCGCAAGAAGAAAGCAATAATTAGGTCCTGATCGAGAACTTACCATAGTAGTGACGATAAAGTAGAGAAAGGCTAACGACGTCTCTTTTGTTTTCATGAAAGAGATCACCCTCACTAGATTTCTAAGACAATATTGTACTCTGCGTCAAATCACAAAAAGTGAGTTTTAACTTCAGTTTTTATAAACGACACATAGAGAGTTCTTACTGTTTATTTTTATTTTTTTAAAATTTTTGTATGCAGCAAAGCACCAGAGATTGGAGTTCGGTCGAGCATCTTCCATACAAATAATGATAGAGAAAGACTAGCAACGTGTCTTCTGTTTTCAGGAAAGAAACTACAGTTATAGCCATCTAGCGTACTTCCTACCTTCCGGCGTAGCGCTACCGGAGGGGTGACAAGGCAAATCAGTTCCTTCATTTTCTCTCTCACGCCTATACCGCCCCTGTGCATATGATTTTTTTATTACGTTTTTTGGATCGTTCTTTTTATTTAATAATCATTGTAACGTTTTCTTGGTTTTATTTTTATTAAGAATTATTGAAATTAGTTTTATTTTTATTAAGAATTATTGAAATTAGTTTTATTTTTTAAAAGAATTATTGAAATTAGTTTTATTTTTAAAAGAATTATTGAAATTAGTTTTATTTTTTAAAAGAATTATTGAAATTAGTTTTATTTTTTTAAATAATTATTGAAATTAGTTTTATTTTTATTAAGAATTATTGAAACTAGTTTTATTTTTAAAAATAATTATTGAAATTAGTTTAATTTTTTTAAATAATTATTGAAAACACTTTAAAATCTTTTAAAACTATTTTGGGAATATGATGTATTAGATGTGTTTTTATGATGTTTGAAATTATATTATTTTGATTTTAATAATGTCATTTTTATACTTTCATAAACATATATTAATTATATAAATTCAAATAAAAAAAATCATTTTTAAAATAAAAAAAAAATGATTTATAGTATTTCACGAACATATATTTCTTATAAAATAAAATAAAAACTTAATTTATAAATTTTGTTATTAAGAATGCAAATAAAACTAATTGTGTTATTTTTACATATAATTTTGTTAATTTGTATTGTATATTATTCAATAATTTCCTTTTTTTAAAATATTTTATTTCAATATATGCCTTCACAATAGAAATAGAACAATAAAAGTGACCGCTTCCGGTAGCGCTACGCCGGAAATTAGGAAGTACATTAATTGATTATAAACATAAACAATTTCTCACTAAATTGTTAAGTCGATTTTATACTCTGTCAGGGCACGGAAAGTTTGTATAAAATAACAGATTAACAGACGAGTTCTTGCTGTGAATGCTTACAAAAAAGAACTAGAGGTTGGGGCTCATAAACCACACATTGGAGCTCAGTTGAGCATCTCTGATGTCAATAACCATAGAGTAGAGAAAGACTAGTGCCGTTTTTTCTGACGAAAAGAGTTTGTAGAGAACAGACGAAATGGTATTCCATTAGATTTGTTGGCTTTTGCGGAAGTCGTGATACTCTCCAAATTATACGTTTTGTTTTTCGATAAGATTTTAATTAACAACAACAACAACAACAACAACAACAACAACAACCACCACAAAAGGAGGAAACATGTTTAGTTCCGTATTTCTCTTATCAAACGACCACGAAGCTCTGTTTTTGTTTTTTCTTTTTTTCTTCTTCAATTGTTAAAAAACAACACAATGAAATGTCAACGATATACGACGGACACGCTTATCGCGCGTTCGCAACAGCTTCAGAACGCGACACACTTCCGTCCGCCGTCTCATAAGACGTTGCTGCTGCTAGGCTGTACTTGTCTTGGAATTTATCTGTAAAACCTCACTTATATTTTATTTATCAAATAAATCCGTATGCGTTTTTTTTTTTTTTTTTTTTTTTTTGCACAAAGTATTTATTTACTCTTCTAATTAAACGCCGATCTTCTTGCAAATATTATGAGGTGGCTTCAATAAGTTTACAGACTTTATTCGTATGGACACTTTTATTGATAGTACACATATAAAACTCTAGTCCCCTTCGAAGTAATCTCCTCCGGCTACAATGCACTTGTTGTACCGTTCCAACAATTTCTAGAAGGCCCCATGGAAGTTTTCTTGTGTGAGCATGTCAATAACCTAGACCTTTTTCTCAGAACTTGCCCTGAACTATTCTCAGCGTCCGTTCTGTCTCCACTTGGATCTTCCGACCAATCTGTTGTATCAGTTAAGATAAAAATGAAATGTCGTAAGTCCTCAGATCTACTTCTCCATCGTACAGTATGTCGATACTCTATGGCTGACTAGGATAGCGTGGGATTAAAGAGGAATTCTCAGTTTCATGATTCTATCAATAACAACAGGGGTCTTTCGATCTTGTCCACCAGAGCTGGTTTTATTGCGAAATCTACTTCACCATCACCACGCTTATGTTTTGGCTTTCTAATCCAAAACATAAAGTAACATGACCCTACCTTGATTAAATGGTCCTCCTCAGGGACGCGAGTCTACGATAGGGCAGCTATATCAATATTTAGTCTTTCGAGTTCTCTAGTCACTAGAGCTGTTCTTCGTTCTGGATGTTTTGGTTTGTCAATATCCGAGATAATTCTGACATTCCAACAAGCAAATTGTTTAATTTGTAACGCATATATATATATATATATATATATATATATATATATATATATATATATATATATATATATATATATATATATATATATAGTAAGTTATAAAATATATATGGCGATACATTTTTATAACTTACTACCTAGCTCTACCTACGTATTGAGCACTGTTGAAGTAAATCACTTTTTTATTCACCCTATTCCCTCTGCTTCACTTTTTGTTATCAAGTTAGATCTATAACTTACTTGTAGTTTTATTTAATACTTTTGCAAGCAAAATCCGATTCCGCATTTTGCTAAATCCTACCCTCTGATGAGAAGGAAAGTATTTCTTCGAAACTCCACAGATTAAGGACTATCCACTTATTTAGTGTTTCCTTTTAAAAATTAAATAAAATAAAATGAAATGACAGCTCAAGCAAAAGTTACGTTTAAACCAGGACCAAACTCAAAGAAAACCAACCTGCCTCCTCCCTTGAGGCTTGCATTTACTAATATCCGCGGGCTTAGAACTAACTTAGATGATGTTGAGTCATTTCTCCTTGTAAACACCCCGGATATCTTAGCATTAAGTGAAACTAACCTTCACTCCTCCATTCCCTCTAACCACTTTAACATGCCTGGTTATCTCCCACTCTACCGTAAGGACTCGGACAGAGATATGCATGGACTTGGAGTCTATATTCGAAACACCCTCCCCCTAACTAGAGAAATAAAACTAAAATCAGAGGACCAGGCCTTTATGTGCTTCAGACTAAATATGCAACAGAATATTAGCTACTTGTATTTTCTCTACCGCTCTCCCTCAAACCAAGACTGTACCCTAATAAACAAAGTCTCAGACAGCATAGATATAGCACTCTCCCTCGATACTAGCGCACAAATACATGTATTTGGTGACTTCAATGTCCACCGCAGTAACTGGCTAGGATTCTCAAATCACACAGACGTAGCTGGTAGTGCAACTCATAGCTTCTCTATATCTCATTCCCTATCTCAGTTGGTTACATTTCCGACACGTTTCCCAGACCAGCACGATCAACATGCCTCACTTCTAGATCTCTTTCTGACAACGTTTCCCAATGACTGTACAACAAATGCCCACAGCCCACTCGGGAATGCTGATCACGCTGTGATAATGGTAGAAATCAGCCTAAATTCTCGCCCTAAAACTGAAGACCCACTTCTCAAAACAACGAGGTATTACAAAAAGGCTGACTGGGAAGCCATCAGGGAACTCATCAGAGATGCCCCATGGCAAAATATCTTTACTCTTCCAGCGGAACAGTGTGCAAATGAGACAACTGAATGGTTCAAAACTGCTATTGAAGCACATGTTCCCGCACGGAAATACTATAGCAAGCCCCACTCTCCCCAATGGTTTACTTCTGCTTGTGCAGCTGCCATTTGTCAAAGGCAGCATGCGTTCCGCAGATTCAACCGACATAAGTCCAGCTCAAATAAACAGAAGTTTATAGAAGCTAGAAATAATTGTAAGAGAGTGATAGACACAGCTAAGACAGATTACTCTGAAACCACCAGAAAGCGCATCGAAGCACAGAAATTAGGAACCCGGGATTTTTGGAAAATCTACAACAGCGTAGTTAATAATGGACAGTCAATTATTCCCCCACTATCAAACAATCATGAGGTTGCTTGCACGGCAACTGACAAGGCTAATCTGCTTGCCAGTCGGTTTGCCTCAAACTCCACACTGAACTCGGTACACCACTCACTCCCTGATTTTCCTCTGCGAACAGACGCCACACTTGACGATTTGAAAATCACCCCTTCTCAGGTACATGCTATTATAAAAAACCTAGACACCTCAAAAGCATGTGGACCAGATCTCATCCCGGCTGTGCTATTAAAAAATGTTCTGCTTAGGTTGCTCCAGTTCTGTCCAAACTTTACAATAAATGCCTTAACGAATCTTGTTTTCCCGACTGCTGGAAAACCGCCTCTGTGGTACCAGTCTTCAAGAATTCTGGTGAAAGAACTGACCCACTAAATTATCGCCCCATTAGCCTCCTCCCGCTCTTCGCCAAAATATTTGAGTCCTTAGTTAATCAAGCCCTAGTCCAGCACCTAACAGCTGCTAAACTCCTGACTGACAAACAATATGGATTCAGGCAAGCCCGTTCAACAGCAGATATCTTAACTGTAGTTTCTGCTGCAAGGAAGGTTGGCTCTCTCTACCGTGCTAGAAAACTACTTATGCCTGCCAGTATCCTATACCTCTATAAGGCAACCATTCGCCCATGTATGGAGTACTGTTGTCACATCTGGGCTGGTGCATCTGCTGCTTGTCTCTCGCTCCTGGACAGGGTTCAAAAAAGAGTCGCCAACCTGATAGGTCATGAACTGTCATCTAGGCTTCAACCTCTGTCCCATCGACGAGATGTTGCATCCCTCTGCCTGTTCTACAAATACTTTAATGGTGAATGCTCTGACGAACTGCAAAGACTTGTACCTCTCCGACGTAACTACCCCCGACAAACCCGACAAGCTACTAAGTCTCATCCCTTTACAGTAGAGACCCCTAGGTGCAAGAAAGCCTTTTACTCCAATAGTTTCTTCCCCAGAACTGCGGGTCTTTGGAACTCCCTTCCGGGATTCTGCTTTCCCAACTGCAATGATATGCAGAAGTTCAAGTGTAATGTTAACAAACATCTTTCTACTCTTCTCCCCTCATAATGACCCCGCTAATTAATTCCCTAATAGTAGCCCCTGCTTCAAAGTGGCACTGTGCCTTGTTTGGAGTGAAAATTGAATTAAAAAAAAAAGTTTTTTACTCTTTTTCAAAGTGTTTTTAACATGTTTTATTAACTACTTGTTCTTACTATAAGCTCAATCTCCTATTTGGTTTTATCGAGCTTTTACATCTGGTTGAAATTACTTTATAAATATTAATTCTTTAATATTTATTATTTATTTTAGTTTTGCCATCTTGGATCATTTTGGTAAACTTAACTGTAATTCTTATATATATATATATATATATATATATATATATATATATATATATATATATATATATCAGTAGGGAAAAACAGAAATAGGGGTAGAAGACGGAGTATATAAGACATACGACAATACATATAAGAAGTAAAAAAGAAAAATATATAATGAAGAATATATATATATGGTACTTGTACAGTAAAATCAAGACATTAAAAAATGAAAATATTGAAAAAAGGTTATATTTTATGTATCCGTTATAGAGTGAAGTTCTCCGAAAAAAAATTTCACTTAATTGGATCAAGTATTTTTTTTTTTTATTTACAGTAAAAAAACAATTTGTTATGATACCGAGCAAAAGGTAGTTATGTTTCGATTTTAAGAAGAAAAGCTGGTATTTAAGATGAGGAGGGAGTGTCGGCGCTTTAAACTGAGTTATCTCCCCGTGGAGTGTTAACAAAATTCAAAGATGACTACCTTCATTGAGCTCTCATAAAAAAACATGTTTTTCCAATGTAAACACAAACAAACAAACAAACAAACAAATAACAAAAAACAAACAAAAAAACCCCCAAAAAACAACAAAAAACAAAAACAAAAAACAAACTACTCGATCAAATATCTTCACTCCAAAACGGATACGTACAATATAACCTTTTTTCGATATTTTTATTTTTAATGACTTTATTAAAGTGTACAAGTACCACACACACACACACACACACACACACACACACACACACACACACACACACACACACACACACACACACACACACACAGCATTTAGAAATTTATTTTTCAAAGTCATTTTCAGTATTTACTTCAACATTGCTCAATACATAGTGAGGTAATAAGTTATAAAAATATATATTGCAATTAAGCTACACAGAATATCCCGCGTTTCACTCTCGTGAGAATTCGTTAGGCATAAGCCTGAATATTCTATGTAGCTTAATTGCCATATATATTTTTACAACTTTATATATATATATATATATATATATATATATATATATATATATATACATATATATATATTATTTTTAAAATACCGCTCCCCATGTGGGGGCACCAAATTGGTTAAAAGGGAAAATTATTCCCAACTCGCATTTAGGTAAAAATGCACTTTCGTAAGTAATTGAATTCATTCAAAACATATCGCTAAAACCAAAACAAAACAACATCTCTCTCTCTCTCTCTCTCTCTCTCTCTATATATATATATATATATATATATATATATATATATATATATATATATACATATATATATGTATGTATTTATGTATATATATATATATATATATATACATATATATATACATATATATATATATGTATGTATTGAGCACTATATATATATATATATATATATATATATATATATATATATATATATATATATATATATATATATATATATATATCGGGGGAATTAAATTATGCAAGTAACATTTACAAATTCATTCAAAGTCAAGGAATATATGTATATGTGCTTGTGTAAGAAACACCCTTTATACGACAAATCTTCATCACGACGACATTTTCAGACAAGCCTTCTTTATATCCGGTCCAAAACGGACTTATTTCTATTTTTTTATCATGTTATTCTTTTATTTATAAGACAAGCAGACTTACAACAAGCATTTAACTCGCCTCCTTGCCGATATAAGTGCAGGATGTGTGGCTTGAACGGCCCGAATAGCCACTTATCACGGCGCCCCTTCAGGCAGTAAAAGTCAGCAACGCCTTGCAGTTTTCTGCAAAACACGGTACTTGTGCGACGAGCAAACGCATCGAGACATTTCGCCAAACCACAAGTGATTTGTTGAGTACTACTTTGATGAAAAGACCCGTGGAATTACATATGTTTAAACCAGGAGAAGAACAGACGGACTAATATTATCTAAAATACAGCTTAACGCACTATTATTATGCGATCAGTATAAATGCTAGAATTTTTTGTTACGTAGTCAGCATTATGCGCGCACTTGAATATAAAAGAACTTAAAATTTGCTCCTAGGGAACTATTTTTTGCTACTCTTTGCGTAATATTCTGTAATATCATAATTGCTAGTTTATATTTATTAACGTAAACTCATGAATCCTTGCTCAATAAGCGCAGTCTTAGCGGTGTAATACTAAAATCTAAACTGGACGCTTAGCATTTATTTATTTATTTATTCCCATTTCTATTCATTCTTTTCTTCGAGTCTCTCCAAGACTATCTGCGCCATGCCGACGGAACGTATGAACATTTTCGGCTGCATAGCCTTCATTCTTACTTGCACGGCAGCAAGCCTCCTCACTGCCGGTTGTATAATACCTGACTGGAGAATCACGAACCAAGAAACGGAACGTCTGACAGAGAAAGAGGGCATGTTAAGCAAGACCACCTGCATCAACTCCATTTGTCGTACCGTTTACGTCCTGGGTAAAATTGACGGAGGTGAAGGTAAGAATCGTTCGTTAATATCAACTTTTATGAGAATCCCCCACCCCCCAAAATAAATTCCGGCCAGCACTATTTATAAATGCTTTATTTTTATTCATATAAAACTAGCATGGGTACTCGGCGTTTCTCGGGTATTTCTATTTTTTTTTATTATGTTATTCTTTTATTTATAAGACAAGCAGACTTACAACAAGCATTTAACTCGCCTCCTCGCCGATATAAGTGCAGGATGTGTGTGTTGAGCAAAAAAAAAAAAACAAAAAAACAACAAAAAAAAAACAGGTGGTAGTTAGCAGGCAGGCTCGAACCCGTACCGCAAAGGAGGAAAAGCATGTGAAAAAAGTGACGTCTTTGCTGTTGCGCCCATCCCCAAACCAAAATTGACGAATATTTAAATTAAGGCTAGTCAATCGAAAAGAGGAGTTTATTTTCGAAAATATCAGCGCAAAAAGCGACCCCTCCCTGTAGAAAAGTGCCCAGTCAACTGGAAGGAATGAATGTTTTAGTCAATTTTTCGATATTTGTTTCCGAAGGGACAAGCTTCAAAACGATACCGATCTCATGAAAATCTGTCGCCTCTGTCGAAAGTTTTAGACATACATACATACATACATACATACATACATACATACATACATACATACATTTAAACAGACAGGTGAGCTTTATATTATAGATTAAGTGCACACATACACAGAATCTTGGGAGTATTTTAACCTATAAAACTATATATAACCAGTGCTTACAATGAAAACGTTAAGTAAATAAAACGCAGAAAATTTTTTATGATGGATGCACCGATCATGGAACAAAGATGGCATATTCCAAAAATCAAGTATTTTGATTAAGTATTTTTTTTATTTAAGAAAATCAAATTTTAATTGTTCAATGTGCAAACAACCAATCACCATATTTGATTTCATTGAATGATTTTATTCAAAATTCATTCCTGATTACCCCCCCCTTAACAATCTCTCCAGGACCAAGAGCTCATCAATGGCTGCTAAAAATACTTACTCGCTAAATAAATAAAAAGAACAATACTTGGTCATTTTTGGATTTTTGGAATATAGTATCTTAATGCCGTGACAAATAGATACACCATAAAAATTTCTTTCATTTTTGTTTTCCTAAATAATTGCAAGTCTTAATAAGCACCACAAAATATTAGTTGTTCGTTGGAAAATTATTTTGCTTTTAAGAATCTACACTAGCCATAATATTATTTAAGTGCTCATCAGTTGTTTACCAAGGTTTCACCACTTATAAGGGCCAAAAGCCACTCGAGGATAAGGTTTAACCGAGTGTCACGTAAACCCGTGATGCTTCGTAATGATGGTGTTGAATTTAATGTTTTAAGATGCCGACTCAACAAGAATTTGTTTACATTAGATTTGAAAACGATAATGTTGCAGAAAGCTAGGAAGCAGCTCCGCGATATTGTGTTCTACAGATAGACAGTTGTAAGAAATATACTTTGCTTATGGAAATTTCGTTTAGGGAAGAACGAATGTACATAAATGTAAGACAATGACAGAATCGTTAGGAAATGTCCTCCAGACCGTTGTGGAATGTTGTCGAAACGGATGATAACATTTCATGCTAGCAAGACTAAGTTGTTATCCTTTAATAATTACAAGAAGCCTCTACAAGCGTCTATATTCATGACAAATAACACCCTACCTGAGAATTCTTCCTTCAAACTCTTCAACATTCACATGAAATATGAACTGGAATAAATACATCGAGGACATTGCGAAGGGTGCTGCAAGGAAGGTGGGCTTCCTCTAGCGTGCTAGAAAACTGCTTACACCTGAGGGTATTCTATACCTCTATTCATTGCAGACCCTTTTTTGGACCCTATACAAGAGAGAGAGAGAGAGAGAGAGAGAGAGAGAGAGAGAAGAGAGAGAGAGACTATTGATAGATGTACCAGCCCAGATGTGGCAACAATACTCCATACATGGGCGAATGGTGGCCTTATAGAGATACAGGATAATTTCAGGCGTGAGTAGCTTTTTAGTACGGTAGAGAGAGCCAACCGTCTTCGCAGCAGCCTTAGTACTTAGAAATGCTCTGGCACATATATAATTACAAGAAGCCTCTACAAGCGTCTATATTCATGACAAATAACACCCTACCTGAGAATTCTTCCTTCAAACTCCTCGGCTTTACATTTGCGATCGATATGAATTGGAACAAATACATTGCGAAGGCTGCTGCAAAGAAGATGGATTCTCTCTATCGAGATAGAAGACTACTCATCCCTGAGAGTATCCTGCACCTCTAAAACGCCATC
Source organism: Euprymna scolopes (assembly GCF_053919585.1). NCBI lineage: Eukaryota > Metazoa > Mollusca > Cephalopoda > Sepiida > Sepiolidae > Euprymna > Euprymna scolopes. The sequence goes on from NC_136495.1 coordinate 25,599,681, forward strand.
ATTATTGCTGCCATATCTGGACGGGTGCATCTACTACTACTCTCTCCTTCTTGGATAGGGTCCCAAAAAAGTTTCTAATCTAATAGTTCCCACTTTATCAGCTAAGCTCCAACCCCTGCTCCATCGCTGCAATGTTGCATGTCTGTGCCTGTTTTACAAATATTTTAATGGAATGTGCTCTGATGAACTCATTGCACTTGTGCCCCTCGACGTTCGAGTGGTGCAAAACTGCCCCGTTCAGAGAATTAATGTTACCTACGCTGGGGCGGGCAGTCCCGTAGTTATTGTTTAAAATTAGGAACGGACAATGGAAGTGAAAGGTACTTACTTTTTGTAACTAACAAGTGAGTATTATCTGAATAAAAAAAATCTATAAAACGTCTATAAACAGTTAATCTTAAAATTATTTTTTATAAGCAGCTCTCGGTAGAAAATTAAAACTTTAGCTCGGATCAGCATAGACAAGCAAAGGTGCAGTGAAGAGGAGGAGGATGACCATAGACACCTCTTCCCCAATTTTTGAGTGGCCCCCCTTTTTTTTACAAAGGTGTCACCACTTATCAAGGCCCGGAAGCCACTTGAGGATAAGGGCTAACGAGTGAACAGTGGTCAAGGGGAACATGTCACAGTAATCGTTAGTAATGGAAATTTGGTATATTGGATTACTTAAGGGAACGGTTCATCAAGAATTACTTTACATTGGACTTGAAGACTACCATATTGTAGTCAGCTGGAAAGCAGGAAAACAGAAGAAAGGCGTGCAGTTGTGCCTAATTTTTTTGTTTTGTTCTTTTTATAACTCTTCAGAATAAATAAAAAATACATAACTCAACATGGATCTTTACAATGATATAAATGCAACTTTGTCTGTACGTGTGAGTTCGTTTCTTATAGACCACGAAACGGCTGAACAGATTTTCTTTAAAATTTACTGAACTTTAGTGTACAAGTCTGGGAGTGATCTTAGTTAAGTTTTTTCTCAGAATACCCCCGATAATTACCGATAATCGATAATCGAAACCGTTATTTTAATTTATTTATCATCGGCAAAGCCATTTTACCATGTCGTCACTTAGCAACAATGATAGAACGACGGGCTGTGAAAATTCTACTGTGGGTAAGTTGAGAGCGTGTTTTGTTTAAAAAATTTTTTTCTTTTGCATGACGTGGTCTTTAAGTTCAAACTCTATATGTAAATTTTTTAATTTTTTTTTCATTAACTGCAAGAATTTTATAGGACTTGAAAATTTACATGTTATTTTTTTATTTTTTTTTGCATGTCGCGGTCGGTCTGTAGGTTCAAACCACGCACGTAAATTTCTTAATGTTTTTTTTTATCGTTAACCAGAAAGAAGTTTATAAAAGGAACAATAGATTCTCTAGAATGTAATGTAGGATAACATGTATTTTTGGTTAAGTTGATTTTTTTTTTTTTTTTTTTACATGGAGGTCACCACTTATCAAGGCCCGAAGGCCACTCAGGGATAAGGTTTACTGCACGAAGGCATGTGAAGCTTCTTTCCGGGCGATTTCATGAATTTCGATGACAATAAAATATAGGAATGTGAAATATTCGTTGATCATCATTCAATACCGGGCAACGCCGGGTCTCCCTGCTAGTGTAATAATAAGTTTAGTCAAAATAGTTTTATTAAATTCCATGCATGTTATCTTTTGTCAAATTTTTTTCAACCAACTTATTTTAACGACTTATTTATTTTTAATATGTATCCTTTATTTAAGTTACACTCTAAAGCACATGTGCTGCGTGCGAATGTGTGTGTGTGTGTGTATGTGTGTGCGTGCGTGTGCGTTAGTCCTTCTTATCTTGAAGTGTCAGGAAGCTGTTGGCTGCTATCGTTATCAACCCATAAAACCTTGTCCGCAAAACGATGTTTCTCCCGCTTTAACCCTGTTATGTTCCTGCAATGGCTGGAGTAGAATGTGCCTGTTTATTGTCGCGGTATGTTTTCTTTTATGCCCACGCGTCTCATGGAAGGCAACACAGGTTAGGCCGTGACAATAGGGATCTTTTGTCAAACCGGTTGACGTTAAAATTGCATTCGGCTCAGAAAGTGCTTGGCACGTACTCGTTAAATTTTCCAAGTTTCATCCATCGAGCCAAACGTGTTTTATAATCACACATTCTTACAAAAGCGCTCACGTTATGCCTATAAATTCAATGAGCTTACCTATATATAAAAAACAGTAGATGTATGTATGTGTGTGTCCGTGTGTATATATTCAACCGATAAACTTTTAAACTACTGGTCACATAACACTGAAATTAACAGGAAATAGTAATCATACACCAAAGATGGTTTGTAGTGAGTAAAATCTTTGTTTTATGGATAAATAATGCGTACAGAAATATGTCGACAATTTGAAATGAACACTTTGTATTTCAAATTGCCGACGTATTTCTGTTACTTTTGCGCATATGCAAATTCATTTATAACTTGAAGTGGTTTGATTTTAAAATCTTTCTTATCTATCTGGCGATAGCTAAAACGGTATGGGACGCGACTGGAGCGCTAAATGTTTTAATTTACATTCCAGCTGATGGCATCCAACTCATTTTTTACTTTTGAAATAACTACTATATATTAGGTACAATATGATATTCAATAGAGAATTTGCTCTGTAATAATAAATACAAAATCTGTATGAATCAAAATATATTTAAGCATATTTTACAACCAGGAATGGTCGGGTGCCTCAAACTAGTATATTTAATAATTAGATAAATTTAGAGGGAACAAAGAATGTAAATTTTACGTTACACCGGTGTAGCGTAAAATATTCCACTGTAAAATTCTTTTTTATCTATAAAAAAAGTACAACTATTTTTAAGATCGGATTTTTTTCAATTTTAGATACTTATCAGATGAATTTCTGTACAAGACATATCTAAGAACATTACTAGACATATAAATTACCTTTGTGTGAAATTTGCAAAAGATTGGCTCAACCGTTTCGGAATCTATGAGGAATGAACTCACACACACAGAAAGTGATATATATATATATATATATATATATATATATATATATATATATATATATATATATATATATATACTAGCAAAAGTACCCGTCGTTGACTGGGTTCAAAAACAGCCTACAGAAAATGGACTCTGATTTATGAAAGTATGATAGTTTATGAAAAGGAAGGGTTGTAAAGAGATAGCTTCGAATTTGGGGGTATCAAAACCAAAGCAAAATATGATGAAAGTAAAAATAAAATAGATAAACCACATAATTTATTATACCATACCTGTTCGTACTGAAACACTTATCAAAATATTCTGTGGATCTATATTAAAAAAACCTTGTTAAACTTTGTGACATATTTCCATTCTATGGAGGTCAGGTGCGAACGAACACCCCATAATTTTATTATACCATATTTCTTCAAACTGAAACATAATTATCAAAGTATACTTACGCAGATAGATATGAAAAGTCTTTATTAAAGTTTGTGCCTATTTTCATTCTATGGAGGCCAGGCGCGAACGCAGACTCCACAATTTTATTATACCATCCCTATTTAAGTTAAAACATACTTATCAAAGTATTATTATGTACATGTATATCAAAAACACTTGTAAACGTTTTTTTTAAATTTTTAAATTTTTTATTTCCATACTTTGTGGACCAGTCGCGTATGCAGACCCCACAATTTTAATGAATCATTATTATGCCAGATCAAACATACCCATTCCAGTGTCTTGATACATCTATCATTATATGTGAGCAGTTTTCTATAATAGTCAACCATATAGGAGCCTATTCGTGACCAGGCACACACACGCAGACGTTCAGCTTTATATATATATATATATATATATATATATATATATATATATATATATATATATATATATATATAAAATATTTTTATTGCACATAAGTATCGTAGGTTTGCAACAACATATGCCACATACAAATCCAATACATCTACCCTGATCGCTACTATCTTATGTAGCTTACGGCCACCATTTTTGTCACATTCACTAGTGATAAAATGCTACACTACATCCGATGAGAAACACAATCACAATCGCCACATCTACGGAGAAAGATGTTCCTATTTTTATTTCTCAATATTTAGTGCTCTCACCGCTACCAGTTGTCACCGGGTCCAATTCTATATTTTTCAACTATAGTGTGATTACACACTCCATAACTGGCTAAGACATACGTAATCATAACATATTCTTTCCGATTTCCACATCCTAAATAATAACAGCTTCCTGTCCATGTTCCGCTCTTTCTGATTGGCTAAGACCTGCCATTCGCATATTCCAGTATGAAACTAATTCCTAAATAAATGAACATTTCTTAATGTTGACAACGTTCTCCCCATGAGATTCTAGCGCTACAAAAAAGAAAAAATATACAAACATATTAATCGCTCATAAACAGATAATTAAATACTGATAACCTTATTTACTGGAACAAACGTGCACAAGTAAAAACTTTATATGCATAACGTCTTTTCCGTCTTTGCTTGCACGTCGGGTACACTAAAAATTGTAAACACAGCAATGGGTTGGAAATGTAAACATGTATAAAATACCGACACTGCACTATGCCCCCCCCCCCCAATAAATCTTGCCCTTACTTTACTATTCCGGTTAACTGATTACCTACGCTACAGTTTTAACGTACATTTCAATGCATACTGAAACACTTATTTGTTATATACTTGTGTTTTCACCAATTTTGAATTCTGTGGAGTATTTTACTTAAGTTTCTTTTCCGAAATGATTCTCGAAATTGCACACATATTAACTTTTTTGGATGGGGTAAATTTGTACCTTAGATCCACCTCCACAATTTTCTTTAGAATGAAGACTTTTAGAGGCTTTCAACTATGCTGATTAAGAAAATATTTTGCGGAGACAAGTACTTATAGAGTTATAAATATATAAAGATATGTATTATGTACTGTAATTCACTCGCTGCCAGGTTTGTACGCACGCGTGATAAACAAAACTACTTTATCTTTTTCAGACATGGCCACCCCAATTTTTTATAGCATTTGCAGGTTTTTATGCTGACAACGATTTTTTTATTACATTTTCACCCCAAACAAGGCACATTGCCACTTTGGTGTAGGGGGCTACTATCAGGGGTAACATCTACTGGGGTACTATGTGGGAATTTGGGCAGCAAGATGTCTGTTCATGTTACACTTGAACTTTTGCACGTAAGTAGAGTTGGGGAAGCAGGAACCTGGAATGGAATTCCAAAGTCTAGCGGTTCTGGAGAAGAAACTACTGGAGTAGAAAGATCTTTTACATCTAGGGTTCTCTACTGCGTGGGGGTGAGATTTAGCTGCCTGTCGGATTTGTCGAGGGTGTTTACGTCGTGGGGGAACAAGTGCTTGCAGTTCGTCAGAGCATTCTCCATTAAAATACTTGTAGAACAGGCAGAGGGATGTAACATTTCGTCGATGGGACAGAGGCTGAAGCTTAGATGACAGTTCAGGGCCTATCAGATTGGCGACTCTCTTTTGAACCTTGTCTAGGAGTGAGGGAATAGTAGCAGATGCACCAGCCCAAATATGACACCAATACTCCATACATGGGCGAATGGTGGCCTTATAGAGGTACAGGATACTTTCAGGTGTTAGTAGTTTTCTAGCACGGTAGAGAGAGCCTACCTTCTTTGCAGCGGCCCTTACAATGCTTTCAATGTAATTGTTCCAACTCATGTTTCCTGTGAACGTTAGGCCAAGGAGTTTGAAAGATGTACTCTCAGATAAAAAGTTATTGGCCATTGCTATTGGTGGTAGAGAAGGTTTCTTGTAATTATTGTAGAAAACTAATTTAGTCTTGGCGTCATTGAACGTGACCATCCATTTTTGTCCCCATTCCACTACAGATTGGAGGCCATCCTCTAGTGTTTCTTCCATTTCTTTAGATATGTGTTCATTCGTTTTCCTGTCGTGCCTGTTATACAGTGTGCTGTCATCAGCATATACAGTCCTGGTCAAAATGATAAGACCACTTAAGAAAGTAAGCGTTTACGCATATTATCGAATTTTTAATCAAACAAATGGTTGAAACCATTGCCAAAAGGGAAAATATGATGAAAAAAAATGAAATCTGCTTTATTCGAAACCTTAACCCTGATCTAATAATTATTTTTTAAAAACAAACATTTTCACCTGGTCAAAATGATAAGACCACTGATAATTTATCTAACAAAAGGCAATTATAAATTACTAAAAAGGGTCTCAGTATTTAGTATAGCCTCCATTATTACGAATTACTTCAAAAATTCTCTTCGGCATTTCATTTTTTTCCATCATATTTTCCCTTTTGGCAATGGTTTTAACCATTTGTTTGATTAAAAATTAGATAATATGCGTAAACGCTTACTTTCTTAAGTGGTCTTATGATTTTGATCAGGACTGTATATATAGTCTTTGAAGTTTTTAACCTTTAAAACTATACAAAAAATATTTTTTATCATTCGTTAGAAAACCATCTAGTCAGTAAGTCATTTAATCACCTGCAATCACTGCATCAACTCGCTCTCAAATTTACTATTATACTAATAATTTATTTTTCAAGGGATCTTCAGTTGTTTACCATGAAACACTGTTTCGGGTATTTAAAAACAAAACAGTATATTACATCATGGCTCCCTAGCAGTCTTGATCAAACACCACCACCCTTAATCTTAGGAAGAAGACATGTTACAAACATTTGATCCAATTTCCTATTCTTAATTGCAATTACTAACCTTTTCATACTATAAAAATGAATTTCTTGCCTGTGCTATTCATCAATTTCCACATCTAAAATAAATAATGAGTTTTGTATATATATATATATATATATATATATATATATACATATACATATATATATATTAATAAACGTCGTAATTGTTTTGCATTACACGTTAAAAAGACGACATAAAACTGGAATTTAATTTAATACTATTATTGTCAGAGTCGAAATGAAGATTTGAACAACAAACAGAAACAGCTAGGACTGCTACCACTGATTCTACTCTAAGCTATTTTTTTACGAGGGAGGGGGCAGGCTTCCACCGGGCAACACCGATTAAGGGCCCTGCTAATAATAGATAATACTATAAAGTATAAACCGAATGAATGAAAAAAGTGTAATCTTTGTTTACTTGAAGCATACCACATAGTGAATTTTAAAGAGGAAATTTTAAACAAAAGTTAGATGCTATACAAAGATGTCTTCATAGAAATAAATTCCTGTTATCACGACTAAAACCTGATTAAAATAAAATTGAAAAAGAAATATTTCCTGAAGGGTAAAATGTAAGTATGGATAGAGAATGCTTAAATTTAATACTAAGATTTTAAAATGGTGCAATGAATAAATTGATTATTAGATTATCATGTGAACATATTGAAACTAAAATGATTATAACCTTAATAGGAGAAATAAACGTAATTTTAATTTCAATAATAGTTAAGGAAAATAAAATAGCACTCGGATGGTTTCAATAACACGACGTTTAGGATAGATTAAAATAAGTTTAATCAAAATATAAAGTGGAAGAAAACTAAGTCAAAGTTTGAACTGAGATTGTTATAAAGAAGATAATGTAAGAATTATAAGTTGAAAAATAAACAAAGGTGATTAATAAATACAAAAGTCTAAGTATTAGAATATTGATCAATAGAATTCCATTAAATTGATAAATTAGTAAAAATTGACCAAATAGAGTTACCCCCCTTTAAACGTAAAGATTTTATGGATGATAAGAAATTAGATGATAATAAAGGAAAATAAAAGACTTGGATAATGATAAGAATTGAAAAGATAAATTTCAAATTTAAATTATTAGCACAAACAGCCTGAGATGAAAGTACATTTTAATTAATAATATTTAAATTAAATTTTAATCACAGTTCCTTCTTAAGAAATAAAATGTTAAGCATAAATATCAATACGTAGATCGTAGAATGTAAACAAAGTTTGTACGAAACTATGGTAGACCGTGGAAGAAATAATCGAGCATATAAGTATACAATAAAATTTGAAGGGGTTGATTAGTATTTGGAAATAAATTATTTAAATAAATTGGGAAGAAAAATAATTCTTGAAGTAAAAAAAAAAACTTAACAAAAGATTAAATTAATATTCAAATAGGTAATTGGTTGAAATATAATTTAAAAGTAGAAATATGAAAATGGGACGATTACTAAATACGAAGGCTATTGAAAAAAAAACACAAAGGAAATATAAAGATGGTGTGTAGGTAGGTCCAACTGCTTCTCTAAAAATAGAGGTTATGAATATATTCACACACACACGCACACACACATACGCGCACACACACACACACATATATATATATATATATATATATATATATATATATATATATATATATATATATATATATATATATATGCTCAACTTTTTTCTGGTTTCGAATCTCACAAGGTTCATTCAGCCGATGAGTCGTAAACGACGAAACACGTGCCGTGGATAATCAAATAATAATTAAAGGGAAATTATTCTAGCATTAAAGTAAAAAAATCCCTTTCGCATTAATAATTGAATTCGTTAAAAACATATCAAAAGCAAAAAGGAATAAATATATGATATAAAAACGGGGTACATTCTAGAACTAATGTGAGTTACTTCAGTGACAGAGCTTTAGGCTTCAGACTCGCAGGGTCATATTTTTTAATTTCGTTAGGTTCAGACGCGATAATGGATCGTAAACGACGAAACACGTATCTAAGCACCGTATATATATATATATATATATATATATATATATATATATATATATATACATATATATATATATATAATGTATATATATATAATGTATATATATATAATGTATATATATAATATATATATATGATGTATATATAATGTATATATATAATGTATATATATAATGTATATAGTAATTTATAAAATATATATGGCGACTAAGCTACACTGAATATTCTGCGTTTCATCCACTGTAGGATTCGTCAGGTTTATGCGCGAATTTTGTGGTTGCTTCTTGTTTTTATATATGTTGAGGATTTCTAGTTAGCCAATCAGCTTTCTAGTATCCACCGCGCCCCCTCCTATCAGCCAATGGGCATGAATTTTATCGAACAAAGGATCTGTTTTAGAACTAGGTTAGTGGTTTAAGGTAGATCTTTCCCTCCTTTTATATATATATATATATATATGAATATACCTATGTGTACACACACACATGCACACGCATATACATATATATATGCATATATGTGTGATCGTTTATGTATATTCATGTTTATTTAATTTATTTATTTGTTTGTTTTCTATTGTTATTGTTAGTTTTAAAGCTATTTTGTATCGCTATCCTAGAGTGAGTTTTATTTTGTGAACACAGTTGTTTGCTATTTCTCGTCTACAGTTTAATAGATTTTGAGGTTCTTTAAAGTACAGGATAGCAAATTTTTCATGGAGGCATAATTTACATGGGTCGTTTAAGTGTCTGCATGTGGTAGCCTGTCTCATTATTTTCCATTCGACTACCGGCGAATGTCCGCTTTCTTTGAGTTCCCAGTATTTATTCGCTAGTGTTGTTTTTATACGGTGTTTTTTTTTATTTTTGATGGTACTTTTGTGGTCATAGTATCGGGTTTTAAAATCTAAGGAAGTCATGCCTATGTAATATTTCTTGTTATTCGGTTTTTCTTTCGCAAATATTGTTGCTAGATAAACTACACTTTTTGTTAGGCATTTATTTTGGACTGGGCAAATTGTGCGGTGTCTACAATTGCATTTATCTTGTTCGTTATTATTATTATTATTATTTATGGTATGGTTGTTCTTGTCCGGGGTTGGTTTGTTGTTATTATTATTATTATTATTATTATTATTATTATTATTATTATTATTATTTCTGCTAGTGTTGGTTTTATCATCTCTAAATTTTCGCAACAATTGTAAGATAACTTCAAGGTATTTTTATTGAAGATTTTGTGTAAGGGGTTGGTTGCGTGAAAGTGTTTTTTAATCAGATCTAGAAATTTCTTGCCAAGTTTTGTTTTTAACATTTGATTGTATGGGGCCGTATACCAAATTATAGTTCTTTTTCTTCTATTTTTACTTTTATTATAGTTGTTGGTGTTTTGTTGCTTATATTTGATATCGATATTTTTGTATCCACTATTTTTTAGGGCTGTTTCGTAGATATTGGTTGACCTGTTAAGTGCATTTTCATCGCTTGAGTTATTACCGAGTCTACTTACGATCGAGTTAGGAATGTGTTTTATAATTGATGGTGGGTGGTTGGACTTAGGGTTTACGTAAATTGGAGTAGCGTTATCTTTTAAGTATGCTTCATATGTGTTTTTATCTAAGTTTAACGTGACGTCCAGGAAGTTTGTTATTTTTATGTTAGCTGATACGTCCGCTTTTAGGCCTAATTTCTTCATTCTTTTGTGTATGATTTTCTTAAAGTTTTCTCCCTTGACTTTGTTGGAGTTTTTTATTATAGCTAGTCCGTCATCTCTATATAGGCCGATATCCGTAGTATAGAATATGTTTGTGAGGGTATATAGAATGAATAATCCCACAAGATCTGATGCCTCTGCAGAGTCTCTGACACCCATCGCGAAATCGAACGAATTTTTCATTTTAGTTTTTATCCATTGGTTATTGTTATTTATTAGAACTGATTTTCTACATTTTTTAATGATGTTGATTTCTTCTGAGGATATATCAGTGTATGCCTCGGCAAATTCTAGGGCAATGTTAAAAAGTTCTTCGGATATCGAGGGATAAAAGTCTATGATGTCAAACTGTATGAACGTACATTTATCTTTGTTTTCTATATTTTTAAACCAGGTGATTGCTTCAGTAGTATTTACCCACTGGTTGAGTTCTAGGTCCTGTTTGATTTGTTTGTTTACTCTAGAAAGTGTAGTTTTGCTAATTCTACCTATTTCTGGTTTAGTTGGGTTTATCAGGCGGGTGCTGGGATTATTATTAAAGTTCCATTTGTGGTCTTTAAGCAGAATGTATGACTCTCTAGGTTTCAATTTGCCAACTTTATCGCTAATTTTTAGTTTATCGGTAATTTGTTTACTTTCAGTATTTATTATATCTATGTAGTCGCATTCGTTTGTGTCTAGTTTTTTGTAGTTTTTCGTAATGTTTTCTGTGATTAGTTTGTTATATTCTTGCTTATCTATTTTGTAAAAGTTTCTGGTTTTATCTGCTTTTACAAAGATTTTATTAGAGTTGTTTATGTTTCTAACGATTTTGTGTAGTTTCCGTTGGAAAATGTTAGGTTGATTGTGGAATTCTAGGTTTTTAATTACGTTTAAAAGGTCATTTTCAAAGTTTATCAAAAGGTCTACTGTTTTCGCATTTTTAAGGGTTTTAAAACCATAGGATTCTTTTTTGTTTACGTTTTCATTTTTAAGGAAGAAATTTGCTCGTCATCGCATTCGGCTTATTAGTTCATCTGTTTTTTGGATTAATTTAATAATATAGCTATGCTTGCTGGGTGTGGGGATGTTTTTTATAAAATATATATGGCGACTAAGCTACACTGAATATTCTGCGTTTCATCCATTCATTGAGTAAATGAAGTAGTTATACTTAGCTCCTAAAACAGTCGAGCACTCTCAAAAGAATTTATTTCACCACATTAAAAATAGATATGGAAAGAGTTAATTTCGAAACATCGCTAAATTACTAACTAGCTCTACCTACGTATTGAGCACTTTTGAAGTAAGTACTTAAAGTTTACGCATAAATCTATACTTTCGTATATTAAATTTATGTGAGTAAATGAAGTAGTTATAATGTATATATATATATATATATATATATATATATACAAATATATATATATATATATATATATATATATACATATATATATATATATATATATATATATATATATATATATATGTATATATATACTTCAGAATAAATTCATCCCACAAATCATCTGGTATGGAAACCTGTGGTCATAGGTCTTACAAAATATTATTGGCAGTAATATTCAATAAGGACAATCCCAACTAAATAAAAATTTCTCAATATATAAGACAGAGCAAATAAATCAAATTTTAGTAATTCAATAAATTAAATAAATTCTAAAGTAGGCATACATTCCTGTTTTCTTCTTTGTTTAATATAAACAAAGAAGAAACCAGGAAAGTATTCCTACTTCAGACTGGTAACTTGCGCCGTGAATTACTCGAAATACAGATTAGATACCATTATCTCACTGCTACCAAAGACCTTCACTTCGAATTTTACCATGCAATTTGGATGTGAAATTCAATATCCTTTTCATTAACTTCCTTTACTCTATGACATTTAAATGCTTAAAAAACTTTTAATTGTGATTTTCCATGTCTCACTGGTTTTAGCAAATAAGGTGTAAACCATTATGATTATTTGCTAATATTTTCTCCGCTGAAGAGATGATAGACATCGAAATCCTATAGGAAAAAGAGGTATAATATTTCATGTATTCTTTGTCTTACATATAATAATAACATTTTTTGGATTTGAAATTTAACCATTTCACGTCACAAATTTTAAATTTATTGAATTATTAAAATTATATATATATAAAGAAATTTACAAGGTCGCGCCACTGTCCATGTTAATGTTTCGGATAGATCTTCAGTTAAAATCATTAGTCCTCATTAGGCGACTTTAAAAGGGTTGCTTTCTACAGAAGAAACCAGTCCTGTAGAAAGTAACCTTTTTTTAAGTCACCTGACGAGGATTTCTGGATTTAACCGACCATTTGTCCGAAATATTAGCATGTACAGTGTTGCGACCATGTAAATTTGTTTTATTGATAAGAATATATTTTGCTGTTTTTTTTTTTAATGAGCACTCTTAATAACCTCGTTTAATACATTAGTTAATATATATATATATATATATATATATATATATATATATATATATATATATATATATAAAATAAGAGATAGGAAATAATATAATTGGGCAACGAGGAAAAGCAACGAACTTAAGTTATTAGCATATGATGTGTTCCTGTTACCCGATATGAAACTACTTCCAGTAAGAGGAAAATGTAGATAGAAAAGAGAAGCTAACTGAGAGGGATAGGCGTACAAGCGTCCGTGTGTTCGTTCACATACGCGCGTGCTTGAAACGTAAATGCGCAAAATATTAATGACTTCCGCAAATATTAAAAACATTTTTTGACCAACGCACATCTATTTTTACAATGTTTAAATGTGACGAAATCCAGTCGCACTAGTTGTTTCTAGATGCGTTCATGTCGTTAGAAAATATAGCAAACTTTTTGTTATAATTGGCAACTTTATATCGGCAGAAAGAGGAGATAACATGTGATTAATATATATATATATATATATATATATATATATATATATATATATATGCAAATATATCTCTCTATATATAAATAACAATAAGAAGCTTGTCAAAACACGGGGCCTCTCCCAGACGAGAGCCATCATCCCAACTGATGTCAGATGGGGATCAGAGCGTTGATGATGTAAGGATAGGAGTTTGGGTTTAGATGCATTAAAGGTAACCAGCCACGTCTTCCCCCACTGATATATATATATATATATATATATATATATATATATATATATATATATATATATATAAGAAATATATATATAAGAAATATATATATGTAAATAACAATGTTAATATTTACAGATTTAATCATATTTACAAATTTAATCACATACTGAAAAAATGCTTAGTATTAGACATAGTATATCACTATATGAAGAAGTAATCTTTTTCCAAATATCATTTACAAAATTTATCGTTTAAAAACAAGGAATACAACATACAATAGATTATTCCGACGGAGTTCGAACGTGGGCTTTGTTTCAGAGGAAAATAACTATCGAAATTGAAATATAGAATTGCATGAAATTGAAAGTTTGAAAATTGTAAAGTTCGAAAAAGTCCAATGTTCAAAATAGCGTAAAAGAATATAAGTGATATCCAAGAATACAGATATAGTCTATTGCTTGATATCACTTTCAATATCCCCCCCACACGCGCGCACACACACACACATATAAGTTTAATGAGTAAAGTTAAATTCTGGAGATTACAATATATACAAATATATTTAAGTTAAGAATTTATTGCTTGAAACAAGGAATATATGGAGAAAAATAATATTTATTTCCTTAATCCATGTATATCAGCAGAGGGAATGAAATGCAATTAGCAAAATGTACAGCTATGAATAAACAAATATTTTGCTGTTCAATATATATATATATATATATATATATATATATATATATATATATATATATATATATATATATATATATGACTACCCGTGATCCGTTGGGTCAGTATGTTATATTAGCTATGGAATTCATGTATGAGCGTGACACTTGTGACGTAAAGAAAATAGTTTTTTTCTGACGTAACAGAAACATTTCTATGAAAATATATTAAAATGAAAAAAGAATATAGATAGATTTCTATGAGTCATTCTGTTTATTATAATTGATTATTTTTGAAAAAAAAAATTACAGTTACTGAATTATAAGTGGTTGGCCATACTTATAGGTAAATGTGCACTGAATAGATACCATAATACTTATTATAGTTAAATTAAAATTTTTATATATCTGCCTTTTTTTTACATCGTTAATTTCTGTATTACGTTTAAGTTATTTTAAACCCCACTCTCCCTATGTTAAATAATGATTTCGAAATAATAACGTTAATATTTCAGCGTCCCAATTCTTTTTTTTCGCGTTTAAATTATCCAAATAAACAATTGTTAATACTGTCTGCTTTTTTACATCGTTCATTTCTGTATTACGTTTAAGTTATTTTAAACCCCACTCTTCCCATGTTAAATAATAATTTCGAAATAATAACGTTAATATTTTAGTACGCAGGTCATGCGCGCATGCGCAACCGGATGTCGTAAACCGGAAAATGGATTACATACATCGTTACAAGGTCATTTGAGTTATATATATATATATATATATATATATATATATATATATATATATATATATATATATATATATATATACGCATCGGAACACAATAAAATAAAACGAGAAAAGAAGGAGAAGTAGAGACTGAGCAAGCCAGCAATGAATTCAACTTTCTTTTGTCTTGTAGATTTTACTAGAACAATTTTTGGAGGACTTTATTACCGAAAGAAAATTTCAAATCATGCGCGAGAGAACATAGGAATTTTAACCATAGACAGAAAAATTGAATAAGGAGCAACAGGTTTCAAAGAAAAGGGACAAGAACAGCAATGGATCAGTTTTCATTTTTGCAAATAATGAAATAGGACATACAAAACAGTAGCATAAGAATTTATAAATATAGGGAACCGCCAAAGAAACTGAAATTTAAGGGATAATTATTCGTTTATGACTAATACTTAATATTAGAATTACATAAAATCTAAATATTCACGGATATCTTCTACCCTTTCTATTGTCTTTGCATGAAACTAAATTAAACTAAATATATCCCACATTACGGACGCTTAAGCTTAGCTGTTGTGTTCAAAAAGTCATAATGGTCGGTCAGTTTATTTAGTAGTGAATTCTGTAAATACAAATATATACACACACATTCTAAATATTATATGGATAGAAAAAAGTTTTTGCATGTTCACGCTTTCATGGAGCTTAAAATTGGAGAACTATACCTTTAACATTGAGTTTCTGGCTTTAGCAAGAAGATTCTCATCTGAGACCTTGATAATGAAGCGCTTATACCCGAGCTTCATTTGTCTTATCCACTGTGTGATATATGCGTTCAGAGTTGACCGTTAAGATATTCACAGTAGAACAAGAATGCTGTGGCAATCGATCATTGATAAAGTTTCTTATAATTATTAAACGAAAAGGGAGGTTATTGTGACGGAACTAACTCATAGACTATTCCACACTCAATAAATACCGGAAGATCAAACCGTAAGATGAAAGTTAGCACCCGGTACTTGTACTCGGCTGATCACTGAAGTGTGGTGTCTGCACAGATGCTGCACTCAAATTAATTCTCCTCAGTCAACAGAGAAGGAAATCCTTCTATACTAAGGCATTTTATTTTTGCAAACTGCCAGAGTGCCCCTACGGAAGGGGGATGGTTTTCCCCGAAATTAAAAACGACCTTGTGTCACATTTTGTTTCGTGGGAAAAGAAATAAATACCAAGCCGACATCCGGTACTTGTACTGGGCTGGTCACTGAAGTGTGGTGTTAATCTTATTTTTGCAAATTGCCAGAGTGCCCTTTTTGATGGGAGCTGGTTTGCTCCCACATTAAAACGACCTTGTGTCAAATTTGTTTCGTGTGAAACAAATAAATACCAAGTCAATATCCAGTGGACCACCTCAGGTCGTTCGACATTTTTGTATATTTTTATAATACATGTTATTTGACGATACGAGATACTTATAGGTCACCCACGAAAAAAAAAGCTCTACAGCAATTTCTTCAAGTATACAAGATTACGACAAAACGCAAGAGCCAAGATCACCAGCGGAAGTTATGTTAGGCCATAAAATCAAATCAGTATTTTGTTTTCATAGACAAATCACACAAAAGGAGAACTTCTACAGTATCACTAAAATATAATCTTGGAGAAAAACTGTACTTCAAGCATTTTAGAAATAGCTTTTCGTTTTGGGAACTTGGAGAGATAATACAAAGGATTGGCAATGTTATCTATATAATCCAGGGACCAAACATTCATACACAAAATGGCATGCGAACCGGATACGCAGACGTATGGTTACGACACATTTGATATTGAGCGTCCCCAAATCACACTAGAACCACCACGTGCAGGCAGAAAAAGGAAAATCACTGAGCCATTCATGGTTCACCCACAGAGACAAAAAAATACTGATACACCATTTAGTTATCAGCTTGGGAGGGGAGTGTCGAAACTAACCCGTGTTACCTACTCATAGACTATTCCACACTGAATAAATACCAGAAGACGAAGTCGTAAGGTGGAAGTCGATATCTGGTGGACAACCTTAGGTTGTTCGTCGGTTAGACGGACTGCCTGCCCTTTTTGTATGTTTTCGTACATGTTGTTAGCTTATTCTGACGTTCCGTTTTTCTTATAACCCTTTAACAGTGCTATAATAGAAGTTTTCATTAGTAGCTTTAAATATAATCATCTATGCGTGTCTTATATGTAATCCGATATTTTCTTTCCTTTTCAGAATGGTTCTTCATCTGCAAAGTGTTTGCTCTGTTTGCAATGTGTCTATGCAACATGGCCGCTTTGTTACAACTCTTTTACTTCTGCTTCACGAAGCGAATGGTGCGGACGCCCTCTATGTACATGGTCGGATGCGCTGGTGAGTATTACCTCCCCTTTTTCTACCTTTCTCGATACATCAATGATGATACAACTGGAGAATATATGTTTTCCCGAGAACACATTATGGTCGGAAGTAACGGTAATAACAAAGAGATGTTTTTAGTCACACACGCGCACACAGCGAATGCCTGCTAGACATTATTCTCGAGTGCCTAAGGTATCTCTGTACAGGTAGTTTGTCAGGACAACGTGTTAGAATGATAATTTTTACCTACAAGTAAACCCCAACTAAACATTAGAAATCCCATACTATTCACATCCTACATAAGATCTCTTCAGTATGAATTATCCAGACTAGCTTTTCCGAGGAATGGTACACAAACTCCAAGTGATGTTAGCTCAAGTAAGAACACGAAGCCAGATACCACACCAGACTAGATCAATTCTTGTTCTAGAATCCAGTAAGACCAATAGATCATAAGAAAAGCTATATTATAACTAGGGCTAGGACAACAGAATATTCTCATTACCCCTTTGAGTGTTGAGTATACATCTGATACACTTAGACATAGTTAATCAACTGAGAACCACAACACTGTATATAAAAACATATAAGATATCAACGGATGTATACTCAAGAGTCAAAACAACAAAAAGGATATTCTGTTGTCATAGCCCTAATTATAACATTTAAAGGGTCAATTCAGGAGAGGAAATGATGTTCTCAATAATTTTACTATGTTTGAAAGGTAAAGAACAACTTTAATGTAATATTCGAATTTCTATGTATCTTATATAAAGAGATCCAGTATTAGCCCCAAGAAGGGTGCTCTTGAGAACTTTGATTGAGGAAAAATGAAATATATCCTAATGTTATCCTGCGGAAAATAAACATAACCGTCTCGTTACAGCTTACTTGCCATATACATATTCTTACTTCTACTAGTAAGATCTACTCACGCATAAAGCACTGTTGGAGTGCATATATACAATTTATGACATGCTTTTATTATAATATCATATGCGTATTTACATGAAAGTGTAATTATATATGCATATTATTCTATATATTATGTTATAATATTTTATATATCGATTTTCACTATTTATTTACACCGTGCTCAATACGTGAGTATAACTAGGTAGTAAGTTATGAAAATATATTTATGCCAATTAAGCTACACAGAGGCGTCTCCATTTCTTTTACGTAGGAAGCTGTTAAATATTTTAGCCTAACGATTCCCTATAGGGATGAAGCGCGAAAGTCTCTGTGTAACTTAATTCTATAAAGGTATTGCAATAATATACATAAATTACGTAAAATTAGTGAACATATACAATTAGATTAATCATATAGTGTTAAATAGGAGGTTTGAGAAGACAAAGGAACACCAAACATAACACTTTAAAGTGGATTAAAATTTTTACTAACATAAGAGTCATGGTTAAAAATCATTAAAGATGATCAAAATAAGCATGTATTGTCAGGGTAAACACTTATTTATATATCATGGTCGATTTAAAGTTTAAAAAATAATTTACAATATGACTCATTTCTATTGCCTAGAAACTATCCTCATTATGAACGCTGCAACCAGTGGAAAAATCGATGTTGAAATACTGTTTTGGAGTTCAGTCTTAAAAATCCAGAAGCAAAAACTGCCGAAACAGCATCAGCAACGTGAAAACCATATAAAAACAGAAAGCTCAACTAAGAAGACACATCTCTATTACAAATTTCATACTGTGTACGTGAGCGGTTTTTTGCGCTTTAAAATTGTAGAATTGTTCTTACGATAATTCATGACAAACAACTTGAATATAGTTCAAGGGAGGTAATTCTTGATTTTATTTATTATCAAGCCTACCTATTATTGCATATTATTTTTCACGATACGCTTTTAAAATAAAGTGTAGAAATATTTGACAACTGATTGAGGTTAATTAGGACATAATTTTGTTAATCATATCTCTGGCACATCAGGTTGTATAACTAGTTGGTTAATCTAAATCCTATGACATAGAAGGATTTGTAGTCAGAGATCAGTTGCAGTCTGAGTTGTAATAAATATACAAGTAATAATGTAGCAGGTCTAGGGAATTAATTCGATCTCTATAGTTTGCTTTGGTGTGTTTATTATCGACAAAAACAGGTGTTCTTCTCAAAATGTAGGTGGATCAGTAGATTGTGACGTCTGCTTGTAAAAGTGATCGTAGTAGTGACCTGAAGTTTCTTGTAGCTGAAATAACTAAAAAAATAAAATGCTAGCAACATCTTTGACTAATAGCGTCACGATCTTTTGTGTTTAGTTTTTTTAACCATTAGGTAATCTTCGGATCACTGGCCAAATAAGGATGTCTTTCCTTTTTATTTGCCACATCTCAATTCAAACATCTTGTAATGTAATGATGTAGCTCTAACTCTTATATTTTTAACTTCTAATGAAATTTCTATTACCATTCTTAATCTAACCTCATGTGGAAAATACCACTTAGCTGCTTTTACACACTCGCATGTAAGTATTGCTATAGTAATGTAACCTTTCTACGAGATACAGATGCCAATGTCCTGATAATCCAGCCAAAAGAACTTAATGAAAATGGGTTTATAATTCAATTAATGAAGTATGTTTTAAGATTAAAAAAAGTGTTCGTCTCCTACTTCATGTATGAACACATTCTAGCTATCAATACAGTTCATCGACTCTTTGTCTTCCCTCAGTACGTTTTAGAATTCTTCAGCAGATTACCTCTACTAAGGTTCCACTCGCTTGTTCCCCAACGAGGAAAACTAAAATAGGAATAGCTAAAAATGTCTATGAATTTGGTAGAATGAAGTTCAAAGAGTATGATTTAACTGTCTTATTCGCTACGTGTTGTGCAGTACTTTCTGTCTGTGATGTTACCTTCTAAACACGCCAGCTTAAATTCCTACGTTTGGATTTCTAGTAGAATTTTCTGTTTTGTACGTAGTCTATCTTCATGTAGACAATTATGTTTTAATACACTCACGTCCAAAATTGCTACAACTATAGATATAGATAGATAGATAGATAGCTAGATAAAGAGAGAGAGAGAGAGAGAGAGAGAGAGAGCGCGAAAGAGAGACAGGAGAGAGAGAGTGTGATATGAATTTTTGTCTTTTCCTTAAGAGTAGTTTCGCTTCAATGATTTAAAGTAATGAATAGGAATTTAATTGCAAAGTAGTAGCCAGTGGGCGAAGCCTGCTAATGTTAAATAATTTGTTATTTTAGTCCAATGTTGTTCCGCTATCCATTGTTTCTAAAAGAAAGACCTTTCGTCCCCAAATCAATCTCTATAGGTGATTTGTACATTTCTAGAAATTAACACTAAACTATCGTAAACAATTCTTGATCGAGAGAAAATAAACATATAGACTATGTAACATAAGAATCCTGGTTAAAAATTACTAAACACGATCAAAACAAGCATGTATTGTTAGGGTAAACAGCTATAGATATATCATGGTTAATTTAAAAAAAAAAAGGTAATTTCAAATATAATTTATTACTTAAGTAAAAATATTACTCATTTATATTACTTGGGAATTATTCTCATTATGAATGTTGCAACGAGTGGAAAAAATCCATGCTGAAATGTTATTTGGGAATCTCAGCGCTGAAAGTTGATTGAATCAGTAGCGAAAGACTCTGAAGAGAAAGAATGATTATCGTGCATATTAATTGAACAACTGTATTAGGCAAGTAATAAAGAGTGACACACAAAGAATAAATAATAAATATAGAAAATAAAAGGTTTTAAACCTATACATTCAGTTGTAGTTATTTTTGTAGAGGGGGAATCGAACCCAATACGCCCAGTTACAAGACCGGAGTATTCTTGGCGTCACACCCCCAGAGAAGTAGACTCACCCGCTTGCACGAGAGGCGAAAGCAGGCTACTTAAGCAAAACATTCCTGGCAACGAGTGTGTTTCCAAATATATGTCGTCTTTCCGACACTTTACATGGCGTCGTCGATATAGGAAACCTACTACAAACAACGTTGGAATAAGGAAACGAACATCATCGGCATATTACCCTCAAAACAACGGGAGAGCAGAATTGCCCGTTAAAACGATCCTTATTGATAGCACAGACAGTTGCGGTCGACTATACCATGACCGAGCAGCTAGGTCCCTACTGACTCATCACAACACCCCGGTACAAGACCTACATGTCTCCAGCGATGATGCCCTACGGTCGCGTGATAAAGGACCCTCTTCCAGTGCCCCAGGACCGATATCGAATCCATAAACACTGGAGAGAAATCAGTCATTATAGGGAAATAGCAATGACAGAAAGACACTTCCGGAATGAAAGGGAATACAATCTAAAATGTCACCCACTTCAGGACCTGAAAATCGGGGAAACGGTGCAGATTCAAAACCAAGTTGGTCCACACCCGCGCCGATGGGCAAAGACTGGAAGGGTGGTGGAAACACTGGGTAACCGGCAGTATAATGTACGCATTGATGGGAGTAACTGGGTAATCCGTCGCAATCGCAGATTCCTTCAAAGAATAAAACCCGTGGTAGATATCCCTTGTCACTCGATACCTGAGGAGCCACCAGGAATGTTGGATACCATAGACAACCTAACAGAGCCCGAAGAACCGGGACAATGGTCCCCCATGTGTACGGATCAACACCAGCCTGAAACATTCGACACAACAGAACAGATGGAGGTGGATGACACAGCTTCCCCTGAGATGATGGAGGTTGAGGAAGACCAACCGGTGCGTCGTAGCAGAAGGGTGACGCGACCAGCCAGGAAACTATCCCCACAGACATGGGGCACGTCGCACGACTACTCCAGAGCCTCAAAACATTGGACTACAACGCGAGTATCTTGTGGCCCTGGCAGGGGGAGGGCGTGTAGAGGTGGAATCGAACCCAAGACGCCCAGTTACAAGACCGGAGTAGTCTTGGCGTCACATCCCCATAGAAGTAGACTAACCCGCTTGCATGAGGCGAGAGTGGGCTACTTAAACAAGACATTCCCGGCAACGAGCGTGTTTCCAAATATGTCGTCTTGCCGACACTTTACAATTTTATGTGAAGGTGTTTTCTTGTTAAAGGTATTTGTATTTCAGCTTTAATAGTTTCTGACTCTTACAGTCATAGAAAAATTGACTTTGATAACGACTATATATCGAGTAATGAACTACTACTGTAATGTACAGAAGGAGCACTCACCTTAAGTAGCTTGAACCGGCTTCCTCCGAAGGAAAACATTTCATGGGAGTATGAAATTCACGAGCTATCACCAGTCGCTCTTTTGTGTTTTGTTTTTATTACACATTAAATGAGCGTCGGGACACAGTTTGCCCACTGGCCAAATACGGATGTCCTTTTTTTTCTTCACTACATCCCATTTCAAACTTCCTGTCCCAGATGTCATAACCTGACAACGTAACTTCTAATGAAAATTTCATTCCTATGCTTAATTTAACCTAACGTGGAAAATACTGCTTACCTGTTTTTACACACTCGCTGGAGGAGATGAACGATGTTAGGCTTTTGCAGCTTTTGCAGCAAATGTCGACGTTCTACATACAACGCCTGCTATTCCTAAATGGTCACCTATCTAGTGCTGATCAGGCTCAACGTTGCTTAACTTTGGTGATCAATCGAGAACCAGTGTGTCAACGTGATTATTCCGTATATACAGAGGAATGAACCCAAACCCTTAACTGAACTCAACTATGGTAGTCAATATGAACAAGACGCTAGAACTCTTAGCACATGTTTATCTGGGATGCCTCATGTGACCCTTAAGGAAGCGGTAACTGTGTATATCTTCATGCCAATCCACGCGATCCGTAAGGGAACAAAAGAAGACAACTACACTGATCAAAATCTTTCAAAGAGCAAGTATAAACTAGTTTATTATTTATAAATGTTACTCCTGTGCCTGTTCTGGTTCTACAAGATCAGACTGTGTGAAGATACTGGCATTATGACCTAAAATACACCAAACATTGATGTTTTTTTGTTTCTCTTTGTGAAACTCAACATTTTTTGCAAAGCTAAAGAAAAACAATTTTCCTCTGTAATAAAACGACAATGAATGTGTGCGGTGTTTACACATGTTCAAATACACATAGTTCACAAACGTGGCACATAGTATTTTATAGACAGTTATTTAAACATCCTCGAATTGTCTGCATGTTATTCTTACTGGCTGTTGTAATTAAAACAGTTTTCCTCTGAACGAAACGCCATAACGCGAAGATGTATTTCCATATAACCTTATTCGATATCTGTGATTTCCCTTGGAGTTGCACGCAGTTCTCTTTATATTCTACATCTTTTCTAGTTAGTCTATAGATTTTTCTATAGACCGCAGCGACAAAGTCTCCTTCCGCGTCCACTGGCCAACCCAGACTAACTGGCTGGAGAACTCAGACTGACTGACTACGTGACTACATGATAAACTCGTTTCTTTGTTAGTTATCTGACGTCACGATATAAGATCAATCTTATTGTTTTAGTGGTCCTGGATTTGCCCTTAAACTATATCCAGTGGTGAGGCCCCAGCTTACGGGCTTTGAGGAGTGTGGAGCCACCCTTTAATTACCATTGCTCCCAGGTCCACTCCGACGCGGAGTGGTAGTACCTGTTAGGGTCCCAACTATGGGTTAAATAGAAACTGACTTGAAAACAACAAATATATTCTATTACAATTTTTTTCTTCAAAATCTTTGGATTCGGCATTAAATAACCGGAAAAGGGTTGATATATCGTGAAACAAAAACAACCAACTAACCTTATTGTTTTAGTAAACTGTAATTTCATTGTTTACGAAAATAAATTTCAACTGTTTTATTTTCGATCTAAAATTCCTTCAATTTTCCATCCTATTTTACATTCTTGTGCTATCGAAATATTTCACATCTCAATTTCATTGGCTATATCGCAGCGCCATTCTCTGCCCATTCATTCCATCGGGCCATCCCGAAGTCACAATATACAACATCAGCACCAAAGTTAACGGCCCTGTCGGTGGGGCATTAGAATACGCCGACTTCCTCCCTGCAGAGGGTAAAAGTCCTGGATATGACCTTAAACTATATCCAGTGGTGAGGCCCCAGCTTGTGGGCTTTGGGGAGTGTGGAGCCATCCTTTAATTACCATTGCTCCCAGGTCCACTCTGACCCGGAGTGGTAGTACCTGTTAGGGTCCCAACTATGGGTTAAATAGAAACCGACGTGAAAACAACAAATATATTCTATTAAAAAATTTTTTTCTTCAAAATCTTTGGATTCGGCATTAAATAACCCGAAAAGGGTTGATATGCCGTAAAACAAAAACAACCAACCAACCAACCAACCAACCAACCAACCAACCAAAGTTAACAGAGAAAAAGTCATTGCAGAAGTGGTTTTTCTCTGCTGACTGCGGTATGTATTTGGTCCAGGACAGTTGTAGGAGAATAATTTTTCCACGCTTTACCTTTTTTGCAGTCCACTTTTAACTGCACGCGTTTTCTCACACTCTAATCATACTTTCCAACCCTTGTGTCTCATCAACACACATCAGTGTAGTGTCAGAGGTTACATCGGTCGGAACATTGTGAGAATAATATCAAAAATGAGAGCAATAGTCCGAATAATTCCAAATAAAAGGACCTATGAAATTCTACAGAATGAAAAATAAATTTAATCGACAAATACGTTTTGATAAAGATGATATTTTTTCTACATAGACCATACATTTTGCTCGCTTTCTTTCGAATGTTCCCTTTTTCATAACCTTTCGTTGGCTTCTTACTTCGTCGAAGAACTGTCGCACGTCGAAATTATTACGAATTCTTTCCCCACACTAGTACAACATGTTGATCATATATTATAATAATGCTATTCGAAAACGAGGCTACACCAAAGGAAGGTCACTGTCATATTCTTTCCATGTTTGCAAGATTGGCTTTTTTAAGTTAGAATTTACGAATTAAACTCTTTTATAAGCAATTTGGCATTCAAAAATAGTATTTTAATTTTTCAAAGCGTAAAGTTAGTTAAACTTAGAAAGGAATAGACAAAGTATTATATAGATAATACGAAAGACTAAACATGCCTCTATGACTATATAAAAATGAGCCGAATCAATTCCTAGTGAGGGAATAGAAGAAAGCATCTTGTCGGTTGCTTTTTGTCGACGATTCCTGATTTGCTTCAATATTTTTACCGTGACTGCAACAGAGGCATAATTGCTTCCACATGCCATATTTGTTTTAAGTCTCCATTTTGTGGAACTGATACAGAACCTGACCCAGTGTTGCATCAGCATCTTGCGGCAGTTTACGTGAAGCTGTTGGAAAAACAGCTGGAAAAAGCTGATACGATTAGCCAAACAGCAATCACTTGTCAGCAAACAATGCTTTCGTTAATAAGAAAAAAAGTAACTTATCTGATACTATTCTTGAAAAAGTTGTTTTCAATCATAGTTGTTTCCATGAACAAAAATTGTTTCCGTCATTACAAAAAAAAAAAATAAAAAAAAAAATAACAACAACGAAAAAAACAAAAACAACCCCCACCCAAATATTTTATTGCAAATTTTGTTTAACGTAAAATGTTTCTTAGATACTTTCCATGAAAAAAGAAAACAAAAACCTTTAATTTTCGTTCATAGTTTTTCGGCTAAAATGTCTTTGAAACATTCGTTGAAAATTTTTTTTAATATACATTTATTGAAAAAAAAATTCTTTTATATAATTAAACTTACGACAATTCTTATCTTATTGTGTTAAAGTTTTTTCTTTTCTCTGTTTTGAATGTATCATTTGTCAGTGTTCACGTTAGCTTTTATCCTGCCAACTTTCCTGCTGCTTACCGTAAACTACAGGAAGCTGTCGATACGGTCTTGGGTCAATTCTGGGTCAGTACGTACTATCACCACCCCCGCGAGAGATAAATATCAATAAGACGCATCAGAATAGCATCACAGATTGCACTAGCCAAACCATCTAAGAAAAGAAAAGTAGTTCTAATAATCCAAATAATACGAAATAATAATCATGTCTAGAAGTTTATACAAAAGTCGAATAGAAGAAAGTGTCCTATCGGCGCTTCCTGAATGTTTTCTATATTTTTGTCATAACAAACAATGAGCCATTATTACTTCTATATGCCATACTAGCGGAAAGTGGGGCGGCTGGGGTTTCCCGGTTGAAAAATACACAAATATAATATTTTAATTTGTTCAGATTTCGTATATATTATTAATAGAGTCGTGATTTCAGAAGTAAAAAAAAAGTATTTACGTGCCAACAGCTAGAATCCAAATCGAAACTTTCAAACATTACCTCCAAAGTTGGCGACGTAACCACTGTACCAACGTGGCAAATATAAAAAAATCAAGAATGAATATACAAAATGATTAACATTTTTTCAATTTTGACATATTTTTGTTCCTTTAAAAACAATTCAAACCAGCTAAAGACCCATAAAAGAATGACCCGTAAAACATCATTTGAGGCCCCTAACGACTTTTAGTTTTGGAGGAGATAGAGTTTGAAAATATGGAGACTGATAGACAGACAGACAGACATATAGCCGTTTATCTATTAGATACTCTATTTTTTGGTATTGGTACTGGTTCAGAAACTGACTCAAGATCGCGTCAGTATCTTCTAGCAGTTTACGGCAGGTTGCCGGAAAAGTAGCCGGAAAAAATAATAGATGTATTCATAAAAAACAAAGCTTGCTCGCTTATTTTATTGAAGCTCTTCTTGCAAAAAAAATAATTCTTAGAAACTTTCCATGAACAATGAAGAAAAATTGTTGATTTCGATTTGTTTCCATGTCTTCGTAAAAAACAAGCATATTTCTTTCAAACATATGCTAACAAGTTTTTAATGTGCTTTTCTTGAAAAAAATCTTTCATATAATTTAACTTACGGCAACTTCTTGTGCTTAATTTTGTTTTCAACGTTTATCGTCTGGCAGTTTTCGCGTCAACTTTTTTTCAGGCAACTTTTTTCAGGCAACTTTCCGGAATGTTTACAATAAACTGCCATAAGATGCTAACGAAACCTTGGGTCAGATTCTGGATCAGTACGATTCCTTTTATCGTCTCTTTTTTACATTTTTTCCAGGTGTTTTCATTCTGATGTGCGTGTTCATCTTCATTGCCATGTACCAAACAGCCCAACAGCAAAACATTTACACGGACGTCGAAATCAAACTTGGTTATCCGGTCGGCCTGTGCATGGTTGCCGGTGTGTTCGCCATTGCGGCTGCGATAATGACCGCTGTTTCCGCCATCAGAGCCGAAAAAGATGTCAAAAACAGCCTTTTATCCTTTGAATAAGTTTATCGACCGTATATACGATTGTAAGGCATTGTCTTTGATTTTTTTACATTGTTTTTATTCTTATTGCCATTAATAAATATTTTTGTATTTTTTATTATTGTTATCTGTTATTTATTGCCAATTAAAATCGAAAAAGGAGCAAGAATATGCTTGCTCCGCTCGCGCAAATTTGTTAGAATAGAAAATTTACTTATAATATAAGTTGTTTTGTTAGAATTATATAATATTTATGCAAATTCTTATTCAAAATCCATACGTTGACGCAATATATATATATATATATATATATATATATATATATATATATATATATATAAACAAAGAATTAATAAAACATGTTAAAAACACTTTAAGAAGAGTTAAAACATATTTAATTTTCAAAAAGGAGACACAAATTAAGTGGATTGTCCTTAATCTGCAGAGTTTCGAAAGAAATGCTTTCCTTACGGAATCGGATTTTGCTTGCAAAGTATTTAATAAAACTGAAAATAAGCCATAAAGCTTACTTGGTAAAAGTTAAAAAAAAATAGTGAAGAAGAGGGAATGGGAGAAAAAGAAAAATGATTTCACGTGAAGAGTAGAATATCCAATAACGGTAAAATCCAAGAAAAGTTGGTAAAAGTTATATATATATACTTTGAGGTATTAAATTACAGGTTGGTGAATCTAATGGTTTCTAGTCTTATAGAATACGAGAAATAAAATTGCTCAGTATATTAGATAGAGCAAATAAAGATTATAGTTATGTTAAATTTAATTTAAAAGGATTAATTTTCAAATAAAATTTTAAATTTATTCCTTGAATCAAAGAAAACAATATTTAAATTAATCTTGGTCCATGAGTTTTCAATGTATGCACATCTCCTCAGAAGAAAATTGCTAGCAAAGTAATTATATTGGTTCGCAATGATGTTGCTAATTAGCACATACAAGGAAAAATATTAAAAGTGAAATGCCTTTAAGTGACATAGATAAAAGGGAGTGAGTGTAGAATCTAAAGAAAGGATATAATGAATGGTATTCAAATACAGAATTAATACTTGAAAAAAGATTGATATTCATAATGCGTGAAAATTGGTGAAGTGTGGGTAAAAATCGAGAGTTTCTATGCTAAAAAAACGACAGCAATTTTTGCGAAAATTAATCCATTTCAATAATGACAGTTTTTGAGGGTAGAGACAAGTTCCTTTGTTTAAAGTTTTAAATTCAGATGATCAGATTGAGGTTCCAAATAGCCAAAGGCAATAATAAAATGTAAAATAAAATATGGTTGCTATATATTTATAATACATCATATGTGAAGCCGATACTTGAGCCACCCTGATCTAGTAGCACCAATTATTCAAACTAGGACCCATGTAAACAAGTGCCAAGGTGAATTTGTCAAGTGTTACAAATTGTGACCCGCAGTCGTCGTCGTAATCATCATAGTCACACAAATTAGCTTATGTGTATAATAGTCTTGAACTCAACAATAAGTCACACGAGGCAATTACTAATTAAGTTCTTAACCAAATTTAAAACTGATTAGTTTTCTGGTTGTAACATCCTACATTTCAATCTAACATTTTCAAATTTGATTTACTATATTTAAAAATATATAAAAAAAGTTGTGTAAGAAATGTATTAGACACACAAGAGAAGAATTGCATCAATTATAATTAAGATTGTCTGCTGTTTTTGACTTCCGGTTCTGCTGTCCATTTGCCTGGATAATTAGACCTGGCCAAGCGGACAAGAAAACTATTCTTAACATGGGAACGGAGTTGTCACGTTATCTGATAGAATCATAATCATTAATCAGAAGGGACCATATCTTGCTTGTCACCATAGTTCCATCTGCAGAGTAGAAACTGGAAATCTGAAAGAGGAGACAATCTTGACGATAACTGTTACACTTTATATTGTCTTTCATACGAAATATGTTTCTTCCTATTTACTTGCCTCCCTACGAGGGCAGAGTTAGATACCAGGGTCGGTTTTTAATGTGGGGGAAGGAACAAAAATAAAAACTGTTTCAGTCATAAAGGATTTCTTCCTCATTAACCGCAAACAAAAATGTGAAATGTAACATCAGAACAGTTACTACACTTTCATCTTGGCCGAATGGTGCTATTTTCCAAGACGAAACAGGTAACGCATTAACACAATAAATAACAAAGATCATCTATTAGCACAACATCTAAGAGATGCTAACCTAATAGACATGATCTACATGCACTGGAATCCCACTAGACAGACAGTCAACAAGGAATACTATGTCGAGATTTTAAGGAAGTTCAGGAAGAGATTGCGTCGGAAGATGCTAGTACTCTTGAAATCGGGTTAGTGGCGTTTCCACCAGGACAATGCACCAGTCCACAACTCCTTGTCACAGATTATTTGACCAAGATGTGCATCAATATAGTTCCTCACTCTTCCTATAGTCAAGACTTGTGACGTTTGGTTATTCCCTAAGCTCAAGGGAAACTTTAGAGGCTGTCGCTATGAGACAATTAAGGAGATGAAAGAGGCCGCGACAATGGTCATTGATACGCTCACATAAAATGACTTCCATGTGGTTTTCCAGAAGTTGGAACGCTACAATAAGTGCATTGCAGGCGAAAGAAAATTACTTCTAAGGGGACTAGAGTTTCATGTGTGTACTATCAATAAAAGTGCACACGAAATATGTCTGTAAACTTTTTAAGGCACCTCGTACATTGAATTTGTATTTGACACTATCAAGAAAACAGCATCTAAGCCAGCTCATGTTAATTATGTTATCACCATGTTATCCAGCTCGTCTACTGCCAACCCCAACGCTTTTTCCATAAGATGTCATAGTTGTCATTTTCTCTTTTTCTACTAATAATATTTTTTATAGTTTTTGATAGTTTTAATAATAATAGCATACATTCATTTTGGGTTTAATTATAATTTTTATTTATCTTTTCTCAATTTGCTTTCCGTCTTCATTCTGTCACCTGTTCTTCATAGGAAAAAGAAGACGACACATAAACACGTCTATCTCGTCGACAGTCCAACAGCTCAAGAGGCATGAGACTAGTTTTTACTTCCGACACGTACTTACCATTGACGACTTATTTTCTTACATCACTTCTCTGGACACGTTAACTTAATCTTGAAGTAGATTCTTCCTACTAATCCTCCCCGTAAATTTTATTACATATTTGTTGTTTATATTTTTATTATTCATATAGCATTATTCTACAAGATTTCTTGTTCGTACATGCGTTATCACATTTCACATATTTCCAAGAAAAGTGTGTCTAATATGATGATGGCCTTAAGGCAAAAGAAAAAAAAAGACTTTACAAGTTTTAAAATGAATTGTTCGAAAATCGAATTCTGTTTTCTCGTTGAGTAGAACAATAAAGTAAAAAAAATATTTTAGAAAAGTGACATTTCATTTATTAAATTTAACAATTATTTTTGAAAAGTGACATTTCATTTATTAAATTTAACAATTATTTTTGTTTCGGTTGCATTTAAAAAAAATTTAATCAATATTTTTAAATATTCTCACGGTAATTAATAGCTTCCTTTTGAGTAGAATTAATTGGACAAAATGTATCAGTCATATCTATATAACACATTTTATTTCGTTTGTAATCAGTAGGGCTAGAACAACACTATATTATTTTCATTGTTTTAACTCTCGAGTGTGTATCCTTTGATATCTTATATGTTTTTATATGGAGTGATGTGGTTCTCGGTTGATTAACTGTGTCTGTGTCGGATATATACCCGAGAGTCAAAATAATAAGAATATTCTTTTGTCCTATCCTAGTAATCAGCTTTGATAAATTTTTGGTAATCAATCTGATGTCGCTAAAGTAGAAAAAAATTTCACCCACTTAAAATTAAATTGTTCCAAAATCGAATATTGCAACCTTTGTCGACTAAAACAATACAAGATTCGGTAAATACATTTCACAAAATAACATTTTTCATATTGGTTTGAAAAATATCTATCTTGCAATCGCAATCAAAGAAATAAACTATTGTTTTAAAAAGTATGAATTGCTACAATGTTAAATCTATATATCTACTAACAGACCGCCCGGCGTTGCCCGGCGTTGCCCGGCCGTAAAATATGCATAAAAATATTTTAATTCATACAGAAACTGGCGCATATGTATGCGAGTATAACCTTTATTCTAAACACTTCAATTCTTATAATACCTGAGCTGAGATCAAGACAAAAACCTAAAGACATTGAGTCAAGTACGATAGCCTTTAGACCAGCATGAAACGGAATTTAAAAGGTGTTTTCAAACTAATTATTCTTAACATGCGTAATCTGTAAAGCGAACAATTTACGCATGCACATTCGCCATTCGCGAAACAGTTAGCAAATGGATAAAAATCCGATAACTCCCAAGTATCAATTTTTAAAATTTGACCCCTTAGAATCCCTTTTTTCCGGATGAAAACAAATTAAAAAGGTTTCCATATGTCTTTATACCCTATATACCAAATGTCAAGTTTGTAGATAAAAAATCGTTGAGTTTATAGGTTAAGTAGTGTCTTCACACACATACACATTCTCACTTTTAAAGATATATTAGATAAAACTTAGAATGGGTGTAAGGACACTTTTCAACCTATATACTCAACGAATTTTTGATTACAGATGTGAAATTTGGTATATAGGATATTTAGACATATGGAAAACTTTTAATCCGTTTTTATCTTACTAAGTGGTAAAAATTGAAAAATTGGCACGAGTGGGTCATTGGATTTTTATCTGCTTGTCAACTGTTTCACGAATGCGCATGCGTGAATGGTTCCCATGATATATTTTTGTAAAAAATAAATAGGTTTGTAAACACTTTAAATAACGTGAAGCTGGCCTAATGGTTATCGTACTTGACTCATTATCTTAAGGTTTTGGTTTTGATCTCAGCTCGAGTATTTTTTTATTTACTACGAGTGAATTGTTTAGAAAGACATAATACTCGCATGAAAATATTTCAGTTTCTGAATGAATTAAAATATAATATTCCTGCGTATTTTACTACCGGGCAACCTGCTGGTAAATGAATAAAGGAGAAATATATTTGTTTTATATGTATTTAAAAAATATGTAGCTGACAATTGGCAACCGGAAGAACAGTCATTTCTTTCGCAATATACACAGGCAGACATTTATTATTTTAAAGCTACTATAATAGTTCTCGTCTCCCTTTTCTATAATCGCAAGGCATTTCTTATCTTACTAGCAATGTTTGTAATATTTGTCGTTTCTCTCTTTATTTCTTATCAGCACTATATAATAGTTAATGTTAATGCTTTACCCGTTCTTTAATAGCAACCCATTAATAGTTGTCGATTCTGTTTATATATATATATATATATATATATATATATATATATATATATATATGTATATATATATATATACACACATATATATATTAAAGAAATAGGTATATATATATATTAAAGAAATAGGTATATATATATATATATATATATATATATATATATATAGGATTGATATGTAGTTTGCTTGAAGCATTGTGTGGGATAGGTATGTAGTAGAGATTTAGAAGGCTGTCACAATGCGAGGAATGAATTATAGTCGTTGTTGGTAAGAGAGATGAGAACTAGTGGCGATTTACAAATCAATAAGTACATACATATATTTTATATATACATATATTTATTCAGTTGTATTGGTAAAATGTCTTACTTATTATGTCTGCGACATATTCCATTATTAATTTCGGAAAAATTCCCTTTTCAAATGGTAAGCGTAACAGATCGATTCAAAGCATGCTAGATGATGGAGCGGACGATTATGATTATTAAGAGTAAATTATACAGATTGATGTAGAAGGCACAGTGCAATATCCGCTACTCCCCGCTAGTTACTATTGTTATTGTTATTTATTGCTATCATTTAATCATTAGGAGTTGTCACACTGACCATCATCAATGATTTCTCTTTAAGAACAACTTGTGGTATTCTATGCAGTTTGAGCAACAGCAAATCTCCCTAGACTTCCACCTCTTCCGATAACCATTGCAGATCAATTTGCACTTGTCCAACAAAGGTCTGGTCAGCGCCCTTTCCTTGGTCTTTCCATCCTCCTTGACACTACTCAATTATTTGGAATAACTTTTACGGATGGGACGGTGGAAAGTGATGAACGGATAGAGAACATAGATATGCAGCTTCAATGTTCTTGGTTCCATGTAACGCTTCTTCATGTTTTGCTTCTGCAGCAGTTTGCCTGTCCTGCGAACGTGGATCCTGTATATTAATCTCCTCATTCAAGTGTTATTATTATTATTATTATTATTATTATTATTATTATTATTATTATTATTATTATTATTATTATTTGCTTACTGGGAGTAGTCACACAGGCCATCATCAAAGAAAATTTGTGATGTTCTCTGGAGCCTGAGTGACAACAAGTCTTCCCAGATTTCCAGTACTCTCCACCTCTTTCGATAACCATTGCAGATCAATTTGCTTTATCACAACAGCCGCTTACCATTGATTTCTCGTTGGAAGCCACCATTGGTTTTCTTTGGAATTTGGTGGCAATAAGACTCTCCAAGGTCCCAGTTCTCTTTGCACTTATACAGCACAGGTCTAGCTAGTGCTTTCTCTTCTCGGTCTTTCCATCCTCCTTGATCCTCCTCGCTTATTTGGTGTCGCGCCAGTTTATTGTGACACACACGCACACACACAATAAAAAAGAAGAGGGGGCAGGGGTGCGCGGATGAAGTCGGTTAATTATTATTATTATTATTTTTATTATTATTATTATTGGTTCGCAAGGAGCTTTCACACAGGTCATAAAGGATCTCTCCTTGAGAATAACCTATGGTGTTCCCTAGAAACTGAGTGACAACAAGTCTTCCCAGATTTCCAGTACTCTCCACCACTTTCGATAACATTTGCAAATGAATTTGCATTATCACAACAGCCTCTTACCATTGATTTCTCGCTAGCAGTAGTATTTGGCCTCCACTGGAATTTGGGTGGCAATAAGCCTCTCCAAGCTCCTAGTTCTCTTGGCAGTTGTCCACCGGAGATATGGTCAGCGCTCTTTCCTCAATCTTTTCATCTTCCAAGACCTTTCTTTGCTATTTGTCATCATTCTTGGGGGGGGGCGGTGATTAGGTAATGGGAGAGGATGGAAAGAAGATAGTGAGCTTATAGGTATGTAGCTTCATTGTTCTTGATTCCATGTGACGTTTCATGTTTTGTCTCTGCAGCAGCTCCTCTGGCTCGCGCATGTGGCTCATGTATCAGTTTCCACATTCGAGGGGTTTCCTTAACATTTCAGCTGTTTTCATTATTGCTATTTATTGTATGTTTTCAGCTATTCCTCGGATTCCAATTTCTCCCATTCTTTTTTCAAAGCTTTTCGGAATTATTCCTAGTGCTCCTACTATTATGGATACTATCTTGATTTTTTCTTCATCATTCATATCTCTTTCACCTCTCTGGCTAGCTCTGTGTATTTGCTTCGTTTCTCCTTTTCTTTGATATTTATCCCGTGGTCAGCTGGAACAGCAAAGCCTACGATTTGGCAGGACTTTTCTTTCTTGTTAATTAATACGACATCCGGTCTTCTTGCTTGGATGGGATTATCTGTTTGTATGTCCATGTCCCATAGCATTTTGTTATTCACGTTTTCAATTACTGTTGCTGGCTTATGCTTGTACCATTTTTCCGTGCGTTCGAGATGCAGTTGTTTGCACAATTCCCAATGTACTGTCCTTCTCACTTGATCGTGCCTGTTCTTGTAGTCCTTTTGGGCTAGTTTGCTACATTTGCTTACTATATGGTTTATCGTTTCGTCTCTTTGTCCACATAGTCTGCATTGGCTGTTTTCTTGTGTTTTGTCTATCTTTGCTTTGTAGTAATTGGTTCTTATCGAGTTATTTTGTGCTGCAGTTATTAGGGATCCAGTCTCTCGGTTTACATGTCCTTTTCGCATCCATGTCCAAGTGTTTTCATAATTTTCATCTTTTGTCATCCTTACGAATCTTTCGTGTACTTGTTTTTCTACACATTTTTTCTTTTCTTGTCTTATTCTTTGCCTCTCTGTTTTGTGTTTTACTTAGTTTTTCTGTGTCTCTTGCTGCCATGATTATTCTTTCAGTGCTTTGCATTACGTATTTTTCTACTTTTTTTGGTGTCATTCACACAGTCTTCTATACAGACCAGTCCCCTCTGGCCGCCTTTCTTTTTCATCGTCCTTTGGGTGTAGTATATTGTGCATGGTCAACATCGTCCTTTTGGTGTAGTATATAGTCATGAGTTTCCTAGTCTTCTGATCAAGCTGTCTCAGTTCTTTGGTTCATCCTATGAACGGTCCAAAGTAACTTACTAGTGACGCTGCCTATGTATTTATAACTTTTATTAGATTTCTGCTATATAATTTAGTTTCCAGAAGTTTTCTTGTTCTCCTGAGGTATTCATTTCCAATTCTCTTTTTCATTTCTGTTGCTTTGATGGTGACTGCTTCCAGAATTCTTAGGTATTTATTGTGCCTTGTTCCTCTAGTGCCTTCATCTCCGTTTGGTTGGGTAGTTCCATGCGTTCTGTTGTCTCTAGTTTTCCCTTTCTTACAACAAGTAGTGCGCACTTTTCTATACCAAATTCCATTTGGATATCCTGGCTGAAGATCCTGATTGTGTTTATTAGTGTCTCTAATTCATTTTCGGTCCTTGCGAAAAGTTTCAGATCGTCAATGTACATCAGATGGTTCATTTATTCCTCCATGTTAGAGAACTTGTATCCGGCTTGGCACTTTCTCAGTATATTGTTCAGGGGCATTATTACCATTATTATGAACATTAATGGTTGATGTGAATCTCCTTGGAAGATGCCTTTTTGTATGTTAATTTCTGTTATGTTTTGTCCATTAGCTGTTAGTTCCTGTCTCCATGTTCTCATCGCATTTTCAATCATGTTGATGATCCTGCGTGGTATTTTATACATGTTTAAGCATTCTATCATCCATACTTGAGGGATCCTGTTGTACGCCTTTTTGTAGCCGATCCATGCCATGGCTTAGTTCTTTCTTCTTTTTGCCTCATTCGCGATCTTTTGATCTATATATAGCAGATCATGTGGTCCTCTTGTCCCTTTTTGGCATCGTTTCTGTTCCTTGGGAAGAAGTTCTCGATTATCCAGGGAGTGGTAGATTTGTTCCCTGAGTTGTGCTGTTAGTATTTTTCACATAGTGGGTAAGCACGTGATAGGTCTATAGTTGCTGGGGGCGGTTCCTTTTTCTGTGTCCTTCTGTATTAGTTTAGTTCTGCCTTTTGCCATCTAAGCTGGTACGTTTGTTTGCTGCATACACCTTCCCATGTCTTGAGCTAGTCTTTCGTGTAACGTTGTGAATATGTTGAACCAGTATATATTTATCCTATTGTGTCCTGGCGCTCTCCAGTTTGCCATTTTTCCTAAGGTTTTCTTTATGGTGTCCTTGCTGATGTCAGTCACTGTTCTTTCTTCGATTTGGTGTAACTCTTCTTTTATGTCTTTCAACCATTCGACATTTCTGTTGTAGTCCTGTCATTCTTTCCATATCTTACTCCAATAGAGTTTTGTTTCTGTCGGGTTTTTGTTTTTCCTCCGTTCATATTTTGGTAAAATTGGCTTTCACTGTTTTCAAATGTTCTGTTTTACTTGCACTGTTCAGATTTGTATCTATATCGTCTTAATCTCCCTTCCTTTGTTGCTATTTTTTGTTCAGATCTTCCTGTTTCTTGTTTATCCTCTCCCTGCTGGTTACATTTACATTTTTCATTTTCTCCACGTCGCTTTCTTCCCCTGTTTATCATTTTGGCTTCTTTTTTATGTTTGTTTATTTGGGTTTCTAGTCTTATTTCCCATCCAGGTTTTGTCGATACATCTTTCCCCGGCTGTTTTTTCTGATTCGAACTTCATACTTACCATCTTGGCTCCTGCGTAAATTAAATTGTTTAGGTCTTTGATTACATCTGTTATGATTTGTGGAAGGAGTTTGTTAACCTTTTCTGTTTCTGTTTTTAATTTCTCCTGTTCTTGATTCCTTAGAGATGGGAGCTTTAGTTTTTCTTAGTTTATAAACTGCATTATTTTTTCCTATTTCATCTGCTTCTTTCTCTGTTAGCTCTGTTTCATTGTTTTCGATTTCCACGTGTGTAGGGCCCAGTCTTTGCAGGTTCTCCGTCTGTGGTGTTTCTACTTGTGGGACTTCTACATATACAGTTCCAGGGTGGGCTGCTTCATGCTCAATTTCCTCATTTACTTTTCGTTGTATTTCTGTTAATTCCAGTTTTGTTCCGTTGTATGGTAATCACTGAACATGTTCCATTCGTATCTAAATTTAGGATTGCTTCTATAACCCTTATCCCTGAGTGGCTTCCGGGCCTTGATAAGTGGTGACCACCGTGTAAAAAATAGCACTCCATTACACGTCTATTCTCTTTCGTTGTCCATTTCTTCCTTCGGGTTTTTCCTGTTTTGATGATTATCTTGGCTGTGCTGTGTTTGGTTTGTATCATTTTTATCCCTGAAATTAGAGGTTATACCTACTTGTTCAGCGTCTGTGTTATTTGTGTTTCTGAAATGAGAAAATGAGCCAACATTCACAGGATGACGACCTCCCCTCCCCATGCTGGCTACTGAGGGGGCACCTGCCGATCATGACACCCAGACCTTTCTTCTGGGTCCCACCATTTGTATTATTATTATTATTATTATTATTATTATTATTATTATTATTATTATTATTATTATTATTATTATATGAAAACGAAACAAAACAAAATAAAAAAAAAACAACAAATATAGATTGGACAACCCGGTTTAAAGGCTTTATTCTAACTATATTACCTAAAATAACTCTCGATTTACAAACTGAGATTTATTTCTCATAAACAATCTTTTCCCGGTTTATCCCTGGCCTTTTTCGTTAGCGTCCATCTTGTTTTCAGTCTCTACCAGCCTTGATATATTGCAACACTGACCAGTGCACAACAGATACGGCTATGGTCACTGTAGCCCGAGGTAACAGTGGCGATGACCGGTCGGTTATGGTTAATGTCGGTTGGTCAAGGATAAAAATCGCTTTCCCAAAAACCGAGAAACTGAGACAGTATCGCGTCGTCGTCTTCCAGCGCCATTGGGGTTGAGCAATTTTAATCTCACTGTAAAAGGAAAGAAAAAGTAGATTTAAAAACAGAATAAAGAGATTTGAGATATGACATTATGTACATATGCAGTATAGGAACCGTGCTATCAGGGGAATCATTCGGGCAGTTTACGGAAAATGCCGGTATATACCGAAACGTTGTTTTTAATCATTAGTTTGTAAAATATATAAAAAAATAAATATTTATCTCGATTTGAATGAAAAAGAAACCATTAAAAAAATCAGAAAAAGAAAAAATATCGTATAAAAAATCAAAACTCGTTTTAGTTTGTTATCAGCAGGGCTGTGACAACAGCATATTCCTTCCATTGTTTTGTCTCTCGAATATATATCTGGCACAGTTAGACACAGTTAACCAACTGAGAACCACATCAGTCTATATAAAAACATATAAGATATCAACGGATACACACTCGAGAGACAAACAATGAAAAGAATATGCTGTTGTCACAGCCCTAGTTATCAGTTGTTTGTTATACAAAAATTAAACACTGATTCTAAAATCTAAGCTTACAACATTTTTTCTTGATTTGAATTTGAATTTTGAAAACATTTCTTAAAAATTGTCCAATAATTATTCGAGAATACCGTTTTCATTTTTCAATAAATTTTTCATTGAAATTATTTTCATTTTTCGATAAACTTTTCATTGAAATTGTTATCAACTTTCAATTAAGTTTTCATTGTAATTGTCTACATTTTTAATTAATATTTCATTGGAATTGTCTACATTTTTAATTAATATTTCATTGTAGTTGTCTACATTTTAATTGATATTTATTGTAATTGTTTACATTTTTAATTAATGTTTCATTGAAATTGTTTTCATTTTTCAATTAAAAATTGGAATTGTTATCATTTTTCAATTAAATTTTTCATTAAAATTGTTATCATTTTTCAATTAATTGTTCATTGAAATTGTTTTCATTTTTCAATTAACTTTTCATTAAAATGTTAACATTTTTCAATTAATTTTTTTATTGATTTAACTTCGACTAATGGAAGTGAATTAAAAATTCGCGATAAACAAGAAGACAAGAAACATTCATCCAGCACCCTCCAGCGTTTTACGTAAACTGCACGAACGATTCCAACGGTAATACTGTCCTTATAATATTACTAATTAGGTTTAGAAATTGTGAACATCGATTAAACATTTTTTCATACATTTTTATATAAAATAAAAATAAAAATAATAAATAACTTTATATGAATAATTAAATAGCAATAACTTTAATCGCAATTAATATGAATAAAAATTATGCATATTATATTTATATTTTTTGTTGTGATCTTGCTATTTTGGTCTTTATCCCTGTCTTTAGAATGGAAGCAATCCTAAATTCTGGTCCGTCTAACAAATTCACCTTTGCTTCCTTTTTGAGCGATATTATCAAAGATGTTACATCATCACGGACATTTTTACTAACATTAGCAGTAAATAGCTATATTTACTGTTTTCATATGGACACCTCCATAATCTTCACGAATCAAGGATGCCATACTCTTCAGGGAGGTCGGTCGCTTTCATTTTTTTTCGGTAAGAATTTGGTTGGTTGTTTTGCTTCATTTTTCAAACTTTCAGTAGTAGTAATAGTAGTAGTAGTAGTAGTAGTAGAAAAATAGCAACATCTGAGCAACAGTCCGCGGCCTGAATTTGAAGCCTCTTATGCTTTGTTATCAAATAGGATGCGGATAGAGAGCCCGGACCTCTAGTATCAAGGCCTGATGGCTGACACTGATTGGATTATGTCATAACGACTGGAATGTCATTTTCAGAAACTAGATGGTTTACACCATTGTCTGTCCCTTTCCACGTGGGGTATAAACATGTTGAGAGCCCTTTTTATTTTAGATGCTGACCTGCCAGTATGTGTCTTTACTTTGCTTCATATTTTTATATATGATTCATCATTTTCAACGACTTTTTATTAATCATTCAAAGCTGCCCTCTATAAATAAAGAGGGTGCCCCCGTCCGCAACCTGTTGGACGTGCTGGATGGCTTGATGAGAGAGAGAGAGAGAGAGAGAGAGAGAGAGAGAGAGAGAGAGAGAGAGAGAGAGAGAGAGAGAGAGAGTGTGTGTGTGTGTGTGTGTGTGTGTGAGAGAGAGAGAGAGAGAGAGAGAGAGAGAGAGCGCGAGAGAGAACACCGGTTAAAAAAAAAACTTTTTGGTAAAGGTTTACCACCAATGAAAGTATCATGTCAGAGTGTCTGACTAACCACTAAAACGAAGAGGATGATGTCTAGTAGGCATTCAAGTTCTTTCCTTATTATGTCAAATATCTTATAGCAAATAGATTTTGTGAAGATTTCGTTTTTGTCTATACTTCTTTTCACCATTAGGATTTTTCTGCATTTTTATCAGCCTTCATACCTAAAAATACATTATCCAGGTGGATGACGATAATCGATATCGGCTAAAAAATAGCT
Organism: Euprymna scolopes; assembly: GCF_053919585.1. Classification (NCBI taxonomy): domain Eukaryota; kingdom Metazoa; phylum Mollusca; class Cephalopoda; order Sepiida; family Sepiolidae; genus Euprymna; species Euprymna scolopes. The sequence continues at coordinate 25,640,964 of NC_136495.1, forward strand.
GGAAGGCTATATCAAAGAAAACAACAACAACAACAACAACAACAACAACAACAACAACAAAGCCAAGAAATATTGTCTAGTGTGAGACCCACGATGGCATGAAATATTAGAACTTTAAGTGAAAGCTTGTCCCCAACGCCACTGATGAAATGAGGATATTTTCTCCTGTTAGTCTACTTAAATGAGTTCGGCGTAAGGATATTGTTGTAGTTATCACCTTACGGATAACAATAATTCTTCTTACTATAAAGACTGGAAGAATATGCCTCTCAGCGCTATACACACTTGACAATCAAATTGACATGCAACCATTTTCTTTATTTGTAGCAATTGTCTTTCTTTTCAATATATTTTGTTTCCATTAAATAACGAATTGTGTCTTTCTCCCGGATACAAAATTTAAAAAAATATCCATTTATTGCATAAATATAAAATAGTTCGATTGTCTAAAGTAAATAAACAGAACTGAAAGAATCGTAAAATGCAAATATTAGTACACTTTTATCAAATACTAGCAGGCCGCCCGGCATTGCCTGGTCGTAAAATACGCATAAATATTATATTTTCATTAATGCAGAATTTTTATTCATTTTAAACAGAAATACCGTAGGTATTAAACGAACCTTAAATTTCTTTAAAAAATGAAGTAAAAACAAACAAAAAAAAAAAAAAAAAAAAAAAAAAACGGAGAGAAACTGAAACATGTGCATGCGAGTATTATGTTTTTTTTTTCTAAACAGGTCACTTTTTGTAAGAAAAAAATACTCGAACTGAGATCGGAACCAAAACCCAAAGACAGTGAGTCAAATACGATAACTATTAGGCCATCTTAACACGGTCTTTAAAAAGTGTTTTAAACCTACTTATTCTTAAGTAATCTGTCATGTGAACCATTCATGCATGCGCATTTGTGAAACAGTTTACAAACAGATAAACGCCTTCTCATTTCTTATTGTTTTTATATTATATATATATATATGTATATATATCTATGTATATAGAATTGATATGTAGTTTGCTTGAAGCATTGTGTGGATATGTATGTAATAGAGATTTAGAAGGCTATCACAATGCGAGGAATGAAATATAGTCGTTGTTGGCGAAAGGAGACGAAAACAAGTGGCGATTTACAAATCAATAAGTACATATATGTCTATATATATACATATATTTATTCAGTTGTATTGGATACAAATGTCTTACTTGTTATGTCTGCGACAATATCCATTATCATCTAGCATGCTTTGAATTGATCTGTCACGTGTACCATTTGAAAAAGGAAGTTTTTCCGAAATTAATAATGGATATTGTCGCAAACATTATAAGTAAGGCATTTGTATCCAATACAACTGAATAGATATATGTATGTATAGACATATATGTATGTAATTATTGATTTGTAAATCGCCACTTGTTTTCGTCTCCTTTCACCAACAACGACTATATTTCATTCCTCACATTGTGATAGCCTTCTAAACCTCTACTACTACTACTACTACTACTACTACTACTACTACACACACACACACACACACACACACACACACACACACACACACACATATATATATATATATAATGATGAAGGTCATATGTCATGGACCATGCTATAAAATGGATGATTTCCCTTTCTGATTTTACAATTAGTTCATACCCTTATAGTAATTACTCCTTTTCTATTTATACTTAACTTTTTACCGTTACTAATATTTATTAATAAACCTCAAGAAATTCATACCTTAGGTCGCAACTGACGGCGATCTATTGTAAGAGATATCAGCACAAGAAAAATAAGGTGTTATTCGTTTGCCCTAATTGACAGTTACCATTCATGCGTCAACAGTAAGTTCTGTAATTCCATTCTTAAGTCCTTTGCTTATTCTCTTTGTAGCGTCCTAGCAAAGACCCGCTACAATCCATAAGATCACCGATTAAACCAAAATATTTTGCTTTTCTAACTTATTTAAATGAGTTTTGCTTATATTATGCGTATATTGGCTTGGCTAAAAAAGTACTTCGTTTTATTTTTTATACAGATTTATAAAATGCGAATAAAAAACGATTTTTAGTAGACCGGAAACATAGCTTGAAAACAACAATATACAAAACAAAAAACAACAAAACAAAAAACAAAATCGAATGAACGTTTTAACAAACTCAATATTATAAAGAACATGGCGGCATGCTTACATAATGTATCGTGGGCGGCATCCTCGGCTACTGAATAGCGTGTTTGATAACCGAAATCTGGACTGTATCCCGTTCTTGATGAGATCGGCAAACCATATGCAGAGCTGCCAGTAACCCGTCGTCTGTAAAATAAAAAATACTTATTAAGATCTAGCAGTGAAACTCGGCGTTGCCCGGGATAGTAGTAACTAATTTAATTTCATCAATAATAATTGATTTCGCAATATTATCAATAATCTTAAATTTATTTTCGTTATAAGTAATACTACTTGTTATATATCAACTATTTATCTAATATCGGGTTATTTAGATTGTAGTTATGGGTAAAACGAAAGTATTATAACATAATTTGTTTAGTAATGATCAACATTAAGGTATTTTCGTATCTGGCCATTTAAATTTGAAATTTGAAATTATTATTTGAAATTATTAATCCTTGTACTGTATGATTAACAATACTTTATCGACAGGCATTTTAAAATTGCATTAGAGTTTTATCAGGTTTGGAGATCTGAATAAAAAACATGTCGATTATAGCTGCTAAATCTAAGATGGCGGTTTAATAATCTTACACCGTTGTTTTAGATGTATTTTGAGGAAGATTTTCTCTGATTGTCATCTTTAAAGTTAATCTTTGTGTTTACCTTTCTCCCTTATTTGTTTTGAAATAGTGTGCTTGTATTTTATAAATGATCGTCTTTATAGAGCATTATATAAAATTGAAGCTTATAATTTTGTTACAAAAAAAAAAAAAAAAAAAATTAGGCGTTCGCAGAAATAAAACAAATAGTTGAAAATTATTTTTGTGGCTCAGTTCTTTTCTTTGATTATTGCGATGCATGCAATCTATATATATATATATATATATATATATATATATATATATATATATATATGTGTGTGTGTGTGTATTTATATATGTATATATATATGTATGTATGTATCTGTTTATACAAACATTATTGGCACTATTGATATTATAATTAAGCTCTGCTTGTTCTTGAGCACTGTTTAATAAACACCGAAGTTTCAGTGAATTTACATCTAGAAAATAACACAAAGATAAAGATAGAACTGAACGTTCTAGACATCGTTTAAAAAATATATATAATGAGAATGAAAGAAAGACAGAATATGAGTGTGCATGTGTGTGTGTGTGTGTGTGTGTGTGTGTGTGTGTGTGTGTGTGTGTGGTTGTGTGTGTGTGTAGCAATGGTTCATTATTCCTTATAAAAGCCAGTTTAGGTAGCGATATCGAGAGGATTTTATGTGGGCTGCGAATACTGTTATTTTTAATATTTAGCTAGGGTTTAATTGTAGATTGAAATATGCTCATGCTAAATTGTCCTGACAAACCTCTGTACAGAGAGAGAGAGAGAGAGAGAGAGAGAGAGAGAGAGAGAGAGAGAGAGAGAGAGAGAGAGAGAGAGAGTTAGACAGTCGTGGACAGTGTCTAGTAGGCATTCAATCATGCGTGTGTGCGTGTGTGTGTGTGTGCGTAAATTGCACATGGCGGCTTGAATTACCTACCTCGTCATGCCTGGTATTAAATAGCGTATAAAATGAGGAACCACGTTCTTATTGGCAATCTGCAGTGGCATCAAATGTTCTTCGAGGGATTGCTGTTCTTCGTTTGGTCTACAAGCAAATACAATCAACAGTTTTCACATTTTCATATCCATGTAAAATAACGTCTCAATCAGGAAAGTTTAAAAACGAAAATTAGAAAGAACAGTCTCAAATAAGAAAGTTTTTAAATGAAAAAAAAAAGTACTTCCATGAACTGAGCTGCTTTTCATGAACTTCCTATCTGTGGAACATTGGAGTGCTTTCCTGATAACTGCAACATAGTCGTTTACAAGGTCAATGTTAAAAGATACTTCTTCAAGCGACTTCTTCAATAATCCAATGTTATTCTTTTCACCCATTGTTTTGTAGAACTATCAGGGTTACCCGACGTTGCCCAGGGTTATAAAAACAATGATTAGATATTGAATAGTGTATGTAACATCTTTATATTAAAAAATCTATTTCCCCTCTTTCTATTGCTGTTTCTTTATCGTTTGCAATAAAATTAATCTTTACAATTCTCGATCCCGGACAGCGCGAATTCCTAAATACCCCTCATCATGTCAACTTGTTTAAAATAGACATTTGTGGAGGATATTTACAGGTGCTGCACCCGTGGGTCGCTGGGTAGAACTGTCAACGCGATGGTTCTAGGTTCAATCCTCGGCTGAGAGAGATGCTAGTTTAGCCGCACTGATGAGTTGTGATGCAACGAAACAGTATGTATGTATGTGAATATATATATATATATATATATACATAAGTGATAGGGCGATTCCATGTATGTATGTGAATATATATATATATATATATATATATATATATATATATATATATATATATATATATATATATACATAAGTGATAGGGCGATTCCAAAATTTTTTCCAATTCCGATACAATTACCGATTCTATTCTAAATTCCCGATTCCGATACAAGTACCGATTACGCTTCCGATTCTTTTTAAATTTCTGAACATTAAATTAGGGATTTGGCACTTTTTAAAAATGTTCAAATAACTGCTAACCTCCCGCTCCCTTCCATGTAATGTCCGTATATATTTTGCAAAATGTACAAAGTACATTTGGAATGTGCGAGGAAGGGAGGGGCGTATATTACAAGAGTAGATATTCTAAAAAATTTCCTCAAATGTTTTCCTTGTAATTGATTAAAAATTGTGAGACAAGATTAGAAAAAAAAAACATTTGTATTTGTCGTTTATGTTATTTGAAATTTTCATAAATGATTAAAAAATAAAACCGATGATTGGTATGCAAAGTAAGAAAACAATGTAGGAACAGAATAGTTAACAACGTCCGTCCCATGTCAAGAATGAGTTTCGATATAAAAAAATACTATTTAGAAAAGCATTCTTAACACTAGGAGGGATTTTTGTTAAATACTCTGGACTTTCTCTCTTTGAAAAAAAAATATTAATATGTTTTCTCACAATTATGCACATTTATTCGATTATGTAATCGATTTCCGTTACTGTAGAAGAAAAACAAATTACAGATAATAATAATAATAATAATAATAATAATAATAATAATAATAATAATAATAATAATAATAATAATAATAATAATAATAATAGCTCAACACCCGAGAAGATTTATACAGGAAACAAACGTGCCAGATTGCATGACAAAAGGAAGAACTACACTGATACAGAAGAACACAGAGAAAGGAACTATAGGCCTATCACGTGCGTATCCACTGTGTGGAAAATACTAACAGCAAAACTAAAGTAACAAATCTACCACTCCCTGGATAATCGAGGACTTCTTCCCGAGGAACAGAAACGATGCCAAAATTGAAAAAAAGAAAATATGATCTGCTATATATAGATCAAAAGATTCTGGAATAGGTAAAAAGAAGGAGAACGAATTTAGCCCCGGCATTGATCGATTACAAAAAAAAAGCGTACGACAGGATCCTCCAAGCATGGATAATAGAATGCTTAAAAATGTATAAAATACCAAGCAGGATCATCAACGTGATTTAAAATGCAATGAAAACATGGAGACTAGAACCAGCAGCTGATGGACAACACATAACAGAAATTAACATACAAAAAGGCATCTTTCAAGGAGATTCACTATCGCCATTACTGTTCATCATAGGTAATAATGCCCCTGAACAATATACTGAGAAAGTGCCAAGTCGGATACAAGTTCTCTAACATGGAGGAATAACTGAACCACCTGATGTACATAGACGATCTGAAACTTTTTGCAAGGACCGAAAATGAACAAGAGACCATAATAAACACCACCAGGATCTTCAGCCCGCATATCGAAATGGAAATTAGTATAGAAATGCGCGCACTGCTAGTTGTAAGAAAGGGAAAACTGGAGACGAGAGAAAGCATTGGACTACCAAATCAAAAGAAGATAAAAGCACTAGAGGAACATGACGCCTATAACTATTTGGGAGTTCTGGAAGCAGACACCATCAAAGCCACAGAAATGAAAGAGAGAATCGGAAAGGAATACATCAGGAGAACAAGAAAACTTCTGTAAACTAAATTATATAGCATAAATCTAATAAAAGTTATAAATACATGGACAGTATCACTAGCCAGATAGTCTGGACCGTTCATCGGGTGGACTAAATAAGAAATGAAATAGCTAGATCAAAAGACCAGGAAACTCATGACCATGGACAACACCAAAAGGACGATGTTGACCGACTCTACGTAAAAAGGAAAAATGGTGGAAGAGGACTGGTTTTCGTAGAAGACTGAGTGAATAACACAAAGAAAAAGAACTAAGAAATACAGAAATGTATAGCTAAATTGAGAAAGAAGCCATAGCAATTATCTACAGAAATTTCACAAAATGCTCTATGACCATCATTTTACTTTGATCACACGCCGCAAGCTTTTAATAAGTACGTTTGTCTCCAGGAAAGGAATTTCAGTTTCTACAGCAAACCGCTTACAAAGATGAACAAGTATATTTTTAGATTCTGATTTTTCTATAAAGTACCAACCAGGCAGCAAAATTGTCTAGGCAGATGCATTATCCAAACTCATCTTTTCTTCTGAAAAAGTAGTGGAAGACACAGTCATCGCTTGCTATATCCGTGGAACCTGAAGTTGTCTCTGCATTGTTTCCACAGTGAGATCGCTACCTGTCATTCCAGAGATGATCCAGGAGGCCACAGCCGCATACCCATTATTACAGAAAGTTCGACATTTTTATCTCACAAGCTGACCAAAAACATGCACTTACCAGCAACCCCAACCATTTTTTCAGAAATCATCCTTATCTGAGTTCAATGGAACACTTCTCTTTGGAGAACGTCTTGGTGTCCCATTCAAACTCCATCAGGAAATAAACCGGATAAAAACCTTGGCACGTGGCTGTGTGTATTGTCAAAACATGGACAAGCAGTTATATGAACTTGTAAAAAGTTGTTCCAAATGGAAACTGGTTGCGAAGTTTCCCCGGAAAACAACATTGCATGCACGGCCTACACCAGAAACCCCTTGGTCACGACTGCGCATGGATTTTTCAGGACCAATTAATAGACAACAATACTTAATATTGGTTGATGCTTACAGTAAGTGCCAGAAGTCTTCCAGATAAACCATGCTACAATAAATGGAACCGTAAAGAAACTAAAAGAAATTTGCAGTAGCTTGGGCGTTCCTGAAATCATAGTTTCTGATAATGGTACTATTTACTTCAGCAGAATTTTCAAACTTCTGTAAACAAAACAGTATTAAGCATCTCAGACCTTCACCTTTCCACCCATATCCAAATGGCCCAGCCGAACGCTTTGTCAACACATTTAAAAGAGCACTCTTGGAGTTATAAGGGGAAGGAACTACTCGAGAGATCATAGAAATATTTCTAAGTAGCTACAGAGCTACCCCAAATCCAAAATGGAAATTCCCCTTCTTAAGCACTGATGAACAGAAAATACGTTAACCAATGTATAATCTTCCCTAGAGAAACAGAACAATGAAAAACCAATTTAATCGCGATCATGGAGCAAGGTGATGCAAATTCGTACCATGACAATCTGTATCGAAAAAAGACTACCGCAATGGTAAAGAAAAATTGACACAAGGTCACATATGGTCGTTCTGGCAATGTAATCTATGATGTGGATGTACAATCATCTATTTGGGTCAGACATACAAATCCACTTCGTCACATATCTTCCAAAGAGACAATTAAATAACACAATCATTCCATTAAATATTTTACATTTGAATTACATCAAAGTGTTCAAACAACATGTAGTAAATAAAGCAAGTCTGAGAAGAAAGGTCCAACCCGAAGAACGCAACAAAGGAGCAAACCAACTTCAATTCTACAAATAGATCCACATCAAGTATCCTACAAGCATCATATTTCACAGGGGAGGTGTTATAACGATAAAAAGGGAAATAACTCTAAAAAAAAAGTAAGAGTCATCGTCCCTTATAGATCTTTAAAAAGACTCGAGAGTTCCAGAGAGGAGAACGAGAAATACCACACAGCGGCATTTGCCGGGAATTCAATATCGTCTGTAAATAATTTAAGGTTTCTGCCGTGAATAAATCATGTTTAAATATACAATGAGCTTGCCTACTTGTTCCAATAATCTTGGCATCCCAATTTCTCCGGAACACAACACTATTGTCCTGCATACAGTTGACTATCTCATTAACTTCCATTGTCGAACGACATTTGTGCCTTGGTAAGTAATGACTCATTGAAAATTAAGATAAAACTGTAATAAACAGAAGGAAGAAAGCAAGAACGCACCTGAAATTGAAAGAAATTAAGGAAAACAAAAACTGAACACTTACAACCATTCTGCTGGCCAATTTTCCTCCGGGGAAGCATCCGTCTTGAATGGTACCAACAGTAGAAGAATACCGAAAAGAGACAGCAAAGAGGACATTCTTTTTTGTGAAAATAAGGCTATAAAAGATAATAAAAGAATCAATATTAGTGTCACGTCTGGTCAAGTGAGTGAATATTTTTATTACGTATGGACTCTCGATTGGACAAAATCTCTAATCAGAAATTTCTTTCGACCAATCACAGTGCAAAGAATATTCAGCGCCGAGATCTTGCGTATATTATCCACTCAAATAGTCTAGTTTTTCAAACCACCTGCATTTGTTTCCCCGACCGCAAAAAATTAAATGTAATGTGAAAAAATATCTTGCTGATCAATTTCAGCCAGGGTTGCCTGCTATAAATCGTTCACAGTTGTTCCTTATGCTTTGGTATAACTGGATTCCCCTGAAATAATTTGGCCTCGCAGGAAGATAATAGAAAATGTCGACTTTATGAAGATAATATTGAAACGTAAGAATTAAGGACGTATTTTCAATATTTTTGTAATCAAACTATTTTTTTTTATTGATTTGGTGTCTATGTTGTACGAGTTCAAAAATATCATAACAAAAGAAAAACTTCCAGGAACAGTTAATCATAATAATTTCTGAAAAGAAGAAATATTAAAGGTGATAGCTTATTTTGCAGATAAGAAAATTCGAGGTAATAAAAAAGTGCAGTACCAAGGCTGCTGCAAAGAAGGTGGGCTCTCTCTACCGTGCTAGAAAATTACTCATACCAGATAGTATCTTATATCTTTACAAAGCCACAAATCACCCATGCATGGAGTATTGCTGCTACATATTGAATTGTGCATCTATCACTGATCTCTCCCACTTAGACAGGGTCCAAAAAGCGTCTCAAATCTAATAGGTCCCGCACTATCGATGAAGCTCAAACCTCTGTCCTATCGCTGCAATGTTGCACCCATGTGACTGTTTTACAAGTACTTCAATGGAATGTGCTCTGAATGACTCATACACTTGTTCCCTCTCGGCGTACATACTCCCGAGTAACCCAATAAGCAGCAAAATTCCACCTCTTCACTGTTCACTACATGCCGGAAAATCTTCTACTCTAATAGTTTTTTTCTTGCAGAGTGCTAGACTTTGAAATTCCCTCCTGCTTCCTGCCTTCTCGACTGTACTAACATGCAGAAGTTGAGATCTAATGTAAACAGACATCTAACTGTTCAACTCCTTACAATTCTATGTAAGACACGATCCAAAATAATAGCTCCTTACGTCCAAACGATAATATTCGTTGTTTGGGTGAAAAAGAGTAAAAAAAGAAAAATCATAAAAGAAACCACAGACAAAACAAAGAAAACTGTGAAACAAACGTAATTTATTTTTTAAAACATTATAAGCATTTAGCTTTGGATTGTTTCGAAGAATATTAATTACTGAAATGAATTGACTGAAAAGTCTCCTGTTATAAAAAGAATTACATTTTATGGCAATATCGCGTATTTACTTATCCAAATAAGTTCAGATTTAAAAAGTCATCGGAAGTAAACGGTGTTAATTAATTTGAAGACCTTCCCGAGTTACGTCCCTTTACTGAATCTGAAAACCCCGCTAATATTACGTGTGTGTAATTACGTGTGTGTAATTACGTGGTTAATTTGATGACCTCCTCGAAAATGAAGGACAAATATAAATAAGAACATCTGTAAACTGATTTTCTCAAAAATAAATTTCTTTATTTACATATTTTTTGAAAATATCTTTGCTTACAGAAACATTTGTACGGAAATAATGAATACTAGCAGGGCCCGTGTAAATTCCACGAAATGAGAAATATATTGGATCAACAAATATGTTTCGATAAAGGTGATATTTTTCTGGATAGCAATATATATATATATATATATATATATATATATATATATATATATTTGGACAGAAAAACCAGTAACACGCAGCAAATATAAGTGTATTTATATTTCTATGAAAATAGTGTCCATTGTATTTTAAATAGTGAACTGACCCAAATAGGATAAATTAATAAATACTGATAAATACTGAGAAAGTAATATTGTACTACATTGTTTAATAAAAATAACAACATTGCATTGTAAAATGCGTGTGAGACTTGCGGCGTATCTTTCGACGTCTCTCCAGATAGCTCTAACAGTCAGTATTTATAGCTAAACCAGCCAATCATATTCTTGTAATAAGGAAGAACCCAGATGTACTCATATTCAATACATCATCCCCCTGTAACATAGTGCGGATGCGCGTATGTAAATGCATGCGAGGTGACGTCACTGATGGGGATAAAGGACTATAAAAAGAGAAAAAGAACGATTATGAGAGAAACAAGATAACGTTCGAGATCTCGTGAGAGACGTAGAGAACGTTCTAGATCACGTCTGTACCGATGAGGAATTAGATGTTGCTAGAAGGAACAAGCGGGTTGGAGTTATTTCCTATTCTTTGTCTCGGTCACTAATGCGACTGAGACCGCACACAACGTGTGTTGGTCTGTGGACAACGTTTAACACCTCCTGAGCTAATTTTTTTCCGTGAAATTTAGCTTTAATATTTTTCCTTTTTAGGATTCGGATATAGTCGATATGCAATCGATTAAGTCTTTTTTCACATTCTTGCATTGGTAACGTTTGGCATATTGGTAACTTTGGCCTTGGGTTTGGGGATACCTCCATTGGTGAATGTTGATTTATAGAAACATGAATTTCAAATGCGTCATACAGGAGTTCCATTGGAGTCTCTTTAGTTTAGTGACCTCTATAGTTTGTATCGCCTGATTCTAAAGTCTTTTGCGTTGAATTTTCCTTTCCTTTTATGTCATATATAAACTGCCCAATTCTTTTGGCTATTCCTCCTTTTTCCGAATAGATTATCTACATCTAATGTTCTTAAAAAACACTTTATCATCCGGCTATTTACCGAACTAAACAACACTTTAATAAACACAGATCGTATTTTCTTACAAACATTAATTCTGCGATAAATCTGACGTCGTATTCGAGTCTGGTGTTTTTTTTTGTTGTTTTTTTACAAGGCGGTCACCACTTATCAAGGCCTTGAAGCCACTCAAGGATAAGGATTATTGCATGTACAGTATGTTAGTGTGGAGATTTAATAAAAGTGTCTACTTAAGGGGGCGGTTCATCAGGAATTTGTTTATGTTGGACTTGAAGACATCCAGGTTGTAGTCAGGTGGGAAACAGCCAAATGGAAGAGAGTTCCACAGGCATGCAGTTAAAAGAAAGCAGTTTTGTTCATGGAATCTACGTTTTGATTTAGGCACAGATAAAGAGTGGGGGAAATTTTTGACAGTGGTTTCAGCTAGACGGGTGTTTTTCGTAAAAGATTGGCGAGGGGGGACCAGAGATTGGAGTTCAGACGAGCACCTGCCATGGAAATAACGATAAAACTAAGATAGGCTCGCAACGTCTCTTCTGTGGGAGAGAGGTTACAGGGAAGAAAAAGTGGTATCCCCCACTAAGCCACGAAGTCTATTTTGTACTCTGTCAAGGCAGGATAGGCTGTTTTTAGCAGCCTCTGCTCAGATATGGCAGCAGTATTCCATCCTTTGATATACTTGACTTTTATATGATAGAGAATTTCATCAGCAGTTAGATATCTTCTGGAGCGGTAGAAGGATCCCACCATCTTTCTAGCGACCTTGGTAACAAACTTGATGTACGTGTTCCATTTCAGATCAGGAGTAAAGGTCAAGCCCAGAAGCTTGTCAAACATGGGGCTTCTCCCAGACGAGAGCCATCCATCCCAATTGATGCCAGATGGGGGTCAGAGCGTTGATGATGTAAGGATAGGAGTTTGGTTTTAGATGCATTAAAAGTAACCAGTCTTCCCCCACTGAACCACGCGCTCGAGATCAGAGGAGAGAGAATCAGAGAGAACTTTGTCATTTACAGCCTTTGATATTTTGCCGTAGATGGTCGTGTCATCAGCATAGATGCCAACGAATGATTTAAGTATGTGTTTAGGGAGATCATTGATGTAGATCAGGAAGAGAGTTGGGCCTAGGATGGACTCCTGAGGAACTCCAGCATTAATACTGCAGGCCTCTGATTTTTGTCCATCGACCACTACTCTTATGAGCCTATCAGAGAGAAATGATTTAATGATAGAGAAAACATTTCCAGCTATACCGTAGCTGGAAATCTTGTGAAGTAGACCTTTATGTCATACCTTGTCGAAGGCCTTTGATATGTCAAGAGAAATTGCCCTAGAAAGGAAGCCTTTGTCAAGAGATTCACTAATCCTATGAGAAATAACCGTCAGCACATCTGCGGTAGATCTTGCAGAACGGAAACCATATTGTGTGTCACTAAGAAGGTTGTTTCTGCTGAGGTGGTTGACTACTTCTCTATTTAATATGGGTTCCAGAAGCTTACTCATGACACACAGGAGACTTATTGGTCTGTACTAGAGGGAGATGACTTATCATCTGAGTTCTTAAATACAGGGCATACTGATGAGGTTTTCCAGGGTGTTGGAAAGCACTTCTCCTTAAGGCAACGCTTAAACAGTTTCGTAAGTATGGGAGCAAGTTCTGGTTGAAGCTTTTGTAACACTATAATTGGGATGCCGTTAGGGCCAGTTGCTTTACTGGAATCAAGGTCCTTGATTATCTTGGCGACCTCATGCACAGATATTTGTATGTTGCCTTCTGTAAACCACCAAAAATTTCTGAATAATTCTTCCATTTGTGTTCATGCTTCAATTTTTCTCCAAGGCTCGTTTAAATGTGTCCACAAATTTTTCCACCTATCCATTCGATCTTGGATGATATGATAGCGTTGTCATGATCAATGGACAATGGTTTACGGAATTCTTTATATTCTCTTTTTGTAAACTGGGTTCCATTGTCACTAAATAAAGTTTTCGAGAGTCCAAAACAATTAAAGAAATAATTAAGTTTGTTTATAGCATTTTTTGCAATCGGATGTCTGCACTTAGAATTTCTGGCTACATAGTGAAACTGTCCACAATGATTTAGTAATACGATCCATTTAACATTTGGCATCGTCCACACTGTTTCTGTAGGGAAAAGCGTGGCTTACTTGACTAGCACGTGTGCATTGGTCAAAGGGTCGGTCGTGGAACGAAATAAAGAAAGGAAAAACTAACGGCAAGACAGTTTGTTTTATGGTGAATAATCACGTGACTGTGAATATTTATGCAAATGAGACTAGTCTATAAAAGCGGACACAAAGCGAGTTGAGAGAAGGTGTGTTACTTACGCAGACCTGTGGGAGTCAGCTGGAAAGACCGTTGCGTTTGAAAATCGGAAGATTTGACAACAGTGTCAAG
>NC_136495.1:25659882-25692382 GCF_053919585.1 Euprymna scolopes
AGTTTCTTGTCTATCTGTGGAACAAAATGCTTTGGAGCTGCTTCCCAGCTCACTATAACATAGCTGTTTTCAAGTCTAATGAAAATAAATTCTTGTTAATCCGTTCTTTTATATATTAAACCCAACCCAAGTTTCAGGTCCTGCATATGACCTTCAACTATATCCGATGGTGAGCTTGCGGGCTTTGGGGAGTGTGGAGTCACCCCTTAATTAGCATTGCTCCGAGGTCCACTCTAACCCGGAGTTGTAGTACCTGTTAGAGTCCCAACTATAGGTTAAATAGAAACTGACTTGAAAAACAAAAACAAAAATATTCTATTAAAACTTTTTTTTAAATCACTGGATTCGGCATTAAATGACCTTAAAAGGGTTGATATACCGTAAAACAAAAACAACCAACCAATCCAAGTTCCATCATTACTGATCATCGTAGTGTTGTCTCACCGCGTACCTAATACTCAACCTTTATCCTAGAGTGGCATACGGGCCTTGGAAATAGTAAAAAAAAACAAAAAAAAAAAACAAGAATTAATGAATGATACATTTACGAAGAAAAAAAATGATGGCATTCATTGTTGTGATATAAGAATCATAACAATTAATGTCCTCATTTCAGTAAAAAAAACAAAACATTTTTAGTAGTCAAATTGGTGTCATTAACCAAATGTCTAAATAAAAAAAGTTATTTTTCAAGGAATCACTTTTAACAGCATTATTAAAATGCCTAAGTCAATTATCTTAAAATTTCTAAAATGTTCGAAAGAAAGGAAAGGCTAAAATAGTGACATTCTGTTAATTTTATGGTTGACGACCAAGTAAACGACGTCGTTTCTATGCAAATGAAATACAAGCGAACGAGAAGCGAACAGGGGGTGGAGTTTGAAGAAGGCGTGTGCTACGTATGTAGGCGTTTGCAAATCAACTTGAAAGAATGTCGAGTTTTGAAGTTAGAAATTTTGACAACATGGTGTCAAGCTTTGAAGTTGAAAGTTTTGACAACAAAGTGTGAAGTTTGAATTTTTGACAACAGAATGCCAAGTTTTGAAGTTGGAAGGTTGACAAGAGAGTATGGAGTTTTTAAGTTGCAAGTTTTGACAACATGGTGTGGAGTTTTGAAGTTGAAAGTTTTTGACAACAGAGTGTGAAGTTTGAAGTCTTGACAACAGAGTGTCGAGTTGAAGTTGAAAGTTTTGACAACCGAGTGTGAAGTTTGAAGTTTTGATAACAGAGTTTGGAGTTTTGTAGTTAGAAGTTTTTACAACAGTGGGTATGTCTGCCGACTTTGATTTTAATTATGAACGTGGTGGAAAATCGATGTAAAAGGATGCTGTCATTTTAGAAGGGTACAGGCAAATGCTACGATAATTTGTATCCCTATATTAATAAACAAAAATGTGTCAGCGCCTCTCATATAACTGTGTGTGTGTGTGTGTGTGTTTAACGCAATTAGAAAACTTACATATTATTTTTTATGCATATATTATTAATTGGTTGCTTATTTTAAATTCAAAATGCAATATGGAAAAGTACTCGAACAACGTTGAAAAAATCCTATTCAGAAAATAATTTCACATAGTGAAATGAGATAATGCATGAATGTTACTAATATACATATATATATATATATATATATATATATATATATATATATATATATATATATATATATATATATATTAGTAACATTTTTGCATCATCTCATTTCACAATGTGAAATTATTTATATATATATATATATATAGTGTTGAGCTACCCCTTAATTGGCATTGCTCCCAGGTCCACTCTGACTCGGAGTTGTAGTATCTGTACTATGGTTAAGTAGAAACTGACTTGAAAAAACAACAACAACAAAAAAATCAAATATATTCTATTAAAAACGTTTTCTTCCAAATCACTGGATTCGGCATTAAATGACCTAAAAAGGGTTGATATACCGTAAAACAAAAACAACCAACCAATCCAAGTTCCATCATTACTGATCATCGTAGTGTTGTCTCATCGTGTACCTAACACTCAACCTTTATCCTAGAGTGACATATGAACCTTGGTAATCAGTGACACTTTAGTAAAATAAACAACATTATCCTTGCGTTGCTCTTGCCTTTTATAAAAAGTAACGAAAATAGTAAAAAAAACCCAAGAATTAATGAATGATATATTTACAAACAAAGAAAAATGATGACATTCATAGTTGTGATTTAAGAATCACAACAATGAATGTCATCATTTTTGGTTTACTATTTTAGTAAAAAAAAACAAACATTTTAGTAGTCAAATCGGTGTCATTAACAAAATGTCTGAATAAAAAAAAGTGATTTTTCTAGGAATCACTTTTAACAGCGTTATTAAAATGCCTAAGTCAATTAGCTTAAAAGTTCTTAAATGTTTGAGAAATAAAAGAACCAGTCTTCGACTGACTATAATAAAATCTATTGGCGAAAGAATCCGAAAAAAAAAACCCAAACATTCTAAACAATATAGTAAATTTATATTTGTCTGCATAATATAAAACCAAACAAAGCAATAACTTATTTCAAGTTATACTTTTGATATACATAAACTAAATGAATACGCATTCCAGTACAACCAATAACCGAACGAAATTATTGTTCTACTTTTATGTCTCTTTTAGAAGATTTATGTAAAGATATAATGATGCTAAACCTTACGTCTAGAATCATTATTCCAATTTTCGTAAAATTTATTAAATGATTTTGATTCTCGAAAATATCTAAAATTTCAGAGTTCACAATGCAAAACAAAATAAATAAATAAATAATAAATAAACGTTTCGGTCGATATAACCTCCGACCTTCTGCAAGTGTATTTTGTCGAACTCGGGAATGTTTCTGTCGGGAATTTAGACGGAATTTCTAACAGAACCCTTCACGAGGGCATGAACCCGTTTCACAGTGGTTAGAGTACTTGGAAAAATCAATTGTGAAAGTTATATTCTCCTGAAAGTTGAAGATTCAGTGTGGGTGACCGAAACATACAATTACGAATTATTTAAGGCCTCTATCGAGTCATGGCTGACGGAACGAAAGCATCCTGTAAGTAAATAAAGCGTTCCGTTCGAAATTCCGTCCAAATTCCCGAATTCGACAGAAACATTCTCGAGTTCGACAAGATAAACCTGAAGAAGGCCGGAGGTTACATAGACCGAAACGGTGTGATGAGAACAGTAGTCCAATGAATCCAAATAATACGAATAACCAATTCTCATCTCGAAAATTCAGAAACGTAAAATTCAGGTAATCTTGTTTATTTTGTGACAAACGACTATATATCAAATTCAATGCAAATCTGAAATATTTAAATTTTCAAATGAGAAGTTGCTCGTATATCACACCTCCTTAAACCTCTTTAAACTATTCTAAAGAAACTGAAATTTTGGAAATAATTAATGATACCTATTGTTAAAATTTGACTAAAATCGGACTTATCCGAAATTTACCGAAAGCTTTTCATCTCCTTTTTTATTACATTGTGTAAAACTAAATTGCACTAAATATAATGCACTTTACGACCTCTTACGCCTAGCAACTGTTTTGCGAAATTCGTAATGATCAATTAATTACTTTACAAGTGAACCCTGTACATCTATAATATAAAGCTGAACGTCTGTGTGTGTGTCTGGTCACGAATAGGTTCCTATATGGTTGACTATTATAGAAAACTGATCACATATAATGAAAGAAGATGTATCGAGACACAGGAATGAGTATGTTTGATCTGGCATAATGATGATTCATAAAAATTGTGGGGTCTGCGTACGCGCCTGGTTCACAAAGTATGGAAATAGAGAATTTAAAAATTAAAAAAAAAACGTTTACAAGGGTTTTTGATAAAGATGTACATAAAAATACTTTGATAAGTATGTTTTAACTTAAATAGGGATGGTATGATAAAATTGTGGGGTCTGCGTTTGAGCCTGGTCTCCGTAGAATGGAAATAGGCACAAACTTTAATAAAAACTTTTCATATCTATCTGCGTAAGTATACTTTGATAATTATGTTTCAGTTTGAAAAGATATGGTATAATAAAATTATGGGGTGTTCGTTCGCGCCTGACCTCCATAGAATGGAAATATGTCACAAAGTTTAACAAGTTTTTTTTTAATATAGATCCACAGAATATTGTGATAAGTGTTTCAGTGTGAACAGGTATGGTATACTAAATTATGGGGATTATCTATTTTATTTTTACTTTCATCATATTTTACTTTGGTTTTGATACCCCCAAATTCGAAGCTATGTCTTTACAACCCTTCCTTTTCATAACCTATCGTACTTTCATAAATCAGAGTCCATTTTCTGTAGGCTGTTTTTGAACCCAGTCAACGACGGGTACTTTTGCTAGTATAAATATATAAACATATGCACATATCAAACTTTATATAGAGCCGTAGTTATGATTAGCTCTCAGGTTCATTATGACTCGAAGTGGTTGTATCTATTAGGTTCATATATAAGAGTCAAATAGAATCTACCCAAGAACACAGGATTTAATTGACTCTGAGCAAGGTGTTCGCCTCTAACATACCAGCTTCCCGAAATCCATCTTTCCTAGCCCTATCTATTTTCCGTCTATCCAATTTCCCAACCTTACATACTCAAGATCCCCCAACCGCTCTGGGTACGACACAGAACTTTGGATAAAGTGTTCAGGAGAGTTGCAGAATATGGATATTTTTAATAGCCTTATACGTAATCAAACAGTCGCAAGATTAATATAAATGTTTTCAAAACAAATGTTTAAACCGCCCCATAAGTTGTAATCGTTATCTTTTATTTTGTCTATATTTTGATTTTTTTTTTTTTGCCTTCAACGTATATTTTAAATAACCCTACACGTGACCAAAACAATCTCAGGATAACTTAGACGCCTTCAAATCCAATGTTAAAACCGCCTCATTAGTTGTAATCATTTCATATTATTAATCAATGTTAGTACTCCCATAGTGTCCTTCAACAATCGATTTCGTCTCGTTAATCTTTATTCACGAATGTCTCTTTGTCTCGACAAGTGGTGACTCAGTAGTAAAAAATAATGCGCTAAAATTAAAATTCATTATCGAAGGTACAAGCGACAGCAGAAGTAACACGGTTCTAACGAGCCGCCATTACGACTTTGAATCTGATTGTTTTAACAAAATGTTTCATAAAGCATATAACGACCGTTCATTTGTAAATGTTATTTTAACAGAACTGTTCATTACAGCGAGTCAATAGCAAACCTCCCCACGCTTGACAATTGGTAAATAACAACGATGTTATCTTTTGCTTTCAGAGTTAAGTGTAGGCGTGTATTACAAGATTTTTTGTATGATCTTAAGCTTAAATAAAACCAACAAATACGGTTTCAATTTGGCCTCGTGTCATGCGCCCAACAATGAAATTCCATCGAAGGATTAGAATACTACAAGATAATTGCTAATGTTTTCCTTCGTTTTTCTTGCTCGATACTGTTTTTTTTTTTTTAATCTTAATGTATATGCTTTTTGTAAGGTAATTTAACAGCCTCTACACAGGGAGAACTTTGACATTCGATCGGATTAAAACGGCGGTCCCGGAGCCTTGCGATAAACTGGACAGGTAACAAAATGACGTAAATATCGCTGGAACAACTTAATTTCGTACGATCAACAGTAAATAAATTTATATAATATTCTGTTTGTTACTTAATTATTCCGTACATTACGCTTTGAAAAAAAGGACAAATACAAATTTTGAATACCAAACTGTTTCAAAAATAGCCAAATTTATGAAATTTAAAAAGGCTACTCTGGCAACCCTGGACAAGCATATGAGAATGGCCTCCATTTGATGTAGTCTCGTTTTCGAATATCATTATAATAATATATGATCATTGTTGTGATGGTGTGAGAAAGAAACTCGTAATAATTTCGACGTGCAGCGGTTCTTCACCGAAGAAACGTTACGTAAAAAATCTGAACATTTGAAAGAAACAGAGAAAAAAAAAAAGATCATTGTTTGCCAAAAGGTGCTGGACTGAAAGAATGAATTGAACACTGTCTTTTATAATGTGATGTTATTATTTGTATTGAACTATGTAACACAATATTACTTTCTGAGAATTTATTAGAACTTATTAATTTAGTTCACTTTGTGCAGTTCAATATTTAAAATACAATGGACATTATTTTCATAGAACTCTTAATAAACTTATATTTATTGCCTGTTATTGGTTTCTCTGTCCAAAAGAAATAAACAAACAAACAAATATCAGCGTTATCAAAACATATTTGTTGATTAAATAAATTCCTCCTTCCGTGGAATTTCCACGGTTCCTGCTAGTAAAGTAATAAGTTAATATAATTCGTATTATTAGAATTATTCAGATTACTGTTCTCATCTTGAGTTTTATTCGCATAACGTTTCAATCGTTGCAAACCCCGAGCTTCTTCAGTTGTATCTCCTCGAACTCGGGAATCTATCTGTCAAACTAAGGAATCTACTCTGGAATTTTGAACGGGACCTTTATTTAATTCATGGGGATAGCATGCACTCGTTCCTCAGTCACGAGTGTGTACAGATGCTTAGTAATTCGCAATTGCATTATAGAGACGTCTACTCAGGATTCAGTTCAAAAGTCCAAAACTCAGGATGACAAAAATATTCTGCATATTCCAAACAACACGAATTGTCTATCCTATCTCATAAATTCAGAAACATAAATTATCAAAGTCACGCTAAAACGAGAAACACACGCAGAGAAATACATGAAGAATGTCGTTGTATCAACTTTACATTGAAATTAACATTCACCTTCAACCGCGGAGCACATCTAAGACAGTAAACGACCAAGTTCTCTCCAATTCTCTCTCCTCTGATCTTGAGCAGGTAGTACAATGGGGTAAGGAGTGGCTGGTTACTTTTAATGCATCAAAAACCAAGCTTCTCTCTTTACATCATCAACATTCTGATCCACATCTGGCATCAATTGAAATGAATGGCTCTCGTCTTCAGGAGGCCTCAAGTTTTGACAAGCTTCTTGGCTTGACCATTACTCCTGATCTTAAATGGAACACGTACATCAAATCTGTTGCCAAGGCCGCTGGAAAAATGGTGGGATCTTTCTATCGATCCGGTAGATATCTCACTGCTGATGCTATTCTCTATCTATATAAGAGCCAGGTACGTCCAAGGATGGAATACTGTTGCCACATCTGGGCAGGAGCTGCTAGAAAGGACTTGTCCTGCCTTGATAGAGTTCAAAATAGACTTCGTAGCCTCGTAGGAGATGTCCTTTTCTCTTCCGTGCAACCTCTATCTCACTGAAGAGATGTTGCGAGTTTGTCTCTGATGTATCGTTATTTTCATGGAAAGTGTTCAACTGAGCTTCAATCTATGGTCCCCCCTCGCCAAACTTTCACAAGAAACATTCGTCTAGCTGTAAACACTATCAATAATTCTCCCTCACTCTTTATCTGTGCCTAAACCTAAACGTAGATTCCATGATCAAAGCTTCTTTCTTAGAACTGCACGCCTGTGGAATTGTCTTCCGTTTTCCTGCTTTCCGGCTGACTACAATATGGTTGTCTTCAAGTCTAACGTAAATAAGTTCTTGATGAGCCGTTCCATATAAGTTATCAAATTTACCAAATTTTCATTACTAATGATTACTATATTGTCCAATGTCCACTGTACACTCTTTACCCCTCATCCTTGAGTGGTCTCTTGGCCTTGATAATGTGGTGATGCCTATGCAAAAAAAAAGGATATGCCACAAAGTCAGAAAGTGCTAGTACTAGGTCCGTACGTTACGTTGTGAAAAAAAAACAAAAAAAAAACAGAAACAAAAACAATTTTTGAATACCGAACTGCTTAAAAAATAGTCAAATTCATGAAACGTGCCTTTAAAAAGATAAGATAAGAGGGGTTCACTATACATTCATAAAAATTGCCTTAGCAGCTCCGTCAGAATTTGTCAGTGAGGACGTCTCAGGCAGTTAGTTATAACCTAACTCGTTCCCAAAGTGAGATGTTAAGGCATGGGAAGCCGAACAAAACAAAACTTTCTATTTTATTTTAGATGACTCTTTTTGATGAATGATAGAAGGGTTTTTTTTCAATTAAGTCATTGAGAATATACTCGTATACCTGAAGAAGATCGGAGATTATATCTACCGAAACGTTATGAGAATAAGACCCAAGATTATAGCAATAGTTTTGAACAATCCAAACAATACATGTTATCAACCCTCATCTAAAAAATTCAAAAACATTATATCAAATCGGTACGAAGTTGAATTAATACAAAAATGGAAACGACTCGACGCTCTTTCCGTTTCATAAACGCATCACACATTTCGAATTCTAATGCCCACAGTGCGTTGTACAAAAAACATCATCCTTTTCAGGATTCATTAAAAGGAGTCATTCTCATGATACATCTGAAGAAGCTTGGAGATTGTATCGGCTGGATCGCTGTGAGAATAACACCCAAAATGAGAACAGTAGTCCAAACAATTCACAATAATAAAAGAATATAACTTCTTTATCTTATTGATGATATCTTATTTTCGTAGGAATTTATGTTTCTTCCGTTAACTAAAAAATGAATCTGAAAGCTTCACACGTGTTTTATAGTTTTCCTTTACTTAATTTTAAGCTTACACTTCATTTCGTCAAACATCATCCCATAATAGATGGATCAGTGAGTTAGTAACACACCATATGCAATTTAAAACAGAGCGTAGTAAACACAGATATATTTACACGAAAAATACATAACATATTCAGTAAATTATCAATTACGGACAATTAAAAAAATAAAATGGATTAGTTTGTTATCAAATATAACTCTATCTCAGAATTAAAAAATATTTTTGCATGTATTTTGTGTTGTCTTCGATAAATTACAGCTCTCTACTTCTGAACCTGAAATGGGGGATGAAATCAGCCCAAACAACTGAAAACTGTTTCCTATTCTTGCGACAATATTTCTATAGAAAACAAAACGTTTGAAAAATGAGGATTCCGTGTTTCTTGGTGCAATGGGTCCCGGATTATCATCTGACATAAGCAGAAGCATAAGATTAGCTACAATGTCACTCATATAATCGTTAATAAAATGCACACTGATTTTTCTAATCAAATAATATTTGGTATATATAAATTTCAGTCTATGCCTGACTTGTTCACATTTTTTTGGTTTAGTATCGTTAAATAAGAAGGACATCAAATCCAAGTTAGTGCCTGACGAGCATCCAAATAAACTTTTCGTTACAAGTTACGAAACGTGCGTTAGATGATAAAGAAGAAAATACAAACATTCGCGGAAATAAAGCATAAAGTCATTGGAATGTAACCGATATATATATATATATATATATATATATATATATATATATATATATATATATGTGTGTGTGTGTGTGTGTGTGTTAGATAATAGCATAGTGTAAATGGAAGCAGTTAATTATCTATCTATCTATCTATCTATCTATCTATCTATCTAGTGGAGTAAAAATCAGAAAATTTGAATAGTGGCATGTTTTGACCGGTATCAGAGTTTGCTGACCAATCAGTTGCATCGGAAGTATGAAGCGGGGACCGGACGTGACGTATCAGGTGCTTGGATTTGAGTAAGCCGAGTTAAGCTTAGTTGATTTGGATCCGAGACGCTGAACAAGCAAGATGGGTTAAGAGGGTCTCCCCATAAGGGATATGACGGTGTCAAATAGAGAACCTACAGACCAAAGATCGTCGGTCACTCTATTTCTGCTGACGGGTTTCCTGGGAGTGAATAAACCATATAATAAAAACTCACATCGTCTTGGGTCCCTGTTTTGAAGCGTCTTTATTACAGCAGGTTCCGGCTCCTCCAAGGACGGATGGCGAATCCCATTTAAGCAGCCAGCAGCAGTCAGTTATATCGTCATGTGTATGTGTTATATATATTGAGACGCATGCACCCAAAACACTAGACGAGTCCAAGGGCGTTAAAAATAGACATTAAGGGACAACATTTTCGTTATATACGCACACAAGGTATATATATATATATATATATATATATATATATATATATATATATATATATATATATATATATATAATGTAAAAACGATTTAGATAAACACAACATCCGTCGATTTTGTAATGCAACATTATATATATATATATATATATATATACTAGCATTTCAGCCCGGCGTTGCCCGGGTGTTTGGAGGTGTATGTTGAACAAAATGAAAAAAAAAGATTATTCTTTTAAAACTTTGACCCCTATTATGACCCCCTTAACATTGATTGTTTTGGGCTCAAATTAAGTTATTAAGTTAGTGCCATATCCAAAGAACCTATATCTAAAATTTCAAGTGTTTAAACCCAAAATTGTCGGAGTAGTTTGGAAGAGTTCTCAAAGGTCAAATTGTTGAACTTCGACCCCTTAGTAGCCAAATTTCTGGCCGAAAATGGATTACAAAGATTTTCCCAAATCTCAATATCCGGTATATCAAATTTCGAGTCCGGCTGATTATGTTGGCATGCTACAAAAAGCATTGTTGACCTTTCTGCAAGAAAATGGGGTGCATCTCATGGGACATCCTGCATGCTTACCGGACTTGAAAATGTTTGAGGATGGATGACAAGAGATGTTTATTGAAATGGCAAACAATATTCAACAACAACAATAAAAAATGAATCTTCAGAAGCTGGAGAAAAACCCTCCGCATCTTTATCGAAATGCTTATTTCTAGCATGCTCCAAAGAATTTAAGTAAAAAAAAAAAAAAACAGTAGAAATAGAACTCATTATTAAATTTGGTTGGTGAATGTTTTCATACACTTTTCGTACAATTTCGTAGAATTTATACCCCTGGTCTTATAATTTTGGGTCAAGTGTAAAATGCCTCATTTTATAAAAATGTAAATTTCTGAATTAAATGTTTGGAATGTGACTTTTATCCATAACGTTTTAGGTTGTTGTATTTGTAACCTTGAACGAGAGGAGTCTAAAATAGATCCTTAGAGATTTTCAAGTAGTCTTCAATTTTAGATCAAGAGTGTATATATATATATATATATATATATATATATATATATATATATATATATATATATATATACTAGCAAAAGTACCCGTCGTTGACTGGGTTCAAAAACAGCCTACAGAAAATGGACTCTGATTTATGAAAGTATGGTAGGTTATGAAAAGGAAGGGTTGTAAAGACATCGAATTTGGGGGTATCAAAACCAAAGCAAAATATGATGAAAGTAAAAATGAAATAGATAAACCCCATAATTTATTATACCATACCTGTTCACACTGAAACACTTATCACAATATTCTGTGGATCTATATTAAAAAAAAAAACCTTGTTAAACTTTGTGACATATTTCCATTCTATGGAGGTAAGGCGCGAACGAACACCCCCATAATTTTATTATACCACATTTTTTTCAAACTGAAACATAATTATCAAAGTATACTTACGCAGATAGATATGAAAAAGTCTTGATTAAAGTTTGTACCTATTTCCATTCTAAAGAGGCCAGACGCGAACGCAGATCCCACAATTTTACTATACCATCCCTATTTAAGTTAAAACATACTTATCAAAGTATTCTTATGTACATCTTATGTACATCTTGTAAATGCTTTTTTTTCATTTTTTATTTCCATACTTTGGGGGCCAGGCGCGAACGCAGACCCCACAATTTTTATGAACCACCGTTCTGCCAGATCAAACATACCCATTCCTGATCCACGATGTATACTCTATCATTATATGCAATCAGTTTTTTTAAAATAGTTCACCATATAGGAGCCTATTCGTGACCACACACACACACACACACACACACACACACACAGATTCAGCTTTATATATATATATATATATATATATATATATATATTGTATATATATATTGTATATCTAGGCAGCATTCTTTTATGTAAAAAACATTGTTAAACATAACAGAATTATTTTCTCATAAGCTGTTTAGTGTCAAAATCAGTCGATAATCTCCCTCTGTTCGTGTGGATATATATATATATATATATATATATATATGTATATATATATATATATGTATATATATATATGTGTGTGTGTGTGTGTGTGTGTGTGTTTCCTTCCTCTATGTATTTTAATTTGTTATACCTTTTCACAATATATTACCTCCAAATGACATATCTTGTTATGTGTCACTTAGCTTTCTTCACTATTGATAAAAGCTGCAAAATAGTAGGCGAAATGTTGTGTTAGGTCTTCCACATTTCTATCTTTAATTCACACACACACACATACATACACACACACACACTAAGGCACGCACATATATATATATTTTTATTGTTGTTTTTTAAACAATAATACGGTTTAGTAGTCTTTACGCGAAGATCTGTTTTCTTAGAAAATCGCTCATATTTTATTTGGTTGTAAAAAAAAATATTTTTATTTTTTATTTGTTTATTATTTTTAATTTTTCATTATATTTTTTTTTACTGTTTTACAAATAATAATATATATATAGTCTTTGAAGTTTTTAACCTTTAAAACTATATATAAAAAAAAACCTATTTAGTCCGTAAGTCATTTAATCACCTGCAATCGCCGCAGTAATTCACAATAGTCCTAATGTTATTTATGGTATCATTACTTGTCTACTATGAAACACTGTTTCGGGTATTTAAAAACAAAACAGTATATTAAATCATGGTTCCTCATCAGAGTTGATCAAACACCATCTTCCTTGGTCACAAGAACAAAAATTGTTCCAGATATTGGATCTAGTTTCCCGCTCAAAATCAATTTGGCTAACCTAAAAATGTCTTCCTTCCCTTAGAGATGCATCTCTGTCTCCAAATTCAAAGTGGATATATTTTTTAATTTACAAGTGTTGTATTTATACGATTCGGATTAATCCATTATGCTACTCACCCCTCTCTACTATTATTAGTACTTTATTTATATATTTACATTCTTATTTACTTATTAAAATATATATATATATACTAGAAGAAAATTTTCTCAAGACGTGTAAAATTAATTTTCAGAACAGAACAAATTTTTCACCATTTTTATCTCTTGTAACGATGGTTAAACAAATGATCTAACTCCACTTATCCGTATGTCTCGAATTGTCTTTAAAATTGTGATGAAAATCAATTTTGATTTATGCAAATGTTTAACATTTTTAGCTTTTTTAAAACTACACCCAAGAAATTAAAATATACGGAATATTTATGACTTAACTTCTAATACATATTAATAAATATTTTTTAAAATTTTAATTTCAAGAAGGGATTCAACCCTTTTGTCTCCTTCCCCCAAGATAAAACTAAATCAAAATAGATATAGCCCACATTACACATCAGTTACATTTACTTACTTAGCAGTTACATTTTAAAATTTATAACGATCGATTAATTAGTTTCGGAGTGAGCCTTGTACATGAAAATATAGAAACGTATTCAAATACCTAAACTAGTGATATTTAATGATGATATTGAAGCGACACCTATGTTAAGCATAGATCTTTTAAAACTGCAAGTAACCGGAAATGTAAATTCAGCCATTTTATTTTTCTTAGAGCGAGTCAACTGTACGCCTGGTACAGGATAGGCATGTGTTTAATGTATTTATACGTCGTGGCGGCAACAATTGAAAGCAAGATGTCGGTTTTCCCCGTTAGTAAGAGTTAAATTCACACTTTCGTGCGACATTTTACAAAGCAATACAATAACCGAAAGGGACATATCTCAAGGATAGGATAATGATTTGTACGGATGACTTCGCCAGCCGATTATTTTGAAAGACTGTCGCCCTTAGTGCAATGATATTGGCTTCTAGAGAGAGAGAGCGAGTCGAAAGGATTTCGTAGAAACTCGACAATAATTAGCATTGTTTGTGAAGAGTACAATAATTAGCGTCGTTTATTTCGAACCAAGAAAACCTTAGACTTTAGGCGTACTTAGTGGCTTTAGAGCGAAATGATGTCCGGTTCAACGAACAACACTGAACACCAACATAATGAATAGTGTAAATAAAGTCGATAACAGTCCATACTAGATGCGTGGTGTCTTACCTCGATCCTTTTTATTTGTTTTAGGGTGAGAAAGTAAGGGGAATAACTCAAACTAGTTTTTAGATTTTGGTTTTAATAAAATTAATTTTAACAATGAGTTAAATATTACTTTTGCGTTTATTTTATTTTATCAACTTATTTTTTTAGATTTTTTAGCAATTTATTTTAGCAAATAATTTTCTTACAATCC
This sequence comes from Euprymna scolopes, assembly GCF_053919585.1. Taxonomy (NCBI): domain Eukaryota; kingdom Metazoa; phylum Mollusca; class Cephalopoda; order Sepiida; family Sepiolidae; genus Euprymna; species Euprymna scolopes. The sequence continues at coordinate 25,674,138 of NC_136495.1, forward strand.
TTATTTATTTACAAAAAAAAAAAAAAAATGCAGCTAAAATGTTTTTTTACTTATTTTAAAATTAAAATAAAAAAAACATTCCTTAAAGAAAATAAATTTTTCCATTTGAAAAAAACAAAAACAAAAAAAACAAACAAAGAAAAACAATTCTACGTTTATAAATCGAGTATTATAAGTCGGGTATGGCCGACCACATATGGAAGTAAAAGGGAAATCATGTACCCTTGTGGGACGAAGGAAAAAATATAGACAGAAGAACAGTGCAGAGTAACACAATTCAAATGAGTAAATTTTCTATTGAATTTAATATGATATGAAGACCATTGATTATAAATAATTGATACAATTACAAATAACGATTTATATACGCAGATAACCGTTTTATAAATAAATATATAAGTAAAACAAATAGGAGCTTTGTCTGTTTACGTCCAAACTATGGGCGAGTCTTCGGATCTAAAGGAAGTAACCAGGAGGAAACGTTATACACCGAATTTAATTATCGTAAAAAAAAAAAAATCGACATAACTTAAAAAGCGATAAAATAGGATGCAACTATGTTTATTTAAAAAAAATAATCTTTAAACGCATACCCCTTAACAAAAGAAATGCACTCAATCAATATCTAACCCACTCAGCATCTAACAGATCACACCACACGCAACTACCATAAATTTAAATAATTTCTCGAAACAAGAATCTATACAACATCCATTTTAAACAATTATATTAATGTCACAATACTTAACTAAGAATAACACCCAGATAAATGTTTAGTCCGCTTTCACTGAAACGGCACTTTTTTTTTTTTTTTAAAAGGAACACCGAAACGAGTTTCACAGATTTCTCATTGGTGGATTCGTTTTGAACGCGATTTGTTTTTCATTTCGTGAGTCGTTGATGATGTGTTTAATTTTCAAAAACTGTTAAGAGGCAGATCGATTGCAATGAAACCATGGTGCGTCTCTGGTATATGTGACATATAGTTTTTAAATAAATACTTTGTAAATTAACTATCATATTTGCGATATATATATATATATATATATATATATATATATATATATATATATATATATATATAAGCGAGATAAGACATTGATAGAATTCAGATGAAAAATCCTGATAGATATTACTTAAATTAATACTTTCAAGGTCATCCTAGCCAAAAAGGAAAAGCTCAATATTTAAGAATAGAGCAATATATAAATTTCGTGGTTAAATTTTAAATTCTGAAAGAAACAACATATAGAGACATATATTCGATTTAAGAATGTATTGTTTGACAAAAGGAATACATAGAAGGGGTAATTTTAATTTCCTTAAGCCATAGATGCACTATATAGTAGTGATTTAAAAAGTATAAAAAAGACTCATGCGCCACCACCGAGAATCGAAACCAAAACGTTCAGTTCATGATTTATTTTGCCTCTGCCGTCAATGATTGGGCTATGAAAACATGTTTACTGCAAGGCTAAAAATTAAAACATTAACCAATAGCTACTACGTTATGCATTCGTAATGTCGTCGTTCGACCTTTACCTGGCAAATTTCATTTATTTTAATTTTCACACTTTTGCACCAATTTTTTTCCGGGCTAAAACCTAAATATAAAGTTTTGCATGGATTTAAATACCTTATATATGAAGTTTCATGTAGACCAAAAACTCTAGGAGGAGTTTAGTAGGAAAATTTATTAAACAAGAATATATAAGTATACATATATATATATGGAAACAATTTTGTGTTTACTATAAACTTTTTTACGCAAATATTATGCAAGTATAAACCATATCTGCATGAATATCATTCCACGTAATAATTAACTAAAGATGATTATCCCATTATAAAACCAAAGCAACTAATAGGGAATTAATTAAAATGAATATTTAAAAGAATATGCTAATTAGCTAGATAGAAAAGAGGGGTTTTAATATGAATATTAATACAGACAAATGAAAAACGAATTTATAGGAGTATATATAGATGATAATAAATAATAAATATATATAAATAATATATATATATATATATATATATATATATATATATATATATATATAACAAAAAACATATAAATGTAATTTAGCACAATGTAAATATTATTAACCTTCCCCTGTTAAAAATTGCCCACCTATTTAATTAGCCATCCCAACGCGTTACCATGACAAGATATATACATTTTAACACGTGTAATACATAATGTAATTAAAAAAACAACAACAAAAAAAAAACGTGATTTTAAGAACCTAAATGACATAATCTGCATGAGGATGACGGAAATGTTCCAGTCGAAAGCGCTCGCTATGCGAAAACAACATATGGGTCCCATTGGTTCAACGTTGATAAAAATATATAAAGAGAAATTTGAAGATCGGATTATGTAAAAAAGAAAACAATCAAACAAACAAACATAAAAACTCCGTGCTTTTTAATATATATATATATATATATATATATATATATATATATATATATATATATATATATATATATATATATATATATAGTAAGTTATGAAACTATATATATGGCAATTAAGCCTGACGAATTCACACGAGAATGAAACGCGGAATATTCTGTGTAGCTTAATTGGCATATATATCTTCATGACTTACTACCTAGCTCTACCTATGTATTGAGCACTGTCGAAGTAAATACTGAAAATTTACGCATAAAATTATAGCTTCGTATATTAATTCATGTGAGTAAATGAAGTTGTCACGCACACATACACACGCACACACACACTTACACACACACACACACACACACACACATATATATATATATATATATATAGATAGATAGATAAATAAAGGCAGCTTTGAATAATATCGTTTATGCTTTCAGATATATATTTTTAAAAGCATTAAGGCCAATGTAAAGTGGGGAATCATCCATTGTTCCGTTATTCATACACGATAGAAACAAGGTTAAGAGCCTTGTGTGCTTCTCACAACAACAAAAAGGGAACAAAGAGGCCTACGGGCAAGAAACTTCAAACCTATTGTTTCTGTTTTATCTAATGTCGAGCACTTTAAAAGAGGGCTTATGTTATGGAGATGAACTAAAGGCAAAACAAAAAAACGCAAAGAACAGTATGAGTAGGGATCGCAATAATTTAGTCTTTGAAAAGCGCACATCGCCAAAATGCGCCATCCATCAAACGTTCAATCACTCTTTGATTAGGAAGAAAATATACCTTTTTTGTTTTGAAAAATGAATTCGGTAAATTTGAGTTCGATTTTAGATAAAATATGAATAGCATTCAATCTGCTTGCTAAGGTATTAAAATATTTCAAACATCAACGTGACACACCAACGAAAATACACTTTCAGCGTCAAAACTAAAGAAAATTCTCGTTAAAATTCAAGATTGACAGACTTTGTCAATCGTAAGCATTGATAATAAAAAATATTTGAAGTGAAAACAGACGGACTGACAAAAATGCTTTTTGAAACTTACGAGTGACAAACCGACGAAAGGTCTATTTCAACTTTAAGTTGAAAAGACGGATAAAAATGCAATTTTTAACTTGAGCCCGATAGATCAAAGACAATGCTATTAGGAAATCCTGATAGAAAAGAATTCGAGTGAATTCTACGCCGAAATTTTCAAAAACGTTTTTGCTGATTTCAATAGGTTTGTATTGTCGGTTTTTCATTGCCCGGTCGTAAAATACGCTTAAATATGATATTTTGATAAATGCAGATTTCGTATTTATTATTATATTATATATGGACGTAAATGTTAGGTTTTAAAAGATATCGTTCTGTAAAGAAGAAATTTGTTTTTACTAAAATCTAGCAGGGCTACTCTGAATTTCCAGGGCCAAAAATAGTCAAGTAGTGGGTGTAACATCTTTATATAAATATCCCTCCCCCCTTTTTAGGTGTTTCTTTTGTTTTCTCTCTTTCCCTCTTTTTCTATTTGACGCGTTGAAAATATAATGTAATTCATTTACTATAGCTAACCATTTTAAATGTACTTTTGTACTCTTAAATTTATTGCTTTTGGACAACATGGAGTAGAAAAAAACAACAACAACAAAAAAACAAAAACAAAACAAAACAAAACACAACGACATTCTTGAAATAAAAATATGTAAAACAAAATTATGAATGAGCATATTATTTGGTTTCTGATCAACCGGAAGTAATGAGTTTCAGGGCAAAACCTTCTCTTTTGGTTGCTGCTCATTATGGGCTTTCTCAAGTACAATTGATCCTAAACATCAAATACGTACAAGGCGTCTGATAGTGTATTGTTATTTCTATGTATGTGGTAGGTAAAATATCCTTGCAAAATAAGACAAGGTCTGGTGTTTACCATATATATTCCAACAAAAGATTGAAAAGAAATGACAAAAAAGAAATAAAATAATCCGTGAGGCCCAGAAGAAAGATCTGAGTTCTATGATTAGTAGGGCCTGCTATAAAAACCAATAAGTTGATGTGGAGGGGGGGGGCAGTCGGCATCCTGCGAATGTTTATCCGTTCTTATTTCAGGTAACAGAATACAACAGATCAAGTCCACGTAAATAAATGTGATCAACCAAAACCAAAGGCTTACGCAAAGGACGAAATGAACCAGAATAGAAATTAGACTGGTATTTGAATGCTGTTACAAAACAATATATTTCTGTCAAACTAAAAAAATGCACGAGATTTTGGACGGGACCCATTATTTAATCAACTGGGTAGCCCGCTCTCGTTCCATTAGTTAAGACTGAGTAGAAGTCTTTAGTAATTCGTACTTCTATTTTGAATATCGCCCACATTAAAGATTGAACCTTCAACTTCCCGAAGTATATGACTTGCCACTTAATTTTACCTAAGATTTTATTCATTAACTTTACGGACAGTTCAAGTATGAATTAAAACCATTCTTGTTTTTAGATCTACAATCTTATTGCTTATATCTGTAGATCACTACTTTTTCTACAGATTGTTTTATATATATATATATATATATATATATATATATATATATATATATATATATATATTGTGTACAGAAAGTTGTTAGATGAGACAAGTCATTTGTACCGTCGGTTTCAAACCCGATAATTAGGATCGTTTAAGATATCCCTATCAAGCTCTCTTCAGTCAATATTCGTCTATTTTATAACCGGAAGTAGAAAATATATATACCTCACGAGTTCACGTTTAACTCTCGTTTTGTTAAATCCCCCCCCCCCGTTTATTTATCGGATGATGATGATTTCATTAACTTTAAAATTGGAATTATTTTAATTTAAAATTTAATTTCGATTGAAAATTTATTTTATGTATAAACATTTTTTTTTCCAATATAAAATTTTGAAACCAATTTAATTTAAAAAGCTATTTTTTTTTTTAAATATATAAAAACCTTAAAATTTATATTGGTATCGGTTTAAAACTTAAAATTTCGTTTAACTATATCGAATTACGTTTAAAAATTTCAAAATACGTTTAAAAATTTCTTTAAAAATTTCAACTCTTTCAAGGTATGGAGAAGTGAGTATTTATCTAGACTAAGGGATTTTCCTAGTATTAACACTATTATATTTTTCCTATAGTTTTAAAATTCGAAACAGATTGTAAATTACATTTATAAATATATATATATATATACAAAATCTAAGTTTTGTCCTTTTCATTAACCTAGTTTATAAGGAGCGCCTTCCTTCTGTGTATGCAATTTTTCAAAGCTTCACTCCTCACATTTAAACATTTTATATTTAGGTCATGAATTGCCCGGAGGATGTAGTATTTTTCTGCATTACAGAGCGAGCATTGACTTAATTCCGGGGCGTACGCTGGTTTGTGCTCTATTTTTCTCCATTTTATGGAAAAAGGTGTATTTTTCTTAAAAGCTCCCACACCCGAGTAGCTAATGCTGTATTCATCCTTGTTTTAGCTCTAAAGGAGCTCATATGCGCGTAGTATCTTTGCTTAAATTGGTCTTTTGTCATACCTATATATTTTTCCGGTATGTTTGTAGATTGGTCCGTTATTGTGGCCTCATAAACTAGAGATGGGCAACTATTTTTGGTGCTGCGAGAGCAGCCTTCGTTATCTATCTTTTTTGTCCCTTAGATATGATCGACTTAATTGATGGAGCTGTTGAGTAACTAACTTTCACAGTGTTTCTATTAAACATTTTATGCAGTTTGCGTTTTTCTGGAAAATGCTTGTCTAGAAGACTAAGAAAAAATATGCCCTACTCTAGTGTTTGTATTTAATGAGAACGGATGTAAGAACCAGATTATTTTCCGTCTCCTCTTTCGTTTTTTATTTTCTCTTTTATCCTGGGTTTGTTGAAATTTTATGTTTTCTCTGAACCCACTTTTATGTAGTGCTTCCTTATAATATAGTGCTGCTTGTTCGAACACTTCAGCGTTCGAAGAAAGTCGTGAAATTGTTTGGCTAATGTTTACTACCATATTTTTAAACACTATATATATATATAGACTTGTATGTAATATACTGAGTTCGCGTAATCCAGTAAATTTTCATATACCAATAATTTTAAGCCAAAAAGAGATGACTTAAAAAGTAAGCTACAAAATGATAATATTTCATAATTGAGCATAACTGTATAAGCAAAATCAAGACTTCAAAAAAGGTGTTGATAGCTACAAAAAGTGCATTTCATTTTACGTTATTTTTTCTAGGTTGGCAGTATTTTTTGTGAACAGTTGGCTGAGATGGCGGAAATTTTCTGTTTCTATGTCTATCATTGTAGCCATGTCACTAGTAAGGGTGCTGGAGGTAAACGTTTTGTCTGGGCTGACGTTATCCGCCTGATAGTCAGGGACCCGAACCTTGGATTAACCACTAAGGAGGCTGTCCTATCAGCAGGTGCAAAGTACTGGGGCTGCTGTATTGCCATTTGGTGAATGGATTCTGGACCATGCAGTAGCTTCTGGTGGGGCCTCTCGATGCCATACTCGTGGGTAATTGTTACGGCTTTACCTTATCATTAGCTACAAATAAAAAAAAATTCTTCGTTTCTTTTTCTCTCTTAATTTCCCCTCTCTGTCCTGCTCTAAGTAAATCTGACGACCTAGTCCACAAATTTCAAAATTTCATCATGACAAGTTTCAAGAAAAAATACACGATTAAACCCGGTTCTCCAACTTCCAACGTAGACCCCTACTACCATGTCTCCTTCTCCAACATCAGGGGTCTACGTTCTAACCTTCCAGAGGTTGAAACCCAATTACAGGAGACTAAACCAGACCTTTTATTTTTAAGTGAAACTGGCATTGGACAGGCTATTTCCCTAGAAGAGTTCGCAATTAAAGGATACTCTAACTTAACCTCTAAATCTGACCCCCAAGATCGCCATGGGCATGGAATATGTGCCTATATTAAAGATAGCTTTCCATGTGGTAGGGACATCTCCAGGGAAGATCCTAACTTACCCTATATGTGCTTCCGGGTTGCTTTAGCTCACACTACGGCATTTTTATTTACTCTCTATCGCCCCCACAACAGCGGAGTTACTATATTTAAAAGCATATCTGAGAAAATTGACCAAGTCCTATCTGCTTATCCTTCAGCTAACATTCACGTATGTGGAGATTTCAATGTTCACAACGTCGAATGGTTGACCCACTCAAACAAGACCGATGATGAGGGGAGGTTCTGTCATGATTTCTCCATTGCCTATGACCTCACTCAGATTGTTCAGGAACCCACCCGTGTGCCCGACAATGACGGCCAGTATGCGAGCCTACTAGACCTTTTTCTCACAACTTGCCCTGAACTATGTTCAGTTTCTGTTCTGTCCCCTCTTGGATCTTCCGACCACTCTGTTGTATCAATTAAGATAAAAATGAAATGTAATAAGTCCCCAGACGTACCTCTTCATCGTACAGTATATCGATACACTAAGGCTGACTGGGATAGCTTCCGTACATTTATAACTGATCTACCTCTGCATTCCATATTTAAAAAGGATGTGCCCTCTATAGTATTAGACCTGACGGAATGGTTCATTGTAGGTATTGATCGTTTCATACCCTCGAAAAAGTTTCAGCAAAAACCTAACAGCCAGCCATGGTTCTCTCCAGAATGTGCTGCTGCCATTGCGCACAGAAATCACTTTTTCCACTGTTTCCAACGTAATAGATGTATGGAAAATAAAGCCGCTTTCAGGACTGCCAGCAACAATTGTAAGAAAGTAATAAAGAGCGCAAGATGGTTGTATGCTCAATCTGTTAAGTCCAAAGTAGCTGAGCAGCGGCTTGGTTCCCACCAGTTTTGGCAAATACCAAACAGATTTCTGAACAGAAGTGTGCGCTCCATTCCAACTATCATCAATGGACCTGAGGTAATCTCGTCAGCATCAGACAAAGCCAAACTCTTTGTCAAGAACTTTGCAGCTAATTCTACCTTTTGCGATCAAGGCCGCCAACCCCCAATATTTCCTCCTGTATCTGAAAACACACTATGTGATATACGTATATCTGTACGTGATGTTGCCAAGCTAATCAAAAACCTTGATTCCAGTAAAGCAACTGGCCCGGACGGTATTCCAATTATAGTACTCAAAAAACTTCAACCTGAACTAGCGCCCATACTTACAAAACTATTTAAACGTTGTCTTAAGGAGAATAGTTTCCCATCCCCCTGGAAAATATCATCTGTATGCCCTGTATTTAAGAATTCAGGTGATCGCTCATCCCCCTTTCAGTACAGGCCAATAAGTCTCCTGTGCGTCATGAGTAAGCTGCTGGAATCTGTGTTAAATACAGAAGTAATCAACCATCTCAACAAAAATAACCTTCTTAGTGACACTCAATATGGTTTCCGTTCTGCTAGATCTACAGCAGATGTGCTTACAGTTATATCTCATAGAATTAGCAAATCTCTCGACGGAGGCAACCTTTCTAGGGCAATTGCTCTTGACATATCTAAGGCCTTTGATAAGGTATGGCATAAAGGTTTACTTCATAAGATCTCTAGCTATGGTATAGCTGGAAATGTCTTCTCAATTATTAAATCATTTCTTTCTGATAGGTTCATAAGAGTAGTAGTTGATGGGCAAAAATCAGAAGCCCACAGTATTAATGCCGGTGTCCCTCAGGGGTCCATCCTGGGCCCAACTCTTTTCCTGATCTACATTAATGATCTTCCAAATCACATCCTTACATCATTTGTAGACATTTATGCTGACGACACTACCATTTATGGTAGCACATCTAAGACAGTAAACGACTAAGTTCTCTCCAATTCTCTCTCCTCTGATCTTGAGCACGTAGTACAATGGGGTAAGGAATGGATGGTTACTTTTAATGCATCAAAAACCAAGCTTCTCTCTTTACATCATCAACATTCTGATCCACATCTGGCATCAATTGAAATGAATGGCTCTCGTCTTCAGGAGGCCTCAAGTTTTGACAAGCTTCTGGGCTTGACCATTACTCCTGATCTTAAATGGAACACGTACATCAAATCTGTTGCCAAGGCCGCTGGAAAAATGGTGGGATCTTTCTATCGATCCAGTAGATATCTCACTGCTGATGCAATTCTCTATCTATATAAGAGCCAGGTACGTCCAAGGATGGAATACTGTTGCCACATCTGGGCAGGAGCTGCTAGAAAGGACTTGTCCTGCCTTGATAGAGTTCAAAATAGACTTCGTAGCCCCGTAGGAGATGTCCTTTTCTCTTCCTTGCAACCTCTATCTCACTGAAGAGATGTTGCGAGTTTGTCTCTGATGTATCGTTATTTTCATGGAAAGTGTTCGACTGAGCTTCAATCTATGGTCCCCCCTCGCAAAACTTTCACAAGAAACACTCGTCTAGCTGTAAACACTATCAATAATTCCCCCCCCACTCTTTATCTGTGCCTAAACCTAAACGTAGATTCCATGAACAAAGCTTTTTTATTAGAACTGCACGCCTGTGGAATTGTCTTCCGTTTTCCTGCTTTCCGGCTGACTACAATATGGTTGTCTTCAAGTCTAACGTAAATAAGTTCTTGATGAGCCGTTCCATATAAGTTATCAAATTTAACAAATTTTCATTATTAATGATTATTATATTGTCCAATTTCTACTGTAAACTCTTTAACCCTTATCCTAGAGTGGTCTCTTGGCGTTGATAATGAGTTGATACCTATGAAAAAAAAAAGAAAAAGTCCAATGTGAACAAGGTCTAATTGAATCGTCCCCCTAAGTAATCCAAGTTTCAAAATTACCACTGTTTACTATGCTAAAATCACAATGACTAATGTATACCTATTAACCCTTATCCTCGAGTGGCCTCTGGACCTTGATAAGTGGTGACACCCTTGTAAAAAAAAAAAAAAAAAGAAAACGTTACAATTGTTTCCATGCCAGATCGACAATTTCAAACATTATGACGTTTGAAGATTTTCACAAAAACCAGCATTTCTTCAGACGTTATGAATAAAAACACTCTTGACAATACAACATTGTTTAAAGGAAAAGAAAAAAGAAAAATCCCTTAACGGAAAAAGAAGCATGTGAAAAACACACACTGGAAGTAACCTCCCTTTAAAAAAGAATCTCACACCACGATTCGAACTTGCAACCTTTAGATAATGACGCCGATCTCTAATCAAGCGAGCTTAGACGTTACCTCCAACTGCCGATTTTGTGAATTTATTTTTACATAATTTTAAATTCTTGGTTCACCACTGGGTGTTTCTGTTGAGTCACGTTGGTCTGCGCCTGGCTAATAGGCAAAGATAGAGCATGAAAGCCGGGCGATAGACAAAGCCTATCTACTCCTTAAGCAGTTTAGGTTTGCAAACCGGTAATTTGTTCGAGCCACCAGCTCTAGGAAGGTCGTCGTCCAGGACTGAAGAGGCTTCCCTTTCCAAGGTTTAGCTTCAGAATTTTCCTAGATGGATGACCTGAGAAAATCTACGGGTCCATCAGCACCGAAAGGGTTAGCTCCGCGCCTAGATCCTAAACCAGGTATTTCTGCGACCCCGCATGGATAGTTAATGTTAATGGGTTATTTTTAAGTAATTGTTATTTTTTAAGAAAACTACTGCGCTAACAGTATTAAAAAATTATTTGATCTCATGTAACAAATGTTAATATTTTTTAGTAATTGTTATTTCTGAAGAGCACCACTGCGCTTACAGTATTAAAATAATTATTACTAATGTTAATATTTTTAAGTAATTCTTAATTTTCAAGAACACCACCGTGAAAACAGTATTTTTTATTTAGCCTCATATTACAAATATTATTATTTTTAATAATAGTTATTCTTAAGAACACCACCGCGCTAACAGTATTTAAAAAATTATTTGACATTATATTACAAATGTTAATATTTTTAAATAATAGTTATTTTTTAAGAACACCACCGCGCTAACAGTATTTTAAAAACTATTTGACCTTATACCACAAATGTTAATATATTAAGTAATTGTTTTTTAAAGAACACCACCGCGCTAACAGTGTCTTTTTTATTTTGTAATTATTGACCTCATATTACAAATGCTTTTCTTTCAAGGCCAAAATTGTAAGCACAATAATATTTGGAATTATTTTTGCCCTAATATTCCTTAAGACTTGCAATTTATCTCCACATGGGCAACGCCGGGTAAATAGCGTTAGTAAAAAAAAAAAAAAAAATGTGCCTCATGCGTACCAAGACGTACGCACTACTCCAGTATAATAAGGATTATGAATTTTCTGTATTTATTTGTGTGCAGAGGTTTATGTTCCAGCGAATATTATTTTGTAATTACATTTCATAGAAAACATGTCGATCGCATTGTTATCAATGTTATCTTTGCAAGCAATGTTTTGATTATTGTTTTTATTCCGCTATAAAGCATATGATTAGAGAACCCGTTATTGATGAGAGTCTGTTTTATATTGTCCAACAATGTCTGCGATGAAGATATTAATTTGGTTGCTTAAACTAGATTTTATTTACTTGTGCGCGCTTTCTCGTTGTGTTGTTTAAAAAAAAAAAGAATTGCAGTTTCTATGTAAATACACGGAGGAAATTGTATTTTGATGTTTTATACGCATACCAAGTTTATTAAACATATATTACATTTTATTAAATATATATTAAAGCAAGACAAATACAGAGTAATATAACATTTATATGCTATATAACAAAGACATTTAAATGAATAGGAAAGTTTGAGTGACACCTAAGCGTAACCGATGACTGCAAGAAAATGAAAGTCAGTGAAATCAACGGGGAAAAAAGAATGTGCACGCTTTCTGTTGGCACTTCAAGCAAAAGAGACACTTCAAAGGTATTGTCCTTAATGGGGAAAAGGTGGGAATAACATAGAAAGGTTTAACTAGACAAACTATTTGTTTTTCTTTCTCTGCGCACATGCATGTGACCCGCCATTTTAAAACAGCGGTTTCGTTCACTCTGGTTTTTCTGTGGCTGTTCTTGTTTGATTAATAAGCCATATTAAAAACCTAAACATCGGCGTCCGAGTGATTGTATCTACAAACGATCAAGATCCTAGGCATTCGATAATGGTTGTATAAATATACATGATTCTTTAAGTTTTTCTTTTACTTGGAAGTCACCACTTATTAAGGCCCGAAGACCACTCGAGGATAGGGGTTAATGAATCTAAGGTAGTAGTGTGGTAATCGTTACTGGTGTAGATTGGGTAGCTTTGATTATTTATGGAGACGGCTCAACAAGAACTTGTTTACATTGAATTTGAAAGCTATCATATTGTATTTAACCGGGAAGTAGGCCAGCGGAACTGTGTTCCGGGGGCAATAGTTTATTTGACAAAATGCCAATGCTTTTCGGATTATTTAATGCATTTTAATAAAAGATTTTATATTTCAAGTTTTTTTTTACATCTTCAAATATTTTCTCATGGTGTATATATGCTCTGAAATAACAGCAATATATATATATATATATATATATATATATATATATATATTGCTCTGATATAACAGCAATATATATATATATATATATATCTTTATATATACATATATATATATATATATATATATATATATATATATATATATATATGACATCACTAAAAGGAACTTTTGGTCTTGCTTAATATAAACAGAATGTGTTTACAATATGGGTAAATTATTGAGAGTGAAATGAGTTTTGGAATTTATATTCAAACTTAAATATTATTTTTACTTAAAAGATATATTTAATACAGTTATAACAAGTTTTATCGAGAAACCACCACATAATCTATGTTTATTTACGTTGTATTAGCCACTCCTAAAAATATTTAAATATTGAATTTTTGGCATTTTAAAAAAATTGAAGAATCTGATAGCTGAGCGTCAAATCTGGTGAACTATTTAAAAAAAACAAGCATACCCCAACTAACTGGCAATAATTTGGTTCCGTGTTTCCCTTCAGTGTTTCCAACAAGGGGAATCGATATGTATTAGGAACTGAGCACCACTTAAAAATCTTTAATTATTGAATTTTTTGCATTTTTTAATTTGCAATCGCTGATAATCGCTGATAATCCACTGAAAAAAATTGAAAAATAAGAGGAAATTAAAGTGAATGATACTCTTGCAGAATTCAACCCGAATCCTCGAGATTTTCCATCTACCGGCAATTACAGAATTAAGCCAAGCATTGGTCAAATGTTGGAAAACTAAATCGACATTTTTTTTGTTTTGCTTCTTTTGACAAAAAATAATTTGTACATTCTCTTAAAAAGCATAAAAACATTTTGTACCTTCAGTCAACTTATTTGTACTTTCACCTAACAATTTACAGTTTTCATAAAAGGAATTCATTTTTTTCTTATAAAAAATTCTGTTTACTGCCAACTTTCTTCTTTTTAGAAAAAATACAAAAAATGTTTTTAAAAAAACCCAAAAAACTTCACCTTACAATTTACGGTAAAAATTAATCTTTTCTTGAACCCCCCCCCCAACTTTTGTTGATAAAAATGTGAAAAAGTAAATAACAACAAAATTCCAGTTTTTCTTGAGGAAAAATATATTCAGTAAATTTAGTATGTTTTTGTTATTTTTTTTATTTATTGTATTTCTATTTTTATCGGTTTGTTTGCTTTGTAATTCGTCTGCGTCTGTTACTTTGTTCGGCTTAATCCAATGACTGCTACTCGAGCCCGAACCATAATTGACAAAAAATCCCGAGGATCGTGGCAAATTCCACACGAGTACCAAGAATATATATATATATATATATATATATATATATATATATATATATATATATATATATACACGACGTGGTCATTGTAAACTTCGGCCGATAAAAACGTGGTATAAATATAAATATACTGCAAACCCTATTTACTAACTTGTCTTTATCCACCCTTCTGCTTTACGTCGACTTTTTTCTTTGCCATGTTACTTTAAAAGCTATTTAACTTGACATATTGTTTGCACCCCTCCCCATTTCTTGTAGTAATGTAATGTAATTATATTGACCCCTTCGTCTTCTTTCCGTCTTTCTGTCTATTCCTTTTTCTTTTTTCTTTTACTTTTTCTTTTTCTCTTCTTTCTTATTTTTCTTCTACTTTTTAGCTGCCTCTTTCTTTTCCTTCTCTATCTCTTTCTACTCTTCTTTTTATCCTATTAAGCCTTGACATCATCTTTCTCCATATCGCTTTCTATTTTTGAGTTTAAGATGTCACTTAATATCACTCCTCCCATTTTAAGTTAGCGATTAAATACTTTATTTTTTATGAATAAAAAAAATAATATTTTTAACTTCTTTCATTTAAAGAACCAGTTGCTTTGAATAGCGGATAAACTTTATTTTATTTGTTTTTTTAATACACCAATTGTCCGAAACATTAGCATGTTCAGTGTAGCGACAATGTACTATGTGTCTATATAAATAAAAATATTATATATATATATATATATATATATATATTACACACACACACACACACACACACACACACACACACACACACACACACATATATATATATGAAAAAAGTTTATATTCCAAATTCCATAATGTTGTCCACCTTACCGTTTATTTCTTTCAACATGTGAAAATGGTCAATTCCTGACAGCACCTGTTTCGTGGCGCAAAACCATTACAATAAAATCGGAATAGTAGTTGCAATTTTGTTTTGTGATATTTATCCATCATTGATATATATATATATATATATATATATATATATATATATATATATATATATACAAACACACACACCCATATATATATATATGATGATTGCAACGTCTTGCCAGACGAGTGCCACTCCCTCAGACATTTAAAATCCATGAGCCCAAATACCTGAGGGAGTATCTATACAAAGATGATGTTACAGAGTCTTAGCTTTGTACGACAGCTAAGTCTCTCTCTCGGTTCAAAATGTTGAGATCCAGCAAAAAGCAAGAGCAAGATAGCCAGCAACAAATTAAACTGCAGACCAGCTTAATGCGGATACTGGTCTTCTGCTTTATGTTTTTTTTTAAATCAGAGATTTGCTTCTCCTAGAAAGGTTGCCTTCACCACGGCTTACGAGAGCCCTCTCCAACACACACACACACACACACACACACACACACACACACACACACACACACACACACACACACACACACACACAAATATACACGGTGCTAGTTGGCCGTTGACCCAGAAAAAGAGTTCATTCGCCCTTTATATATATATATATATATATATATATATATATATATATATACACACACACACCGCCAAACCGGAAGTGACGTAGGTTTTAATTAAGACTAGACAATAGAAAGAGAGGATGACTTTCAAAAATATCGGCGAAAAAAGTGACACCCCCTGTACAAAAGTGAAGGTGAAGATATTAATGTTTTTAAGCAATTTTTAGATATTTGTCATCTGAAAGGTCGAACTTCAAAACGATACTGATCTTGTAAATATCCGTCGCCTCTGTCGAAAGTTTTAGGCACACATGCAAACATACATACATACATACATTTATATATTGGTAACTAAAAATTTTCGACCCAAACCGATTAAAAAGCTTACCCTATCTCTGAATAACCTTTATGTAAAATTTCAAATGCTTAGACCAGAAACTGTCTGAGTAATTTGCTAGAGACAGCAGAGGTAAAATTTGTTAAAATTTTGACCCCTATTATGACCCCTTAACATTTATTATTTGGGGCTCAAATCAAGTTATTAAGTTACAGCTTTGTCCAAGGAACCTATATCAAAACTTTCAAGGGTTTAGACCGAAAATCGTCGGAGGAGTTTGGTAGGGTTCTCAAAGGTCAAATCGTTGAACTTTGACCCTTTATTAGTACACTGTATATCAAATTTCAAGTCTGTAGACTGAAAATTGACAGAGGTATTGCGTAGGGAAATGTACAGAGACACACAGACAGACAGAAACACAGACACACAGACACGTTCACTTTTATAGATATACTAGCATGGGTGCCAGGCGTTGCCCGGGTATTTGGAGGTGTTTGTTGAGCAAAAAAGAAAAAAAATATATAAATAAAAATAAATAAAAAAATAAGCGGTCTACTTTTTTACTTTGACCCCTATTATGACCCCTTAAAATTGATTGTTCTGTGCTCAAATCAAGTTATTAAGTTAGATCCATGTCCAAGGAATATATATCTAAAATTTCAAGTGTTTAGACCGAAAATTGTCGGAAGATTTTGGTAGAGTTCTCAAAGGTCAAATCGTTGAAGTTTAACCCCTTAATCGACAAATTTCTGGCCGAAAACAGTTCCCATAGAATCTCCCAAATCTCAGTACCCTGTACATCAAATTTCGAGTCTGTAGACTAAAAATTGACAGAGTTATTGCGTAGGGAAAATGTACACACACAGACACACAGACAGACAGATACGCAGACAGATACACAGACACATTCACTTTTATAGGTATACTAGCATTATATTTTCTTTTTGAATAAATAGAAAAGAGGGTTTTTAATATGAATATCAATAGACACAAAAGAAAAACGAATTTATAGGAGTATAGATAGATATATATATATATACCATACTTAAAAAGAAAATTGAAATAACTTTACGAACGGAATTGTATGTTTACCGTACCTCTTTTTTTCACAAGAGAAACACCACTTATCAATTCCCAGAGGCCAATCAAGGGGTAAAGCGTGTACGTGGCCAAAAGGACAATATCATAGTTATCCTTAGAAGTGTAAATTTGGTAAAACTGGATTACTTAAGGGGAACGGCTCATAAAGAACTTGTTCACATTGGACTTGAAAACTGCCATATTGTAGTCAGCTGAAAAGCAGGTAAACGGAAGAGAGTTCCACAGTTGCGCACTTCATAGAACCTACGTTTATGTTTTGGCACAGAAAAAGAGTTGTAAAATTATTGATAGCGTTTTCAGCCAAACGAGTGTTTCTCGTGAATGTTTGGCGAGGGGGGGGCATAGATTTGAGCTCAGACGAGCATTTGCCATGAAAATAACGATAAAACAGAGACAGGCGTCTCTTCTGTGAGAAAGAGGTTGCAGAGAAGAGAAAAGGGCATCCCCGACTAGGCGACGAAGTTTATTCTGAACTCTGTTAAGGCAGGATAAGGTTTTCCTAGCAGCTCCTGCCCAGATGTGACAGCAATAATCCATCCTTGGACGTACCTGTCTCTTATAGAGTATTGCATTAGCAGGTAGATATCTACTGGATAGACAGAAAGATCCTATAATTTTTCAAACAACCTTGATGTACGTATTCTATTTTAGATCAGGAGCAAAAGTAAAACCCATAAGCTTGTCAAAACATGGAGTCTCCCCAAGACAAGAGCCATTCATTCCAATTGATGCCAGATGGGGATCAGAACGATGATGATGTAAAGATAGAAGCTTGGTTTTAGATGCATTAAAAGTAACCAGCCACTTTTTTCCCATTGTGCCACATGATCAGATCAGAGAAGAGAGAATCAGAGAGAACTTGGTCGTTTACGTTTTTAGTACTGACCCCCCCCCAAAAAAAAAACAAACTTTGTGTCTTGTTTTTTTTATGGAGTGTCAATCACTTTTGTATTTTGAATCGTTCAAAGTTGCTATTTTACTCATAGTCCGAGGAATCTGGTAGTTTATAGATTTTTCTTTTTAAATGTGCGCAATTAAACATAATAAAGTCAATAGGATTCAAAACCGGCAAAACCGTTCGTCAGTTAAGTGAGGCTAATGTCGTCTTTGAGTGCATTGAAGTCAAACCAGCGGCCAACTGAAGTGGGAAAGAAACAAGAACGTTTGGTCTGTTTCTCCGGCACTAATTAGTGTCATCTGACAGCAATTATA
>NC_136495.1:25694882-25727382 GCF_053919585.1 Euprymna scolopes
CCATCTCCGTAATGTTGCATAACTATGCCTGTTTTGATGGAATCTGCTTTGATGAACTGACCGCTCTTTACCCCTCGGCGTAAATACCCCCGAAAAATCCGTTTAGCAACAAAATCCCACCATTTCATCGTATGGGTCCTTAGATGATGGGAAACCTATTACTCTACCAGCTTCTTTCCTCGAACTGCTAGAATTTGGAATTCCCTTCCTATTACCTGCTTTCCTGACTGTACTGAGATGCAGCAGTTTAAATGTAATGTAAGCCGACATTTCAGTAATCTCCTCTAAATATGGTCACAAATAGTTACCCCTTATGTCCAAGTGCCTTGATTGGAGCGAACATGAATAAAAAAGATATGTATACGTATGCGGACAATAATCACACACACACACACACACACACACACACACACACTACATATAATGGGAGATCTGAACAGCATCGGTACCGTCGGTTTCAAATCTAAACAAAGGAAATCTATAGTTGGTCTCCTATGCCTGACTGTCTTTAGCCGTTGTGTGACTGTTTTACGTTATCGCAACCCTCTGCTATATTTCCATTTTTGTTATTTTACCGATATATACGTCGTGAGCAAGTAAATAAAAGTTTGTCTCTTTTTTTCTTTGATATGTGAATCTTGATAGCGGCCATGATGATTTCCGATTGGCTTATCTCCATTTTTGGCGTCGGCGAAATTTAAAATTAACAATCTAAAAGTTTGAATTTCATAAATAATAAACTTAGCCCCCCCCCAATCTCGCTCACAAACGGAAAAAAAAAAACGAATTGGGATTTACGTTTGAGAAAATGTATGCACACATTGGATGCGTTTTAGCAAAAATCGAAAAATTAGAAAAAAAAAAAAAAAATCGAAATCGAGAATTTAGAACAGAATCGGTAATTGCATTGGAATCGGAAAATATTGAAATCGTTCCCTCACTAATAAGAATTAAATCATTGTGTTCAGGGTGTATTGCAGCTAGTGATGGGACGATTCCAATATTTTTCCCAATTCCGATACAATTACCGATTCTGATTCTTTATAAATCTCTAAATGTTTAACTACAGACTTGTTACCCCTCTCCTCTGCCCCGATTACCGTAAAAACACGCATTAAATGTGCGAATATTTTCTCAAGCATAAAAATGCACTTATGAGAGGTTATCTATCGATTTTGGTTTTACTGGTTTTACTGGTAGTTTAAAATCAATAGATGTACATTATTTAAACATTACTACCAGCAGTAGAAGGTTTTGCTTTAAACAAAATCAATTAAAAACAACCGATTAAAAGAATCGTTTTTGGCATCGGAATTTGATACTCATTCCAACACCTCCAAAAGTTCTGATTTATCAGATTCCCCATTCCGATTCTGATTAATCGTCCCAACACTAATTACCACTTATCAAACGGTAGACATTGCTGGAAAATTACGAGGGCGTGAATTATTAGGCAATGTATCGGAAGCCAACAATGATGCAGATGAGTGTGAAGAAATGTTTCCCAAACTTACGGAATCTGTGCTGTTTTCTGGCTAGTAATAATTTGTAGACATGTTTTCTGGCTAGTAATAATTTGTAGACATGTTTTCTGGCTAGTAATAATTTGTAGAAATGTTTTCTGGCTAGTAATAATTTGTAGAAATGTTTTCTGGCTAGTAATAATTTGTAGACATGTTTTCTGGCTAGTAATAATTTGTAGACATGTTTTCTGGCTAGTAATAATTTGTAGACATGTTTTCTGGCTAGTAATAATTTGTAGACATGTTTTCTGGCTAGTAATAATTTGTAGACATGTTCCTGTGTGTTGGAGATATGAATATGAAAACATTTAATGCCTAAAGAGATGTTTCTTGCGTATTTCCATGTATGTGATCATTATGAATGATCCAACTGTTGATTATTTGGTGTAAAAAATAGGGTTAAGAGCCCCCCCCCCTCCATCATGCCTTTCCCGAAAAGGTTAAACACCGGTATAATTAAAATATGATGCTCATTATACCGAAAAGGAAATATCTTTGTTTTCATTCTCTCTTAATTAAAACAAGTCTAGATAGTAATCTCAAACGCGCGCGCGCACACCCCCACACACCCACCCACACACACACACACATATTCAATCATTAAAAAAAGATAGTTAATAACGAAATTCGCGCATTTTTGACAATCTGATTATTAGAGAAAGAAACACGGCCATCTTGAAGACAATTGTTAAAGTTAGACGAACTTGATTCAATGCGCAATCTTATTACATTTTCTTTTGCCTGCAGTTCAACCAAAAAGTGTTTTCATATGAAAAGAAAATGGCTAAGAGAAACAAGAAATTGGGTTTATATATATATATATATATATATATATATATATATATATATATATATATATATATACCCTGAAAAACCTCATCAGTATGCCCTGCATTTAAGAATTCAGGTGATAAGTCATCTCCCTCTCAGTACGGACCAATAAGTCTCCTGTGTGTCATGAGTAAGTTGATGGAACCCATATTAAATAGAGAAGTAGTCAACCACCTCAGAAGAAATAACCGTCTTAGTGACACACAATATGGTTTCCGTTCTGCAAGATCTACCGCAGATTTGCTAACGGTTATATCTCATAGGATTAGTGAATCTCTTGACACAGGCTTCCTTTCTAGGATAATTGCTCTTGACATATCAAAGGCCTTCGACAAAGTATTGCATAAAGATGTACTTCACAAAATTTCCAGCTACGGTATAACTGGAAATGTTTTCTCTATCATTAAATCATTTCTCTCTAATAGGCTCATAAGAGTTGTGGTCGATGGACAAAAACCAAAGGCATGCAGTATTAATGCTGGAGTCCCTCAAGGGTTAATCCTGGGCCCAACTCCCTTCCTGATCTACATCAATGATCTCCCTAAACACATACTTAAATCATTCGTTGACATCTATGCTGATGACACGACCATCTACGGCAACATATCAAAGGCTGTAAATGACAAAGTTCTCTCCCCTCTGATCTCGAGCGCGTGGTTCAGTGGGGGAAGACGTGGCTGGTTACCTTTAATTCATCTAAAACCAAACTCCTATCTTTACATCATCAACGCTCTGATCCCCATCTGGCATCAATTTAAATGGATGGCTCTTGTCTAGGAGAAACCCCATGTTTTGACAAGCTTCTGGGCTTGACCTTTACTCCTGATCTGAAATGGAACACGTACATCAAGTCTGTTGCCAAGGTCGCTGGAAAGATGGTGGGATCCTTCTACCGCTCCAGAAAATATCTCACTACTGATGCAATTCTCTATCTATATAAAAGCCAAGTACGTCCAAGGATGGAATACTGCTGCCATATCTGGACAGGAGCTGCTAAAAACAGCCTATCCTGCTTTGGCATAGTACAAAATAGACGTCGCGGCATATTGGGGGATGCCCTTTTCTTTTTTCTGCAACCTCTCTCCCACAGAAGAG
Source organism: Euprymna scolopes (assembly GCF_053919585.1). Lineage (NCBI taxonomy): Eukaryota > Metazoa > Mollusca > Cephalopoda > Sepiida > Sepiolidae > Euprymna > Euprymna scolopes. The sequence goes on from NC_136495.1 coordinate 25,698,332, forward strand.
ACGTTGCGAGCCTATCTTTGTTTTATCGTTATTTCCATGGCAGGTGCTCGTCTGACCTCCAATCTATGGTCCCCCCTCGCCAATCTTTTACGAAAAATACCCGTCTAGCTGAAACCACTGTCAAAAATTTTCCCCACTCTTTATCTATGCCTAAATCAAAACGTAGATTCCATGAACAAAGCTTCTTTCTTAGAACTGCACGCCTGTGGAACTCGTGTTCCGTCTTCCTGCTTCCCACCTGACTACAACCTGGATGTCTTCAAGTCCAACGTAAAGAAATTCCTGATGAACCGCTCCCTTAAGTAGACACTTATTAAATCTCAACACTAAAGTACTGTACATGCAATAATCCTTATCCCTGAGTGGCTTCCGGGCCTTGATAACTGGTGACCACCTTGTAATATATATATATATATATCTGTTGATGGCTACTCTCTTTACTTTTTCCATACTTTTTTAAATGCATATATTAACATCAAATAATATCCTGTTAAATAAACTGACCAACGACGTATTCAGAGAATTTCTGCATAAGTACACACACACACACATATATATATATATATATGTATGTATATATATATTTATATACATACTGCACAATAAATAAGGTTGATATATATCATTCAAACACGGTAGTATATATATATATATATATATATATATATATAGTTCAGTGGCAGTTTTAGTAATTTATAACGGCTTTAAAGCTTCACCGGTCACTCATATTTCGACCAAATTTCAAACAATTACTACAGTTTATAGACCACCTTCTCAGCTACATCGTGAAAAGAAAATCAATTTTTGTTCAGTAAAACAAAAGTTATAATGAATTTTCTTGTATTAAAAATCGTACAAATATGTAAGGAGGTGAGTTACGCTTTTTATGACTGGGTTTCATAACAACAACGACGCTTCAGCGACTACTGTTGCTACTAATTCACTGTTGTCGCGAAAATAGAAGTAACACGTTAAACGGATAGAAGGAAAGAATTAAAGGGATATTATTAAGGGGATTTTATTGAAAGCAGCAGGATGCCGTACATTGTTATTACATATGTGTTTATGGGGGAAAAATAAGACTAAAATTAAACAAAGAACGAGTGAATTTATCGGAAAAATTTACATAGATTTAAACAAAGAACAAATGAATTTATTGGAAAATTTATTGAAAAATCATAGATTACAATGTAAAATTGCGAACATGAAAAGAAATATGGTTAAGCTTAAACATGAAAAAGTAAAGGACTAGTTGTTAGGACTGGAAAAGAAAAGGACAAGATATTCTAGTAAAAAATATAATCATTTTATAACTAAAAATATTGCAGCATTAACATTTTTTTTTAAAATTCAATTTATAACATTATACAATGAATTCTTAATACTGCAATATTTTAATTATATATATATATATAAATTAAAATATTATTATTTTTATTAATATATATATATATATATATATATATATATTAATAAAAATAATAATATTTTAATTTTATTTTTAAACCGATTAAAAAGCTTGCTCCATGTTTGAATACACTTTATGTAAAATTTCAAATGTTTAGACCAAAAATTGGCTGAGAGGTCAATTTCTTTTAAAACTTTGACCCCGATTTTGTCCCCTTTAGCCGTTATTGTTTTGGGCTCAAATGAAGTTAAAAAATTTGATCCATGTCCAAAGGAACCTACATCTAAAATTTCAAGTGTTTACACTCCAAATTGGTGGAGGAGTTTGGTAGAGTTTTCAAAAGTCAAATCATTGCACTTTGACCCCTTGGCAGCCAAATTTCTGGCCGAAAACCGATTAAAAATATTTTCCCAAATCTCAACACCCCTTATGTCAAATCTCGAGTCTGTAAACTGAAAACTGACAGAGTAGTTTGGTAGGGAAATGTACACACACAGAAAGACACACAGACAATTTCACTTTTATAGTTATATAGATTACGTGTAATTATATTCATGTAGATATTTTACATGATTTATATTTACGTAATATTTGCGTCAAAAGGTTATAGTTAACAAAAACCTCATTCTATATATATATATATATATATGCAGTAAAATGCAGTGACACCGCAGCAACATACAAGACATTTCTAACGATGGAGGACCAATTCATTCCATATAAATTCCGGGAAAAAATTACACCACAAGATACAGAGGAACAAGTGAAAATTAAAAAAGCCCTAAGTATTTCAAAACTTCAAGCCGAAATCGACATACGGGAAGACAAAAAAGTACACTCTACGGAGAAGTACACAGAAATTGACAATAAAGTATTTAAAAAAATCAAGGAACTCTGCCCCAAGGAAACACACCAACTCCTCTTAGAACTCTGGGATTCTGAATGCAAAAAAGAGGAGGAAAAATCCAGGGAAATCATTGGACGGAAAATAACCTGGCTAAAAAACCTGCCGGAAAAAGAAAAAAGCAAACAATCGACAAACACATACAAGGACAACCAGGAACAGAACACTCTTACACGATATCCGCAAACACAGAGATCACATAACAAAGGTAAGAAACGAAACATACACCATACACAAACACATCCACACAACAGATACAACTACACACAAAGAAGCAACCACAATATATTCACATCTTACACAAATTCCCAACAACTGGCCCAGCCAACACGCACACTAATAACACCTCAAAATTACACAAGAACCCGCACCATTAACAAACACAACACACCGGACAACATACCACACAATACATCTCCACAAAAATACCCACTTATATACAATCCTAAGCAATACAAACCTAACTATTACCACCCAATTCAGCGAACACAATCAAAAGTCCATTCCCACAGACACTACATCGCTAACACAAACAACGAAAAAATACCTCTACTAAACAACCCCTACCAAAACACCCCCACAATGCAACACAACTACCTGAGACATCACATAATTCAAAACACTACCTACAATTCTCACCCCTCATATCCCACACAAAGAAACAAACCCCTAAGGCACCTCCCCCATCAACGGAAACAATCAGAATATCCCATGCAACACCAATCCCAACTAACAGACCTCCCCTACAACAAACCCCGACAACACAACCCTATACAACAATGCATGTATCCTCAACAGCAACACCAATTCCAACTGAAACACAACTATCCAACACAAAAAACATATAACGACAACCCATTCAACCATTTATCACTGAACCCTCACAATATTGTACACGACACTCATTTTACAAGGAGACATCACACCACCCTAAAACGCACCACTCCTCGAAACAAGGAAACAAACAACTCCCAGCATTTTTTAGGAAGCCCCCAGGGAACAACAATTCCAGGTTAGAAAAAATTAGACCCAAAATCATCAATTTATCCACATACTCCTTATCAAAGAACGAAATGGAAATACTGAAGCTGGGCCTCAAATTCTGCCCCACCCCTAAAAGCAATATAGCAGAACTAAAAAAGGACCTTAAAGAATTCGAACGGAAATTTAGACTAATAGAAACACTAGATAACAAAGGGGACAAAGATGATTCTTTAGTAAAAAACAAATCAACATATTTCCCTAATAAACAGAACAACACAAAAGAACTAAACAGCTACTTCGAAAATCTCTGGAACCTTAACCTCCAAAAAAAACACAAAACCACAAGCAACCTCACACATAAGCAAAAACAAGCACTCGAAAAGATCCGTAATAATAATGACATAATAATAAAAGAAGCAGACAAAGGCAGTGCCGTAGTAATCATGGACAGAACGTATTATGAAACAAAAATTACAGAATTACTGGATGACAAACACTACTATAAACCCATTAGTACCAACATAGATAACACCACCATCTCAAAAATCACAAAACTTTGTACAACACACAACAAAATATTAAAAAAGAAAGAAAAGGACTTCCTCACAAATTTCATTACAAAGACTAACAACTTCTACGGACTTCCTAAAATACACAAATCTGGCACAATAAAACTTGCCATTGATACACAAAACTCAGAATATATTAGCGCTCCAAACCCTAGCGACCTTACATTTAGACCCATTGTAGCAGGACCAGCCTGTCCGACAAGCAGACTTAGCAACTTAATAGACATCTTATTACAACCTTTCACAGATCAAGTTAAGAGCTACATAAGGGACGACATCCATTTTCTCACTACCTTACCACATACAGTAGAAAACGGGACACTATTAGTTACATTTGACGTTAGTAGTTTATATAGTAATATACCCCATGAATTAGGAAAAGAAGCAATACTATTTTGGATCAACAGACACGCACAAACACTACATCCCAGATTCACAAAGCAATTCATTATCGATAGTATAGACATAATTCTAAATAATAATTCCTTCGAATTCAACAATACCAACTACATCCAAACACTAGGTACAGCAATGGGAACGAAAATGGCACCGACTTACGCAACCCTTACATTAGCCTACCTAGAAGAAACCCTATATAAAAAAATAGAACAAAAATTTGGCCACAGCACTAAAATACTGTTTGTAGAATCATGGAAAAGGTACTTAGATGACTGCTTCATCCTATGGAAACCCACATGGGGGGACATCACAGACTTACACACTATACTCCAGAACCTACACCCAAAAATTAAATTCACCATAGAACAAAGCTCTACAGAATTACCTTTCCTAGACATACTGATAAAGATTAAAGACAATAACATTATCACAGACATTTACCGCAAACCTACAGACACCCAACAATACCTACACTTTAAAAGTCACCACCCTAAAAGCTGCATAAAATCAATTCCCTACACCCTAGCACGTAGAATCTGCACCATAATCACGGACAATAACCTTCGAAAAATCCGACTCAAGGAACTACGAATAAATTTAAGAAAAAGAAAATACCCATCACAACTTATAGACAAAGGGATCCAACTTGCGACAAATATACCAGTAGAAGATTTGAGAACCCCTAAAGAACGAAACAAAGAACAAATCCTAACATACGTCTCCACACACAACACAAACAACCCTGAACTTTTCACAGAGATAACGAAAAACCTCGTCCTACTTAACCAAAACAGCAAACTAAACAATTTCCTTAAAACAACAAAAATAATAAAAAGCAAACGCCAACCCAAAAACCTAAAACGCATTCTTACCTCATCCAAACTCAATCAAGACGCAACAAAAGGAGTCACAAAATGCAACAAACAACGATGTGGAGTCTGCAACATAATATTAGAGGGAAACACATACACATTTGCGAACCCCATACAAACATTCAAAATTAAAAAAAACCTAGATTGCACCTCAAAAAACGTAATCTATGTAATAAAATGTCCAGCATGCGATAAATCCTACATAGGCGCTACAAAAAACCTTAGTAATAGAGTAGCCCTACACCGATCCAACATCAAAATCGCGGAAAATAGACACCTACATGTATCACAACATATACACACATGCAGTGGAGGCAGATTCGAGATAATGCCCATCTTCCAAACTGACAACTACTTCTACTTGCTAACTCAAGAAAAAAATTTCATAACAAAGTTTAACCCCGCCTTAAACGTCTCTCCATAATTATACACATAAATAGGCAAAACACAAAATACACTTACACGCATGCATGCTTGGGTAGGTGTGAACCCTCACACACAAAACAACAAAAAAGCACAATAGGGCACACGCACACTTTCGCGGGTGCGCGCGCCCATACCCAGTACAGTACCATTTCTCTTAACTAAACAAACAACTAGAAATTAAACGTATGTGTGTGTGTGTGCGCGCATGTGTGCGTATGTATATGTGTATGTGCGTGGGTGTACGCATATGATTGTGTATGCGTGTGTGTATAATTATATATCATCTGTTATCTATGCTACATCTTGTTTGTATGTATACGTGCACTTATGTTTGGGTGACCGAATCCATGTATGCATATGTGCATGGATTGGAAAGGAAACTTCAACCAATATATACATAAGGTGGGATGTATGAATATGTATGTGTGTGTGGGATTGTGAGTGCATGTGCCCATATATATATATATATATATATATATATATATATGGGTGGATGAGTATATACACATCCGTATGTATGTGTGTATGTATGTATATATACATATGTATGCACATGTATGAGTGAGTAAATGTGTTCGTGTGAATATGGATATACGCGTATGTGTGAGCTCCTGCATATGTCTGTGTGTGTGCATGTGTGTGTGTATGTGTATGTGCCTACATAGTATGTGGATGTTTGTGAGTGTATGTGCACATACATATATGTGTGTACATATATGTGTGTATGTGCGTGTATGTGTGTATATATATCTTCTACCTATTATTCTCCATCTTACTTGTGTGTGTGTGGGTGCGTGTACATATGTCTGAATGATTAAGCGCATATATACATGCGTGTTTTGGTGGGAAAAAAAAAAAAAAAAAAAAAAAAGTGTATATATATATATATATATAAAATAAAAAATAAAAAAATAAAAATAATTGTTAGCGGTGGATGTATGCGAGTACGTGTGTGGGTGTGTAGGTGGTTATGTATATGTGTATATATGTATGCTCCTACATATATTTCTATGTATGTACGTGTGTGCATGTGTGTGTGCCTGTGTGCGTGTGCATGTGTACATGTACATGAATATATATGTATGCGTATGGAATTGTGTGTGAGTGTATGCTATACATGGGGAAAGAAAGTCTTTAATAAATAAAAAAGAACCCTAAAGAAGCCATAAAAACCTTCACCATATGGACTAAAAAACACTCTTTGAAACTAACTTTGACCGGTCACAGTGAAAACACTTACACTTGGAGACAGAACGTCTAAACACTGAACACACGCATCGCGCCACGCGCCACTATGAAAAACATATTTAATATCAGCGGAGGCATATCCACAAACTCCCATTTTAAAGAAAAACTTTTTACGAAAATATCTGAAGAGAGCACACCCTAAGCTCGAAACGCGTTATAAAAATATTTTAAAATAAAAATATGATGAAAACCTTTAAAAAAAACCCACAATTGTTGTTGGCTACACTCTTTTAAATATACATTTTTTCTCTCGTTGGAACTACACAACCATCACTTTAAATATATATATATATATATATATATATATATATATATATATATATATATATATATATATATATATATATATATAGTTATAGTTATAGTGCATAAAATTTGAAATATAGTTGGATGATAAATTGGTATTGTTATACAAACTACTGAAATAGTAGCTTTGTATTTCAAATTCTGTAACGTTAAGACTCACCGTATTAAAATTTCGTTGAATGTTGAGATTTTTAATCTATTCCATCTAGTTTGCACGTTAAATTAACAAAAGTTAATGTGTTTAAAATAACTTTTTCCATACTTTTTTAAATGCATATATTAACATCAAATAATATCCTGTTCAATAAACTGACCAACGACGTATTCAGAGAATTTCTGCATAAGTACACACTTAGAAATATTCCAGATCAGACTACACTTAGGAAATATTACATTAGTGAAGTGTATGAAGCAAAAGTTAAGTCATTCAGAGAAAAAACTGCGAGAATGAAACTGTGGGTCTCCATTGACGAAACTACTGATGTAGAGCAGCGTTTTATTTATATTTATTTGCGTAATATTTGCAAAAACCTCATTCTCTCTCTCTCTCTCTCTCTCTCTCTCTCTCTCTATATATATATATATATATATATATATATACATACATATATATATATATATATATATATGTATGTATGTATGAGTATATATATTTGTTTAAAAAATGTTATCTACCGTACTTCCCTGTCAGTTTTATTATACATACATGATAATTAATATATAGGGTATCTGAACCCATGCGCAACTTTATATTTGTGTTTTAGCCCGGGAAAATCGATGCAAAAGTCTAAAAATAAAAAAAAATGGAATTTGCCCGGTAAAGGTCGAACGAGAGCATTACGAATATGCATGTGTAACGTAATAGCTAGTGGTTCATGTTTTAATTTTTAGGCTTGCAGCAAACGTCTTTATAGCTCAGGCATTAACGCCAAGGAAAAAGTAAATCCTAAGCTAAATGTTTTGGCGTAATGTTTCGGTGGTGGCGTACGAGTCATTTAAAAAAATCTTTTTAAATCAATACTATGTATTAAGTCTAATGTAATATGATAATAAACACAAAATCTGCATTAATTAAAATATCATATTTAAGCGTATTTTAATATTTTACGTTACATTGGTAAAGGAGATAATAAAATCTCAACAGATCATTTCCTCTAAAAACAAACTAAGAAACAAAGAACAGAATTACTGACATCTTGAAATATGACTCAGTAGCAGAGCATTCGACTACAGATCGAGTGATCCTCCTGTTCAATTCCGATTGTACCTCACCATTTTATTATATTTTTTCTTATTTATGAATTCAATTTACGATAAAAGAAGAGGTACCATTTAAAATCGCCGCACATCTTCTTTTGAATATTTTAAAATTGAACATTAATCAGAAGTGCCTTTCCAGGGCATTCATCGGCAAGCCAAATATCAGCTGACGTGATATTGTAAACAAACACAGACGGAATTTGATGAACGGCATTATCATTATGAATTTTTATTGAAAGATTATTTTTTGCGAATTCGGGAAAATTATTCCTCGTAATAAATAATATTCAATAAAGGATCGATTCTATAACAATACATAGGAAATCTGCATAAATTAAGATATCATGTTTAAGGGTATTTAAGAATGGGCGGATAGCTAGTATATATATATATATATATATATATATATATATATATATATATATATATATATATATAGCAAGTTTTGCATGGGATCGGTGTTACTTCGTGTTTTATATATCCTATGTTGCTGGGTTTGCTAGTCAGCCAAATCAGATTCTTTCTTATTCCCAAACTATCAAACAATCGTGAGGTTGTTTGCATCGAAACCGAGAAGGCTTACCTGCTTGCCAGTCGGTTTGTCTCTAACTCCACATTGGACCCTGTACACCACTCCCTCCCCAGTTTTCCTTTACGGACATACGCCACATTAGATGATATGAAAATCACCCCTTCTCAGGTACATGGTATCATAAAAAACCTAGACACCTCAAAAGCATGTGGACCGGATCTCATCCTGTGCTATTATAAAAACGCTCCGCTAAGGTTGCTCCAGTTCTCTTCAAACATTTCAATAAATTCCTAAACGAATCTTGCTTTCCTAACTGGTGGAAAACCGCTTCTGTAATACCAATTTTCAAGAATTCTGGCGAAAGAACTGACCAATTAAATTATCGCCCCATTAGCCTTCTCCCGTTTTTCGCCAAAATATTTGAGTCCTTAATTAATCAAGCTCTGGTCCATCACCTTACAACTGCTAAACTCCTGACCGACAAACAATATGAATTTAGGCAAGCACGTTCCACAGCAGACATCCTAACTGTAATCTTTGAACGTATATATCGTTCACTAGACAAAACAGAGGAGGGTGGAGCGGTAGTCCTCGATATATCTAAGGCTTTTGGCTTGTGGCACGATGGTTTTCTAAGGAAAATTAGATCATATGGCATCACTGGAAGAATACATAATGTAATTAAATCCTTTTTTAGTAAGAGAAAAATCCAGGTTGTCCTCGATGGCCGTACATCTAAACAATATGATATAAATGCGGGAGTACCTCAAGGGTATATCCTTGGACCTTTATTATTCTTGATATCCATAAATGACCTCCCTGATTAAATTGTTTCGGAGATGGGTATATTTGCTGATGACACCACTCTCTATAACAGGGGAAAACAAATGATCACATATCCAAGGAAATGGCAGAAACACTAGAGAATGACCTCAAAGCTGTAGTGGAATGGGGACATAATGGATGGTCACATTCAATGCTGCCAAGACTAAGCTTTTCTCCTTCAATAATTGCAAGAAACCTTCTCTACCACCAATAGCAATGCCCAAGAACACATTACCCGAAAGTACTTCGTTTAAACTCCTCGGCCTTCCGTTTACAGCAAACATGAACTGGAATAGATATATAGAGAGCATTGCCAAGGCTGCTGCGAAGAAGGTGAGCTCTCTCTACCGTGCTAGAAAGCTACTTAGGCCTGAAAGTATCTTGTACCTCTATATGGCTACCATTCGCCCATGTATGGAGTGTCACATTTGGGCTGGTGCATCTACTACTTGTCTCTCACTCCTGGACAGGGTTCAAAAGAGAGTCGCCAACCTGATAGGTCCTGAACTGTCATCTAGACTTTAGCCTCTGTTCCATCGACGTAATGTTGCATCCCTCTGCCTGTTCTACAAGCACTTCGTACAGATAATTGATTTTGTTGTTGTTCCTCCTTATGAAACGGATTTTTAATTTAATTATAATTTGATTTTTAAATTTAAAATTATCAATCACATTACTTAATATATATATATATATATATATATATATATGTTATGATACCTTTATGTAAATACTAACTGTAATATATCCCCGTGTGATAACTCCGTTATACAACAATGTGAAAAGAATAGTTTTCGTATTAAATTATGTTTTTATTCTGTTAACTCTTTTCTAGAAAGACAAACTGAAATGTATGCGTGCATGAAAACAAACGTGAAAACTGAACAGATAGAATTAGCCATTTTGCAATCAAATAATGATTACATATTTTGTTGTTGTTTCTTGTGTTTCGTTTCTTTGTCTGTTTGTAATTCCGTTTTACCTTTACGGATTTTTATTCACCTACAGTTTTGCTTCGCATCGAGGCTCGTCAAATCGTGATCTTTTGAAGCCAAGCCTGAAGGGGAATTTTCATAACGTTATCACAGTTAGTCTATACGTAAAAGAAAAGCAAAAAAAAAAAAAATAAAAGCAAAAAACAAAAACAAGAAAAAACAAAAACAAGAAAAACAAAAGAAAAAAAAACAAACAAACCAAAAACCAAAAACTAACAGAAACAAGCAAACAAAACAAAACAAAAGAAGCGCCTTTTGGAGACTAAGGCTCATCTTCTAAGTCACGTAATTTCCTTTCATTTTCTCTTTTAATTCCGTTCCGATATTTGCCTACCCCTTTGCGATAACTGACGGGCATAACGTCAAGCAGCGTAATAATTTACACAGAAATACACAGAAACTCTTTCTTTCTATTTTCTTTCGGCCTTTCTTTCATTATCCACGTAAAACTCAAACTAATAACCAAAAAATGTGTAAATGAAAATTGAAAAAAAATTGGAAGCTCTGAATCTCAATTTAAATGTTCAAAATGACAATGTGTGACCTAAATTTGATTTTTACTCCTTATGTAAAGTTTACTTACAAGTCTTTTTTTAAACGCACACACATATATATATATATATATCAAATAAAATTACTCTCTCTCTCACACACACACACACACGCATATATATATATATATATATATATATATATATATATATATATATATATATATATATATATAGTGGCGGACGGATGTTTATTTAAATAGACATTCGGACAGATTAGTTGCAGGCACCGCTTCCGTGGTCGAGGGGTAGAACTGCCGACTGTCACACGATCCTCAGCTTGGGATAGGTGCTAGTCTAACGGCACTGATGAGTTGTGATACGACGAAACAGGACTGTATGTCGATGACTACAAATATATATATATATATATATATATATAGATATATAAAGATGTATATATATATATCGACAGAGTGACCCACAAAAACGGGCCCCAACTCTCATTAGTGTTTTGTCCGAATGAAATGAAACTTTGGTCAAACCTAGTTTATTATATTCAAAATATCACATCAAAACACTAGGGTCGTTGGCCTTTTTTCTCCGTTGTTTGTAAAATGCTCAGAAAAACAATTGAATACCCTCTGTTTTTTTGGGTCACCCTATATATATATATATATATATATATATATATATATATATATATATATATATATATAAACTAAATAAAATTACATCGGTCGGCCGTTTAAAGTCAGATGCAACTAGCAATGTAATCGATATTTGATTATGAATAGCCAACTAGTTTTCATCTTCTTTCTACCATGTTATTTACAAAAAAAATGCACTTTGCATAATGTTTCTTTGATAAAGATGTTCCAACTAGGAAGATTTTTACAATACAGATAAATTTAAAGAATGATTTTGTTTTTCCTTAGAATAATTATGTTAGGGATATAAATTATTCTTTTACTTGAATATCCAAAAGGGAGTTAGTTCCCTTGCAAAACAAATCTTTTCTTCTGCTCTGTAGAAGTACAAAAATGTGACCAGAAATCAGTAATTATACATTTTAATTTAATATATAAAGTTATCTTGTCGGATTTCAGAAGCTAGACCCAAATAATAACATATCTTACAAACCGATATATGATTATGAAAATCAATTCGTCTTTATCTTTATTTCTACCATTCTTTGCAAGAAAATTTTGTTTTTCGCTAATGTTTCTTTTAAAAAAATGTAACTATACCGGCTAGAAAGATACAATGGAGAAGCAATGAAATTATGACACATTAGACTAAACAAACAAACGTTTTTCTTTATGTGTATAATCTAATTATTAAAAACAAATCAACTAAATTCATGTTGCATTATTTAATGCGGGGTAACGCCGAGTAAGTTCGTTATAAGGCATTTTTTTCTGTACGTTTGCTTGTAAGTTATGGACTCCGAAACGACTGGACTGATATTTTTGTAATTTCACACAATTATGCTTTATGTGTCTGAGAGTGTTCTTAGATATGTATCAGAAATCAATAATAGAAAAATGCGATTAAAGAAGGAACAGTTCGATTAAAACCCAGGCATCACGAGTGGATTTGAGAAGTTGAGAAGCTCATAAGCTGAAGGGTCTGGTGTATAAAACTACAATATGTTCTTTCATAAGACAGAACTGCGTTCAAAATTAATTTTCTGTTTAAAACACAATTGAACCATTGAATTGAAACTACTGTCCCGATCTGTCTGAAATTATGTGTAGACTATAGTTATGATAAGATGCAACGAAGCATCGTTGTATCCGATGCACAGTAAGGGATTAATAAATATTAAAAAAGATGATTTAATGAAAAAATGCACACGAATTTAAGCACGTAAGTAAACGGACTATAACTTTTGCCCATTTTCAACAGGCCAAAATGTTTAGTAGATTTTATTCCTTTTCACTTTCTCCTAATATCTCGCTTTTGTTTTATGCAAATATTTGCCCCCGTCCCTAAGGACACTAGAAATCTAAGTCAGTAGATCGAAGTGTGAAAGTCAATTTTCGCGCCAAAAATGACTTTATGTAAATTCAAATCCTGACGCGAACAACAATCAATCAAAAATAGTAAAATAATCAAAACTCTTTCTACGATGTTTCTTTGTAAAGGAATAAAAGAGAAACTTAGGGAATCTGTCCATACACAGACGTTGTTGCAATAGTCTCAGCGGACGTAGCAAAGATTGAAGCGTCAACCCAGAAAGACTGTCACTCACTACAGGCGAGACTAACCGAGAATAGCATAAATTAACACTTCTATCCAATAAAGGCTGGTCGAATGATGATAATCTACATGTAGCAGAGCGCGGATGCGTGTATGACAGCAGCAGCTTTATGTAAATAACCGAGCCGTGTGCGAAGTAATGTCACGGAGAGGGGGAAAAAGATTGTAAAAAGAGAAAAACATGAACTCTTGAGATGAGAGAAGGGGAGAAAGGCGTGTTACACAAGTTGCTCGGGAGCATCAGGAAAAGACGCGTGCTTAACGGACAGGAACGTAATACCACGTGTTTGTTAAGCACATTGAAGTACGAGAAAACTTTTAAAGAAGAAACAAGGCGTTATTCTGGAAAGAACCTGTAAATAAATGTCTGTTGTTTCAACTGCAAAAATTGAGTTGAATTTTTTCCGCATCCTTGTTTCCTTGCGACGGTGACTACATGTTAAAACGTGTGTAATGTTACACACCTATTTAGATAAAACCTTACACACCTATGTAGATAAAACGTTACACACCTATGTAGATAAAATAAATGTGTCAGTTCAAAATAATAAAGTTTCGCGGTTCAACTCGTGAGAAATGATGAAAGGCATTAACAAAGCAGTGGAAACAGCTGAAAAAAACATCATGGTATTGTATTTCATAAATGAGAAATTCTTGGAAAGAAACTCTGCTCATGGAAATTTCGTTTATTTTCAAGTACGTGAATTTATGGAAATCGCTCTTGACAATGCATGAAAGCACTTGATGTAAGGATCTAAAAATACCACTAAAGATAAGAAACTAGCAAACGATAAGCCTTATTTGGTTTGATTCCTATCCAGAAAACAGCAATTTTCCCCCATTGTCACAAACATCGCTTATAGAATGTGAGGACTAACATACCATATCTACTCGAGTTTTTTTTCAATTTTCTTATTTTAAAATTGGATTTCAAAACTTAAATGGATCCATCCATCCAGCGCGCCCGTAGTTTAAAGTGTCATTAAAATCTTGTCCGTAGATGAATACTTGATGCTTCGCCAAGGCTATCAAGGGTATTTTTTTTATCGTGACGCCATCACTACATGGGGTGCTTACTACAGCGTAAGAGAGTCCCATCTACCCTCGAGAGAAAGAACGCGCCAGTTTCTCAACCTGGTATTTTACCTCGCGGTACATACAGCGCCTTGCTTTCCCAAATGGTCACCCATCTGGTACTGGCCAGGCTCAACGTTACTTCACTTCGGTGATCTGGCAAGAACTGGTGTGTCAACGTGATCATGCCGTATTAAATGGATCCACTTTATCCATAAATGGAGTCCAGTGTACCGTGCCTTTTCCCCTCCCTACTGCATCTTTCTCACAAAAGACACGCTGCAAGTCTTTCTTTGCTCCATAATTATTTTCATGACAGCTGCTCGACTAGGCTATAATCCATGCCCCCTCTGCTGTAAAACATTCTCAACAAACACTCATTTAACTACAACCGCTATCAACAATTTCCTTTATTCTGTATCTGTACCTAAAAATAACCAAAGTTTTATGAATAAAGTCTTTTTCCTAGAACTACCCGTCTGTGGCAAAATGCCATGAGGCTGCTTTCCTGCTGATTACAAAATGATTGTTTTCAAGTCCAATGTAAACAAGTTCTTGTTGAATCGTCATCTTAAGTAATCATATTCTGTTCAATTTCCAACATTGCGAATCATCGCGGTGTTATTTCATCGAATACTTGAAACTTATTAAACCTTATCCTCGAGTGGCCTTTGGATTTTGATAATGGTGTTTCCCTTGTGCAAACAATGTAATAACAGGTGCTTTCACCCCGGGTCAGAGTGGACGCGAAACTTGTAGGAATTAATTAATTATTTCACTCTTACCAATACTTGGGACCTCGCACCTGGATGCAGTTAAATTTTATATCCAGGAAAGTTGTGTGTATGTAGTGGGTAGAACAGTCCGGTGCACTTCATAACAAGGGTTTATATAAGATTTCAGCCAGATCAGTTCCGAGAAAACTTCTAGAGTAAATGTGGTATTGTGGTAACACATTTTTATTAATCCCTAACTGTGCACCGAACGGATAGCATAGCACTTAGTTCGCTGCATTCTATCATAACAAAGATCAATACAAGGTTTCAACCAGATCGGATCAATATTTTCGGAGAAAAAGTTGAACCAACAGACAAACACAGACAGAGAGACTAAGAGAAAGGTAATAACACTGTTTCGCCCGCGCCTGTTTAAGTAATTTCTGAAACCATTTATTGTATTGTCAATAACATGGTACAACAATAACAAATGATAATTTTATTGAATTAATTTAGAATTCTTTTTGAGATGAGTAATTTGTATAATTTATTTTATTTTATTATTTGTGGACTATTGTTCCCATCTTCTAGTTGTTGTTTCATGACGTTTCGGCCTTCGTCAGGTGGTTAACCGCGACGAGATAGGAATGTCGAATGCTCCAACTACATCCACAGAAATTACTGCCTTCCATAGTTGTTGCCGTCTCACCACGGTTTGACCAACTAATTCTCTGACCGGCTTCAATCCCAGCCAAAGCTGGTCAGAGGATTAGTTAGTCAAACCGTAGTGAGACGACAACAACTACGGAAGGCAGTAATTCCTGTGGATGTAGTTGGAGCATTCGACATTCCTATCCCGTCGCGATTAACCACCTGACGAAGGCGAGAGGAATAATTGGCCGAAACGTCGCGTTGTTGAACTAGAAGATAAGGGCAATAGTCCGCAAATGATAGCTAAAAACAAGGCTTGAGATTTGTCAGCTTAAATGCGATCTGGTGTGACAGTAGTTTCCGAGAAAAAGTGGAACAGATAGATAGACAAAGAGAAATATAACAGAGGTTAATTAATTTATTGTTTTAAATGTTGGAAATCTCGATTATTCCTATTTAAACATGTACACGATATCCGATCAAATAATTTTCATGGAAAAAATACGCTTTCGAATATGACACACCTCAATAGGAAAATCGTCTAAATATCAAAATGGTGTAAATAGCGTCAAATTTAAGCTTTATTATCACTAGTGGCAGCCATTAACGTCTCTGACTACATTTATTTGCGTTTTATGCCTAAATAATATGATATTCTAGTACACTTAACCATTCGCTTTCTCAAACGTAATACCTTTGACTTTAGAATTAATATTGGAAGCGAAAATTATTGATGTGTTCTTTTAAAGACTCGCAACAAAAGTGCTGCAGAGCCCGAAAATAGAAAAAAATTTGCTCATTAAGATTAATTTTACGCTCAAATTAATGATGTCGTCCAATAGTGCAACGGTGCAGTTTGCTAGAATTTTCCAACGTACGCAAGTTGCGTTGCGGGTAGAACATCTAATCTAATGGAATCGAGCAATATATAAAATTAAATGTCCTGGATTTTCTACTTCAAACCTAAATAACGTTTAATACAACAAATAAAAGTTTATACTACTCAATTTTCTTCTTTCATTGTTCCTTTGCATTTCTGGCTAGGAGCAAAGTGTAGTATCTGTTTTGCTGTTGTACTTAGTATTTTCTGTTCTCGGTCAATGCAAGAAGTCCTTCTTGATTCGGGCAGTTTATTTTTTGTTCTAATACAAAGTGCACTATTTGGGGAGCTGGATTCTCACCATATTAAAACTACATTGTGTCTAACTCTTCCCTCACGGCGGGGGGCAATTCAATAAGAACTTTCGTTTATCGTTACTACATGTAATTATGAACAATGAAAATTAATTAGATTCAATTTCGATTTCAAACACCCTTTATCATGCTCAAATTATTTTTCGGTTATTTTTCTTTTCAGCAGCAATGTAAATTAAAATTTTACAATCAAATTGATGATGTCCTTTATAAACTCAATCGTACGTTTTCTGTTGGTGGTATTATTTTATTTTACATCAGTTGCGTTGAGTATAGCAGATCTAATCTAATAATAAATAGAATCTAATATAAAAATCAATATTTGATTCTAGCTTGCCAATCTTCTTTTGTTTATGTATGTAATTAGAAATATTATTTAGATTTAATTTCTGTGCAAGTCCAATTTTTCCTACTCGAATTATCTTTTTCAGTATTAAATACATATTCAAATTTGATGGTTAATTGTTAATAGTGCCATCCTATAGCATAGCGTTTCTATTGCTGTCGATAGCATTTCCATTTGACGTCAATTGCGTCGGATGGCACATTTAATCTACTTTAATAATATACAAAATTAAGCGTCGAGGATTTCCTATTTCAAACCTAACAGGATCTAATCTTTTAAAAATCGATATTTTATTTTGCCTAGCATTTTTCTGTTGACAATTGGTACATGTAATAAGAATTTGAATTATCCTGCTGGGATAATTTTTCGGGGTGGTGACAAATATTTATTTCAGCAGCAAATGTCAATCTAAATTTAACGGTCAAATTGGTGTCCAATAATGCCAGCGTGTGATTTTCATTAGTTACATATCCCATTTAACGTCACTTCCGTTGGGGTAACACATTTATATAAATAGACTAGCTCTACTTCCCAGGCGTTTCCTCCGTTGTTGTCTAAAGATACCGACTTCTTGATCTAAAATTCACCAAACACAGATGTTATTGTTTTTTTCATTTTCCTTTGCAAAACCTAATCTTGTTCTGTGAATTACCCAAAAATTTCTCTACAAAACAACCAAACCAAACACCATTATTCTAATATTTGAAGATATGAAGATATAAACAACTTGGAGCATAAAATATTTGTCCAAATTACTGGATTCGGCATTAGATAACCCGAAAAGGGTTGATATGCCGTAAAACAAAACAATCAAACCAAACTCCAGGGATAAATATTTAAAAAATATAAAGAACTTGAGGCATTTCTTTTTTCAAATTTACTGGATTCAATATTAAATAATCTGAAAAAGGTTGATATGCCGTAAAACAAAACAACCAAACAACTATTAGTTGCAATATACTTTGTATGGGGTGAGTAAAAATAAACGCAAAGATTAAATGGACGTATCTTATTTTAGATGCGTCCAATAATCAATACGTAGATAGTGTTAATACGTAGGTAGGGCTTTTCTAAGCAAAATTATATAAGTATCAGAAACGAGATGGTTTACGTCGAAACGTTGATCGATCAGCGTAGGGTTTCGTCTGAAGTTTATATAATTTTACTTATAGAATTTTGAACTGAAACCTTTCTTTAGATTTAGACTATTTTTATTTATTCAGCAATGATTGGGTAGAAAAAGTCATTAATGTTAGTTTTCGTTGCGACCAAACGTCTCCAATTTAATAAGTTCCACCAAGTCTACCAAGCTCCATCCCCTGTCCCATCGCCGTAATGTTGTATTACTCTTGTTCTATAAGTACTTTAAGTAGTTGAATAGAACATGATTCGGTAATCTTGCTGCATTAGCTGCCCCCCCCCTCGACGTAAATAACCCTAACCCTAACCCTAACCCTATCCCGACAAACCATCAGTCAGCAAAATTCTACTTCTTCACTAGATATATTCAGATACCAGAGGACTTTCGTGTATATATATATATATATATATATATATATATATATATATATATATATATATATCGAGCCAGAGATGTCTCGTGTCGCGGGGTTCGAATCGTTTGACTGGTAGTAATCGTGACACCCTGCACTGAAGAATCCCGAAAGGATGAAACACTAGTGTCTGTAGGTATTTAATTATTATAGTAAAAAAATAATTATGACAGCCCCTTTAAGAAATTCGTTTCTTATCGTTGAGCACTTTCAGTTGAATTAAAAAGTCGGTCAATTTAGCTCTTATGCGTAGATCATCGTATAACGATTTGATCACTGTCTGTCTGACGTAATGAACATTTAAATTAAAATGTTTAAAATTCAACGCTATTTCACACGGTTAATGGTAGCCGAATGGATACGGCCTCCGCTAATCGAGCCAGAGATGTTGCGGGGTTCGAATCGTTCCACTGGTAGTAATCGTGACACCCTGCACTGAAGAATCCCGAAAGGATGAAACACTAGTGTCTGTATTATATTTTATTATTATAGTAAAAAAAGTAATTATATATATATATATATATATATATATATATATATATATATATATATATATATATATATCTGTGGAAATATGTTTTAATGTTTCACCTTTTATTTATACCAATCTTTAATTTATGGAGCTCGATGTGATTACAGAGCACATAACAAATAGATGACAAAAGTCTATATTCCAAGTTTCATGATGTTGGCCATCTTACAATTTATTCCTTCAAGTAAGTTGACATTCACAATGCTTTATGCTTGATTTTTTTTCTTTTAATACGCCATAAAAGCTAATTGCAACTTCTCTTCTAATTTTAGAATTTTGTAGTCATGCGCATATGCATTTTATTGTCTTTCGATAGGTTGATAGGTGCTATTTCTTTTGAGGAGTTAAGGGCAAAATAGATTCATTGTTTGGTATAATAATTAAATGAATGGTTTTGTGCTACGAAACAGATGCTGTCAAGAATTGTGAATTTAACGTACTTGAAGGAATAAATTATAAAATGGTCAACATCATGAAACTTAGAATATAGGCTTCTGTCATCTATTTGTTATATATATATATATATATATATATATATATATATATATATATATATATATATATATATATATATATATATATTGGGGAGATTAGAACCACAGTCTACAAAGCAGAATATATTTTAATGTATTAGTAAATTCATTAATACAATAAAAATAAACTTGGCCAAGATCAAAGTGTAGTATCTGTTCTCCAGATGCTGCACTCCCATTTCTTGTTCTCTTTCGGTGGAGGAGCAGTCCTTCACGACTGAGACAATTATTTATTTTTGTACCTTTTTCTCCACCTTAAAAAACGAATCTGGTGTGGGGAGGTATTGTAAATAGGTACAATAAAGATAAACTAAAAAAACAGTGTTCGTTGTAATTTAGATATATAATAAGCTCGATAGGCATATATATCCTACAGCTATTTTAATACTGAGTAAGATGATTGGTAATTTATAATAAAAATTAAAAATTGTTTCACAAGGAAGAACAAACAAAATCATTTTGTATATATATATATATATACATATATATATATATATAATCATTTTGTATATATATACATATATATATATATATATATATATATATATATATATATATATATATACTCACACACACAAACACACATATATATTCCGCCTTTAACTTATTTTCTTTTTAAGGCATTCTTTGGTCCCTTTCCTTTTGAAAAAGAGATATCATCTCAAAATTTAAAAATCTCCACCGTCATATTTACTGATTTGTATTCTGATTATCTTGAGAAAAAAAGATATACTAGGTTAAATAAAATAACAAAATAAATAAGACTTTCTTTCGTTTTTCTTATTTTTGTTCGTACGTCTCCCTGCATTGCTATAGCCATCTGTTCTTTATCTATTTACAAGCAATACTAAAAATAAACTACCTTTCCCTATTATATTTCTGTATAAATATATTTTTCTTATTATATATCAATCCTTATATAAGAAGCTCAATGTGATTACAGAGCAATATATAGAATCAATGACAAAAATTTATATTCCAAAATTCATGATGTTGACAATCCTATAGTTTATTCCTTTAAATCAGTTTATTTATACAATTCTTGGCAGTATCTGTTTCGTAGCGAAAAGAAAAACACTTACTTATTATATCAATTAGTGAATCATTATGTCCTTAACTCATCAGAAGAAATAGCAACAATCAATCCGTCAAAAGGAATTAAAATGTGATTTGACATGGTGAGAATCCGAAAATTGGAAGAGAAGCTGCAGTTACCTTTATATTTTTCCATTACGCCATATTGAATTTTAATAAAACCTATATATATATATATATATATATATATATATATATATATATATATATATATATATATATATGTGTGTGTGTGTGTGTGTGTGTGTGTGTGTGTGTGTGTACGTGTTTTGCTCTTGTATTTAGCAAATAGCTCACAATTTCCGTATGTTGTAGTATTTATATAACTGATTGTTATCGCTTGTATTTTGTATTAAAGTAATTTTAAAGGAAATATAGTTAAAGAAAATTTCATGAATATCTAGAAATATTGAATGTAATCGTATAAAACCGAATATAAAAAGAAATAATGAATTCTTTTATATATAATGCAGATCATCTAAAATATAATAATT
Organism: Euprymna scolopes; assembly: GCF_053919585.1. Classification (NCBI taxonomy): domain Eukaryota; kingdom Metazoa; phylum Mollusca; class Cephalopoda; order Sepiida; family Sepiolidae; genus Euprymna; species Euprymna scolopes. The sequence continues at coordinate 25,720,004 of NC_136495.1, forward strand.
AAATGATATTTAAATAATAATGATTACATAATAAAAAAGATAGTTAAAACGAGTGATAAAAGTACATATAATCAGGCTTAAGTGTATGAGTCGTGAAAAAGGTTGTATCCAGTTAAGAATAAAGACAACAATTTTTTTTTTACAAAAGCATCACCACTTATCAAGACCAAGAGGCCACTCGAGGATAAGGGTTACAGAGTGTACAGTAGACAATTGGACAATAAAGTAATCGTTAGTAATGGAAATTCGGTAAATTTGTTAACTTATATGGAACAGCTCATCAGAAACTTGTTAACGTTAGACTTGAAGACAACCATATTATAGTCAGCTGGAAAGCAGGAAAACGGAAGACAATTCCATAGGCGTGCGGTTCTAAGAAAGAAACTTTGTTCATGGAATCTACGTTTAGGTTTAGGCACAGATGAAGTGTGGGGGAAATTATTGATAGTATTTTCGGCTAGACGGGTGTTTCTTGTGAAAGTTTGGCGATGGGGGAACCATAAATTGGAGCTCAGTCTAGTACTTGCCATGAATATAACGATAAAGCAGAGACAAATGAATTTATAACGGGATAAAATCAAATCCCTAAAAAAACTTTAACATACATACGAGTTTCACAACAAGACAGATATGAATACATACTTCAATCGAGTAACATTACGCATTTCTTGTTTCCTTTTTTTTCATTTTTGCGTGATTATTTAATTTTCTTGAATTGAGATTTTTATCTATTTTTATTTAATTATAATTTATCTACTTGCTGTACATGCTTATTTATTAATTAGCACATTCGGTTTTGTTAAATTTTTAACAAATCTCTAATTTTTTATTTTTGTCTGATTATTTAATTTTTTCTTGAATTAAGATTTTTGTTGTTTTTATTTATTTTATTTATTTTTTTTATTATTACATTTTCACCCCAAACAAGGCAAATTGCCACTTTGGTGTAGGGGGCTACTATCAGGGGCAACAACTACTGGGGTACTATGTAGGGATTTGGGCAGCAAGGTGTCGGTTCACGTTACACTTGAACTTCTGCACGTCAGTACTGTTGGGGAAGCAGGGACCTGGAATGGAATTCCAGAGTCTAGCGGTTCTGGGGAAGAAACTATTGAAGTAAAAAGATCTTTTACATCTAGGGATCTCTACAGTGTGGGAGTGGGATTTATCAGCCTGTCGGGTTTGTCGAGGGTGCTCACGTCGTGGGGGCACAAGTGATTGCAGTTCGTCAGAGCATTCACCACTAAAATACTTGTAGAAAAGGCAGAGGGATGCAACATTTCGTCGATGGGACAGAGGCTGAAGCTTAGATGCCAGTTCAGGGCCTATCAGGTTTGCGACTCTCTTTTGAACCTTGTCAAGGAGCGAGAGACTAGTAGCAGATGCACCAGCCCAGATGTGGCAGCAATACTCCATACATGGGCGAATGGTTGCCTTATAGAGGTACAGGATACTTTCGGGTGTTAGTAGTTTTCTAGCACGGTAGAGAGAGCCCACCTTTCTTGCAGCGGCCCTGGCAATGCCTTCAATGTAATTGTTCCAACTCATGTTTCCTGTGAACGTTAGGCCAAGGAGTTTGAAAGATGGACTCTCAGATAAAGAGTCGTTGGCCATTGCTATGGGTGGTAGAGAGGGTTTCTTGTAATTATTGAATGAAACTAGTTTAGTCTTGGCAGCATTGAACGCGACCAACCACTTTTGTCCCCATTCCACTACAAATTGGAGGTCTTCCTCTAGTGTTTCTGCCATTTCTTTAGAAATGTGTTCATTCGTCTTCCTGTCGTGCCTGCCATAGAGTGTAGTGTCATCAGCATATATACCCATCTCAGAGGCAATGTTGTCGGGGAGGTCATTTATGAATATCAGGAACAATAGAGGTCCAAGGATAGAACCCTGGTGCACTCCCGCATTTATATCATATTGTTTAGATGTACGACCGTCGAGGACAACCTGGATTTTTCTCTTATCTAAGAAGGATTTAATTATGTTAAGTATTCTACCAGTGATACCGTATGATCTGATTTTACTGAGGAGACCCTCATGCCATACCCTGTCAAAAGCCTTAGATATATCTAGAGCTACCGCTCTGCCCTCCTCCGCTTTGTCCAGTGAATGGTATATACGTTCAGAGATCACAGTTAGGATGTCTGCTGTGGAACGGGCTTGTCTAAATCCATATTGTTTGTCAGTCAGTAGTTTAGCATCTGTAAGATGATGGACTAGAGCATGGTTAATTATAGTCTCAAATATTTTGGCAAAAAGTGGGAGGAGGCTAATGGGGCGATAATTTGATGGGTCTGTCCTTTCGCCAGAATTCTTGAATACTGGTACAACAGAAGCAGTTTTCCAACAGCCCGGAAAGCAAGCTTCATTAAGGCATTTGTTGTAGAGTTTGGAATTTAATTATCTACTTGCTGTACATGCTTATTTACTAATTAACACATTCGTTTTTAACAAATTTATAACAAATCTCATATTTAAACTTTTCTAAGCTTCAGTAGCAAACGTCCGAATTTAGTCAGCGTTTAATCTTTAGACCATGTGATCCCATGAGAGGGGAACATATCTCCACCACCACCCTTTTCAAAATGGTAGTTCTGAACTAAATGCAACAAATTTTTTAAAAAATCAACTGGAGTAGAAAAGGCATTTTGAATGTATTTTTCGACAACTCAGTAACTCTTGTTTCACTTCTTCATCTCTCAGTCCTCATCTTCAACAGAAGAACGATGTTTCTGAAAAAAGGGAACTAAAACGCTGTTTATTCGGCATTTTGCCATTCTATTTCTATAGTTGTTGCCATGTCACTAATAAAGATGCTGGAGGTAAATGTTTTCTTGGGCTGACCTTATACGCCTAATAACCCCCTAAGGAGGCCATCCTATCAGCGGGTGCATAAACTTAGGGCTATGGAGTCTGAACTAACAAGCAGTGGTTCACTCCAGAATGCGCCGCTGCCATTGCTCACAGAAACTACTATTTCCATTGCTTTCAACGTAATAAATGTTCTGAAACTAAAACTTTCCATTCCAGTAGACCATAGAGTGAAGATCAAGGAGACAGACAAGTCGAGCAAATATACGAAATTAACCAGAGAGCTCAAAGGGATATGGAAGACGAAGAAAGTCAAAATAGCACTACTAATAGTAGGAGCGCTAGAAACAATACTGAAAAATTTTGAAAAGAAGAATGGGAGAAATTGGAATCAGGGGGATGGCCGAGAAGATGCAACGGATGAATTCAAATAATACGAATAACCAATCCTCATCTCAAAAGTTCAGAAACGTCATAAATCCTTATCTAAAAAAATTGAAAAATAATATTCCCAGTTAAGTTGTATTCGCAAACAAAATAAATTTATGTATTTACTTTTTAATAAAAAAATAACTGCGTTTAAACTTTTGACATATGTTTTCTAAAGTCTGTTAAATAAATCTATTAGCAATGAATATGTTTGTCTGAAGCCGAAACTATACTATAACGATTTTTGATGGTACATTCAGTTTACCAAACTATTCCAGACTAATGTACTAAATTTCAATGTTCAATTCATAGAGCGGTATTTGTTTTGTTGTAATGATATCATTCTCCTAGGCTTTACTACCCCCTTATTGAAATCTGCATTTATATGAAACATACCTCTATTGCCATCTGTAAACATTTATGCCAGCAAAAGGAATTCCTCAACTCTCTTTGGGAAACTTTGATGACTTTTTTGTCTTTTAAATTAATTTATTTTTATTTGTTTATTCATTATTTTAATTCACGCTGTGCCTTTTTAATCGTGTTTAAACGAAAATTGAATTGAATTTATTTTAATCGTTTTAATTACTCTACCGTTAATGACAAATTCAGTTAGTGCTCTTTCATTTCGTCTGTATGATATTTTAAAGTTAGTTAAAACTTACAATTTTTTCATGTTAGTCGGAAAAGCTTTAGAAAGTATTCCGTCAATTTTATTAGCTGGAGGAGGGTGGCGGATTTATCCGGTCGTAAAATACGCTTAAATATATTCTAATTATGCAGATTTCGTATTTATTATTACAAAGCCAGTTCTCTATTGAATGTGTGTGTGTATATATATATATATATATATATATATATATATATATATATAGTAAGTTATAGAATATATATGGCGATTAAGCTACACTGAATATTCCGCGTTTCATCCACTCTAGGACTCTTCCGGCTTATGCGCGAATTTTGTGGTTGTTTGTCGACAAATATATATATATAATATATATGGAGATTAAGCTACACTGAATATTCCGCGTTTCATCCACTGTAGGACTCTTTTGTGGTTGTTTGTCGACAAACAACCACAAAATTCGCGCATAAGCCTGAAGAGTCCTTGAGTAGATGAAACGCGGAATATTCAGTGTAGCGTAATATATATATATATATATATATATATATATATATATATATATATATATATATGCAATCAAATTTTAGAGTTAAAGAAAAGCCAATTAAAAGTATCGTCGATAGAGACTTAACTCCTATTGATAGCAACAGTAGAATAAAAGTGATTATTTATCATAAGAAGTTTAGAAATAAAAACCTCGTGGTTAAAAACAACCCTTACCGGGCTATAAAAATATTCGAGTAAGCCAATGTTGTGTATAAGTTCAAATAGGAAAATGTATCTTCAAAAATAAACATAAGACGAATACATACATTGGACATACGCCAACAATATTGACCAGTCGTCAGAAAACACTAGCACTATATACCAGCATTTAATAAAAGAACATAACTGTCCCCACTCCAATCTTAGAAAAATCCTTGTTAATAATACAAAAATTTTACAACAAAAACACAATTTTAAAAAGTTAAAAAAATTCTTGAAGCATCTTATATTTGAATCCCAACATCCTACTATTAATAACGTCACATACGAGAAGAGCAACAACGTATTAACATATCTAGCGTAGCGTATAAATGAATCGCTTTCTAATATTGGACTTGTTGATTTTTAAACCCAGATTTTTAATCGACTTAGTTTTTAATCGACTTTTAATGGAGTTTTAATGGACTTTTAATGGACGTTTAATGGGCTTTTATATATTTATAACCTCACATCACTCGATACAATTTTTTGTGTATTTTACTTTTCACTTTTCTAATTTCCATTTTCATTCCTATTCACTTTCACCTCATCAGCGTTTACTGCATCTCCCTTTCCGCCTTCGTCCCGCTTCTCTTTCTCTGTCTTTATTTTTTTATTTCCACTGTCATATATCTTTTCTTATTCAGCCGTTCGAAAATATGTGTAATTACAAAAGGGAAAGTAAAAAGAACAGACCGAACGACGAACACAGTACCTTATCAAAATACAGAAAGTAAAGTGGTCGATCATAGTCACGTACAACCCAAAAGCTCCCTTTTCATTGACTATTATAATAAGGTGTTAGAGAAAGCATCACTCCTTTCCTGGTTTTTAGTGTTTAGACAGAAGACATCACATACTAATTTTTCATGACTTTGGTGTGAGTCCACCGAGTATCGAACTCTATAATATACTCTATAAGAGAGATGAGAGAAAAAAGAATGTACACATATCAAAGGCAATGGGAGAAACCTTAGAAAAGTACCATTAATCTATAAGTGAAATGGGAGCCCATAATGGGTGGTAATATTCAATGCTATTAAGACTAAGTCTTTTTATTCAACAATTACAAGACACCTTCTTAACAACAGATAACATACGACTAATAGCACCCTACCTGAAACTCATCCTTCGTCTCGGCTTAACATTCACAGGCACATGAATTTGAACAAATACACTGAGGACATTGCCAATACTGCTGAAAAGGTAGGACCTCTCACTGTATATTTTAGAATATATATTCCAAAACGCATAATAATATGTTGATTAGTTTAGGATCTTAAATGTTTGATTGGGAACAGGTTTGAGAGAATGCACTTCCTAAATGAAAAATAATGTGCCCGTGTTACTCTCCGTGTTTGTTTAGGATACAGATTACAAAAAGTTTGTAATAATCCGTTATTTAATATAGATTAACTTGTTTCTTATATATGTGAGCGGGAAAAAAGAAGACACAGAGGATAATATAGTGAGCAGAAAGCGACTCATTTTGGATTTAGTCTGAAATGAAAACCATTAAGAAAAGAGACATAGAAGAAAAAGGAAAATGGTGGCAACGTGTAATGGATTTTTGTTGAAATATTTTAACCTATCGAATGTACTTTTAATACAAATGTCTCAAGTTTTTAATCTGTTGATTCGGATATATATATTATACACACACACACACACACACACACACACACACACACACACACACACATATATATATATATATATATATATATATATATATAAATCCCCTCTTTGGGGAGAGCACTGTCATGAATGAATCCCACCCCTACTTAAATGGCTATAAATGCGAGGCTCGCTGTTTGTTAATAGAAAAAAAAAGCCGCTAAAGAACTATAAAAGTGGTGGACGAATGTTGGCTTGAATAAACATTTTTAAAGGTTATTTGCGTGCGCCGTTCCTTTTGGTCGATGTGTTGAACAGCCGACTATCAACGCGGTGGTTGTAGGTGCAATTCTCGGCTAGAGAAAGGTCTAATCTAGCCACACTGATGAGTTGTGAAACAACGAAACTATCCTGTATGTGGATGCCTATATATATATATATATATATATATATATATATATATATATATATATATATATAACTACTTCATTTACTCACATAACATTAATATACGAAAGTATAAATTTATGCGTAAACTTTAAGCATTTACTTCAAAAGTGCTCAATACATAGGTAGTTAGTAAGTTATAAAATATATATGGCGATTAAGTTGCACTGAATATTCCGCGTTTCATCCACTCTTGAACTCTTCAGGCTTATGCGCATAAGCCTGAAGAGTCCTAGAGTGGATGAAAGTTCAATTATATTGACAACATGAACTAAACGCCAATATTTTTTTCAAAAGGTCTCAATACATGAGTAGAATTTTTATAAATAAAATAAACATTATGAGGAGCATACGCGGATCGACCTACGTTTCAACGTTAAGAGTTCTGGACGTGACTCCAACATCAATCCCACTATATATATATATATATATATATATATATATATATATATATATATATATATATATATATATAAGTTAATGAGTAACGTTACGCAGACACTTTATTACATTATCAAGTTAATAAGAGTCACAGAAATGGGGCATAAGAGAGAAATATCTTTAGGCCGTGGCATTTCGAAGCTAAATGATTCTCGTCAGAAGAGGGCAAAGCATTATACAAATGTAAAGGTTAAAAGACAACATCGACTTTGAAAATATTCAGATTATGAATGGAAAATTTTTGAGATTGGAATTGGAA
>NC_136495.1:25732382-25797382 GCF_053919585.1 Euprymna scolopes
GCTTTCGATTCTTTCTTGAATCATCATCAGGTGGAGATAAAATATAAAAAATTAACCATGTGAACCATGGAACATTTGTAAATACCTTCCATCTTGAAGTTAAAAAAATCTTACGCAAGATCGAAAAAATGAAAAAAAGAATCATTAAGCAAGGTATCTCTATTGTTTTTTTTAATAATGTTTGTTTATATATAGGCCGTATTTTTTTATCTGGCATATTTCATTAATAAAATAGACATTTTATTCTATACATTCTATTTTCGATCCTTTCTAAATTCCGAATAAAAGTTTTCTACTTTTGGCGGGAACTAGCTGATGTAATCCCCATATTTATCACAAGTCATATAACTATCCAATATCTCAGGATTCATCGTCAGGGATAGATTAATCCAACTGGTTTTGAAGAATTAATACTTTTTTCCTCCTCATTGATTCATGATTTATTCCCTTTTTTCCATTGGTTAAAATTAATAACATCCAGAAATGTTTGCAAAGCTATTAAAATAAATCACTCGACATACAATCCTGAACGATTGGAAAGTACTCGGACTTATGATAAATATGGTGATTACATCAGCTAGTTCCCGCCAGAAGTGAAGACTGTTATTCGGAAGTTCGAAAAGATCGAATATAGAATTAATAAACAAAAACAAAAAATAAAACTATTTTATTCCATAAAATATACGTACATATATATATGCAAAAAGTCTATATTTCAAATTTCAAGACGTTGATCATCTTACCGTTGATTTTTATAAGTACATTGACATACCCAATTCTTTGCAGCATGTGTTTCGTAGCGCAGAATCATTCATGTCATTATTATGTCAATTCTTGAATTCATTCTATCCTGAAGCTATCAGAAGAAAAAGAGCTTATCAACTTTCAAAATAAAATAAAGGCATATGGACATGATTACAAAATCCGAAAATTGTGAGAGAAGTTGCAATTATTTTTACAATTTATATATATATATATATATATATATATATATATATATATATATATTTCATGGTAAACAACTGATGACAACTTAAATGAACACATTAGGACTATAGTGAATTCGAGAGAGAAAGTTGAAGCATTGACTGCAGGTGATTTAGTGACTTACTGACTGAATAGTTTTCTAACGCATGATAAAAAATATAAAAATTAAATGTTTTTGTATAGTTTTAAAGGTAAAAAAACTTTTAAGTCTTTCTCTCCCTTTCTCTCTCTCTCTCTCCCTCTATACATACTTACATACATGCATACATACATATATATATATATGTGTGTGTAACACAAAAATTCTACAGAAACGATATTTGTGCATACGATCATTTCTGTGATGATATAGATTTTTATTACTAACAAGTCTTCATAAGTACAATGCCTAGAGGGCAAGTTTAAACATCAAGACAAGAATATATTAATCGGTTCGAGAAAATGAGGGGAGTACAGATACAATAATTATGATCAACTTCTAAAAAAAAAGTACACAATGAAATCGAACATATAAAAGTACACCATGAAATCGAACATATAAAAGTACACAATGCAATCGAACATATAAAAGTACACAATGAAATCGAACATATAAAAGTACAAAACGAAATCGAACATATAAAAATACACAATGAAATCGAACATACAAAAATACACAATGAAATCGAACATAAAAAAATACACAATCAAATCGAACATATAAAAATACACAATGAAATCGAACCTATAAAAATACACAATGAAATCGAACATATAAAAATACACAATGAAATCGAACATATAACAATACACAATGAAATCGAACATATAAAAATACACAATGAAATCGAACATATAAAAATACACAGTACAATCGAATATATAAACATACACAATGAAATCGCAAATATAAAAATACACAATGAAATCGAACATATAAAAATACACAATAAAATCAAACATATAAAAGCACACAATGAAATCCAACATATAAAAGTACACAATGAAATCGAACATATAAAAATACACAATGAAATCCAACATATAAACATACACAATGAAATCGAACATATAAAATACACAATGAAATCGAACATATAAAAATACACAATAAAATCAAACATATAAAAGCACACAATGAAATCCAACATATAAAAGTACACAATGAAATCGGAAATATAAAAATACACAATGAAATCGAACATATAAAAATACACAATGAAATCGAACATATAAAAGTACACAATGAAATCGAAAATATAAAAATACACAATGAAATCGAACATATAAAAAGTACACAATGCAATCGAACATATAACAATACACAATGAAATCCAACATATAAAAGTACACAATGAAATCGAACATATAAAAATACACAATGAAATCGAACATATAAATGTACACAATGAAATCGAACATACAAAAAGTACACAATGCAATCGAACATATAAAAATACACAATGAAATCGAACATATAAAAGTACACAATGCAATCGAACATATACAAATACACAATGAAATCGAACATATAAAAATACACTATGAAATCAAACATATAAAAGCACAAAATGAAATCGAACATATAAAAATACACAGTGAAATCGAAAATATAAAATACACAATGAAATCGAACATATAAAAATACATAATGAAATCGAACATATAAAAATACACAATGAAATAGAACATATAAAAATACACAATGAAATCAAACATATAAAAATACACAATGAAATCAAACATATAAAAATACACAATGAAATCGAAAATATAAAATACAAAATAAAATCGAACATATAAAAATACACAATGAAATCGAAATTATAAAAGTACACAATGAAATCGAAAATATAAAAATACACAATGAAATCGAAAATATTAAAATACACAATGAAATCGAAAATATTAAAATACACAATGAAATCGAACATATAAAAATGCACAATGAAATCGAAAATATAAAAATACACAATGAAATCAAACATATAAAAATACACAATGAAATCGAACATATAAAAATACACAATGAAATCGAAAATATAAAAATACACAATGAAATCGAAAATATAAAAATACACTATGAAATCGAACATATACAAATACACAATGAAATCGAAAATATAAAAATACACAATGAAATCGAACATATACAAATACACAATGAAATCGAAAATATAAAAATACACAATGAAATCGAAAATATAAAAAAACACAATGAAATCGCACATATAAAAGTACACAATGAAATCGAAAATATAAAAAAAACACAATGAAATCGCAAATATAAAAATACACAATGAAATCGAACATATACACATACACAATGAAATCGCAAATATAAAAATACACAATGGAATCGAACATATAAACATACACAATGAAATCGCAAATATAAAAATACACAATGAAATCGAACATATAAAAATACACAATGAAATCGAACATATACACATACACAATGAAATCGAAACTATACACATACACAATGAAATCGAACATATAAAAATACACAATGAGATCGAACATATAAATGTACACAATGAAATAAAAAATATAAAAGTACACTATGAAATCAAACATATAAAAGCACACAATGAAATCGAAAATATAAAAATACACAATAAAATCGTACATATAAATGTACACAATGAAATCGAACATATACAAATACACAAGAAAATCGAACATATAAAAATACAAAATGAAATCGAAAATATAAAAATACACAATGACATCGAACATATAAAAGCACACAATGAAATCGAATATATAAAAATACACAATGAAATCGAAAATATAAAAATACAATAAAATCGAAAATATAAAAATACACAATGAAATCGAACATACAAAAATACACAATAAAATCGAAAATATAAAAATACAAGAATAATATCGAACATATAAAAATACACAATGAAATAGAACATATAAATGTATACAATGAAATCGAAAATATAAAAATACACAATGAAATCGAAAAGATAAAAATACACAATGAAATCGAACATATAAAAATACACAATGAAATCGAAAATATAAAAGTACACAATGAAATCAAACATAAAAAATACACAATGAAATCGAAAATATAAAAATACGCAATGAAATTGAAAATATAAAAATACACAATGAAATCGAACATATACATTTACACAATGAAATCGAACATATACAAATACACAATGTAATCGAACATATAAAAGTATACAATGAAATCGAACATAAAAAAATACACAATGAAATCTAACATAAAAATGTACACAATGAAATCGAACATATAAAAGTACACAATAAAATCGAACATACAAAAAGTACACAATAAAATCGAACATAGAAAAGTACACAATGAAATCGAACATATAAAAATACACAATGAAATTGAACATATAAATGTATACAGTGAAATCGAACATATAAAAATAAACAATGAAATCGAATATACAAAAAGTACACAATAAAATCCAACATATAAAAGTACACAACGAAATCGAACATACAAAAGTACACAATGAAATCGAACATATAAAAATACACAATGAAATCGAACATATAAAAGTACACAATTAAATCGAACATACAAAAAGTACACTATAAAATCGAACATATAAAAGTACACAATGAAATCGAACATATAAAAGTACACAATAAAATCGAACATATAAAAGTACACAATGAAATCGAACATATAAAAGTACACAATGAAATCGAACATATAAAAGTACAGAATGAAATCGAACATATAAATGTACACAATGAAATTTAACATATAAAAGTACACAATAAAAACGAACATACAAAAAGTACACAATGAAATCCAACATACAAAAAGTACACAATGAAATCGAACATAAAACAAGTAAACAATGAAATTGAACATATAAATGTACACAATGAAATTGAACATATAAAAGTACACAATGAAATCGAACATACAAAAAGTACACAATGAAATCGAACATATAAAAGTACACAATGAAATTGAACATATAAAAGTACACAATGAAATCGAACATACAAAAAGTACACAATGAAATCGAACATATAAAAATAAACAAGAAAATCTAACATATAAAAGTACACAATGAAATCGAACATATAAAACTACAGAATGAAATCGAACATATAAAAATAAACAATGAAATCGAACATACAAAACTACACAATAAAATCCAACATATAAAAGTACGCAACGAAATTGAACATACCAAAGTACACAATGAAATCGAACATATAAAAATACACAATGAAATCGAACATATAAAAATACACAATGAAATCGAGCATATAAAAATACACAATGAAATCGAACATATAAAAATACACAATGAAATCCAACATATAAAAGTACACAATGAAATCGAACATATAAAAGTACAGAATTAAATCGAACATATAAAAGTACACAATAAAATCCAACGTATAACAGTACGCAACGAAATCGAACATATAAAAGTACACAATGAAATCGAACATATAAAAGTAAACAACTAAATCAAACATATAAAAGTACACAATGAAATCGAACATATAAAAGTACACAATGAAATCGAACATATAAAAATACACAATGAAATCGAGCATATAAAAATACACAATGAAATCGAACATATAAAAATACACAATGAAATCCAACATATAAAAGTACACAATGAAATCGAACATATAAAAGTACACAATGAAATCGAACATAGAAAAGTACACAATAAAATCCAACGTATAACAGTACGCAACGAAATCGAACATATAAAAGTACACAATGAAATCGAACATATAAAAATACACAATGAAATCGACCATATAAAAGTACACAATGAAATCGAACATACAAAAAGTACACTATAAAATCGAACATATAAAAGTACACAATGAAATCGAACATATAAAAGTACACAATGAAATCGAACATATAAAAGTACACAATGAAATCGAACATATAAAAAGACACAATAAAATACAACATATAAAAGTACACAATAAAATCGAAAATATAAAAGTACACAATGAAATATAACATATAAAAGTACACAAAAAAATCAAACATATAAAAGTACACAATGCAATCGAACATATAAGAGTACACAATGAAATCAAACATATAAAAATACACAATGAAATCGAACATATAAAAATACACAACGAAATCGAACATATAAAATCACACAAAGAAAATCGAACATATAAAAATACACAATAAAATACAACATATAAAAGTACACAATGAAATCGAACATATAAAAGCACACAATGAAATCGAACATATAAAAGTACACAATGCAATCGAACATAAAAGAGTACACAATGAAATCCAACATATAAAACAACACAATGAAATCGAACATATAAAAGTACACAATGAAATCGAACATATAAAAATACATAATAAAATCGAACATATTAAAGTACACAATGAAATCGAACATATAAAAATACACAATGAAATCAAACATATAAAAGTACACAATGAAATCGAACATATAAATGTACACAATGAAATCGAACATATAAAAGCACACAATAAAATCGGACATATAAAAGTACGCAATGAAATCGCACATATAAATGTACACAATAAAATCGAACATATAAAAGTAAACAATTACATCCAACATATAAATGTACACAATGAAATCGACCATATAAAAGTACACAATGAAATCGAACATACAAAAAGTACACAATGAAATCGAACATATAACAGTACACAATGAAATCGAACATACAAAAAGTACACAATGCAATCGAACATACAAAAAGTACACAATGAAATCGAACATAAAAAAGTACACAATGAAATCGAAAATATTAAAGTACACAATAAAATCGAACATACAAAAAGTACACAATAAAATCGAACATATAAAAGTACACAATGAAATCGAACATATAAAAGTACACAATGAAATCAAACATATAAAAATACACAATGAAATCGAACATACAAAAAGTACACAATGAAATCGAACATATAAAAGTACACAATGAAATCGAACATATAAATGTACACAATGAAATCGAACATATAAAAGCACACAATAAAATCGGACATATAAAAGTACACAATGAAATCGCACATATAAATGTACACAATAAAATCGAACATATAAAAGTAAACAATTACATCGAACATATAAAAGTACACACTGAAATCGAACATATAAAAGTACACAATGAAATCGACCATACAAAAAGTACACAATGAAATCGAACATATAAAAGTACACAATGAAATCGAACATATAAAAGTACACAATGAAATCGAACATATAAAAAGACACAATAAAATACAACATATAAAAGTACACAATAAAATCGAAAATATAAAAGTACACAATGAAATATAACATATAAAAGTACACAAAAAAATCAAACATATAAAAGTACACAATGCAATCGAACATATAAGAGTACACAATGAAATCAAACATATAAAAATACACAATGAAATCGAACATATAAAAATACACAACGAAATCGAACATATAAAATCACACAAAGAAAATCGAACATATAAAAATACACAATAAAATACAACATATAAAAGTACACAATGAAATCGAACATATAAAAGCACACAATGAAATCGAACATATAAAAGTACACAATGCAATCGAACATAAAAGAGTACACAATGAAATCCAACATATAAAACAACACAATGAAATCGAACATATAAAAGTACACAATGAAATCGAACATATAAAAATACATAATAAAATCGAACATATTAAAGTACACAATGAAATCGAACATATAAAAATACACAATGAAATCAAACATATAAAAGTACACAATGAAATCGAACATATAAATGTACACAATGAAATCGAACATATAAAAGCACACAATAAAATCGGACATATAAAAGTACACAATGAAATCGCACATATAAATGTACACAATAAAATCGAACATATAAAAGTAAACAATTACATCCAACATATAAATGTACACAATGAAATCGACCATATAAAAGTACACAATGAAATCGAACATACAAAAAGTACACAATGAAATCGAACATATAACAGTACACAATGAAATCGAACATACAAAAAGTACACAATGCAATCGAACATACAAAAAGTACACAATGAAATCGAACATAAAAAAGTACACAATGAAATCGAAAATATTAAAGTACACAATAAAATCGAACATACAAAAAGTACACAATAAAATCGAACATATAAAAGTACACAATGAAATCGAACATATAAAAGTACACAATGAAATCAAACATATAAAAATACACAATGAAATCGAACATACAAAAAGTACACAATGAAATCGAACATATAAAAGTACACAATGAAATCGAACATATAAATGTACACAATGAAATCGAACATATAAAAGCACACAATAAAATCGGACATATAAAAGTACACAATGAAATCGCACATATAAATGTACACAATAAAATCGAACATATAAAAGTAAACAATTACATCGAACATATAAAAGTACACACTGAAATCGAACATATAAAAGTACACAATGAAATCGACCATACAAAAAGTACACAATGAAATCGAACATATAAAAGTACACAATGAAATCGAACATATAAAAGTACACAATGAAATCGAAAATATAAAAATACACAATAAAATCAAACATATAAAAGTACACAATAAAATCGAACATAGAAAAGTACACAATAAAATCGAACATATAAAAGTACACAATGAAATTGAACATATAAAAGTACACAATGAAATCGAACATATAAAAGTACACAATGAAATCGAACATATAAAAATACACAATGAAATCGAACATACAAAAAGTACACAATGAAATCGAACATATAAAAGTACACAATGAAATGGAACATATAAATGTACACAATGAAATCTAACATACAAAAAGTACACAATGAAATCGAACATATAAAAGTACACAATGAAATCGAACATATAAAAGTACACAATGAAATCGAACATATAAAAGTACACAATAAAATCGAACATACAAAAAGTACACGATGAAATCGAACATATAAATGTACACAATGAAATCGAACATACAAAAAGTACACAATGCAATCGAACATACAAAAAGTAAACAATGAAATCGAACATACAAAAGTACACAATGAAATCGAAAATATTAAAGTACACAATAAAATCGAACATACAAAAAGTTCACAATAAAATCGAAAATAGAAAAGTACACAATGAAATCGAACATATAAAAGTACACAATGAAATCAAACTTATAAAAATACACAATGAAATCGAACATACAAAAAGTACACAGTGAAATCGAACATATAAAAGTACACAATGAAATCGAACATATAAATGTACACAATGAAATCGAACATATAAAAGCACACAATAAAATCGGACATATAAAAGTACACAATGAAATCGAACATATAAATGTACACAATAAAATCGAACATATAAAAGTAAACAATTAAATCGAACATATAAAATACACAATGTAATCGAACATACAAAAAGTACACAATGAAATCGAACATATAAAAGTACACAATGAAATCGAACATATAAAAGTACACAATGAAATCGAACATATAAAAATACACAATAAAATCAAACATATAAAAGTACACAATAAAATCGAACATAGAAAAGTACACAATGAAATCGAACATATAAAAGTACACAATGAAATCGAACATATAAAAGTACACCATGAAATCGAACATATAAAAGTACACAATGAAATCGAACATATAAAAGTACACAATGAAATTGAACATATAAAAGTACACAATGAAATCGAACATATAAAAGTACACAATAAAATCCAACATATAAAAATACACAATGAAATCGACATATAAAAGTACACAATGAAATCGAACATATAAAAGTACACCATGAAATCGAACATATAAAAGTACACAATGAAATCGAAAATATTAAAAAGTACACAATAAAATCAAACATACACATGTACACAATGAAATCGAACATATAAAAGTACACAACGAAATCGAACATATAAAAGAACCAATAAAATCGAACATACAAATGTACACAATGAAATCGAACATATAAAAGTACACGATGAAATCAAACATATAAAAGCACACAATAAAATCCAACATGTAAAAGTACACAATGAAATCGAACATATAAAAGTACACGATAAAATCCAACATATAAAAGCACACAGTAAAATCCAACATACAAAAGTACACAATGAAATCGAACATATAAATGTACACAATGAAAGCGAACATATAAAAGTACATAATGAAATCGAACATACAAGTACACAATGAAATCGAACATATAAAAGTACACAATACAAATCGAACATACAAAAAGTACACAATGAAATCGAACATACAAAAAGTACACAATGAAATCGAACATATAAAAGCACACAATAAAATCAAACATATAAAAATAGACAATGTAATCGAACATATAAAAGTATACAATGAAATCGAACATATAAAAATACACAATGAAATCTAACATATAAATGTACACAATGAAATCGAACATATAAAAGTACACAATAAAATCTAACATACAAAAAGTACACAATAAAATCGAACATAGAAATGTACACAATAAAATCGAACATATAAAAATACACAATGAAATTGAACATATAAATGTATACAGTGAAATCGAACATATAAAAATAAACAATGAAATCGAACATACAAAAAGTACATAATAAAATCCAACATATAAAAGTACACCATGAAATCGAACATATAAAAGTACACAATGAAATCGAACATATAAAAATACACAATGAAATCGAACATATAAAAATAAACAATGAAATCGAACATACAAAACTACACACAAACATCCAACATATAAAAGTACGCAACGAAATCGAACATATAAAAGTACACAATGAAATCGAACTTATAAAAATACACAATGAAATCGAACATATAAAAGTACACAATGAAATCGAACATACAAAATGTACACTATAAAATCGAACACATAATAGTACACAATGAAATCGAACATATAAAAGTACACAATAAAATCAAACATATAAAAGCACACAATGAAATCCAACATACAAAAGTACACAATGAAATCGAAAATATTAAAGTACACAATAAAATCGAACATACAAAAAGTACACAATAAAATCGAACATATAAAAGTACACAATGAAATCGACCATATAAAAGTACACAATAAAATCGAACATACAAAAGTACACAATGAAATCGAACGTATAAAAGTACACAATGAAATCGAACATACAAAAAGTACACAATGAAATCGAACATATAAAAGTACACAATGAAATCGAACATACAAAAAATACAAAATGAAATCGAACATACAAAAAGTACACAATGAAATCGAACATAAAAAAGTACACAATGAAATCGAAAATATTAAAGTACACAATTAAATCGAACATACAAAAAGTACACAATAAAATCGAACATATAAAAGTACACAATGAAATCGAACATATAAAAGTACACAATGAAATCAAACATATAAAAATACACAATGAAATCGAACATACAAAAAGTACACAATGAAATCGAACATATAAAAGTACACAATGAAATCGAACATATAAATGTACACAATGAAATCGAACATATAAAAGCACACAATAAAATCGGACATATAAAAGTACACAATGAAATCGAACATATAAATGTACACAATAAAATCGAACATATAAAAGTAAACAATTGAATCGAACATATAAAAGTACACAATGAAATCGAACATACAAAAAGTACACAATGAAATCGAACATACAAAAAGTACACAATGAAATCGAACATATAAAAGTACACAATGAAATCGAACATATAAAAGTACACAATGAAATCGAACATATAAAAATACACAAACAAATCAAACATATAAAAGTACACAATAAAATCGAACATAGAAAAGTACACAATGAAATCGAACATATAAAAGTACACAATGAAATTGACCATATAAAAGTACACAATGAAATCGAACATATAAAAGTACACAATAAAATACAACATATAAAAATACACAATGAAATCCACATATAAAAGTACACAATGAAATCGAACATATAAAAGTACACCATGAAAGGCAACATATAAAAGTACACAATGAAATCGAACATATAAAAGTACACAATGAAATCGAACATACAAAAAGTACACAATAAAATCGAACATACAAATGTACACAATGAAATCGAACATATAAAAGTACACAACGAAATCGAAGATATAAAAGAACCAATAAAATCGAACATATAAAAGTACACAATGAAATCAAACATATAAAAGTACACAAGAAAATGGAACATACAAATGTACACAATGAAATCAAACATATAAAAGTACACGATGAAATCGAACATATAAAAGCACACAATAATATCCAACATGTAAAAGTACACAATTAAATCGAACATATAAAAGTACACGATAAAATCCAACATATAAAAGCACACAGTAAAATCCAACATACAAAAGTACACAATGAAATCGAACGTATAAATGTAGACAATGAAAGCGAACAGATAAAAGTACATAATGAAATCGAACATACAAAAAGTACACAAAGAAATCGAACATATAAAAGTACACAATCAAATCAAACATACAAAAAGTACACAATGAAATCGAACATACAAAAAGTACACAATGAAATCGAACATATAAAAGCACACAATAAAATCAAACATATAAAAATAGACAATGTAATCGAACATATAAAAGTATACAATGAAATTGAACATATAAAAATACACAATGAAATCTAACATATAAATGTACACAATGAAATCGAACATATAAAAGTACACAATAAAATCGAACATACAAAAAGTACACAATAAAATCGAACATAGAAAAGTACACAATGAAATCGAACATATAAAAATACACAATGAAATTGAACATATAAATGTATACAGTGAAATCGAACATATAAAAATAAACAATGAAATCGAACATAAAAAAAGTACATAATAAAATCCAACATATAAAAGTACACAACGAAATCGAACATATAAAAGTACACAATGAAATCGAACATATAAAAATACACTGTGAAATCGAACATATAAAAATAAACAATGAAATCGAACATACAAAACTACACACCAAAAATCCAACATATAAAAGTACGCAACGAAATCGAACATATAAAAGTACACAATGAAATCGAACTTATAAAAATACACAATGAAATCGAACATATACAAGTACACAATAAAATGGAACATACAAAAAGTACACTATAAAATCGAACACATAAAAGTACACAATGAAATCGAACATATAAAAGTACACAATAAAATCGAACATATAAAAATACACAATGAAATCGAACATATAAAAGTACACAATGAAATCGAACATACAAAAAGTACACTATAAAATCGAACATATAAAAGTACACAATGAAATCGAACATATAAAAGTACACAATGAAATCGAACATATAAAAGTACAGAATGAAATCGAACATATAAATGTACACAATGAAATTTAACATATAAATTACACAATAAAATCGAACATACAAAAAGTACACAATGAAATCCAACATACAAAAAGTACACAATGAAATCGAACATAAAACAAGTAAACAATGAAATTGAACATATAAATGTACACAATGAAATTGAACATATAAAAGTACACAATGAAATCGAACATACAAAAAGTACACAATGAAATCGAACATATAAAAGTACACAATGAAATTGAACATATAAAAGTACACAATGAAATCGAACATACAAAAAGTACACAAGGAAATCGAACATATAAATATAAACAAGAAAATCTAACATATAAAAGTACACAATGAAATCGAACATATAAAACTACAGAATGAAATCGAACATATAAAAATAAACAATGAAATCGAACATACAAAACTACACAATAAAATCCAACATATAAAAGTACGCAACGAAATTGAACATACCAAAGTACACAATGAAATCGAACATATAAAAATACACAATGAAATCGAACATATAACAGTACACAATGAAATCGAACATATAAAAGTACACAACCAAATCAAACATATAAAAGTACACAATGAAATCGAACATATAAAAGTACACAATGAAATCGAACATATAAAAATACACAATGAAATCGAGCATATAAAAATACACAATGAAATCGAACATATAAAAATACACAATGAAATCCAACATATAAAAGTACACAATGAAATCGAACATATAAAAGTACAGAATTAAATCGAACATATAAAAGTACACAATAAAATCCAACGTATAACAGTACGCAACGAAATCGAACATATAAAAGTACACAATGAAATCAAACATATAAAAGTACACAATGAAATCGAACAGATAAAAGTACACAATGAAATCGAACATACAAAAAGTACACTAGAAAATCGAACATATAAAAGTACACAATGAAATCGAACATATAAAAGTACACAATGAAATCGAACATATAAAAGTACACAATGAAATCGAACATATAAAAAGACACAATAAAATACAACATATAAAAGTACACAATAAAATCGAACATATAAAAGTACACAATAAAATCGAACATATAAAAGTACACAATGAAATCAAACATATAAAAATACACAATGAAATCGAACATACAAAAAGTACAGAATGAAATCAAACATATAAAAGTACACAATGAAATCGAACATATAAATGTACACAATGAAATCGAACATATAAAAGCACACAATAAAATCGGACATATAAAAGTACACAATGAAATCGCACATATAAATGTACACAATGAAATCGAACATATAAAAGTAAACAATTACATCGAACATATAAATGTACACAATGAAATCGAACATATAAAAGTACACAATGAAATCGACCATACAAAAAGTACACAATGAAATCGAACATATAAAAGTACACAATGAAATCGAACATATAAAAGTACACAATGAAATCGAACATATAAAAATACACAATAAAATCAAACATATAAAAGTACACAATAAAATCGAACATAGAAAAGTACACAATAAAATCGAACATATAAAAGTACACAATGAAATTGAACATATAAAAGTACACAATGAAATCGAACATATAAAAGTACACAATGAAATCGAACATATAAAAATACACAATGAAATCGAACATACAAAAAGTACACAATGAAATCGAACATATAAAAGTACACAATGAAATCGAACATACAAAAGTACACAATGAAATCGAAAATATTAAAGTACACAATAAAATCGAACATACAAAAAGTACACAATAAAATCGAACATATAAAAGTACACAATGAAATCGAACATATAAAAGTACACAATTAAATCAAACATATAAAAATACACAATGAAATCGAACATACAAAAAGTACACAGTGAAATCGAACATATAAAAGTACACAATGAAATCGAACATATAAATGTACACAATGAAATCGAACATATAAAAGCACACAATAAATCGGACATATAAAAGTACACAATGAAATCGAACATATAAAAGTACACAATAAAATCGAACATATAAAAGTAAACAATTAAATCGAACATATAAAATACACAATGTAATCGAACATACAAAAAGTACACAATGAAATCGAACATATAAAAGTACCCAATGAAATCGAACATATAAAAGTACACAATGAAATCGAACATATAAAAATACACAATAAAATCAAACATATAAAAGTACACAATAAAATCGAACATACAAAAGTACACAATGAAATCGAACATATAAAAGTACACAATGAAATTGAACATATAAAAGTACACCATGAAATCCAACATATAAAAGTACACAATGAAATCGAACATATAAAAGTACACAATGAAATTGAACATATAAAAGTACACAATGAAATCGAACATATAAATGTACACAATAAAATCCAACATATAAAAATACACAATGAAATCGACATATAAAAGTACACAATGAAATCGAACATATAAAAGTACACCATGAAATCGAACATATAAAAGTACACAATGAAATCGAAAATATTAAAAAGTACACAATAAAATCAAACATACACATGTACACAATGAAATCGAACATATAAAAGTACACAACGAAATCGAACATATAAAAGAACCAATAAAATCGAACATACAAATGTACACAATGAAATCGAACATATAAAAGTAAACGATGAAATCGAACATATAAAAGCACACAATAAAATACAACATGTAAAAGTACACAATGAAATCGAACATATAAAAGTACACGATAAAATCCAACATATAAAAGCACACAGTAAAATCCAACATACAAAAGTACACAATGAAATCGAACATATAAATGTACACAATGAAAGCGAACATATAAAAGTACATAATGAAATCGAACATACAACAAGTACACAATGAAATCGAACATGCAAAAAGTACACAATGAAATCGAACATACAAAAAGTACACAATGAAATCGAACATATAAAAGCACACAATAAAATCAAACATATAAAAATAAACAATGTAATCGAACATATAAAAGTGTACAATGAAATCGAACATATAAAAGTACACAATGAAATCTAACATACAAAAAGTACACAATAAAATCGAACATAGAAATGTACACAATAAAATCGAACATATAAAAATACACAATGAAATTGAACATATAAATGTATACAGTGAAATCGAACATATAAAAATAAACAATGAAATCGAACATACAAAAAGTACATAATAAAATCCAACATATAAAAGTACACAACGAAATCGAACATATAAAAGTACACAATGAAATCGAACATATAAAAATACACAATGAAATCGAACATATAAAAATAAACAATGAAATCGAACATACAAAACTACACACAAAAATCCAACATATAAAAGTACGCAACGAAATCGAACATATAAAAGTACACAATGAAATCGAACTTATAAAAATACACAATGAAATCGAACATATAAAAGTACACAATGAAATCGAACATACAAAATGTACACTATAAAATCAAACACATAAAAGTACACAATGAAATCGAACATATAAAAGTACACAATAAAATCAAACATATAAAAGTACGCAATGAAATGGAACATATAAATGTACACAATGAAATCTAACATACAAAAAGTACACAATGAAATCGAACATACAAAAAGTACACAATGAAATCGAACATATAAAAGTACACAATGAAATCGACCATATAAAAGTACACAATAAAATCGAACATACAAAAGTACACAATGAAATCGAACGTATAAAAGTACACAATGAAATCGAACATACAAAAAGTACACAATGAAATCGAACATAAAAAAGTACACAATGAAATCGAAAATATTAAAGTACACAATAAAATCGAACATACGAAAAGTACACAATAAAATCGAACATATAAAAGTACACAATGAAATCGAACATATAAAAGTACACAATGAAATCAAACATATAAAAATACACAATGAAATCGAACATACAAAAAGTACACAATGAAATCGGACATATAAAAGTAAACAAAGAAATCGAACATATAAATGTACACAATGAAATCGAACATATAAAAGCACACAATAAAATCGGACATATAAAAGTACACAATGAAATCTAACATATAAATGTACACAATAAAATCGAACATATAAAAGTAAACAATTTAATCGAACATATAAAAGTACACAATGAAATCGAACATACAAAAAGTACACAATGAAATCGAACATATAAAAGTACACAATGAAATCGAACATATAAAAGCACACAATAAAATTGGACATATAAACGTACACAATGAAATCGAACATATAAATGTACACAATGAAATCGAACATATAAAAGTACACAATAAAATCAAACATATAAACGTACACAATGAAATCGAACATATAAAAGTACACAATGAAATTGAACATATAAAAGTACACAATGAAATCGAACATATAAAAGTACACAATGAAATCGAACATACAAAAAATACACAATGAAATCGAACATATAAAAATACACAACGAAATCGGACATATAAAAGTACACAATGAAATCGAACACATAAATGTACACAACGAAAGCCAGCATATAAAAGTAAAGAATGAAATCGAACATATAAATGTACACAATGAAATTTAACATAGAAAAGTACACAATTAAATCGAACATACAAAAAGTACACAATGAAATCCAACATACAAAAAGTAGACAATGAAATCGAACATACAACAAGCAAACAATGAAATCGAACATATAAATGTACACAATGAAATTGAACATACAAAAGTACACAATGAAATCGAACATACAAAAAGTACACAATGAAATCGAACATATAAAAGTACACAATGAAATTGAACATATAAAAGTACACAATGAAATCGAACATACAAAAAGTACACAATGAAATCGAACATATAAAAATACACAATGAAATACGATATACAAAATTACACAATGAAATTAAACATATAAAAGTACACAATGAAATCAAACATAAAAAATACACAATAAAATCCAACATATAAAAGTACACAATAAAATCCAACATATAAAAGTACACAATGATATCGAACATATAAAAGTACACAATGAAATTGACCATATAAAAGTACACAATGAAATCGAACATATAAAAGTACACAATAAAATCCAACATATAAATATACACAATGAAATCCACATATAAAAGTACACAATGAAATCGAACATATAAAAGTACACCATGAAATGCAACATATAAAAGTACACAATGAAATCGAACATATAAAAGTACACAATGAAATCAAAAATATAAAAGTACACAAGAAAATCGAACATACAAATGTACACAATGAAATCGAACATATAAAAGTACACGATGAAATCGAACATATAAAAGCACACAATAAAATCCAACATGTAAAAGTACACAATGAAATCGAACATATAAAAGTACACGATAAAATCCAACATATAAAAGCACACAGTAAAATCCAACATACAAAAGTACACAATGAAATCGAACATATAAATGTACACAATGAAAGCGAACATATAAAAGTACATAATGAAATCGAACATACAAAAAGTACACAAAGAAATCGAACATATAAAAGTACACAATCAAATCGAACATACAAAAAGTACACAATGAAATACACATACAAAAAGTACACAATGAAATCGAACATATAAAAGCACACAATAAAATCAAACATATAAAAATAGACAATGTAATCGAACATATAAAAGTATACAATGAAATCGAACATATAAAAATACACAATGAAATCTAACATATAAACGTACACAATGAAATCGAACATATAAAAGTACACAATAAAATCGAACATACAAAAAGTACACAATGAAATCGAACATAGAAAAGTACACAATGAAATCGAACATATAAAAATACACAATGAAATTGAACATATAAATGTATACAGTGAAATCGAACATATAAAAATAAACAATGAAATCGAACATACAAAAAGTACATAATAAAATCCAACATATAAAAGTACACAACGAAATCAAACATATAAAAGTACACAATGAAATCGAACATATAAAAATACACAATGAAATCGAACATATAAAAATAAACAATGAAATCGAACATACAAAACTACACACAAAAATCCAACATATAAAAGTACGCAACGAAATCGAACATATAAAAGTACACAATGAAATCGAACTTATAAAAATACACAATGAAATCGAACATATACAAGTACACAATAAAATCGAACATACAAAAAGTACACTATAAAATCGAACACATAAAAGTACACAATGAAATCGAACATATAAAAGTACACAATAAAATCAAACATATAAAAGTACACAATGAAATCGAACATATAAAAGTACACAACGAAAGCCAGCATATAAAAGTAAAGAATGAAATCGAACATATAAATGTACACAATGAAATTTAACATATAAAAGTACACAATGAAATCGAACATACAAAAAGTACACAATGAAATCCAACATACAAAAAGTACACAATGAAATCGAACATACAACAAGTAAACAAAGAAATCGAACATATAAATGTACACAATGAAATTGAACATATAAAAGTACACAATGAAATCGAACATACCAAAATGTACACAATGAAATCGAACATATAAAAGTACACAATGAAATTGAACATATAAAAGTACACAATGAAATCGAACATACAAAAAGTACACAATGAAATCGAACATATAAAAATCAACAAGAAAATCCTACATATAAAAGTACACAATGAAATCGAACATATAAAACTACACAATGAAATCGAACATATAAAAATAAACAATAAAATGTAACATAGAAAACTACACAATAAAATCGAAAATATAAAAGTACGCAACGAAATCGAACATATAAAAGTACACAATGAAATCGAACATATAAAAATACACAATGAAATCGAACATATAAAAGTACACAATGAAATCGAACATATAAAAGTACACAATGAAATCGAACATATAAAAGTACACAATGAAATCGAACATATAAAAGTACACAATGAAATCGAACATATAAAAATAAACAATGAAATCGAACATATAAAAATAAACAATGAAATCGAACATACAAAACTACACAATAAAATCCAACATATAAAAGTACGCAACGAAATCGAACATATAAGAGTACACAATGAAATCGAACATGTAAAAATACACAATGAAATCGAACATATAAAAGTACCCAATGAAATCGAACATACAAAAAGTACACTATAAAATCGAACATATAAAGGTACACAATGAAATCGAACATATAAAAGTACACAATGAAATCGAACATACAAAACTACACAATAAAATCCAACATATAAAAGTACACAACGAAAGCCAACATATAAAAGTACACAATGAAATCGAACATATAAATGTACACAATGAAATTGAACATATAAAAGTACACAATGAAATCGAACATACTAAAAGTACACATGGAAATCGAACATATAAAAGTACACAATGAAATTGAACATATAAAAGTACACAATGAAATTGAACATATGAAAGTACACAATGAAATCGAACATACAAAAAGTACACAATGAAATCAAATATATAAAAGTACACAATGAAATCGAACATACAAAAAGTACACAATGAAATTTAACATACAAAAAGTACACAATAAAATCGAACATACAAAAAGTACACAATGAAATCGAACATATAAAAGTACACAATGAAATCGAACATACAAAAAGTACACAATGAAATCCAACATACAAAAAGTACACAATGACATCGAACATAAAAAAGTACACAATGAAATCGAACATATAAAAGTACACAATAAAATCGAACATACAAAAAGTACACAATAAAATCGAACATATAAAAGTACACAATAAAATCGAACATATAAAAGTTCACAATGAAATCAAACATATAAAAATACACAATGAAATCGAACATACAAAAAGTACACAATAAAATTTAACATATAAAAGTACACAATTAAATCGAACATACAAAACTACACAATAAAATCCAACATATAAAAGTACACAACGAAAGCCAACATATAAAAGTACACAATGAAATCGAACATATAAATATACACAATGAAATTGAACATATAAAAGTACACAATGAAATCGAACATACAACAAGTACACAATGAAATCGAACATATAAAGGTACACAATGAAATTGAACATATAAAAGTACACAATGAAATTGAACATATAAAAGTACACAATGAAATCGAACATACAAAAAGTACACAATGAAATCGAACATACAAAAAGTACACAATGAAATCGAACGTAAAAAAGTACACAATGAAATCGAACATATAAATGTACACAATAAAATCGAACATACAAAAAGTACACAATAAAATCGAACATATAAAAGTACACAATGAAATCGAACATATAAAAGTACACAATGAAATCGAACATATAAAAGTACACAATGAAATCGAACATATAAAAATACACAATGAAATCGAACATACAAAAAGTACACAATGAAATCGAACATATAAAAGCACACAATAAAATCGGACATATAAACGTACACAATGAAATCGAACATATAAATGTACACAATGAAATCGAACATATAAAAGTACACAATAAAATCAAACATATAAAAGTACACAATGAAATCGAACATATAAAAGTACACAATGAAATTGAACATATAAAAGTACACAATGAAATCGAAAATAGAAAAGTACACAATGAAATCGAACATATAAAAGTACACAATGAAATCGAACATACAAAAAATACACAATGAAATCGAACATATAAAAATACACAACGAAATCGGACATATAAAAGTACACAATGAAATCGAACATATAAATGTACACAACGAAAGCCAGCATATAAAAGTAAAGAATGAAATCGAACATGTAAATGTCCACAATGAAATTTAACATAGAAAAGTACACAATTAAATCGAACATACAAAAAGTACACAACGAAATCCAACATACAAAAATTAGACAATGAAATCGAACATACAACAAGCAAACAATGAAATCGAACATATAAATGTACACAATGAAATTGAACATATAAAAGTACACAATGAAATCGAACATACAAAAAGTACACAATGAAATCGAACATATAAAAGTACACAATGAAATTGAACATATAAAAGTACACAATGAAATCGAACATACAAAAAGTACACAATGAAATCGAACATATAAAAATACACAATGAAATACGACATTCAAAATTACACAATGAAATTGAACATATAAAAGTACACAATGAAATCGAACATATAAAAATACACGATAAAATCCAACATATAAAAGTACACAATAAAATCCAACATATAAAAGTACACAATGAAATCGAACATATAAAAGTACACAATGAAATCGAACATATAAAAGTACACAATTAAATCCAACATATAAAAGTACACAATGAAATCGAACATATAAAAGTACACAATGAAATCGAACATATAAAAGTACACAATAAAATCCAACATATAAAAGTACACTATGAAATCGACATATAAAAGTACACAATGAAATCGAACATATAAAAGTACACCATGAAATCCAACATATAAAAGTACACAATGAAATCGAACATATAAAAGTACACAATGAAATCGAACATAGAAAAGTACACAATTAAATCGAACATATAAAAGTACACAATGAAATCGAACATATAAAAGTACACCATGAAATCCAACATAGAAAAGTACACAATTAAATCGAACATATAAATGTACACAATGAAATCGAACATATAAATGTACACAATGAAATCCAACATATAAAAGTACACAATGAAATCGAACATATAAAAGTACACAATGAAATCGAACATATAAAAGTACACAATTAAATCGAACATATAAATGTACACAATGAAATCGAACATATAAATGTACACAATGAAATCGAACATATAAAAGTACACAACGAAATCGAAAATATAAAAGCACACAATAAAATCCAGCATATAAAAGTACACAATTAAATCAAACATATAAAAGTACACGATGAAATCGAACATATAAAAGCACACAATAATATCCAACATGTAAAAGTACACGATGAAATCGAACATATAAAAGTACACGATAAAATCCAACATATAAAAGCACACAGTAAAATC
Organism: Euprymna scolopes; assembly: GCF_053919585.1. Lineage (NCBI taxonomy): Eukaryota > Metazoa > Mollusca > Cephalopoda > Sepiida > Sepiolidae > Euprymna > Euprymna scolopes. The sequence goes on from NC_136495.1 coordinate 25,755,901, forward strand.
CAACATACAAAAGTACACAATGAAATCGGACATATAAATGTACACAATGAAAGCGAACATATAAAAGTACATAATGAAATCGAACATACAAAATTACACAAAGAAATCGAACATATAAAAGTACACAATGAAATCGAACATACAAAAAGTACGCAATGCAATCGAACATACAAAAAGTACACAATGAAATCGAGCCTACAAAAAGTACACAATGAAATCGAACATATAAAAGCACACAATAAAATCGAACATATAAAAATACACAATGAAATCTAACATATTAATGTACACAATGAAATCGAACATATTAAAATTCACAATAAAATCGAACATACAAAAAGTACACAATAAAATCGAACATATAAAAGTACACAATGAAATCGAACATATAAAAATACACAATGAAATTGAACATATAAATGTACACAATGAAATCGAACATATAAATATTCACAATGAAATCGAACATACAAAAAGTACACAATGAAATCGAACATATAAAAGTACACAACGAAATCGAACATATAAAAGTACACAATGAAATCGAACATATAAAAATACACAATGAAATCGAACATATAAAAGTACACAATGAAATCGAACATACAAAAAGTACACTATGAAATCGAACATATAAAAGTACACAATGAAATCGAACATGTAAACGTACACAATAAAATCAAACATATAAAAGTACACAATGAAATCGAACATATAAAAGTACACAACGAAAGCCAGCATATAAAAGTAAACAATGAAATCGAACATATAAATGTAAACAATGAAATTAAACATATAAAAGTACACAATTAAATCGAACATATAAAAGTACACAATGAAATCGAACATATAAAAATACACAATGAAATCGAACATATAAAAATACACAAGAAAATCGAACATATAAAAGTACACAATGAAATCGAACATATAAAAATAAACAATGAAATCGAACATACAAAACTACACAATAAAATCCAACATATAAAAGTACGCAACGAAATCGAACATATAAAAGTACACAATGAAATCGAACATATAAAAATACACAATGAAATCGAACATATAAAAGTACACAATGAAATCGAACATATAAAAGGACACAATGAAATCGAACAATTAAAAGTACACTATGAAATCGAACATATAAAAATAAACAATAAAATCGAACATACAAAACTACACAATAAAATCCAACATATAAAAGTACGCAACGAAATCGAACATATAAAAGTACACAATGAAATCGAACATATAAAAGTACACAATGAAATCGAACATATAAAAGTACACAATGAAATCGAACATACAAAATGTACACTATAAAATCGAACATATAAAAGTACACAATGAAATCGAACATATAAAAGTACACAACGAAAGCCAACATATAAAAATACACAATGAAATCGAACATATAAATGTACACAATGAAATCGAACATATAAAAATACACAATGAAATCGACCATATAAAAGTACACAATGAAATCGAACATATAAAAGTACACAACGAAAGCCAACATATAAAAGTACACAATGAAATCGAACATATAAAAGTACACAATGAAATCGAACATATAAAAATACACAATGAAATCGAACATATAAAAGTACACAATGAAATTGAACATACAAAAAGTACACAATGAAATCGAACATATAAAAGTACACAATGAAATCGAACATATAAAAGTACACAACGAAAGCCAACATATAAAAGTACACAATGAAATCGAACATATAAATGTACACAATGAAATTGAACATATAAAAGTACACAATGAAATCGAACATACAAAAAGTACACAATGAAATCGAACATATAAAAGTACACAATGAAATTGAACATATAAAAGTACACAATGAAATCGAACATACAAAAAGTACACAATGAAATCGAACATATAAAAGTACACAATGAAATCGAACATATAAAAGTACAGAATGAAATCGAACATATAAAATTACACAATGAAATCGAACATATAAAAGTACACAATGAAATCGAACATATAAAAGTACACAATGAAATTGAACATATAAAAGTACACAATGAAATCGAACACATAAAAATACACAATTAGTTTAAAACAACCAAATACATGGATAAAAAGCATACACCAATTGAAAAAAATTGAAAAATATTTTTTTTCTTTTAAATATAAATATACAAAAATCTAAGAAATTTTAGTGAAAAATGAATGTATTTTCAAAATTTACAAATGATTAAACTGTTCAGCTATACATTTTAAAGAACAAGTTCAAAAACAATTATCTTTGAACGTAGTTTAATATTTAGGAAATAATTTTCTCATTTGAATTTTCGCATTTATATAAGTAGAAGTAAGTTTTTAGAAATAAATGCCTCTTCACAAACGTACTGTGTAGGTGCAGTTACAGTATCGCAAATATAAACAGACACTTATTTTAGATATATATTTAATTTGAAAATATTGGAATAGCAAATAATGTTCTGAAATAGTTTAAATAACAATTAACTTTCGGTATAGACCTTTTTTTCAAAGAAGGCTGTTGCTTATTTTAGTTCACACACACACAAATATATATATATATATATATATATATATATATATATATATGTATATACATACATATAAATGTATGCAGAATTCATTTTAAATGGCCTTATATCATCTTACATATAAAAGGAAATATGTCTTTCTATCCGTCTCTATATTTTCAAACTCTATCTCCTTTGAAATTAAAAGATACAGAGCGACGCTAGGGGTCTCAAATGATTGGATTTTTACGGGCCGTTCTTTTATGGGTCTTTAGCCGGTTAAAATATTCTTTAAAGGTCCAAAATTGGTCAAAATTGAAAAAATCGTGAGACATTTTATACATTCATCTTAGCTTATTCTTAATTTTTCATCGGTTCTTTTGCGTGTCTCCTGTGCGTCATGAGTAAGTTGCTGGAATCTGTGTTAAATAGAGAGGTAACCAACCATCACAGCAAAAATAACCTTCTTAGTGACGTTCAATATGGTTTCCGTTCTGCTAGATCTACAGCAGGCGTGCTTACAGTCTGATCTCATAGGATTAGCGAATCTCTCGACAGAGGCTTCCTGTCTAGAGCAATTGCTCTTGGCATATCAAAGGCTTTTGATAGAGTATGGCATAAAGGCCTACTTCACAAGATTTTCAGCTATGGTATAACTGGAAATGTCTTCTCAATTATCAAATCATTTCTATCTGATAGGTTCATAAGAGTAGTGGATGATGGGCAGAAATCAGAAGCTCTTAGTATTAATGCTGGAGTCCCTCGGGGGTCCATCCTGGGCCCAAATATCTTCCTGATCTACATTAATGATCTTCCAAATCACATCCTTAAATCATTCGTAAACATTTATGCTGACGACTCTACATTCTATGTTAGCACATCAAAGACCGTAAACAACCAATTTCTTTCTGATTCTATCTCCTCTGATCTTGGGCACGCGGTGGAAGCAGGTAACTGGCTACTTTTAATGCATCTAAAACCAAACTTCTGTCTTTACATCATCAGCACTCTGATGCCTATCTGGCATCAATTGAAATGAATGGGTCTTGTCTTGGGGAGGCTTCCTGTTTTGACACGCTTCTGGGCGTGACTTTTAGTTCTGATCTGAAATGGATGATATACATCAAATCCATTGCCAAGGCCGCTGCAAAAATGGTAGGATACTTCTTTCGCTCATGATGCAATTCTCTACCTATATAAAAGCCAGGTACGGCTAATGATGGAGTACTGTTGCCACATCCGGGCTGGATTTGCTAAAAGCAGCTCATCCTACCTTGACAGACTTTAAAATAGACTTCGTAGCTCAGTGGAGGATGCCCCTTTCTTTTTCCTGCAACCTCTTTCCCACAGAAGAGACGTTACGAACCCGTCTCTGCTTTATCGTTATTTCCATTGCAGGTGCTCGTCTGAGCTTTAATGTATGACACCCTCGCCAAACTTTCACGAAAAACACTCGTCTAGCCAGAACCACTATCAATAGGTTCCACACTCTTTATCTCTGCCTAAACTTCTTTCCTTGAGCGTCTTTCTTAGAACTGCACGCCTGTGGAACTCTTTTCCGTTTGCCTGCTTTCCAGCTGACTACAATCTGGTTGTCTTCAAGTCCAGTGTAAACAAGTCCTTGATGAACCGTTCCCCTAAGTAATCCAACTTACAAAAATTCCACTACTTATGTTTACTGCGCTATAATCACATTGACTAATGTATATCCATTAACTCTTATCTTCGAGTGGCCTCCGGGCCTTGATAAGTGGTGATCCCTGTGTAAAAAAAAAATTATTTAATTCTTCTTTATGATAACGCGATATAAGAATATCAAGAAAAAACTTGAATACATGTTGTTTTAACATACTTTCAAACTATAGAGATGTTGAGACGATCAGTTAAGTAAATATAATAGTTAAGCCATTTTGGAGAATATAGACAATTTTGTGAAGAGGAATTTATTTCTTGGAAAAACAAACAAACAAAAAAACTCCGAGATTTAAAAAACAAAATGTTGACAGAGAGCCAATGCTTAATTTTGAAAAATTAAAGACACTTAATTTATTGTATTTAATTTTCCTTGAAAAATCTAAGAATTAGAAACAGAATTGGCGACGAAAAGTCATTATTTGAAGTTATATTTGGAGAAACCTCCCAAGTAACTATTTTATTCAAAGAAAAAAAGATTGTTACAATGCTTCTATTTAACGAGAAAATTAATTTCAAATGCATCATATATTTATCTATAATATCGGAAAATATTTCGAATATTTCGTATTTTAGTCAGAGTGCCTAAATATTTAAAAATGTCATTGAATTAAAATTCGTTTATCCAAACGATAAAAACAAAAATACACGTCATCGTATATTTAATTTAACGCTTATAGCCCAGAAATTATTATTTCTTTACTAAAGAAAAGGAAAAGTTATTTAAAAAATTTTTATATAATATTATTAGGTTAAGATATAAATATTTTAATTTTCAGAAGATCAAGTAATATTTTATTATTTACTACGCCGAGTCAAACCAAAACGGAATACACTCAACATCAAGTACACTCAACATCGTACTACCATCAACGCTTACCTTGTGAACTCGGAGTATGGGAAATTCCCATATGCACAAAACAAAATCACTGAAAAAACAAAAATAGCCTAACTAAGAATAAGGATAATGAGTAAATGTTGAATAAAACGATGGTTAAAATTACAACGAACTTGCCAGGATTCGAACCTGGAATCTTCTGATCCGGAGTCAGACGCGTTGTCCATTGCGCCACAAGTCCTGTCCTTATGATGAAAGATGGTACCGCGATTTATACATATAGTGCTAAATTCCGTTGACAGACAAAAACGAAACGGTCCGAAAACCCTTATTTCGGGCCGTTTGTGTGACTCGGAATTTTTTGTTACGGACCATATATAGATAAGGACAATCTAGGGACTACCACCTTTAAGGGTAAAAAAGAATTTTTCAATTCGGTGCATCTGTTCAAAAGTTTTATTGGTATACACACACAAATAAATAAAGATATAGATTACTTGAGAAACAAGAAGAAAAAAGGATGAAACGTGTAAAACCCTGATTTGCCCAAGATTCGAAGTAACTCTTTCAATCAAGAACTGTTTTCTTGAATTTGGCATCAATCGTGCAAGGTTTCCAATAAAAAGAATGAGCTGTTTCATTGAAATTTAATTGGAAAATGTCCAACAAAAAAAAATTACTTATCGTCTACCAATGAGAACTTTTGAACAAATTTTGTAAAAAAAATGAAACACACACGAGACAATTTTCTTTTGAAAATTATTGTAAAGTTTCAATTGCGAGTATTACGTTACTTTTTTTCTTTTTACAAATGACATATGCGAAAGGATGCATTATCCTTTTTTCGTCATTTTTAATATATTTCTAATTCTTAAATGTACGACCTATTTTGTCATTTATTTTACAAAGAAAAGAGACCACAGACGGACACGTATTATTATTGTTGCGCAATTAAATTAAATAAATTCATACACACACAACACACACACACACACAACACTATATATATATATATATATATATATATATATAGATAGATAGATAGATAGATAGCTATACAGTTCGCTTTCACTCAAAAGGTATTTTCTTCAAAAGGAACATCCAAACGCGTTTCACCGGTTTCTTATCAGCAAATTTCGTTTTGAAGGCAATTCTTTGATTTGTTTTTTCATTTCATAAGTCGCTAATAATTTGTTTAGATTTTTAAAAACCTTTTAAAGAGCAGATTCACTGCACTGAAACCATGGTGATATCTGCAACATATAACATATAGATATTATATAAACAATTTGTAATTTAGCTCTTACATTTGCCGTCGAGCATATTGATTTCGTTTCAACGCACCCGGTGCTATATATATATATATATATATATATATATATATATATATATATATATATATATATATATATATGCTAGCATGAGTGCCCGGCGTTGCCCGGGTGTTTGGGGGTGTATGCTGAGAAAAAAACCGGTCAACTTTTTTAAAAATTTGACCCCTATTATGACTTCTTAACATTTATTGTTTTGGGTTCAAATCAAGTTATCAAGTTAGAGCCATGTCCAAGGACCTATATCTAAAATTTCAAGTGTTTGGATCCCACATTGTCGGAGGAGTTTGGTAGAGTTCTCAAAGGTCAAATCGTTGAACTTTGACCCCTTAACAGCCAAATTTCTGGCCGAAAACGGATCACAAAGATTTTCCCAAATCTCCATACCGTGTATATCAAATTTCGAGTCTGTAGACTTAAAATTGACAAAGTTATTGCGTGGGGAAATGTACACAGACACACAGATAAACACACAGACACACAGACACGTTCATTTATATATATAATTCTCTATCCATGCATTGAAATTATACGCATTTACTCTCATTGCAATAGATTATTTTAAATATGAACTCGACGGCTTGAAATATAAAAACCCAAATTTTTAACCATATGTCGCTTAAAATACTTTGTAGTCGATAAAAGAAAAAGACGCACGGACTTTCTAACTGGTAAATATTACAGCCATGAAACTGTCTTGATTTCAGATTACGTATTGCTCCTAATCTTTCGTTTCAGCCTAATCGCCACTACTCAGTTTTTAATTTAATTCATGCCTGGCTAAGTAAATGTTGTAAAATCTAAATTTAACGGCGTTTAAAATCTTATCTTTAAAATATATAAGCAGGATATTGGTTTCTTTCCTTCTCCTTAAAAATGAGGAGGCAACCTTATACTGGTCGACCTCAAATGTTAAGTGAGCCCCCCCCGCTCCAATGACCTCCGATAGTAAGGGTAGAATTTCTTAGCGTCATTTGGACGCTGGCCGAAGGGATCCATACCTCGAAGATGTAACTTTAGCTAAGTACATTTTATGCGCACTTTTTAAAAAAAAGTCAATCAAATTTAACCCTCTTTTTTTTTTTCGTGTGTGCTCATATCATTCTATTTAGTTTTATTTTATTTTTTATTTCTCAGACACATCTTAACCATTCTTAACTCACTTATTTTAAAACAATTTCCTGACTAACTTTCTTTTTTTACCATGACACATCGAGGTAGTAGTGGCGAGGGGAAATACCTATATATTAGCTTATTTAGATGACAGAAGAACTTATAAGTACAATACTTAATATTAACAGCCATGGTAAGACGCAAAAAAAAAATTAAATAAAAAAAAATTAGAAAATTTAATAAATAAATCTCCATTCTGGATACCTATTCCGGGTGTGTGTTTTCCTAGTCATAAAGTCTATGCTTTTGGTCCGTTACTTCATCGAAACACCAGGAAGAGGGGCCCTATTAGTCAGCACTGACTTTAATCGTGAATATTTGTCTTTTCTTATTTATTTATTTTTCCTAAATCTTTTTGTCAAATATACTATTATTAACCAATATTTTTCTTATATTTAAAACGAGAAAAATATCTCCCACGAAATTGAACATTTCCCAAATTATATTTGCATATTATCTGAACTCCAAAACACGCGGCTTTTTTTCTCTAAAGCATGCATTATTTCTAGCTAGTTTAAAGTTAATAAGTAACCCTAAAGGTATTACTTCTTAACCAGATTTTTTAAACGAGTTAAAAGTAACCAGACTTTCCAATTTGATAAAAGTTCCATTATAGCATTTATTATGGGGTGGAGCTGGAACGGTCGAACATTCTGGCATGAGGTCTGCGAGCCGTGTGTAGTTCTTAAAATTCGACTCGAACAATTGAAAGCTTCGGCAAGAGAGAATTCTTAACCTAACAGAAGCGAGGATTTCTTTTTTTTCTGTAGAAGACGGGAGGATTTTATTAAGTAGTATATTTAATATCTGCAATTACCATATGCTTGCTTGTATTAATAAAGTGGCCTCCATGATATCCATACCAAACCACTGAACATAGCTTATAATTTAACTTTCACTATATTTGTAACAGAAATATACAGTATCTTAGCTGTGATACTAGGGTTATTCTTCCGAGTATATGCAATGCTCTGTGCCTCACCATGAACTAGTTGTTCCTCTTATAACTGAAAAAAAAACCCACCTAACAGCTAGCTACGAAATGCCAATATTCATTTTACCTCCAAGACGACTACCTCTGTCCAACCTGCATTCAAAAAAAAAAAATTTTTTCTTCAAACTAAACCTTACCTGAAACTCTAAATCCTAATGGAGATCTACTGTTATTTGTAAGTAAATAACCCCTGTCTTGAACGCTAAGAAGCTGCTCCTTCCCACCAAGCCGCCACCTAACTTCTACATTGCACAGCATTTGTAGTGGAATTTAACTTCCAACCCCTAACCCTCACATGCTAACTGCTTAGTCATCACTAAACATTTCTACCTCTTAGACATGCATTAGAGTTCATTCCTATTCAGTTAGGTATTTAACAGCCAAAGTATGTACTCGGAAGCAAAGCGATCTGCATTACATAACTATGTCTCCTCCCAGATAATTTTGCAACGATTAATACGAAACTGAACCGATACTCCTTGTTATGATAAATGTCCATGACTCTTATTTGAAAGCTGAAATTATCTTCCCTCAATAATAGAAACACACTTTATACCTACAACTTCAACTTTATTCACATCTACTGAAAACCTGCCCATATAGCTATTTACCTAATTACATATGACTCAAAACTTACTGTTTTATCCGTACTATATTGCACTCACATCTCAACCCTCCTGTCATCTAAAATATAGTTTGGGCACAACTCGTGGTTCAATTCTTAATACCTACTCATACTATAACGTTATCCTAGACCTAAGCGAACATAAATAAAATAAAAAAAATATAAAGGGAAAGCCTCAAACCAAATTATCTCCTTTATAACAAGCCTTCTTGCAATCTTAGTTGCTTACACTGCATGAGCTCTACTCACCCCCTTTATCCAGTAACAATGAAATAGCAATGCCTCTAAATTAATTTGAGGAGTGTAACTATTAAACAGATATAAAACCTCTACAAACTAACCCAGTAACATTAACTAACCACGCGGGTCGCAGAAATACCTGGATTAGAACCCCGGCGCGGAGCAAACCCTCTCAGTGCTGACAGACCCATCCAAAGGGGAGGGAGGCCTCCTCTGTCTGTGATGACAACCTTCCTAGAGCTGGTGACTCAAACAAATTACCGGTTTGCAAACCTAAACTGCTTAAGGAGTAGATAGGCTCTGTCTATCACCCGGCTTCCATACTCCTTCTTTGCCTATTAGTCAGGCAGAGACTATCACAGTGACTCGACAGAAACACTCAGCGGTAGATCTTGCTTCTTATCTAGGGCAACGAACGCCGCTTTCTCCACTCCCGACATACCCCACCCCTAAAACTGGGCACTTGAGAGTGCTTGAGTACCATATATGCCTGAGCAATTAGATTGGGTTGACCTTCCTCTAATGGGTTAAGGCTACCGGATTGACAGTTCCTGGCTGCTATTTCCGCATGGTAGTACAGGTGTCCTACCTCTTTGGTAGCGCTTAGAGCTACTGATCCATCAACAGTTGTATAATATCGGGATGTTTGTAGTGCCATGTTGCGCATGGAAAGGGACCCTGCACTCATCCCCGGTGGGCTTTCCTGAGGCCACTATTCTAATTGAAGAAAGGTCAGCTGATGGTCTACTTGTGATGAATGTCTGATGCTCTGCATAACCTCTTGTTCAACTCTCCCTTAACTAAACTGAAACTCTTTAAAATATATGACGACAGTACAATCTAAAAATAAGCTGAAACCAGGCTAGGGTCAAACAAATCCAACTTGCCTCCTCCCTTGGGGCTTGCATTCACAAATATCCGTGTGCTTAGAACTAATTTAGCTGATGTTGAAGCATTTCTCCTAACAAATACCCCGGATATCTTAGCACTAAGTGAGACTAACCTACACTCCTCTATCCCCTCTAACTACTTTAACATGCCTGGATAACTCCCACTCTGCCGTAAGAACTCTGACAGACACATGCACGGACTGGGGGTTTACATTCGTAATACCCTTCTCTTGACCAGAGAAACAAACCTAGAATCGGATGATGAAGCCTTTATGTGCTTTAGACTAAACATGCAACACAACATTACCTACTTTGCAGCACTTGCTTGTTTTTAATATATAGATTACTGGTGTCTTCACACGGATTATGCTGATATAGTTATAGCACTCGACAGGTGCGTTAGTAGATGTCCTTAGCGAACAACGCAGGGAGACAAACGGATCTTCTGAATCTATTGATGTGAAGTGCACTTGGGTTTCGATAATGAAAGGGAACAATTAACAATTCTTAGTTTTCTTTTAGGCGTCACATTTTTACATTCTATTGTAAAGTTATAGAAATTTTAAAAGAAGCAGATAGAGGAAATAAAGAATGAGATTAAGAGAGAGAGAGAACAAGAAAAAGGATGAAGGAGATAGAGAAGAAGAGAAACAAATAGAGAGAGAGAGAGAGAGAGAGAGAGAGCAAGAAACAGAGTGATGAAGACGAGATGAAGAAATAGAGAAAGAATGAGAGAGTGAGAGAAAAGAAGTGAGAATAAGAAATAGCGTGAAGGAGAGAAGGAGATAGAAAAAGAGAGAAACAATATAGGAAAGGGAGAGAGAGAACTAGAAAGGGCTGAAACAGAGAAGGAAATACAGATCAAGAGAACGAATGAGAGAGAGAGAGCAAGAAGGGGGAGTGAAGGAGAGGAGATTGAAAAGAAGAGAAATAATGAGAGGGATGGAGAGAGAAGGGAGAGGGTAAAGGAGATAAAGATACAGAACTAGAAATAAAAATCAATACTTGAAATGATTTTATCTATAAAACACCCACATTGTTTACCTACTAACTTTTGTATGACGAGATGGATTTATATTTATTTATATGCATAAAAATACACATCGGTCATTATTATAGTGGAAGATTCCGGCAGTTTTGTTTCTTTGATTTTTGGTATGTTCTATCGATATCTTTTTACTAGTATTTACTAAGCACTATTATTTTTTACCCTATCTGTTGTTGGCCAGTGTCAACTTACCATGTACATTGGTTTCTGCACTCGATGATCTTTTTTTAAGACTTCGACTATTTGCATCAGCGCCATTGTTTTTTGTTGTCAGCTCTTCGTTGAATCCAATTTCTTCTTTAATTAAAAAAAACATTTTTTTTTCGAGGGTGTTCTCTGTATTCCAGCAATCATTGGTATTACCGTGGTTTTTATCATGTTTCTGAATACCAATTTTGTGTTGTGACAGGATAGATATATATTTATTTATATATTAATAAATGCATATTGGGCCTCAGTGCAGTAAGCAATTACTTTTTCGATTGTATTTCATCTTTGTTAATCAGATGATATCGTGTTTTAAAGAGTGTTGAATGTGATAAAGTAGACAAAAGCAAAAATAGAAATATATGATAAAAAATATTGCCTCATTGGACATCTCTTATTTTAATCCGTGATCATCTGTCCGAGTTCTATATGCATGATATACAGTGGATTTTTCCTCAACCCATCATATACAGGAATCGAAGTATCTGTCGCAAACATGAATGCTTTATCTGTAAAGAAACAAGTAAAACTATGATATCTTATCTGTTATGTGTCACTGTGCACTTTCTCTCTGTGATGCAACACTCTGTACACGTTGGCTTTAAATCTGCTTTTTTTTATTTAAATTTAAATTTCAATTTTTTTTTACTTCGTCTCAAGCGACAATAAATAAGAATAACACCAAGTAACATTTCTATCTGATCATAGTTGACAGAATGAGAACAATCTACTTATGTAAACTATTAAATATTTTTCTTTACAATGGAAGTCATCGCTTATCAAGGCCCGAAGGTTACTCGAGTTTAATTGTTAATGGGTGGAGGTAACCGGCGAGACAACACCGTGGTGATCGGTAGTGGTAGAAATTTGATAGAAAATAATTATTTGAGCCGCCCGTTCAGAACAAGAACTTGTTAATATTGGACGCGAAGGCAACTATATTGTAGTTAGCTAGGAAGCAACATCGTGGTATTGTGTTCCACAGAGGGTTAGTTCTAAGAAAAGCTTTGTTCATGGAATTTTTATTTAGTTTGAGACACAGAAAGTAGGTGAGATTGTTGACAGTGGTTGTAGTAATACGACTGTCTGCTGTGAATGTTTTTAGTGGGCGTCCACAAATTGAAGCTCAGTGGAGCACCTACCATGAAAATGAGAAAATAAACCAGAGAAAAATTCGTAAGGTCTTTCGTTTGAAAAAGTAGTTTTAAGGAAGAGAAAGGACCGCCCGTATTAAATTTTGAAGGCGGTTTTGAACATTGTCAAGGCGGAAATGGTGGTCTGAGAAACTCCACCCCAGATATGGTTATAACACTCTATCCTAGAACGTATCTGACTCTTATACAGGTAGAGGATTGCTTCAAGAGTGAAATATCTTCCATGGACTGATCCAACAATTTCTCTTGTAAACTTAGCAAAGTGTTTGAAGCAAGTATTCCATTCCAAGTCAGGAGTTAAGACCAATCCTAGAAGCTTGTCAAAACAGGGCGCTTCCTCAGGACCAGGTCCGTTTATTTCATTTAGAGCCAAGTAGGAATCGGAGCCTACGTAGTGAAATGATAGAAGCTTGATTTGGGATACATTAAAATTGACTATCCACCTTTTATCCCATTGCATCACGCGTTCAAGGTCAGAATCAGGAAGATCGTGTTCATTGTCGGTCTTTGTAATGTTGCAATAGATGACAGTGTCGTCTGCCTAAACGTCAACGATTAAATTCGAAACTTCATACAGCTTCCCGAGGCAGACATGAAGATTTCCAAATTCAACTAAAACGCTCACAAGTTTGAAAAGGTGCACCTGAGGAAATCTAGAGGTTACATCGGCAGAAACGTTGTGAAAACAACCAAGATGAGAATAGTAGTTTGACTAATACATACTTTTAGTTATGTTCCCAAAGTTGCATCATTTCTATTTCAATTTATTTTCCTGTATTCAAGATGGCGTTTATTTCTTAATTCTCGCTGTTGGATGACGGATTCCCGACAAATTCTTTAATTAAATGGATTTTCAACTGTTATCTCCTCTTCAATCGGACATGTTTCAGTTTTCAAAATGACTTCAAATGATTTTTTTTCATAAAATATAAAGAATTACTTTTGTTTTTCTTGGCATGTTAAAAAACAAAAAATATCCAAGTTTTCCTTTGCAGAGACAAAAAGAAATTTAAAATTTATTTATCTATGTACATAAAACAGTAGATATATGCCTGTCTGTCTGTTTGTAAATATGAACCCGATAAACTCTTAAACCACTGGTCACATAACACTAAAATTAACAGGAAATAGTAATCATACACCAAGGATAATTTATAACAAGTAAACTCTTTGTTTGGGTGGATTAATAACACGTACAGACATATATCGGCAAGTTGAAATACAAACTGTTCATTTCAACTTGCCGACATATTTTTACTTCTTTCTGCGCAAGGCCGCTGGAAAGATGGTGGGATCCTTCTATCGATTCAGTAGATATATCACTGCTGATGCAATTTTCTATCTATATAAGAGCCAGGTACGTCCAAGGATGGAGTACTGTTGCCACATCCGGCCAGGAGCTGCTAGAAAGGACTTATACTGCCTTGATAGAGTTCAAAGTAGACTTCATAGCCTTGTAAGAGATGTCATTTTCTCTTCCCTGCAACCTCTTTCTTACAGAAGATATGTTACGAGTTTGTCTCTGCTTTATTGTTTTTTTCATGGCGAGTGCTCGACTGAGCTCCAATCTATGGTCGCCCTACGCCAAACTTTCACAAGAAACACTCGTCTAGCAGAAAACATTATCAATAATTTCTCCCACTCTTTATTTGTGCCTAAACCTAAATGTAGATTCCACGAACAAAGCTTCTTTCTTAGAACTGCACGCCTATGGAATTGTCTTCTGTTTTCCTGTTTTCCTGCTTTCCAGCTGACTACAATATGGTTGTCTTCAAGTCTAACGTAAACAAGTTTTTGATAAGTCGTTCAATATAAGTTAACAAATTTACCGAATTTCCATTACTAAGGATTGCTGTATTGTCCAATTGTCTACTGTACACTCTTTAACCCTTATCCTTGAGTGGCCTCTTGGCCTTGATAAGTGGTGATGCCTATGTAAAAAAAAACATTCATTTCTTCAGGTCGTTTAATATTAAATCTTTCTTACCTATCTCTCGATAGCTACATCGATAGGAAATGCAGCTGGAGCACCAAATGTTTTGGCACCAAGCCATTAAAAAAAACTTTTGAAATCATTACTTTATATTAGGTACAATATAATATTCAATAATAAATACGAAATCTGCATGAATTAAAATATATTCAAGCATATTTCACCATCCAGCAAGGTCCGGTGCCCCTCCCACTAGTTTTAAATAAAACTCTTTTTCTAAAAGCGTTTATTTCCCTTATTTTATTGTATTTACTTCCTTTTCAGGATTTACACACAAGGTCAAGTATGTTTAATATAGTTTGTATTTTAATTTTTAAGTAAAGAAAATAAATGATTAGTTTTAAAGTATTCTCATACCAATTTCTATTATAATTTTACTATGGCTAACTGGACATTTTAATAAAGCTTACTCTTCGATCTAGACTTCTATTTTTAAATAAATAAATAAATAAATAATAATAATAATAATCCCCTTTTTGTGTTACCATAAACTGGCGTCACACCACATAAGTGAGGACGGTCAAGGAGGATGAAAAGATTGAGGAGAGAAAGCACTAACCAAACGTCCATTGTATGAGCGCGAAAAGGATTGTGATTTTAGGAAGACTTATTGCGACCCCAAAAAAGACCAATGATCTCTACCAACGAGAAATCAATAGAAAACGACGATTGCGATAACGCAAACTAATTTGCAAAAAATATTGAAAGAGGTGGTGTATTAGAAATCTAGGGAGACTTGTCACTCAGACTTTAGGGAACACGCATGTTGTTTTTAAAAGAATTCTTTGATAATGGCCTGTGTGAAAACTCATAGTGAATAATAATAATAATAAAAATAATAATAATAATGCACAATACACTACACCAAAAGGACGACGTTGACCGACTCTACGTGAAAAGGAAAGACAGCGGGAGAGGACTGGTTTGCATAGAAGATTGTGTGAATGATAGGAAAAAAGAACTAGAAAAATACATAATGCAAAATACTGAAAGGATAATTATGGCAGCAAGAGACACTGAAAAAATCAACAAAACAGAAAACAGAGACAATGGATTAAATGAGGAAAGAAAATAGGAAGAGAAACTACTACACGGAATATTCATAAGAATTACAAAAGATGATAATAACGAAAATACTTGGATATGGATGCGAAAAGGACACGTAACCAGGGAAACTGAATTCATTTAATAACTGCAGCACAAAATAACTCGATAATAACCAACAACATCAAAGCAAAGATCGACAAAACACAAGAAAATAGAAAATACAGACTCTGTGAACAAAGACACGAAACGATAAACCATATAGTAAGCGAATGCAGCAAACGGGACAATAAGGAATACAAGAACAGGCATGACCAAGTCGTGATGATAGTACACTGTAAATTATGCAAACAATTGCATCTCGAACGCACGGAAAAATGGTACAAGCATAAGTCGGCAACAGTACTTGAAAACGAGAATCACAAAATCCTATGGGACATAGACATACAAACGGATAAACCCAACCAAGCAAGAAGATCTAATGTCATAATAATTAACAAGAAAGAAAAGTCCTGTCAAATCGCAGACTTTGCTGTTCCAGCTGACTACAGGGTGAATATCAAAGAAAAGGAGAAACGGAGCAAAAACACAGTTAGCCAGAGAGCTGAAAGAGATATGGATGATGAAGAAAATAAAGATAATACCTATAATAGTAGGAGCACTGGGAACAATTCCGAAAAACTTTGAAAAAAGAATGGGAGAAATTGGAATCAGAGGAATGGCTGCAAAGATACAACGAATAACGATAATAAAAAACAACTGAAATATTAAGGAAAACACTTGAATGCGGAGATTAATAGACATGAGCCACATGCGCGGGTCAGACAAAGTGCTGTAGAGGCAAAACATGAAGAAGCGTTGCATGGAACCAATGACATTGAAGCTGCATATCACCTCCCCAAAAAGTGATGCCAAATAGTCGAAGGGTCAAGGAGGATAGAAAGACAGAAGAGATAGCGCTGACCAGACTTCTGGTAGACAAATGCCAAGAGAACCGGGACCTTGGGGAAAGCTTATTGTCACTCAAATTCTAGTCGAGATCAATGGCCGCTGCCAGCGAGAAATCAAGTCTGTTGCGATAACGCAAATTCATTGCAAATGTTATCGAAAGAGGTGGAGAGTACTGAAAATATGGGGAGACTTGTTGTCACTCAGCTTTCAGGGAACACCACAGATTGTTTTCAAGGAGAGAACTTTGATGACCTGTGTGAAAGCTTCTTGTGAGCCAATAATAATAATAATAATAATAATAATAAAAATAACAATAATAATAATAATAATAATAACAATAATAATAATAACAATAATAATAATAATAATAACAATAATAATAATAATAATAATAATAACAATAATAATAATAATAATAATAATAACAATAATAATAATAATGATGATAAAATAAATAATAATAATAAAAATAAATAATAATAATAAAAATAAATAATAATAATAAAAATAAATAATAATAATAATAATAATAATAATAATAATAAAATAATAATAAAATAATAATAAAAATAAATAATAATAATAATAATAAAATAATAATAAAAATTAATAATAATAAAAATAATAATAATAAAAATAAATAATAATAATAAAAATAAATAATAATAATAATAATAATAATAATAAAATAATAATAAAAATAAATAATAATAATAATAATAATAATAATAAAATAATAATAAAAATTAATAATAATAATAATAATAATAATAAAATAATAATAAAAATAAATAATAATAATAAAATAATAATAAAAATAAATAATAATAATAATAATAATAAAATAATAATAAAAATAAATAATAATAATAATAATAATAATAAAATAATAATAAAAATAAATAATAATAATAATAATAATAATAATAATAATAATAATAATAGCAGCTTAATTAAACAATTGATTTCCTTTACTAATAGAATAATATACGATTGAAATAAATTGCCAACAAAAAGTCAAACGTTTTAAGAAGTATAACAAACACATTTATTAATAATGGAGATTTAGTATCTGCTTGTCGAAACTTTACTATTACTTCTCTTCATGAGGCTCAAACCAGTTTACTATGCTATTTCATTCGAGTAATGTACTCTTTTCCAGTATTTCGGAGTATATGTATGTGCGGAGATAATGTAGTAATAGTTCGTTTGTCTTAGTTCGAATTTTCCAGGTATTAGCTCCCCCTTTTTGGGGAAGAAAGGGTAGTGCAATATCATATCCCCAAGAATTACTTTCTCCTTTTTTTTTTTTTTTTTTTTTTTTTTGAGATAGTCTATTCCATCTCCCCGGGTATTTCCTCCTCCTTTTGTTTGGTTGAAGCTAGTGTAATTGTTATGTTGTCATTATATCCATACACTCACACTACCTCTTCATTTGCGGGGCACTGTAATATTATGTTAGTTCATCATGAGACCATTCTCTCAGACATTACCTTTTATGTGGAGGGAGGCCAGTATTAAATGTTTTCTTCCTCTTGTTGCACTTACATACGACTGTGTCGTTTATACTTTCATTTTTTTCGTTAAGCTACGTACTTTGTTACTTTTTTACTTGGAAGTTATCCCTTATCAAGACCCGGAAGCAACTAAAGGATAAGGGTTAATGAATGTAAGGTGGTAGTATAGTAATCTTAATGGTGTAAATTATGTAGAATTTGATTATTTATAGGGACGGTTCAACAAGGACTTGTTTACATTGGATTTGACGACTCGAATGTTATATTCGACCGCGAAGAAAGACAGCAGAACAGTGTTTCACGTGCGGGCAGTTCTGGGAAAGAAGCTTTGTTCATGGAATCTGCGTTTAGATTTAGGAACAGATAGAGAGAGAGAGAGAGAGAGAGAGAGAGAGAGGAGAAATCGTGTAGCTAGTCGAGTGTTTTTGTGAAATTTTGGCAAAGGGGGCGTAGATTGGAGTTCAGTCGAGCACTTGCTATGAAAATAACGATAGGACAGAGACAGGCTCGCAACATCTCATCTGTTGAAAGAGGTTAAAGGGAAGAGAAAAGGGAATCACCTACTAGTTTTCGAAGCCGGTTTTTTAAAACTTTATCAAGGCTGGTTAGGGCTCGCTTAGATGTGGCAACAGTACTCCATTTTAGGGCATACCTTTCTCTTATACAGAGGATTGCATCGGCAGTGATATACCTGCTGGAGCAATAGAGTGATCCAACCATTTTTCCAGCAATTGCAGCCACAGATTTGACGTATGCGTTTCATTTCTTCGTAGTGTTTCTGTTTAAATAACAAAATTATTCTGTATGAATATTTACTACACGATTTCGATTAATCTAGTCCGACTCTCGTAACAACACAGATGGACCTACACGAGGCGCCTAGTTTAACATACTTGGATTATATAAAATTAAAAATAGACAGGGCGCAGGAAAAACAGCAGATATTGTATCTGTTATGCCAAGAGATAAAACAGTGAATCACATCATAAGTGAATGCAGCAAGCAAATCCCGTAAATATGAGAAAATAGACATAACTGTGTTTGTAATTTGTTTTCCTGGGGAATATGCAAACAACTGAATTACACGAAGATAGAAATGCTGCACGCATAAGCAAGATCCAGTTGGTGGGTGACGCTGGCTGAGTGGTTAACGACACTAACTGAAAATCTGAGCTTACCAAGTTCGAATTCATTTAGTTCCACAGAAACGTGTTTGTCGAACTGACATTGTCGTTTCTGGTTTTTTTAGATGAGGATTTTTTTATACGTATTATTTGCATTCATCGGATTACTGTTCTCATCTTGAGTGTGATTTTCACAACGCTTCGGTCGATGTAACATCCGACCTCCTTTAGGTGTATCTTGTTGAATTCGGGAATCTTTCTGTCGAACCCGGGAATTTGGGCGGAATTTCGAACCCTTTATTTACTTCACGGGGAGGGGGTAGCATGCTCTAGTTCCGTCGGCCATGACTGGATAGAGTTCTCGCGTTCAACAGAAACATTTCCGATGAATCGAAATAATACGAATAACCTGGTATTGTGTATAATTGCACAGAGAAGAACCAAATAAAATAAACCAAGTTTTGAAAGACAGCGAATACTAATATAGATGGAATTATAAACGAACAGACACATCTAAGTAAGAAACTTGGTATGATAATATTTATCAGTAAGGGTAAAACCTAGCAAAAAATTGATTTGGCATTCCTGCAGAAAGAAGCGAAAAAATTAAAAAAAGGAGAGTAGAGAGCAGCCTCGTATCTCCCGCTTTCCTATTTTCGTCCTTTAGTCCTCGCACTCTATAAGCAGAGGATGGGAATAATTTTCTCTTTTCTAGGTCTCAAATGAATCTATTAAACATTTATCGTTGGCTTTTGATCCTAAAATAGTATTTTTTTTTAACTGTTTAACTTAAGTGGCTTCATTTCTCGTCTGTGTAGATCTAAATATAAAAAAAATAACTACATAGGTCCTCACTTTACAATGCTGAATACTTTGCAGGAGGTATCAAGTAGCGATCTTAAAATCTTTCGTATGATTCGATCGAGATTTGAACCCTGATCTCAGAGCACATTAGTGATCACCCTTACCAAAGAAAGTCTCAATTGAATCACCGTTCGCAGTAAAGAATTTCATCCTAATTTCTCGTTGTCCAAGAAAATGGCGACTTACTTGGCATTATCCTCTTTGAATTATGGCAAACATATCCTAACACATTTCTTGATAAAACTGAACAAACAAAAACATTAAGACAAAATAAAACAAAAATCTGAACAAAATGTCGTCTATATACAATAGTCAGCCAATGAGGTCGTCCAAATCGTCAAGGCGGGTAATTCTTTTACAATAGTTGTTTGCTAATTCGTTTCAGAAAATACAAATTAGTTATTATTTTGTATTTTTCACCCGAAAATGTTTCTTTAGGTGTAAACCGGGTTCTACGTGTATGCGCATAATTGTATTAAAAGTAAGGAGAAAGAGAGAGAGAGAGAGAGAGAGAGAGAGAGAGAGAGAGAGAGAGAGAGAGAGAGAGAGAGCACAAAAGTTCACAAGGATTAAAATGCCCGGACGCTTTACGCAATGATAATATATTCGCCAAGTTTTGAATTTAAAAGAATGCTATACTTTTTCTCGTAAATCTTGGCTCAGTAAAATAAATAAATCAGTAAATAAACAAAATAGGAGTTTGGTCATAACAACCCTCCTGCCTCTGCGAAAGAAACACAACAATAAAGAAGATTCGTTATGATGTATGTATCGCTATATATATATTAGCGTACGCACACACACACACACACACACATACAAAAATCATGTAAATTGATCAAGTAGTTTAATTAAAAAAAGAAAAAGAAAATCAGATTATATGGCTAAACGACCATCGACAGTCTCGTGACGCCATTTTGAAAGTCATCCCCAGTAAATTTCTTCTTAGATAACACTTCAGAAATAGTTTATAAAATCAGCCTTGTACATCATCTTAAAATCTAGGAATTCCTATTAATCGCTAAAAATGATTTTATTTATAGGAACCAAACTACTTGATCAATTTACGTGACTTTTGATGTATGCTATTTTATTTCCGTCACGAGTACGAACACCATAAAGATTTGTTTTTGTTATTTTCATAGGGGGGAAGTTATGAACAAGTACCAAAAATCATTCTCAAACCGTTTATAACGACAGCGATGACCTACGTCTGGAGTTGTCACACCATGCTGATTATAATTAACAAATAACCCAACAAAGTTATCTCCCCTTCCTTGGGAAGAAAAACCATGTACAAATACGTTGGCATCAGCATCGACTGATATCACACAAAAGGGAGGGGGTGAAAGAACAGCAGCCAAACGTCTACTAGAAAAGGATGCGAAAGTACTAAAATTTTGGGAAAGCTTCTTGTCGCGCAAATTCTACAAAAGATCATCGATCGTTGCAGGTAGGGAATCAACGGTAAATGGCTGTTGTGATAAGACAAAATGATTTGTCAAGGTTACCTGAAAAAGGTGTAGAATGCTAGAAATCTATGGGGACTACGTCTACATCCTCTAAAACATGGTGGTGTCAACATAAGATGGTGCCAAATCAAATAGTCGTGAAAGGTCTGGGAGGACTAAAAAAGAAGAGCACTAACAAGAACTTCACTGAAAAAGTACGGAGAGTGCTGAAGCCTTTAGGAGGTCTTTGCCATCTAAATCACAGAACACCGATAGCAATTGTTAGCGAAAAATCAAAGGTACACAGCTGTTGCGATAACATAAAGTCATTTGCGATGGTTATTGATAGAGGTGGAAATCTAAAGAGACTTGTTGTCACTAAGACTCCAGTGAAAACTAAAAGCTATTGTTAGTGAGTTATTGTTGGTTATGACCCGTATAAGGACTCCTGGTGAGTGAATAATACGAGGGTGGTTCGAAAAGTAAAACTTTCTATGTATTTTTTTTTTTAATTAAAAAAAGTTAAAGAAATGCAAAGGCATGAGTGGTACGATTTAAACGATTGATCTTTTGTGTTCTAGAATTTATTTTTCTACATAGTCACCGCCATTTTCAATGTGGTTTTTATCAGGAATTCAATGCCACTTCTCTGCTTTTGACGCACGTCCATGAGAGGAGGTGCTTTCTTAGAGTCTCACGCCGTCAATATTTGCAACGGGGAGTTGAAACTTAGGTCATGAATTCATTACATAATCATAACAATGCAATTTGCAATCCCCTCTGACCCATTCGGGCTGAATAAAAAACATTATCTCTTGTTGCCAATAAGCGATCACTGGATAATGACTCACGTAAAACTAATGAATATGAGAAACAGCTAGTGCTATGTTCTTTTTATATATTTTTGCCATAATATAATCGACACTTACGTGTAAAGTTAGCGAACAAACTGTGTACATTCTTTATCCGTTGAATGTGTAGAATTTATATTATTAATTTGATCCTGCTGTACTGAGAGACCTTGAAAATATTGACAGAAACGTATTTAGGCATATTGATCTGTATGCGTATAAATTTGTGGTTTAAAATGGAAAATCCCAAGTAAGGTGAGTTTAAGCAAGAACATGGAAATTTCCATTAGAAACCAAGTGAAAGGTTCGGATTACGTGATACAATAGGACGTCACGTAAAGGAAGTATGGAATGGGACGTGTCGTAAGTGAGAGAAAAATATTGCTCTTTGGCTTTGGTTCGGTCATCTTTTCGTAGATTTCTTTGTTCGGATAATGGGCAATGAGAATATGTACTTCTTTTTCTTACTGCTGTAAAAGAATAAAACATGGAAGAGTAGGTCGCATTTGAAGAATAAGGTTGTTAGCGTTTTTATATATTTTCGGTTGCTATCGATTATTAGAGCTATCACATAAACCCGTATGTTATGTACCAGGTACAGCTGTATGCTACGAACAGCGTTAAATATATCTTAGCAAGATCATCCCACGAAACAGCAACTTTATGGCAACCTACCTGCCAGATCTACTACCATAAGGGAGCGACGTTTACGACTTGTCGGTCACTGCTAGAGGAGTAAGCAAGAGATGGTGAGAAATGTATTGCTGTGGACTGCACGGCATGGGCGCACGAGCATAGGACGACATAGATCCACGTACATCCAGCAAATTGCACATGGTGCCAACTGTAATCCTGAAGATCTGAGGCAACTGATAGAACACAGGGAAATCTGAAGAGAGAGAGAGAGAGAGAGAGAGAGAGAGAGAGAGAGAGAGATTGATCCGGGCAAGGTGCCCGATCAGATAGATAGTTACTAAGAAAGAGAGGAAGACGGCTGCTATTTTGTCTAATGAAAATCGCTCCAGAGAAGGCATGAAGCCACCTAATGAAGCTAAAAATAATCCAAAACTATCCAAGGATAAGTGATAGATGGATAGATTCCGACCCTGAAAACAACAATTCTTCCTCCTTTGTCAGTAACATCGCTCATGCATAATCAGAAAAGAAGAAAGCAAACATCTGTGTTTCTTCTATTAAAGCACTAAGGCGATTATGAATACTGCCACTACTGCTGAAAGACGTCACTATCCAATGGGCCAGCTACATATGTGACAACGAAATAGATGAACGACCGTTTTTGTCGGATATGAAGACGGCAAGTAATCTGCAGAGATCGAAAAATTCCCACGTAATTTATTATCACGTTAATTTTAGATAACACTTCGAGGCGTTCATTATCTTTGTTTCATATTTATTCTTTTGTCTTCTATAATTTAGTTTTTGTGTCAGTTTATTCAGTGGACATATTTATTGTCATTTCTGTCTTCGATTATTCAAGTTTTATGGCTCCGCCTCCACTTAAGCTATCAGAAACTCTTAATTACATTTAATGGCCTGCCTTTATTGCTATATACTCGTCCTATAGTTTATGGGGCCTATCCACACACACAGACAATAATAAATAGACAAATAATACGCCTTTAACGAAATTACTAATGAATGACACTACGGTCTTTTAATTAGTGTACAAACCTATTGGCCAACCATTTTTTTTTCTATTTGTTTGTTTACATAAATAATTAATAGGTGTTATTTCCGAGAATGGCGCGAAAAGCAAACCGTATGATCTTTTCTTATTTCCAGAATACGACATAGAGATTAAAAAAAAAAGTGAATCTGAAAACAAAAATGATGTTTCCGTTAATTGAGAAAATGCTTCACGGTGAGTCGTCAGTGACGGGCTTGCTTATCTCATGGTTTTCAATATCATAATTGTTCATCATTTAACCCAGTCTGACTTTTGTAAACATGCGCTGCGAAGCATGTTTAGTTGATGCATACGAACGGCACACGTTGCAGTGATAAATGTTTAGCTAAAAGTCAACAGTGGGACACAGAAAACACTGAAAATCTCTCCGACAAGACTCCGGCCACCCAAAAGGCATTTCCTTTGTAAGAAAAAAATAATAATAACTACCTAATTGAATGGGCACATCACGCTGAGATCGATCTTTATGAAATCCCCATAAATAGAGACTATATAGATATTTTCTTTGGTGGATGTCTCGAGTGATAAGGCTCTGTGACCGCTAACAAAAGGCCAGAATCAGTAAGGGGTGAAGAGATTCCAGAGGATAGGAAAGGAAGGCGGTAATATCCTTCCAGAGAAGGAGTAAAAGAAAGAGTAAGGGGTGAAGTTGAACGTTATATAGAGGAGTTCATTTCCCCGATTAGTTCGTAGCGCTTTCCCTTTGATGCTCTCAGTCAAAGGACTTCTGTATAATCGGATATGTGATCGGTCCTGTCAGACAAGATCTGCAATTTTGTAATTCAACTTTGGGAAGACGATACGAAATCTTCATTGTTAATAGAAATACAATAGTAAATCTAGTAGCAGTAAGAGTATAGTTTTGATTTGGACACCACAAAATATCCAATGGTTATTCATTCATTCCGTATGTATTAGATAATACTAGTGTTCGCATTCGTTTTCCCGATATCTTTCTAGTTATAATTATTTTTAGAAAGAACTCGGGTACCTAGAATGAATATATATATATATATATATATATATATATATATATATATATATATATATATATATATATATATACTAGTGGCCTGGCAAGGCTACAAGGGAGACAACCAAGCAAAAAAAAAAAAACCCTAAGCAAAATTGATCCCAAAGAAACAAAACTAAAGCTGGCTTGCCATGGCAGATATATACAAATGAAGGCAAATTTAGACATATTTTATTGGTTTGAAAATAGTTTTATTTTTACCAATTGTCATAAAATTTTGATCATAGAATAGTATTATAATATTCAAAAAGCCTGCAAGTCTTCATATAGTTTCGTCCCATAGAACCAAAGATATGAACATTTTAATATTCAATTTGGCTACGCGTATAGATATATCTATATTTATCTCTCTCTCTCTCTCTCTCTATATATATATATATATATATATAGAGAGAGAGAGAGAGAGAGGGAGGGAGAGATAGAGAGAGAGAAAGAATAGATAGATATACTACCTTTTTTTTACAATTTTATTAGCTCAAAATCTCAGCAACTAATGATCAGAATTTAACAAATGAATGCTCATTGGAAAGTTAATGACCTGAATTGTGTAGTGGGATATGTGACATTTACCCTTAAGGTCGCACATTAAGGGGATCATCCATCATCCAGAGCTTATGTTTTGCACTTATTTTACAGCCAACATTTTTGGGGGAGTCTGTTTTTTTTTTAGTGGTGGTGTTTATTATGGTCTCGTAGACCAACTAAAACACACCTTTAAAAAATTGTTTTTTGTAGGTTTTCGGGTATGCTGAAATTACCTACCTAAAAATAAAACTTGTTATCTATAGGTTCCGTGTGTGCTGAAAACGAATATAGTATTTAAATCTTTCGCAAATAAGTATTTTTCTGGGTATTAAGTAAAAATATGCGCGCGTTTGCGCGTACAACAATAGCCGCCTCTTATAACATGAAGAATTTAATTGCTTAATACCCGAAAAAAAAATTATTTGCGAAATAATTGCGCATATGTTACTATAGAATCAATCCTCTATTGAATATTATATATTACGAGGAATAATTTGTCCGGTGGACTAATTTCGCAATAAATAAATAAAATAATAATGACAAATGTCGTTCATCAAATTCTGTCTGTGTTTGTTGTTTTAAGATATCACGATAGCTCATATTTGGCCTAGGCGAGAAATAACCTGTAATAGTCACTTATGATTAATGTTTAGTTTTAAAATGATTTGCGGCGATTTTAAATAGTACCTCTTATTTTATCGTAAATTGAACTCATTAATAAGAAAAAATTAAAATAAAGTAGTGAGGTTCACCCAGGCTTAAACCGGGGATCATTCGATCTGTAGTTAAATGCTTTACCACTGAACTATATCTTCTGGTTTTGATAAATATGTTTTTAAAAAGAAATGATTTGCTAAAATTTTATTATCTTCCTTGCCGGTGTAACATAAAATATTCCCTCGTAAAACTTAATCTTTTTATTTCTAAGAGAGAAAAGCTATTTGTAAGATCAGATTTTTCAACTGTCAAAAATTTTCCCCACTCTTTATCTGTGCCTAAATCAAAACGTAGATTCCATGAACTAAGCTTCTTTCTTAGAACTGCACGCCTGTGGAACTCTGTTCCGTCTGATTGCTTCCCACCTGACTACAACCTGGATGTCTTCAAGTCCAACGTTAACAAATTCCTAATGACCCGCCCCCTTAAGTAAACACTTCATCAAATCTCCACACTAACGTACTGCACTTGCAATAACCCTTATCCCTTCTGGGCCTTTGTGTGAAAGTTGCAAAAGATAGGCCCAGACGTTTCGGCACCTATGAGGAAGGACCTCACACACATATACACACAAAGTGACATATATATATATATATATATATATATATTGTGTGTGTGTGTGTGTCTGTGTGTATATATATATGTCACTTTGTGTGTATATGTGTGTGAGTTCACAAAGTGACATATATATATGTGTCTGTGTATATATATATTTATATATATATATACATATATATATATATGTCACTTTGTGTGTATATGTGTGTGAGTTCCTTCCTCATAGGTGCCGAAACGTCTGAGCCTATCTTTTGCAACTTTCACACAAAGATGTCTGGCAGTGTTCTTAGATGTGTTTTGTACAGAAATTAGATAAGTAATGATTTTTTTACACGATGGTCACCATTTATCAAGGCCCGGAAGGGATAAGGGTTATTGCAAGTGCAGTTAGTGTGGAGATTTAATGAAGCGTTTACTTAAGGGGGCGGTTCATTAGGAATTTGTTTACGTTGGACTTGAAGACATCCAGGTTGTCATACAGGATGTCCCAAATATATATATATCGGGTGTCCTAAAATCAATAATCTATTTCAAAATATAAATTAGCGTCAAAATAGACGATTAATTTTTGGACATCCTGTATGAATAGTGTTTGTATTTAGATCATCTGTTTTCTTCCTTTTTCTCGCGTTTTCTTGAACTTTCTTTCTCTTTTACTATCTCTTTATCTAACCATTATTTTCTTTGGTTACTTCGAGAGCATTCTAGTATACTTAATATCCTTTCCATTCTTTGATTGACACTTTCATCAATGCGAGTCCCACATCACGAACTCGCCAAATCCCGACAACAGCATTTCCTGTCCATGCTTCTCAATAAACGATCAACACCGGGGTTTCCCCCGCACCATTTGTGCACATCATCCAGGTTCGTATTTCTCGTTGTTGCGGTTGGGATATTCTATTTACTTTATTTTTGTTTTGTTTTATGATTCTTTCCTGGCCGATTGTATTACACTCGTCATCTTTATTAAAAATATTTCGTGATAGGATTCTCATTATCAAACAACAGATTCCTTTAAAATGTCAACGTTATATCACCTCCTCTTTTTCGTGCATCTCCTCACAATCAATTCTTTTGTCACACACACACACACACACACACACACACACACACACACACACACACACACACACACACACACACACACACACACTCGCGTGCCAGCGCGCGCACACACTCACATATAATATGAATTGGAAGACGAGGAATAAAAAGTATAAATAACTTTATTATATCATTAGAACAACAAGGAAAAGTTAAGGGGAAATTAAGAAAAAGAATCTTTAGGTCATGGCATTTCGAAACTAAATGCTTCTCATCAGAAGAGGAGAAGGATCAGGATTATACAAAAGGCAAATATAAAAAAATGGCTTAATGACAGTTAGATATGAAAGTAGTTTCTTCCCCAGAACCGCTAGACTCTGGAATTCCATTCCAGGTCCCTGCTTCCCCAACTGTACTGACATCCAGAAGTTCAAGTGTAACGTGAACCGACATATTGATGCCCAAATCCCAACATAGTACCCCAGTACACCAAATTGGCAATATGCATTGTTTGGGGTGAAAATGTAATAATAAAAAAAATGAGAATGAAAAAACAGGATAATATAGTAAATTGTAATTAAAATAAAGAATTTAGTTTCGAAATGCCATGGCCTAAAGAGATTTTTTCTAGTGTGTGTGTGTATATATATATATATATATATATATATATATATATATATATATATGTATGTATATATATATATATTATGGGGCTAAATGATAATAACAACGAAGGAACACAGGAGTTTTAGGAAACGAATATGTATTCACATAGATTACAGGCACAGCGAGTTGAGCAATCCCATTCCTAAACGGTGTGGGGAGGGGTGCACCCGATCTGCTTGGCCAAGTGCCAATCTCAGGCACAGATACTCCATACTGGAAGTGACGTCACCAGAGGAAATGACGTCATGATAGTCCATTAATCCCATGGACGGGCGTCTCCAACACCCCCTCCCAAGCTTTTTGTTCGTATAAGCTGTCAGTACCTCGTACTTTTAGGGTTTACCATCAATGGCTCGGTTATCTTTCTCTTACGGAACGACCGCCGTAGTTCAAGTGTTGGTTGAGGAGGTTCAAGATACAAAGTTTCGAAGACAGTGTCTCTCGGCTCATCTTCCAATGGTGGACTGTCGCTGGTTTCAACTGATCGACATCTTAGTTGGTTCTGGTGACGTTTGTGGGTATATGTTGATCCTTGGATGATATATACCATGCCACCGACTCTCTTAGTAATTGTATCCACCTCCCAGAATGATACGTTGTTTTTATAACTTCTGAAAAACACTCTTTCATCTGGTATGAAACGTTTACTGAGTACATAAGTGGTCACTAGTGACCTTGACTGTTTGGGTAAGAGCTTGTCAAAAACGGATCTCACTTTCCGTGCAAACATCGTTTCTGCAGGTGAGACTGCTGTTGGTGTGTTCGGATTAGGTGTAATCCTATACACATGTAGAAATTGTCGAAATGCTTCATCTGTTGGGGTCCCTTGAGCCTTCTTAGGTTGCTTTGGCTTGGGAAATTCTTTTGGCGCGGGTTTTTTTTAGCTTCCTGCTTTGCAGTTTCCGTTTTTATGCCTCCTTTAGCAAATTTCGTTGAAGCTTTCTTTTTCGATTTCTCTGTTGCTACAAATAGGACGTTACGTTTCTTCTTGAAAACGGGCATAGTGTTTTCTTTTAGTCCGAATCTTGCTAAAGCCTTTGTACATTTTCCTAGTCCTGGTGAGAATACTGCTAAAAATTCCTCTTTTAACTCGTCCTTCAGTTGTTGCGCTTCCGTAGACGAGTCTTCTACCCTATGACAGAATTTATTCATAGGTTGGTCCCACAATTCGAGTCGCTTCATCCAATCAATACCGAACAGGTTTTCCGATGTCCTATGTACATACACTTACACTTTTTTAGTAACACCATTTAAGGTCAACATGAGTGTGAGCTCCCCCTCAAATTCCACTTTATCGCCTGTCACAGCTCAAGCTGATTTGTTCGTCTTTCGCATGGTTGGTTTCCTTAGCCTTTTCCACGTCTTAAGGTTAATGATGGACAGGTCTGACCTGGAATCCAATAGTAGATGCTCAGTTTTATTTGTGATGTTAACTGTGACATGTTTGCGCCGGTTCTTATCCGAATCCAAGTCAAATCTAGTCTGTCAGACACTGTTCTTGCCCTTGTTCTTCCTGCACTAGGTCGCTTTGTGGCCCTTCCTGCCAAATTCGTTGCAGTGCTTATATTTGTAAAAACATTGACTCGACCAATGTTTCCCGCCGCAGCGATAGCACGGGCTTGTAGGGGATCCGAGTTTTGTGAATGGGTGGTACTTATTAGGTGTAGCCTGAGTTTTCTTACTTCCAGCTTTGCATTTTCGCGGTGAGTATTTTTTTGGTCTGAAGGTCGTCCTTCTAATGTATGTTGCGCCTGACTCCTTGACGCGTCTCGAGATGTTCCTTATGCAGACTACTCGTTGACAATCCTCGGCCAACTTCTGGAGGGTGAGGCCCTGTTCGCTCTTAAGTCTAGAGAGAACACGTTGTTTAATCGCAGCGTTTTTGGATGAGACTAGACCCTGCGCAAAAATTAATCACTTGAAGTCATCTGCCAATAAGTCAGATAGACGGAAATCATCACAGGTTTTATTTACCACGGACACGAAGGTTAGGTTTTTGCAGGTTCAAGCACGTTCATCTTCTATGAAAGAGTATATAATTCGGGCTGAACAGTTCGGATAAAAGATTGACCGCTTCAGAAAATTCTAATTCACCTACTATGTTCTGTTGTCTCTAATTTCCTCAAAAGTAGGCGAACTTTCTTAGCGTGCTCCACTATTGACAATCCACGATGAATAGGTCCTCATATCTCCGATAGAAAGCGTCAAACGACCCATCTAGTTCCAGTTAGTGGTTGAACGTTTCTATGGCGTTTCATATTGTACTTTTGGAAAAAGTAAAACTGTCGTCTCTGTGTTCCGTTCTATCGAATATTTTTAACAATAGCTCTTCCTGTCTCTGTTGTTGAAGTAGCATTCTCGCCTCCAACGCTTGTTGCCTCTCTTGAAATTGTATCTGGAGCTGTTTATCACGTTCTTTTAAATTTTCCTCAGCTTTCTGCTGCTGGTCCATCTGGGCCTTGATTAGCTGTATTAATACTGCTTTAACGTCCTCCATCTTTTGAATGACTTTTCCAAACACACGAGAAAAAATTTATTTCCGTTTTTGACTGGAGAAAAGAGATATAATAATAATAATAATAATAATAATAATAATAATAATAATAATAATAAACAGAAAATGTCTTTTCCTTAAGGAGGAAAACCTGTAGAGATAACCCAATCTGTAAAAACCTTTAGAGATAACCCAATATGACGGTGGACAAAAAAAAAATTTATTACGAAACAAAAACAAAAAAATATATACTGTGATACCATACAGTTGCAAAAGAATAAAAATAATTGTGGAATTGTCTGGTATTTAACCAAAATGGCTGTTTTTTTATGCGTGTGTGGTGTGCGGGGAGTTCTCCTCACGCGACAGAAAAAAATTTTCACTTTAGAACCGACAGTTTAAATAGAATATTTAAAAAAAATTCCACTCAATGAAAAAATCTTTCTTTTAGTCCAAGTAAAACGAAAAGGGAAAAAACATTTCTCTCTCGTTAAAATATTGCATAAAGTGAGCAGCAAAATCAAAGGCAAAAAAACTTTTCACTTCATTTGAAAAATTTTCAAATTTGCATACGAATAAACAGAAGTTCTCGCCATGAACTTGGGTCAACATTTTTCTCTTTTTTCTTCTTTCAATAAGCAACTGAATGAACTTTTACGACCTTAACAAAATGGGTTAAGCACAGTTCCTTTCAATTTAAATATAAAGGCAAAAAAGTTACTTACAGTTGCGTCGATAACTTTCCTGGTGTTCGTTTTCTTTTATTTTTTGTTTTTAGAATTTTGTTTTTAGAACGTAATTGCCAGTCGACTTCTTAGCTTGTTAATCCGAAGTTCTTTGGAAGTCAATTAGTATTTTTTGTGGAGTTAACCCGAGTGAAAGTCGAATCCGTCGTCGCTAGTTGTTATGGGGTTAAATGGTAATAAGAACGAAGGAACACAGGATTTTTAGGAAACGAACATGTATTCACAAAGATTACAGGCAAAGCGAGTTGAGCAATACCATTCCTCAACGGTGAAGAGTGTGCAATCGACCTGCTTGGCCGAGTGCCAATCTCTAACTCCCGGGCACCGGTACTTCATACCGGAAGTTACATCACCAGAGGAAATGACGTCATGATAGTCCATTAATCCCATGGTGGGGCTTCTGCAACACCCCCTCCCAAGCTTTTTGATCGTAAAAGCTGTCAGTACCTCTTTCTTTTAAGGGTTACCATACCGCCGTAGTTCAAGTGTTGGTTGAGGAGGTTCAAGATACAACAATATATATATATATATATATATATATATATATATATATATATATATATATATATATATATATATGAAGAAATGAAATTAAAAGGATGTAGTGTTTACCTGATATACGCAATGGTAAACTTCAATCTGATATAAATACTAGGCCTTGATAAGTGGTGATTACCATGTAAAAGAACAAAATACAATCAAAATTAATTGTCTGACTGAATACTCCAAAAACGATTTACAAAGTCCTTATTCCGCAGTATTTCAAAGAATGCTATTCTTCTCATCAGAGGACAGAAAGAAATCAGCAAATTATATTTGTAGCAATGCTAGAATTTTCTGGTTATTACATCAAGTGAAACCGCAATTTATTATAGTCATAAATTGTCAAGAAAAACGAGTGAAAAATGTTGGATATGTAAAAAAACTAAAAAATAAACCGCGCATAATATTTCAGCTTACATGAAGATTCTTTCTAAGTAATCCGAAATGCGAAAATATTCTTTAAAGAGAATGAAGTCCAAAATTATATTCAGTGTTATGTCAATAGTCATAGTCCGGTTGGAAAGTTTTCAAAGCAGCTGGATTTAACCGGCTTCCTCCGAAGGAGGAAGTTTCATGAGAGTATGAAATTTACAAGCGGTCCCTAGTCGTATGTATAGGCTCGTTTAAGATGATGACGTTAAGTTTTTGCAACTCTTACGGGGAGGTGTCGACGTCCTCCTACATATATCGCCTTGAGTTCCAAAATTAGTCACCCATTTAAGTAATGACCATGCTCAACGTTGCTTAATTTCGGTTATCTGATGGAAACCGGTGTGTTAACGTGATTATGCACGTTCTAGTAATGCCGTTTAAATTAAAAACACTAGCTGAATTGCAACTTCACACTGTAACAAGTTCATCGGGTACATAGTGAAAGTTTATTCCCATGAGAAAAGTGTAGAGGTTCAATAAAAAATAGGATAATTTGAGTTTAGAGACGAAGTGATGGAGCGTTTGATTAGCAGATCAATTTAACGGAAGTGTGAAAGAACAATGAAATACGCTGAAAGATGAGATTGGACGTAACAGAATCAGACTTATTGTTGAACAAGAGGGGCTTCAATGCGTAGAATGACATGGTGTTGGAATGGGTAGGATGAACGTGTATCACAGAAAAGTGGAAACGTAGGATTCAGTGGATAAAAGGTATTGTAAATACCGATGTGTATTTTGAGACAAAGAGGCAAACAAAAAGCAATATATAAAGCCGAGAAGACGGTTGAGAAAGACAAGATTTCAGATATACTACGAAAGAATAAACAAAAGAATGACACGCGGAGAGGGGGGGGCGCCCAGCAAAAACAATCAGAAATACAGGTTTAGCTTCCTTAGAACACAGACCAATATTTTCCTTATACAACTGACAAAAGATTTAATTATATGCAAACATTATTGGAAAACAGGTTCTAATGTATTTTAGGGTTGAATAAGTATGAATATATTATGCTTCGGTAAATATAAAAAGTGAACCTTCGCAGTCGAAACACGAGTTACTGATTTTTATATGAGTAATTATCACGCTAAGATTGTTAATAAATGATCTCCCAACTTTAGGAATAAAGACGATGGTGCACTTCCTCCTCCAAAACACTATGTCTGGCGGTTTATTTTTTTAATATAGACAAAAACATTCCCATGCATATTTCAACCAAACTTAGCATAGAGGCATATTTTGACACAAGGAGTGTCATGGATTATGCAAGTAAACGTTTGTAATCATAGAGTTTAATCAGTAAGATAAACACAAAGTTAAATCCAGCACGCAAGAAATGTTACTCATGAATTGAATTTCAAAACCTACTAGGCGAATATACCCGGTGAACCAAGTGCAAGAGAAATACGAACAATTACAGTCAAAGAAACAGTTAGAATCTTAAAAAGATATTTGGATCGGAATGATTGAAATAGTGGGCGAATGTCTGTCATCCGGTAATGTTCCATAAGAAGATACAAATAATAAAACGAAATATTATTGCGATTATTTTCATCCATACAATTATGGATATTAATAGAAATTTTTGTATTTATTTATCAAATAACTATTTTAATAACCTCTCTGATTTTGTTTTGATAATTAATGCATATTTAATTAAAAATTAGATGCATTTTCTTATAATCGAGTTAATATTATCAGTTTTAGTTATCTTTGAAATGTTTATACAATCATGATAGTTAACACTCTTCATTTCTTTCACAATTAATCGAAAACGATCATTGATCTATTTGTTTTACACAATATTTAAAGCGATTATTTGTTTTAAAACAATTGACACTCATTTTTCGTTAATACAGTTCTTTTGCTTGCATGTCAACGGCCAGATTTTAATAGTTTTTTTTTATGGGGGGAATCGCTTTCCTATGAAAACTTGAAGAGTACTGACCACACACTTGCTTGCCAATTAGCGGTAAGTCGACATGTAAAACCTAACTGTTTTAGGATTATTGCACGGGATTTTTTTTATAAATAATGATAGCAATATCCGTCGATGGCTAACTGAACTTCACGAATAAATCAGCACATTACAAACGAATGTTTTTTTTCTCCCCATTTTTACCCTAAAATGACTCAAGTCTAAACTAAACATTATATAAAATTAGATAGTCTGAAACAACCTTCACCTTTAATAAAAATTTATTTTTATTTTTAGTTCCATTTGTATTGTCAATCGAAGGTTCATTGTAAACATTCAAATATTTTTCAAATATTACAAAAAAATTATTATCATTTCTCTTTTTCTGGGACATTTTACCCGATGTCAGACATGGACCTGTTATTTCAGATACTCCATTTGAGAGAAGATTTTAATGCTCTAACTGTCCCTTTAACATTTTAATAATCTAACTATCCATTTAACATTTTAATACATTAACTGTCCCTTTAACATTTTAATACATAAACTAGCCCTTTTCATATTTAATACATTAACTGCCCCTTTAATATTTTAATAATCTAAATGGCACTTTAACACTTTAATACATTAACTATCCCTTAAACATTTAATAAATTAACTGTTCCATTTAACATTTTTATACATTAACTATCCCTTTAACATTGAATACATTATCTGTCTCTTTGACATTTTATACATTATCTGTCCCTTTAACATTTCAATAATCTAACTGTCCCTTTAACATTTTAATAATCTAACTGTCCTTTTAACATTTCAATAATCTAACTGTCCCTTTAACATTTCAATAATCTAACTGTCCCTTTAACATTTTAATAATCTAACTGTCCCTTTAACATTTTAATAATCTAACTGTCCCTTTAACATTTCAATAATCTAACTGTCCCTTTAACATTTTAATAATCTAACTGTCCCTTTAACATTTTAATAATCTAACTGTCCCTTTAACATTTCAATAATCTAACTGTCCCTTTAACATTTTAATAATCTAACTGTCCCTTTAACATTTTAATAATCTAACTGTCCCTTTAACATTTTAATAATCTAACTGTCCCTTTAACATTTAAATACATTTACTGTCGCTTTATGTGCAATAGTTTGTCTTACACTTTGTTCAAGAGACGCTACTGATAAAGGAGTAATTGGATTCCAAAAGTAATTTCCAAACCTATCTGACAAATATACTCTGTGAACGAAGTGCAAGAGAAATACAAACAATTGCACTCAAAGTAACGATAAGAATCTTAAAAAAGATATCTGGGTCGGAATGACTGAAATAGTGGGTGAATGTCGGTCATCCGGTAGAAATATCCATTATTTGACACTAAATTGGATCAGTGGGGGTCGATTTCTCAGCCGTTTTATTTATCAAGGAAAATAACCTTCCTTTTTTATCAGATTTAGCTCCCTTATGCCGAATAATTCCCCGGGGAAGCTATATAAAACAGAGTTGTCTGTGTGTATGTGTGTTTGTATGTCCAGAGAGTGGAATAGAGTGGGTGGAGAAAATGAAGGAGGGGAAGAGAGAAGATATACAGACTTATAGAAAGAGGTAAATAGATAGAAATTTAATACAAAATTACTACACATTCGGTCTGGGCAACACCGGATATCCCTGCTATCAATTAATAAAGAAAACTACTATAAGAGAGAGCCCTGATTAGTATAGGCAATATGACTTTATTTTAATTATGAGGAATAGGACAATCACTCAGTTATGAGGGGAAAGTAAAATCTAAACGTTTTAATGTTCGATACATATCAATAACCAAATAATTGTCAGCTAAATATATATAAAAATGCTTTAATCTTTTATTTATTCAAGCAACTTTAGTCTTTTTAAAATATATAGTCTGTTTTCTTAAATTAAAATAACAATTGGCTAAATATTCTTTACATAAATAAAACGAATGTCATTAAAAAGTATTAATTTTTAATTGTAATTATGAAACATGTATTAAAATTTCATTAAAAAAAACTAGCCTGGGTGCCCGGCGTTGCCCGGGTGTTTGGAGGTGTGTGTTGAGAAAAAAAGTGGTAGTAGGCAGGCAGGCTCGAAGTAGTACCCCGAAAGAGGAAAAGAACGTGAGAAAAAAAGTGACGTCTTTGCTGTTTCGCTCATCGCTAAACCGGAGATAACGTAGATTTGAATTAAGGCTAGACAATCGAAAAGAGGGTATGACTTTCGAAAATATCGGCGAAAAAAGCGACCCCTCTCTGTAGAAAGTGCCAGTTGAGGATGAATGAATTAATGTTTTAGCTAATTTTTCGATATTTGTCGTCCGAAGGGTCGGTTTCAAAACGATACCAATCTCGGGAAAATCCGTCGCCTCTGTCGAAAGTTTTAGGCATACATAGATAGATACATACATACATACATACATACATACATACATACATACATTTAAACAGACAGGTGAGATTTATATAATAGACGAAAATTGTTGCCTTGTGAACCTAGTGAAGTCGATTTTGGAACAATTTATTTAATAATTGTTAGACTATTAATTATAGACATGCAGCGAAATATAGCAGATAATCACTAAATGGCGTCTTATTTTCAATAGTCGAAAGTGATAACGTACGTACAAACGTGCATTGTTATACAGATTGTTTGCGGTACTTTAACGTGTAGCAACCACGGAGATTTGTGGTTGCATGGCAGGTTAACGAGGCCAGAGGGCGATGCCCCTTAAATCGATTTTAAAAGTAAAAGTAAAACAATCAAACAAAGAAGGGATTGAACTGCAAAGATTTTTGTTTGTTTTTGGAAAATTCCGTGACCCGCTCGCAGCAATGCGAAACTAAAAAGAAGAATAAAAAAAGAAAGAAAAAACTGGTTGAAAACGACGTGAGATAATATTGGATGTGTGATGAGCATTGCGTGAGGTGTTGCATTTTTGTTCCGAGGGTTTGGGCGGAGTTCGTGGAAAGACACACGAAGAGAGAGAGAGAGAGAGAGAGAGAGAGAGAGAGAGAGAGAGAGAGAGAGAGAGAGAGAGAGAGAGAGAGAGAGAGAGAGAGAGAGAAATATATGGATAGATAGATAGATAGAGAGTAATAAATAGATAGATAGATAGAGAGTAATAAATAGATATATAGATATATATATAGAAGAGTAATACTAACAGAGAGAAAGAAAATCTATAGATAGAGTAATAAATAGATAAATAGAGAGAGATATAAATAAATAAATAGAAAGAAAGAAATATATTAATAGAGATAGATAGATAGATAGATAAATAGATAGATTTAAAATGAAAGTATATATATATATATATATATATAGAGAGAGAGAGAGAGAGAAAGAGATAGATGGATAGTAATAAATAAAGAATAAAAGATAGAGACAGAGGGAAAGAAAGAGAGAGTAATAGATAAATAGATAGACATATACAGATAGATATATAGAGAGAAAGACACAGAGAGAGAGAGAGAGAGAGAGAGAGAGAGTAACCTGTGGGGAGAGGCGGATTGGGACATCGTCAACAAGTGGAAGTGATACAGCAGAACCCCAGGATACGGTGGCCCTAGGATACTTTTTTTTCAGGTTACGATGTTTTTTTTTCGGACCCTGGTTACGGTATTTGTCCCGTCTTACGGTGTTAACAGCTGCAAACATCTCTCGTGGCTACGGAAATCAGGTAGGGGCATAATGCCTGTGTATGCGTATGTATATGTGTGTGACAGAGAGAGCAAGAAATAGAGAGACAGCTATGCCTATAGAAGAAGATGCAAGCAGAGAGAGAGAGAGAGAAAGAGAGAGAGAGATATAGAAAGGGTGGGTAAGATATATTTTAGAACAAATTAGGAAGGGAGAGAAAAGAATCCGAAGGTCTTTGGCTTTTTAGCTACGATCAAAGTGTAGTATTTGATCAAAAGCCAGACATTCTCAAAACTTCACCCCCGTTTACTTTTTCTTCTACTTGGATTCCACTTTAATTTAGAGCGTAAACTAATTCTGAACGAATCAGAAAACAGTGGGCGGTCTATAATTTTGACAAGCTTCGGATGATTTTACAAATCGAATGTTTTTGTTTTTTTTCTGCTCACTCGATCTGGTATTCCAATGCCTTTTTGTATATTAATAGAATTTTGAAAACTTAATTTTCAAAAAAAAAAAAAAAAAAATGGCGAAAATCTTAAATATGACATTCACAACCTATTTGTCTGTTACAAGCATTCATCACATATTTGTCTGTTACAAGCATTCATCACATATTTGTCTGTTACAAGCATTCATCACATATTTGCCTGTTACAAGCATTCATCACATATTTGTCTGTTACAAGCATTCATTACATATTTGTCTGTTACAAGCATTCATCACATATTTGTCTGTTACAAGCATTCATCACATATTTGTCTGTTACAAGCATTCATCACATATTTGTCTGTTACAAGCATTCATCACATATTTGTCTGTTACAAGCATTCATCACATATTTGTCTGTTACAAGCATTCATCACATATTTGTCTGTTACAAGCATTCATTACATATTTGTCTGTTACAAGCATTCATCACATATTTGTCTGTTACAAGCATTCATCACATATTTGTCGGTTACAAGCATTCATCACATATTTGTCTGTTACAAGCATTCATCACATATTTGTCTGTTACAAGCATTCATTACATATTTGTCTGTTACAAGCATTCATCACATATTTGTCTGTTACAAGCATTCATCACATATTTGTCTGTTACAAGCATTCATCACATATTTGCCTGTTACAAGCATTCATCACATATTTGTCTGTTACAAGCATTCATCACATATTTGTCTGTTACAAGCATTCATCACATATTTGTCTGTTACAAGCATTCATCACATATTTGTCTGTTACAAGCATTCGTTAAATATTTGCCGGTTACGAGCTTTGCATAATAATTACAAGCCAGACAGGTGTTTGTCCGAGACAAGCTTTACATAATAACGTATATTATCAGATTTGTGTCTGTTAGCAACTGTACACGCGAACCACTAATCACAGTATTAATGCTGGAGTCCCTCAGGTGTCCATCCTGGGTCCAACTCTCCTCCTGATCTATATTAATGATCTTCCAAATCACATCCTTACATTATTCATAAACATTTATGCTGATGACACTACTATCTATAGTAGCACATTTAAGACCGTAAACGACCAAGTTCTCTCTGATTCTTTCGCCTCTGATCCTGAGCAAGTGGTACAATGGGGAAAGAGGTGGCTTTTTACTTTTAATGCATCTAAAACCAAAATTTTATCTTTACATCATCAACGCTCTGATTCCCATCTGACATCAATTGAAATGAATGGCTCTCGTCTTGGGGAGGCCTCATGTTTTGACAAGTTTCTGGGCTTGACCTTTACTCCTGATCTTAAATGGAACACATACATTAAATCCATTGCCAATGCCGCTGGAAAAATGGCGGGATCCTTCTATCGATCCAGTAGATATCTCACCGCTGATGCAATTCTCCATCTATATAAGAACCAGATACGCCCAAGGATGGAATTATGTTGCCACATTTAGGCAGGAGCTGCTAGAATGCTAGAAAGGACTTATCCTGCCTTGATAGAGTTCAAAATAGACCTCGTAGCCTCGTAGGGGATGCCCTTTTCTCCCTTCCCTGCAACCTCTTTCTCACAGAAGAGATGTTGCGAGTTTGTCTCTGCTTTATTGTTATTTTCATGGCAAGTGCACGGCTGAGCTCCAATCTATGCCCTCACTCGCCAAACTTTCACAAGAAACACCCGTCTAGCCGAGAACACTATAAATAATTTCCCCCATTCTTTATCTGTGCCTAAACCTAAGCGTAGATTCCATGAGCAAAGCTTCTTTATTAGAACTGCACCCCTGTGGAACTATCATCCGTTTTCCTGCTTTCCAGCTGACTATAATATGGTTGTCTTCAAGTCTAACGTAAACAAGTTTTTGATGAGCCGTTCCATATAAGTTAACAAATTTAGCGAATTTCCATTACTAACGATTACTATATTGTCCAATTTCTACTGTACACTCTGTAACCCTTATCCTCGAGTGGCCTATTGGCCTTGATAAGTGGTGATGCCTATGTAAAAACAAAAGACCTCGGTAAGCAATTTTCTATAGTACAGGTCAACCCCCACCCCAAATGTTTCCCGTTAGATCGCTAATAAATTTCACACTCTTCACTAAGCGAACGTTATTTAGCGCAATTGACGTTCAATTACATGCGGGTCACTTACATCCCGTGATCACACTTAGATGCGGCGAACGTCTCATCAAACTCATCAGCTCTTAACCTCCCAAAGTATTATGTGTGGGATTATCTCCCAAAGAATGTTTATCAAAATAGCTGACAAATTATTCCCAAATGTAAGACTACCATCGCCATTAAATTCATTGCAATGACAAGCGAGTAATGTATTATAGTTATGAACAATTTTGCACGTCATACGCTTTATAATTAAACATCGATAAAACTAAACCTGTTGAAGATTCACGATTTAAACTTGGTGGATAATTCAGTTAGGACCGAAGTTTATTTTTACTTAATAT
>NC_136495.1:25802382-25837382 GCF_053919585.1 Euprymna scolopes
TGAAGAAGCTCACACAATTCACCCTTACAGACAAACACCGTTATGAACTGATTCTTTATGAACCCTCTATCTTTCGTTGTCTTTTTTTCCTTACATTTATTCATACAAACAAGACACATTGCCAGTGAGATGTAATGGGTTACTATTAGGGAATAAACCTAAAGGGACACTTTTAGTAGAGAGTTGATCAGTGAGATGTTTATTCACATTATATTTAAATTTTTGCCCGTTAGTACAGTCAGGGAAGCAGGAGACAAGAATGGTATTCCAACGTCTAACAGTTCGAGGGAAGAAGCTATTAGAGTATTGTTACGTGGAGGAATGAGGGAGTCTGATTATATTGCGTGTCAATGTTCACCTTTACGAAACATCAGTCCTTTTGA
Organism: Euprymna scolopes; assembly: GCF_053919585.1. Classification (NCBI taxonomy): domain Eukaryota; kingdom Metazoa; phylum Mollusca; class Cephalopoda; order Sepiida; family Sepiolidae; genus Euprymna; species Euprymna scolopes. The sequence goes on from NC_136495.1 coordinate 25,802,766, forward strand.
GGGTTTTATAAAAACGAAGCAGAATGTCCTCGAGTGGTCTGTGTCCCGACGTCGGCACATCTGAAACAAAAACTCTCTCATGCACAGCAACAGACGCAAGTTTCATTTATTTGGACAATTGGATCTTTATTCAGTTTCCACAGTCAAAGTCGCGTCCCTGTTTCTCTGCTCATCCTTAGAAGAAGGGTGGGAATTTTGCTATTGGTTTATCTGCCATTCACCCCCGCCCCTCTCTCGTCGCCCCAACGAGAAATCTTCTATCTTCTCGGAATCTACTGTTCTGATTGACTGACTGGCTGCGATTCGACTAAATGTAGACTCTAGACTGACTAGCAACGCATGTGCGTCCCTATTTATTTCAAGGTGTATGTGTGGGGGAGGTAAAATTCCGTTTATCGCTTTGCACTTAAAATGTACCGACCTGCCTCGTGACGCCTGTTAGCATGCAGATGCACGCGTTGTCAATGAACTTGACACCTCTGCATTTAACTTGTAAGCAAATAAGTTGCTTGAAGTTTGTACCACGTTATTGACACACGACGCAATAAAGCTTTTCGACCACCAAGGAATCTCCACATTGAAAGAGTGGAGTTTTACGGCTTGTTAGATTAATTGGGAATATTTGCATCGAGGGGATACAAATGCTATGAGTTCATCAAAGAGTATTCTATTAAAGTACGTGTAAAGCCAGGACAGGGACATAACTTTGCTGCAATGGGACGAGTTGAATTTTAGGTGACATTGTAGAATCTATTTTTAAAGCTAAGTGAAAACGACTAATGTTAAATGCATTGCCCAGATGTGACAACTGCAAGCATGCGTGTAAAATTTTGCGATTAAAAATTGAAGCATTTTGTATCGACATACTTTATCATTGTTTCTTTTAATATTGTATTTTCTTCCAACAAATAAATTTCTCGATGATTTATAAGAAAAGTTTATTGAAATTAGGTTTAAAAGTAACCATGTTTTACTTTAACGGGAAACAATGTTGTGGAAACTTGTTCATATAGATAGGAAGTTCTTGAAAATTGCATAAAAATGAAGAAAGTGACAGTATTGCAGTGTCGACCAGCGCATTCTTCACTTTACTAGTGATTGCGAAAACATGAAACCCTAGTGTCTGTAGGTCTTCAAAATTATTCGTTATATATATATATATATATATATATATATATATATATATATATATATATTCTAGAAATTCTAATATATATATATATTCTAGAAATTCTAATATATATATATATATATTCTAGAAATTCTAATATATATATATATATATTCTAGAAATTCTAATATATATATATATTCTAGAAATTCTAATATATATATATATTCTAGAAATTCTAATATATATATATATATTCTAGAAATTCTAATATATATATATATATATATTCTAGAAATTCTAATATATATATATATATATTCTAGAAATTCTAATATATATATATATATTCTAGAAATTCTAATATATATATATATATATTCTAGAAATTCTAATATATATATATATATTCTAGAAATTCTAATATATATATATATATATTCTAGAAATTCTAATATATATATATATATTCTAGAAATTCTAATATATATATATATATATATATATATTCTAGAAATTCTAATATATATATATATATATTCTAGAAATTCTAATATATATATATATATATATATATATATATATTCTAGAAATTCTAATATATATATATATATATATTCTAGAAATTCTAATATATATATATATATATATATATATATATATATATATATATATATATATATATAATATATATATATTAGAATTTCTAGAATGTAAGATGATATGATTATCCCTACAGTCAAACACCGTCGCAGCTCACATGAGCCATGAAAACCAACAAACCGGAAGTCCAAACTCGAATTTCGCCCTCATTTGGGCTCATGTGTTGAACACATTAGAACTCAGGATTCGACACCCGAATCTACATCCCATAGGCGGATTTCGCCGCGATTTACTTGATCTGTGTTAGCTAGCAGACATTTTTGTGTGGCACGGCTGATCAGGTGGCAATGGTACTCAGCAAGCAAGCAAGAGATTCGTGTTTCATGTCCCGAATTCGAATGTGTTCAATTGTTGAGCCTAGATGAGGGTGAACATGTCTGTGTCTGTCTTTGTGTCTGTCTGTGTACATTTCCCTACGCAATAACTCTGTCAATTTTTAGTCTACAGACTCGAAATTTGATATACAGGGTACTGAGATTTGGAAAAATATATGGGATCGGTTTTTGGAAAGAAATTTGGCTGTTAAGGGGTAAAAGGTCCACGATTTGACCCTTGAGAACTCTACCAAACTCCTCCGACAATTTGGGGTCTAAACACTAAATTTTAGATAGAGGTTCGTTGGACATGGATATAACTTAATAACTTGATTTGAGCCCAAAACAATAAATGTTACGGAGTCATAAAAGAAGTCAAAGCTAAAAAAATTTTTTTTTTCTCAACATACACCTCTAAACACCCGGGCAACGCCGGTCACCCATGCTAGTATATATATAAAGCAGGCTCCTTCAATTTTAGACACCTATACATACCCACGAAGGGTTGCTTGCGCGTGAAATCTTTGTAGCAGGAGGTGCACAATCTCTAACCGCACCTCTCCTGAGACGACATTGTTAAATACCAGTGGCAAGTGAAGTACAGGACGACTGGAAACAAATGCCGAGATAAGCGGAGAGTACATACAGCGCCCAGAATTCCCAAATGGTCACCCATCTGATACTAATCAGGCTCAACGTTGCTTTACTTCAGTGATCTTACGAGAACTAGTATAAATTATCTTACTCGCTACTTAATTTAGCTGAAATAATGCGAAGCTCGCGGTTTGTTTACAAACAAACGTTTGAGCCCTCTACGAGTGGCGGACGGATGTTTATTTAAATAGACATTCGGACAGTTTAATTTCGGCCACCGATTCCGTAGTCAGGGGGTAGGACTGCCGACTGTCATCACGACGGTTCTAGGTTCGATCCTCGGCTTGGGAGAGGTGTTAGTCTAGCGGCACTGATGAGTTGTGAAACAACGAAACAGGTCTGTATGTCGATGACTAAAATATATTTTATAAAGCCCCCCTCTTGGGTAGAGCACTATCGTAAATTATCTTACTCGCTACTTAATTTAGCTGAAATAATGCGAAGCTCGCGGTTTGTTTACAAACAAACGTTTGAGCCCTCTACGAGTGGCGGACGGATGTTTATTTAAATAGACATTCGGACAGTTTAATTTCGGCCACCGATTCCGTAGTCAGGGGGTAGGACTGCCGACTGTCATCACGACGGTTCTAGGTTCGATCCTCGGCTTGGGAGAGGTGTTAGTCTAGCGGCACTGATGAGTTGTGAAACAACGAAACAGGTCTGTATGTCGATGACTAAAATATATTTTATATATATATATATATATATATATATATATATATATATACTGGTTCTCGTAAGATCACTGAATATATATATATATATATATATATATTTGGAGTCATCGACATACAGTCCTGTTTCGTTATATCACAACCCATCAGTGCCGCTAGACTAGCATCTCTCCCTAGCCAAGGATTGAACCTAGAACCGTCGTGTTAACAGTTCTACCACTCGACCATGAAGGCGACGCCCGTAAATAACTCGTCGGAATGCCTATTTTTATGTACACCCGCCACCACTTTTATAGTGCTCAAATCGCCTGTTTGTAAACAAACAACGAGCTTCGCATTTTTCAGCCAATTAAGTAGCGGGTGAGATTATTTACGACAGTGCTCTCTCTCGCTCTCTCTCTCTCTATATATATATATATATAATTATTTTTTTACTATAATAATTAAATACCTACAGACACTAGTGTTTCATCCTTTCGGGAATCTTCAGTGCAGGGTGTCACGATTAACACCAGTCGAACGATTCGAACTCGGCAACACGAGACATCTCTGGCTCGATTAGCGAATACCTTATCCATTCGGCTACCATTAACCGCGTGAAATAACGTTGAATTTAAACATTTTACTTTTAAATGTTCTTTACATCAGTCAGACAGTGATCTAATCGTTATACGATGATCTATGCATAAGAGCAAAATTGACTTGTAAATTCTTGGTACAGCAAAATGGAAGGAGAAATTTCAGAAGAAACATAATTTAATTTAAATTAAAAAGATCAAAGAAACAAAAAAAAACGGGCAGGTGGAATTGTTAAAATTTCCTTAAGACCTTATCGTCTGACCCTCTAAGAAGAAACGTCAGAATGATAAATTAAAAGCTAAGAATCGAATGAGGAAAGAGGGAAATTGGTTTCAGTTGGAAAACAAGTGAGAGAAAAAATATATATATATATATAATTCTCACTGTTCAGGTGGTTTTAAATCAGTAAATATTTCTAACTGATGTTTCAAAACCTTTTGTCTACACAGGCTAGGTCGAGAGTTATGAATGACTAACGCCTCAATGATATTGAGATGATAGTTCGACCTAGCACTGTATAAAACAGAAAACCAACCATCGGAATATTGGTCAGAACACCTATTTTACTAATCAGGTGATTACCGATGGCGGACTCATGAGCTTGGGAGTGCTCGGATGTTCTCGAAACCTAGTGTAATCGAATATCCCGAGGGATGTGTTGGGATATTCTCATTTCCAATCTTTGGGATGTCTTGCCAACGTAATCAGCTCCACACTGACAAACAAATTTATAAACAACAGAATTCTTTTGAATGGTTGGCAAAACATCTTTACGAAAAGAAGAGAAAAAGGTTCGAGTTGTGTAAACTACTCTAAGCATAGTGGCTGGAAAACAACGTTGAGTAGCAGAAGAAATCCTTTCAACAATATGAAGGCCAACAGGACCTAACCATGGTAATTTTAAATAAATAGGACAACGTGATGGACCAATACGTTTAACACTATTAAATATAGCAATTTTACGTTCAATAGTAGTTTTTATTATATTTATGGGATATCCATTGCTGAGAAAAATATTTGTGATTTCACCAAGTTCCGCATCAAGACGGTTTGGTGAACAAATCATGAGTGCACGGTATGTAAGAGCGCAAATGAGGTTTATTTTTCTAGACTGAGGGGCAAAGGAAAACCAATTAAAATAGAGCCCTGTAAATGTAGGTTTTCTGTATACAGAGGTCTCAAACGTAGAACCAACTTTAGAAACGCGAACATCGAGGAATGGAAGAGAGCCACAATCCTCGACCTCCATAGTAAATTGTAACGATGGATGCAAGTTACAAAGAAAACGAAGAAACTGTTCAGCTTCACTACGTGAGGGAAAGCATGCAAAAGTGTCATCAACGTAGCGTGTATAGAATGTTGGTTTAGTAATTTTGGAAAATAATTCGTTTTCCAAAAATCCAACGAAAATGTTGGCTAGCGAAGGACCAAGAGGGCTACCCATAGATATCCCATCAATTTTCCGGTACATGATGTTGTTGAAACTGAAGGAAACTGATTTAGTGGCAAGTTCCATCAGTTCAACGAAAATTCGTTCAGGAAATTGTAGAGATTTTGAGGGGCCACGATATAGATAGTCAGCACAAATACCAATGGTTTCATCCAAAGGTATATTAGTAAAAAGACTATTAATGTCAAAGGAAGCCAAGAACTCGGTATCCTTAGATAAAGATAATTTGTGTATATGAGACACAAATTGAAATATATATATATATATATATATATATATATATATATATATGTTCGTTTGTTTACGAACAGGCGATTTGAGCACTATAAAAGTGGTAGCGGTGTCTATATATATATATATATATATATATATATATATATATATATATATATATATATATATATATATATATATATATATCAATGAATGTGCTATTAAGAGTTGTTTAGATTTAAAATCAATTCAATATTTTGTAATAATATAAAGGGAGAAATATATATTTTAGGGTGGGGGGCGATACAAAAATAAACAGAACAACAAGACACCATTGAGTGAAAATCATGTTTCTTGTAGCATCCTTACGGATTTTAACACAGTTTTCCCCAGATTACATGTATAGATTTTAAGTTGAAACAGTTACTCATTTAATATTCAAAACAAAACTATTTTTATTGCTTATACACAATTTTTATCGAACTCATCATTTACTCTACGTTGTTTATGTTTCATCAATCGAAAACACCTGGTTAGAGAGTATTTAACCATTTAGATTAAGATTGATTATTTATTTGAGATGCTGTTGTATCAAAGCGGGACCATTTTTTGCAGTTATTTTTCTCCACTTCAAATCATGACATTCAAAAACAAGATGACGGGGGTACTTGAATGGGTTTCGTACAAAAAGCTTTGATAACGTTAAAAGAAGTGAATCGCCTTATTGAAAATAAAAAAAAATCATCGTTTTGCATTTGTTTTTTTTATTTTATACGTTTTGTTTCTTTATTTATTTGGTCATTGTTTTGATAATATTATTCATCTTCTTGCTTTCCTCCATTTGCATAAACAATTTCCGCTTCCGCTTCTGTTACGTAATGAGTGCATATCAAGCTTACATTTTAGTTTCACTTTTTTTATTTGTTCATTTCCTTTCTTTTTTCTTTTCGTTTTTCTTTTAAAAAATTCTTATTTTTTCTTTATTTTTTTTCTTTCCTTTACCGATTTTTCTTTTATTTTAGTTTCGTTCTTTTTCTCTTTCCTCAATTTTAATGCTTTTCTTTCTCTTGTTTACTTTCGTCTAATCTATTTTTTCTTATTTTCCTTCATCGTTCTTTATTTATTTTACTCTTTTTTTCCTTTGTTTCCTTTTTTCTCTTCCTTCTTTCTCTTTCTCTTCTTTCGTATTACATTCCTTGCTTCCTTTTTTCTTCTTTTCATATGGAACAATTCATTTTTATGAGTATATCACGAGATGATTATACTAAAACTTGCATCTAGAGTCCTTATTCCAATTTTTATCAAAATCATTTTTGTTCTAGAAAATATCTAAAAGATAGGGTGACCCACTTAAAAATAGCCCGATCTCTCTAATCTTTCTCTTAAAGACCAACTGACACCACAAGATAAAATGCAATTTTTTTTCCAACAAGATGGCGCTACAAGTCTCACCAATCACTGACATGAGTTCATGACACGTTTAAAGAAGAGAGAACAATAAGCAACGGGTTATGGCCACCACGTTCCCTGGACTTGTCCTCATGTGATTTTTTTTTTTTTTTATCTTTGAGGGACTTTAAACACCACAGATAATTTAAACAATAAAACAATGTTCGTCCTCTCTACTACATTTTTTGGGGTTACGTTTAAGTGTATAAGTATATAAATGTATAAGGCTTCAGTTTAAAAGGATTTTTAAAGAAATAAAAATGTAAGAAATATTGAACATTCAAAGTCTGATAAGTATTGATTAAATCTAAGTCAAAATAGAAATATTTGAATTTTTAAATAAAAGGTTCGTACGTCGCATCTTCTGAAAAGCCTTTACAATATATATATATATATATATATATGTATATATATATATACTTAATTTACTCACATAAAATTAATATACGAAAGTATGAATTTATGCGTAAACTTTTCGTATTTACTTCAAAAGTGCTCAATACGTAGGTAGAGCTAGTTAGTAAGATATAAAATATATATGACGATTAAGCTACACTGAATATTCCGCGTTTCATCCACTAGGACTCTTCAGACTTATGCGCGAATTTTGTGGTTGTTTGTCGTTTTTATATACGCATCTTCTATTGAGATTTTAGTTAGCCAATCAGCTTTCTAGTATCCACCGCGCCCTTCCTTTCAGCTAATGAGCATGCACTTATCGGACAAAGGCCAATTTGACCTCTGGTTGACCTGTTCCTTTGTGTGTATGCTCTATTTAGCCTGGATATCTAGTTTCTTGATCTGTTTTAAATCTAGGTTAGTGTTTTTTTTAATTAAATTTTTTTTATGTTAGTCTATATATAAATATATATATATGTACACACATATATGCACATGTATATATACATATATATATATACATACCTATATATACATACATATATGTGTGATCGTCTATGTATATTCATGTTTATTTTATTTATTTATTTGTTTATTTTCTATTGTTTTTGTTAGTTTTAAAACTATTCTGTATCGCTATCCTAGAGTAAATTTTATCTTGTGAACACAGTTGTTTGCTATTTCTCTTCTACAGTTTAATAGATGTTGGGGTTCTTTAAAGTACAGAATAGCAAATTTTTCATGAAGGCATAATCTACATGGGTCGTCTAGGTCCCTACACGCGGTAGCTTGTCTTATTTTCCATTCGACTACCGGCGAATGTCCGCTTTCCTTAATCGCCATATATATTTTATAACTTACTATATATATTTTATAACTTACTATATATATATATATATATATATATATATATATATATACCTAAACTTTGAGTTATATTTATTAATTGATATCGAATTGTAAAATTTCACAAAAAAATCAGAGGTAGTGGATATTGTGCATCCTTTTGTATACAACTAAATTAAACTAAGTATAGTCGACATTTCGATCCCTTACGCCTAATAGCTGTGTTCAAAGTTTCAGAATGTTAGGCTAATTATTTTAGTTGCGAATTTCGTGCATACAATCAAATAAGTATAAATATATCTAACTTGATATAAATAATTTAGATAATATTCACATTCATATGAAATTATTATCATATAAATTTGCTTATTTTCTTTGTTCTAGCCGGGGATGGAGAATTCTGCCGGATACAAAACATTCACTCGCTATCTTGAACATTCAAATTGAGATATCTTAAAAGATGTTGTTCCTTTAAAGGCAATTGTTTGCATCTCTCTTGAACTTATTTCAATGAGTGTATTTTTTAGGTATTTTCTGAAAGTCGTTTTAATGAGTCCCGTTGTGTCTATAATTATTGAAATGATGGCGATCTTCATAAGATTCTACTTTCATTTTATGTCGTACATAACACCTTCGTTATCTCGTTATCTTTGCCTTCTCAGTTCTGCGTAAAGCAGCATCATTAGGGGACGTTTACTTCTACTACTAGGTACGTACAAAATGAATGGCCGACGCTCCAAATCTATAAGCATTTTGACTACTCTTTTTACTTAAAAATTGACAAAAAATAACAGGAAATTAACCAATTTTAATGAAAGTTTCAGTATTTATCAAATAATTATCACAGAATATCATGAACCCAAGGCAAGGGTGCAGCTCTCCGCTGGCAAGGTCATGCTCACAGTCTTCTGGGATCAGGACGGAGTAGTGATGAAAGAATTCCTGGCAAAGTGTACCATAATTACAGGAGCCTATTATGCTTCACTTTTGAGGAAATTAAGGGAAGCTGTCAAAATCAAAGGTACCCTCCTCCTGCAGAACAACGCTCCGGTCAACAACTCGCATGTCGCCAGATCAGAAGCACGGGCGTGTAGTTATGAAATCATTCCCCATCCTCCCTACTCTTCTGACCTTGCACGCTCTGACTTTCACCTCTTCCCAGCCATGAAGTTGTTTTCGAAAGGAAAACGTTTCCTAAATGGTGCAGCCTTGATTTCTGAAGTCACGTCGTGGTTGGAGGATCAACCTGGGGTGTTCTACACAAAAGGTCTCCAGAGCTGCATCAAACGATGGGAGAAATGCATAACTCTGGGTGGTTCCTATGTAGAGAAAGGCTAATAACTGTGCCAAGTTTCGTTGCTCTACTGCTATGGGAAGTGGGTCAGGGGCATTACTTATTGCACGCCCTCGTATCGCTATTATGAGAAAAAAACTCCCCGAGCCTACTCTCAGCTTTCTAAGCCAGAGAAAACATGAAACGAAATTTCTTGGTGTTTGAATATAAGCATTTTTAATTTAGTAGTTGAAAAATGTTTATGAACTTTCAAATTTAAATCTGTTATTCATATGTTGTACAATTTTTGTTGAATTAATATTTATTTATTTTACGAACTAATTTCTATATACTCCTTTATGTAGAAGTAGGCTATCTTGCATTTGCCTCGTAGATAAGAAGTTGAGGCGGTTATCTTGATATTCCCTTTCTTGTGTAAAATTGCACATTCATAAAGAAGGATGGCAACTATTGTTAAATATCGGTAGCTACGTTTAGTAATATAACTATTATATAAAAATATATTTGCTTAGATATCGAAGGATTCATGGGATTTATGAACGGAAATTCGTGAGAACAAAAATCATCAATATTTAGGCGAATAGGACCTCTGACATATGACATATATTGACTTGTACGTTTTGGGAGTTCGATAGGAACAGCCTTGCTGATAAGTACGTATTAAAATGTTTTTAACGCAAAAATTATTCGAATAAAGCTTAAAAACATAATTAAAACGTCTCTTTTTGTCACTTTTTCCTGTTCTTTTTGACATTATAGCTTTTTAACAAATAAATTTATTTCATAAAATCTTTTTATTGGACTAATTAATTGAATACATAATGTGAGCAACAATTAAGATGATTTTGTTTACAGCTACCAACAAAAACCTAACAGCCAGCCATGGTTCTTCCCAGAATGTGCTGCTTCCATCGCGCACAGAAATCACTTTTTCCATAGCTGCCAACGTAATAGATGCACTAAGACTAAAGCTGCTTTCAGGAACGTCAGCAACCACTGTAAAAGAGTAATAAAAAATGCAAGAGAGCTATATGCTCAGTCCGTTAAATCCAAAGTAGCTGATCTACGGCTTGGTTCCCACCAGTTTTGGCAAATAACAAATAGGATCCTGAACAGAAGTGTGCGTTCTATCCCAACCATTATCAATGGACCAGAGGTCATCTCGTCTGCATCAGACAAGGCCAGATTATTTGCCAAGAACTTTGCAGCTAATTCTACCTTATACGACGAAGGCCATCAACTCCCCATATTTCCTCCTAGAACACAGAACACGCTAGGTAACATACAAATATTTGTGCATGAGGCCGCCAAGCTAATCAAGAACCTTGATTCCAGTAAAGCAACTGGCCCTGACGGCATCCCAATTATAGTGTTAAAAAAGCTTCAACCAGAACTTGCTCCCATACTTACGAAACTGTTTAAGCGTTGCCTTAAAGAGAAGAGCTGTCCAACACGCTGGAAAACCTCATCAGTATGCCCTGTATTTAAGAATTCAGGTGATAAGTCATCTCCCTCTCAGTACAGACCAATAATTCTCCTGTGTGTCATGAGTAAGTTGCTAGAATCCATATTAAATAGAGAAATGGTCAACCACCTCAGCAGAAATAACCAATATGGTTTCCGTTTTGCAAGATCTACCGCAGATCTGCTAAATGTTATATCTCATAAGTTTCCCCACTCTTTATCTGTACCTAAATCAAAATGTAGATTCCATGAACAAAGCTTCTTTCTTATAAGTGCATGCCTTTGAAACTCGGTCCCGTCTGCCTGCTTCCCACCTGACTACAACCTGGATGTCTTCAAGTCCAACGTAAACAAATTCCTGATGAACCGCCCCCTTAAGTAGACACTTTTTAAAAATCTCCACACTAACGTACTGTACATGCAATAACCCTTATCCCTGAGTGGCTTCTGGGCCTTGGTAACTGGTGACCACCTTGTAAAAAAAAGAAGCTAAATAAATAACCTCAATCCTCGGAGGAAACACGCACGCAATGACGACGCTGCCCATCGAATAAGGTACGATTCTAAGTTGATTCAAATGATTAAATGTTTTTTTTGAGAACTTCTGCCTCAACTCGGGGAAACCTCTGACTATGTAACTCTATTTCATATTAAAATATTTTTAAGTAATAAAAATGTCTACTGTTTAAAGCACCGTTGATATGACATGCAAAATTTAAACCTTAACAGTTTTAAAGACCAGAAACAAGTGCAGAATTTAAAAAAATAAATAAACTTGTTTATTTATTAAAATTGAATTCGACATTTCGATTCATAGCAGAATCTTCATCAGAAAAAAGTTTTTTAATCTCTTTTTTTCTGTTCTTCTTTTTATGTATCATGGTGGCGGTGGTGGTGACTCTTACGTTTTCCTTTAGATGTTGTGGAAGGGTAGAGTTCAAATGTCCGATCCAGTAGAAAACACCGATCTAGCGTGCATTTAAATTATAAAAAAAAGTCTACTGCTTAAATCACTGTTTATATAAAATGCAAAATTCAAAGTTTAACGTTTTTAAAGACCAAAAACAAATGCAGAATTTTAAATAAAGATTATTTATTTATTAAAATTAAAGTCGATATTTAAATTTATAACAGAATATTCATAAAAAACATCTTTTTCTTCTTCTTTTTACGCCTCATGATGGCGGTGGTGGTGCCTTGTTTTTCTTCAGATGTTGTCAAAGTGTAGTCAACGGTGCTTTATACAGACTTTTTTTATTACTTAAATGCATGGTAGACTGGCGTTTTCTACTGGATTAGACATTTGAGCAGTTCGACAGCATCCGGAGGAAAATGTTACAGGCACCACCACCGTCATCATGGTATATAAATAGAAGAAAAAAAAGATTAAAAAAAGATTTAAAAATATGAATCGAAATATGGAATTTAATTTTAATAAATAAACACGTTTGTTTATTTTTTAAAAATGCACGTTTTGGACTTCGAACCGTTAAATTTTGAATTTTGCACCCCTCTCTCTCACACACACACACACACACACACACACACACACACACACACACACACACACACACACATATATATATATATATATATATATAAGTATGTATGTGTATATTACAATAGAAAAATGCAAGCATGAAAAGTAATATGGTTAAGCTTAAACATGGAAAAGTAAAGTACTATTTGTTAAAAATGAAAAAAAAAAGAACAATATATTCTAGTAAAAAATATAACTAATTTATAACTTAAAATATTGCGGCATCAAGAATTGATTGTACAATGTTTTAAATTGAAATATCGAAATTAATTTTAATAAATAAATATGTTTATTTTTTAAAATTCTGCACTTGCTTTTGATCTTTAAAACCATTAAAGTTTGAATTTGAAATATTTTTATCAATCTAAATTAAATGGACACCCTTTGGCCTTGACTAAAATGGCTTCTAGATGCGTCAAATAACAAGTTAATTACGACAAGCATCTCTTAGAAACTAGCATACACAAAATTCGTTCTCAGTCGTATGGTATTTACCCTTGTATTGGACGCCAACTGAATATAAGGTCAAACCCGGTTAATCATACCTATCAACCTGATACATCATATCTATACATATAACTTTAAAAGCATATTACGGCTAAGTAAGACTTAACATAATAGTTTTACGAAGACATGAATCCAACGATCTCTAATTATGCTTGATCGCTGAGTAGAAATACGATTGGCTAATTCTCGTTTATATCAGATCACCTGAACCGGAGTCCTGTTGAATAGATGAATAGATGGATAGTAACAGTCCTTCGTTCTCTTCTTCTTCTTCTTCTTTTCTTAATAATAGTTATTTACTCTAGTTATTAACAATGACAGCTTACGATTGGGATTTAATAATACTTTCTGTATTTTTCTGTTTCCTTTCCAGCATACAATATCGATACATAATATACCCAGCATATCCCCACAGGTAGAGGTTCCAGGTGAGAATTGTCTGAAGATAACGGGTTCAATCCTACCCAAAGCCGACCATAGGCTTACTTGGCCAAAACTTGGTGAGACGACAACAACTATGGATGGCAGTAATTGCTGAGAATGCAGTTCGGAGATTTGGAGTTCCTATCCTGTTGCTGACGAAGGCCAGAGGAATAGTTGGCCGAAACGTCGTGAAACAACAACTAAGGATGATGATGATGATGATGATGATGATGATGATGATGAAGATTATGATAATAGTCTACAATAAAATAAATTAATAAATAATACTCATCTGAATAATGAGTTCCAATTAAATATCTAGCATTCGGTACTGACCTGACCATGGAAGATCAGATAATAAATAAATGTTGATTCATAAGTCCAAAAAATCCCACCTTGATCGCCCTTCGGGGCCCGTGGCAAAGTAGATAGAGACATTGATTCTCTACGGTTCCAGGTGAGAATTGTCTGAAGATAGCGGTTTCAATCCTACCCAAAGCCGGTCAGAGGCTTACTTGGCCAAAACGTGGTGAGGCGACAACAACTATATATGGCAGCAATTGCTGAGAATGCAGTTAGGAGATTCAACGTTCCTATCCCCTCGGGGTTACCACTTGACGAAGGCCTAAGGAATAGTTGGTCGAAACGTCGTGAAACAGCATCTAAGAAAGATGAGGATAATAGTCCGCAATAAAATAAATTAATAGTTTCATTTACTTTTCATGTCGTTATAAAAAGAGAAAAATATTGTTTTGACTTGTTTGTTTATCTCAGAGATGAAAAAAAAAAGAACATATACGTTTGCACACAAAGGCACTAAACTTTAATAAAACAATTGCAGACACTTTTTTCTAAACAACAAATATCTATAAAAACCAAAAATTCTCGCAACACATGTAAAGAAATTTAAACATACATCTCAATGATTTGAAGTAATGAATTGTAATATAAATTTAAAGATGATACCGAACGCACAAAGCCTGTTAGTTGCAAAAAAAAAAGAGCAAATTACATTCTTTTAAAACAGACAGACAAATTACCGAACGCAGATAAGAGAGACATTGAAATATCTATTAAAATTTCAGAATCCATTATTTTAATTCTTATAACGCACGTACACTACATCAGGGCGAACTATTTCGATTATAACCTTTTTTTGACGAAGTATATAAAGCTTGTAATTTTCTGATGAGTTTCAAATAACCGGAAGTTGATTAGTAATTGGATGTTGTCACGAACAGGATGATTGGAGGAAACGTTGTTTTTTTTAGCAAGATCGTAAGCATCTATATGTACAAACCTTTATGACTAATCTCACTGCTATACCATGTTTATTGTCACAATCTCTATATCTACTATTATATAAAATTCACTTTATGCACGTGTGTGTGAGTTTTTTCCTCATAGGTTCCGAAACGGCTGAGCCTATCTTTTGCAAATTTCACACAAAGGTAATTTATATTTATGGCAGTGTTCTTAAATAGATTTTGTACATAAATTCATCCGATAAGTATCTAAAATCGAAAAAGTCCGATATTAAAATAGCCTCTCTTCTCTTATAGATAAAAATAATTTTTATATTAGGGAATATTTTACGTTACACCGGTGTAACTTTGGCCGAAACAGTACTGTATGTGGATTACTATATTGCTACCTATCTTGGATTGAGCATATTGGAAAGTAATACACAAACTGCCATTGGCGTATTAAGCGATGTTTTTTGTGTAAACAAATCGAGCTCAGGCATTTAGACAATATCAAAACATCATTAATTCACTACCCGCACAGCAGCAGGCGAATGGCGTAATGGTAAGAAGCCTTGATTGTCATTTGGGCGGTCGGGATTCGACCCTGGCTTGAGGTAGTTGCCTGTCTAGCCGCACTGATGAGCTGTGATACAGCGAAACAGTACTGCATGTGGATATATATATATATATATATATATATATATATATATATATATATATATAGGTATTATATACGTTTGCAACCAAAAACAACGCATTATTACAAAATAAACAGACATTTATTTTGTTTGAAAATTATGTTGAAATTCATAAATATATTTCGAAGTAAAGCCTCATCATCAGTATGTCTTTCTGTTTTTCTTTTTTTTTTTTTTTTGGCCAAGTTTTTTCTGGGGCAGATAGTCAGAAAGTAGAAGTCAAACTACACCGGCACTTCTAAGGAACAAGAAATCTTAACACACACACACGCACACACGCACACACACACACACACACACACACATATATATATATATATATATATATATATATATATACTCGTGAGCCAAAAAATGGGCCAAACACATTTTATACATTTTATTGCACTAAAAGTTATATTGATCAATAAACAATTGAACAAGGAAACTTAAACGAGACGAATAACACAGAACTAGACATTTACTTTAATAAATGCTCATTCCCTTTTGATTTCTTTAAAAGATCAATCCTTTTAGACATGCTCTCAACCAAAGTGGAACACTGTGAAGAGGAAATGCTATACCATTCGCTTTGTACAGCTTCCTACAGTTTGTCATTGTTCGAAAAAGTTCTTCCAACCAATGCACGAGGTATTATAGACCAAATATTCTCGATTGGCTTTAAATCGGGCCTTTGATCTGGCAAAAAGATCACATCAACTGAATTATCAGAAAATCATTTTTTTGGTAACTTTAGCAGTGTGTTGAAAAATAATGTTCTGGGGTATTCCCAGCGTCTGGATACTTGGTAACAGTTCTGTTTCTAATATTCGAATGTATTCCTTTGTATTGATTGACTTCTCACATGTAATAAGTTCCCAACTCCTGCAACAGTAAAAGTTCCCCATACCATTATCCCTCCATTCCCGTGTTTAACTTGGCGAGAATCTTTCTCCAGTTCTTCAAATGCACCTTTCGGGAGCATCACTAACAAGACGAAATCTTGATTCAACTGACCAGAAAATATTTCTGTAGAAGTCAGAATACGAGAAAAATCTCTTTCTGTTATTGATTTTCTTAGATAAAAATGACTTCTTTGCACACCTTTTAGAAGAAAATGTCATTTCTCTCAATCGTCTAGATATTATATATGTAGAAAGAGAATTTCCAGTCCCTGTTTTGAATTCTTTGCTATAGTCAACATAAGTCTTTTTTTTTTCGATCCTTCAAAACAGTTAATTTAAGCCTGTGGTGGTCCTTCAAATGGATGCTCTAGAGCAACCAGATCCAGATTTCCTTTTACCAAGCGTTTGATTTCAAACCTTTGACCAATTCGCTTCACTGCAGAAAGATATGTTTCCACATTTTCTTTTCTTAAAATATCAAAAATCTGCTTGTAAGTCATTTTGAACTACCTTAATCCTGCAATTCGATTTTTTATATTTCCGTCAAGATGGTGTCTTACCATTTTTAGGATTCATTTTTCCATTTTTTATTATATGCTATGATAATAATGATCAGCAAAGTAGAGATTTTCAGTTAAAATTAACAAAAATTCATGGAAAAATATTGAAAAATCCATTTCTTCCTTCTTTCACTCTTGGACCATTTTTCAATATTTTTCCATGAATTTTTGTTAATTTTAACTGAAAATCTCTATTTTGCAGATCATTATTATATCATATAATAATAAGTTACAAGAATAAAGAGTAAAGGTACATGGGAATTTTATTACATTATCAAGTCAATAAAGGTTACAGAAAGGGGAATAACAGAGAATCATTTAGGTCAAGACATTTCGAAGGTAAATGCTTCTCCATAGAAGAGGAGAAAAATAAGGGTAGAAAGACAACACTGACTCGACTTCACTCCTGACTTAAATTCTGGTTCCTTTAATCTTTACCAAAAAATCATATCTAGCATTATTCTACGCTCATAAATTGTAAAACTGTTAATGCCGGTGTCCCTCAGGGATCCATCCTGGGCCCAACTCTTTTCCTGATCTACATTAATGATCTTCCAAATCATATCCTTACATCATTTGTAGACATTTATGCTGACGACACTACCATTTATGGTAGCACATCTAAGACAGTAAACGACCAAGTTCTCTCCAATTCTCTCTCCTCTGATCTTGAGCACGTAGTACAATGGGGAAAGGAGTGGCTGGTTACTTTTAATGCATCTAAAACCAAGCTTCTCTCTTTACATCATCAACATTCTAATTCACATTTGTCATCAATTGAAATGAATGGCTCTCGTCTTCAGGAGGCCTCAAGTTTTGACAAGCTTCTGGGCTTGACCATTACTCCTGATCTTAAATGGAACACGTATATCAAATCTGTTGCCAAGGCCGCTGGAAAAATGGTGGGATCTTTCTATCGATCCAGTAGATATCTCACTGCTGATGCTATTCTCTACCTATATAAGAGCCAGGTACGTCCAAGGATGGAATACTGTTGCCACATCTGGGCAGGAGCTGCTAGAAAGGACTTGTCCTGCCTTGATAGAGTTCAAAATAGACTTCGTAGCCTCGTAGGAGATGTCCTTTTCTCCTCCTTGCAACCTCTATCTCACAGAAGAGATGTTGCGAGTTTGTCTCTGATGTATCGTTATTTTCATGGAAAGTGTTCAACTGAGCTTCAATCTATGGTCCCCCCTCGCCAAACTTTCACAAGAAACACTCGTCTAGCTGTAAACACTATCAATAATTTCCCCCACTCTTTATCTATGCCTAAACCTAAACGTAGATTCCACGAACAAAGCTTCTTTCTTAGAACTGCACGCCTGTGGAATTGTCTTCCGTTTTCCTGCTTTCCGACTGACTACAATATGGTTGTGTTCAAGTCTAAAGTAAATAAGTTCTTGATGAGCCGTTCCATATAAGTTATTAAATTTACCAAATTTTCATTACTAATGATTACTATATTGACCAATTTCTACTGTACACTCTTTAACCCTTATCCTTGAGTGGCCTCTGGGCCTTGATAATGTGGTGACGCCTTTGTAAAAAAAAAAAAAAAAAACTACCTTAAATCTATCATTCCATGTGTTGACAATAGATTATCTAAACTTTTTGCTAGTTTTTCGATCTTTAAACAGAATTCTCACTTCTGTAATAATACACTTTTGAATTTAAGTTATTTTATTCTCTTTGTAATTCTCTTAAACGTAAGAATCATTTAGGAATTGCTACACACAATATTGAGATTAAGAAAACTAAATTTCAAATCAGAAAAAATGGATCTAAAAATAATAAATATAAACAAATAAACCATTACTCACCGACCGACATAACAAATTTTAAAGAAAATAACAAATCTAGAAAACAAACAAAAAAAACTTATGGTTAAATTCCCTTTATTATTATAATAATAATGATGATGATGATGATGATGATGATGATGATGATGATGATGATGATGATGATGATGATAATGATGATGATGATGTTAAAAACAGTATCCCTAAAGAATTTTTTAGAATCGTAGAAAATTCTTTTAATCAGCCTATAAATATAATTATGTTCTAAATAAAAACACAGTAAAAATTTCTTTCTCCACTATGCCTAATTTGATCTCGAGCGCGTGGTTGGGGGAAGATGTGGCTGGTTACCTTTAATGCATCCAAAACCAAACTCCTATCCTTACATCATCTGGCATCAATTGTGATGGATTGCTCTCGTCTGGGAGAGGCCCCGTGTTTTGACAAGCTTCTGGGATTGACTTTTACTCCTGATCTGAAATGGAACACGTATATCAAGTCTGTTGCCAAGGTCGCTGGAAAGATGGTGGGATCCTTCTACCGCTCCAGAAGATATCTCACTACTGATGCAATTCTCTATTTATATAAAAGCCAAGTACGTCCAAGGATGGAATACTGCTGCCATATCTTGGCAGGAGCTTTAAAAACAGCGTATCCTGCCTTGACAGAGTACAAAATAGACTTCGTGGCTTAGTGGGGGATGCCCTTTTCTCTACCCTGCAACCTCTCTCACACAGAAGAGACGTTGCGAGCGTATCCTTGTTTTATCGTTATTTTCATGGCAGGTGCTCGTCTGAACTCCAATTTCCCCCACTCTTTATCTGTGCCTAAATCAAAACGCGGATTCCATGAACAAAGCTTCTTTCTTAGAACTGCACGCCTGTGGAACTCTGTTCCGTCTGCCTGCTTCCCACCGGACTACAACTTGGATGTGTTCAAGTCCAATGTTAACAAATTCCTAATGAACCGCCCCCTTAAGTAAACACTTCATCAAATCTCCACACTAACGTAATGTACTTGCAATAACCCTTATCCCTGAGTGGCTTCCGGGCCTTGATAAGTGGTGATCACTGTGTAAAAAAAAAATTAGCACATAATGTTATTGATAAAAATAATAGGAAAAGCTAACATGCACTCTATACTAACTCTCCTAATTGCAATTGCCAAATCTCTTGTCAATGCCTCCTCAATAATAATTGCGTATACAAAGATGTGATTTACTTTTGTACCATTACTGAACTCCGCCCAGTAACCTAAATCATAATATAAACTCGAACTACCACCATTCGCCTCTACTACAGACTATTTCTCACTTTCTCCGTTTACATAAATTTACTTGATAATATCCCGGATCCCAGCCATTCTGGTATTTTAATATGCAATAACTCTCCTACTGAATTCACAAACCATTACAATCTTCCATCTAACTTTATGAGTCGATCTCTCACTTTTAACACAATTGAACTCTCTTCTCCCCAGCTAAATAATATTTCTACTCCTATAAATGGCCGTACCACTCTAAAAACCCACACCTATAAAGGCGCTTCTCCTTTCCCTATTAAGACTTGCATTTCATCTCATATATATTACATTAATAGAATTAACAATAAAACTTCCACATCTTTAACTAAACCTGTAAACAGTCTTAAATCTAATAACACTACCTTTTCCTTAAGAAATGTCTAAATCCTACGCCGTTGGCTCGAAAATATGCCAACTTTTCCTCTCAAGGGCAGCTGTAATAAAAACATACTTGATTACTTCCAATAACAAAAATATTTATCTTGTTACCTACACGAGAGAAAATGTAAATATGCTCAATTTCTACTCCCTACTGATACCACACATCCATATCCCTCTTATTCTCAATAAGTTTATTTTTATCTTTTCTTTTATATCCCTGATATTATCGTCCTTATATCCGTGTTTATTTTCACCGATAACATTCGTATGTATCAGCCATCTTCCAGTTGTTTCTCTTTATTCACTTGCAACTGATATATATATATATATATATATATATATATATATATATATATATATATAGTAAAACTGATAATTAGTAAAATAGTAAAAACGTGAAGAGAGTGCTCAATACTATTGCAGAGAAAATATGTGTTTTATTTTTTTTTACTACCGTATTATCTGTTTGGTTATATACGTTTCGGATGTTGGACCATGTTTACGATCCAGCAGCCTCGTCAGACCTTAGAGAAATGGTTGTTAGTATTTGGAAGAAGTGTTTTAGAGGAAATACGAGAAATAAAAGAAAAAAAGGAGGGCTTACGGGATAATAAGGGGGAGGGCAGAAATAAGAGGCCCTCCGTATTAATGCTGGAGTTCCCCAGGGGTCCATCCTGGGCCCAACTCTCTTCCTAATTTGCATCAATGATCTTCCAAAACACATACTTAAATCATTCGTTGACATCTATGCTGATGAAACGACCATCTATGGCAACACATCAAAGGCTGTAAATGACAAAGTTCTCTCTCATTCTCTCTCCTCTGATCTTGAGCGCGTTGTACAGTGAGGGAAGAGGTGGCTGGTTACTTTTAATGCATCTAAAACCAAGCTTCAATTGAAATGGATGGCTCTCGACTAGGGGAAGCTCCATGCTTTGATAAGCTTCTTGGCTTGACCCTTACTCCTGACCTGAAATGGAACACGTGCATCAAGTCTATTGCCAAGGTCGCTGGAAAAATGGTGGGATCCTTCTACCGCTCCAGAAGATATCTCAGTACTGATGCAATTCTCTACTCATATAAAAGCCAAGTACGTCCAAGGATGGAGTACTGTTGATACATCTGGGCAGGAGCTGCGAAAAGCAGCCTATCCTGCCTCGACAGAGAACAAAATAGGATTCGTGGCTTGGTGGGGGATCCCCTTTTCTCTTCCGGGCAACTTCTCGAAGAGACGTTGCGAGCCTTTCTTTGTTTTATCGTTACTTCCATGGAAGGTGCTAGCCTCAGCTCCAATCCCTGACCCCCTCGCCGATCTTTCACGAAAAACACTCGTCTAGTTGAAATCACTGTCAAAGATTTTCCCCACTCTTTATCTCTGCCAAAACCAACACGTAGATTCCATGGAGAAAGCTTCTTTCTTAGAAGTGCACGCCTATGGAACTCCCTTCCGTCCGCCTGTTTCCCACCTGACTACAACTTGGATGTCTTCAAGTCCAACATACACAAATTCCTGATGAACCGCCCCATAAGTAGACACTTTTCAAATCTCAACATTACCGTACTGTACACGCAAAAACTCTTATCCCCGAGTGGCTTCAGGCCTTGATAAATGGTGACCACTTTGTAAAAAACTAAAAAAAAAAAAGACGAGTATCGACAATATTTATGTTTTGAATGTTAAAATACATTAGATTGTAGTGTGTGCGGGGTAGCAGATTCAGGTAGGCGTGGGTGGAGATATATGGATATAGGGAGGGGGAGAGAGGATGATAAATAAGGGGGTTAAGAGGAGGAGTGGGGAGTAATTTCAAGTTTTAGGTTTTAAAATTTTGACTGCTTTTAGTTGTTTAGCCAGGTATATGAAATAGATGAGAGAGAGAGAGAGAGAGAGAGAGAGAGAGAGAGAGAAAGGGTTTGTGTAAGTGTCTAACAAGTAAAAGTCGACTCGTTCATTTCAGTTGACAATGAGTTGTTTTTAGGTAGTTAAGGGTTAATATATACGCCAACGCACGCGAAAATATGCGTACATACAGACACATACACATGCACATTTCTACACATCCACGTACAGAGACATGCGCGCATACACATATATATAAACAATGTATATGCAGACATACATGCATATATATGAAGACATACACACATACACACAATTCCTATACACATATGCATACCCATATACATATATATACATATATATAAATACATATATATATATATAACATATACATATATACACACCTACATATATACATATACGCGGAGGGATAGATCTCCAGTAAGAAGTGGCTGTGCATATACATTATGATGATTGCAACGTCTTGTCAGACGTGTGCCACTCCCTCAGACACTTAAAGTCCATGAGCCTTAAAATGATTTCCATCGCCACAGGACCATTTTAATAGACAAATCCACGAGGGAGTATCTGTACACAGATGATGTAACATAGCCTTAGCTTTGTACGACAGCTAAGTCTCTCTATCGGTTCAAAATGTTGAGATTCAGCAACAAGCAAGAGCAAGATAGCCAGCAACAATTTAAACTGCAGACTAAGTTATTGCGGGTACTGGTCTCCCGCTTTATTGTTTTTTAAATCGGAGATTTTCTTCTCCTAGAAAGGGTGCCTTCACCACGGCTTACAGGAGCCCTCTCTATCCCAACACACACATACATACACACAAACACACACGATGCTAGTTGGCCGTTGACCCCGAAAAAAGGGTTCATTCGGTCTTTGGAACGTCTTGTTTTAATCCTTCAGGGAGACTAGCCACCCTCCTCACCAAACAAGTTTGGTGGGGGAACCAGTGTAGTCGCCGGTGGCCCGACCATTAGGCAGGTAGTACTGGGTTACATGGTACCAGTAGCATATGACATGACCTGACATACATATATACACTTGTGCCCGATATTATTCATACCCCCTCTTGAAAATTGAGTTTATTAGGTGTAACTTTGTAAGAATTTATTGTTTACGTCCATATTGATACATATTCTTAATAAACCTCTTCTGATCATTTTCGTCATTTTAAAATCTCGGGATACTAGTAATAAAAGAAATATACAGCTATTTATAAAATCTGCAATGTTAAAAAATAATCATACCCCCTTATTTTTTCAGTATTAATCGAGTTTCTGACTGTTTGTTTCCTGTTTGATTCTTATTTTGAATGCTTTTATACAACCTTTGATTAATTTCATTTCGTTTTTTGCATTTTTCAGAAATTAAAATGATATCAACTGAAAACCAAAAAAAGAATAAAAATTATTAGAATGGGGAAGAAAAAAGAGCTTAGTAATGATCTTAGGACTAAAATTGTGAATTCACATAAGGATGGTTTAGGTTACAAGTCAATTTCCAAGAAATTTGAGGTCCCTACAGCAACAGTACAGAGCATCATCAAAAAATTCCAGAGCCACCACACAACAAACAACTTGATTGGTAGAGGAAGGAAAAGGAAACTGTCTGCTAGAGCCACCAGGAATATTGTAAGAAGTGTTAATGCAAATCCAACCACCACTACTAAGGACATTTTAGAAAATCTGGAGTCTTCTGGCATAAAAATATCAAGGCAAACATTGCAAAGGACTCTGCATGAAAATGGTCTGAAAGGAAGAAGACCAAGAAGGACTCCATTGCACACCGGAAAACGCCTTGCAGCACGTCTAAAGTTTGCTAGGACCCATGTGAATTCTCCAGAGTCCGTTTTCTCAAGTATTTTGTGGACTGACGAAACAAAAATTGAATTGTTTGGCCATATGGATGCTTCTTACGTTTGGAGGAAGAAAGGAGAAGCTTACAACCCAAAGAACACCATACCCACGGTGAAACATGGTGGTGGTAGCCTAATGTTTTGGGGCTCCTTTTCGGCTAGTGGTCCAAGTAGTTTGGTCAAGATAGATGGAACCATGAAGAAGGAGCAATATTTGGAGATACTCCAGAAAAACATTAGACAGGATGCGGAGAAGCTCCATTTAGGACCAAACTGGGTCCTTCAACAGGATAATGATCCAAAACATACTGCCAAAATAGTCAAGAAATGGTTTGAGGATAATCAAATTAATGTTTTGGAATGGCCCAGCCAGAGTCCTGACCTGAACCCTATCGAAAACCTCTGGCACATATTGAAAACTGAGGTTAAAAAGCGGAAACCTAGAAATTTGAGGGATTAAGAGAACTACTGCATTGAAGAATGGTCAAAAATCAGTGTTGATGATTGTAAAAACCTTGTTGATAAATATCCAAAACGGTTACAGGCAGTTATTAAGAATAAAGGGCATGCTATTGACTATTAGTAAGAGAGGTATGAATAATTTTGAACTAGTGCCATTATTGTTTTTCTTAGTATAATGCTTCAAACTTGCATAATTTATCTATTTGTTGAGTTTAAATTAAATGCTTATGCTTGATTTATTGTTTGAAATCCCTTTAATATTGTCTATCTTCTGGTTTGAGCAATATTCTTATAGAAATCTCAAAGATCCGAGGGGTATGAATAATATCGGGCACAAGTGTATATACATACATATATATATTTACATATATATATATATACATACATAAATATATATATATATATACATATATATACACAGATATATATATATATATATATGTATATATATATATGATGATTACAAAGTCTTGTCTGACGAGTGCCACTCCAGTCCGTGAGCCCAAAAATGACATTTTTTTTAGTCCTACAGAAATATATGCATAAACACACATAAGGATATACTCATAGACCCAATCATGTCCGCACATACACATACATATGCATATGAAGATACATGTACGCATACAGATAAGTAAGTAGGTGCGTTAAAGATAATAGTATTTCTGGCATACCTACAAAAAAGTACATATATATACATACAGGCATCAATACAGATTGCAACATATGTACACCCATATAAATGTGGAGAGTTTTAGTAGTAATTAGTGAGTGGGGGTAGTTGAATTTATGGATATACGAATGTGTACATAGGTAAGTAATATAGGGTATGGGGAGGGTGATGTAAGGGGATTTGGTTGTGCTGATGTTATAATAATTGGGTGTATGCGGTAGATGGATGCATTGTGTGTATTATTCAGAGGATCCAAAAGGATGTTGTCTGTGGGATGTTTCAGAAAGGTGTATAATTGCTAAAGAGGGATTTGTAATGCCGGCAGTTTATGGTGGTTTCATGTTTTCTATTTAGTAATTTGTCTCTATCTTTAAAACTGAATATACAAAGTTTTTCGGTCAGGCAGAGGAGGCATGGGGAGTCTAAAGATTTACATACGTTAGATTTTTTAAGGATTTTTCAACGTGATGGTTGGTGTAAGCTTATTTTGAATTAGACCTAGACATTGGAAGGTTAGTGAGGTTTTTTTAGGGTGGTTGGGGTTTGTAAAGGAGGATTTGTGTACTCTAAATCTATCTTTAAAGGGGGTGCCTGCCAAACCAATGTAGTATTTTTTGTCGTTTGGGTTTTCTTCATGTGCAATTGTGGCTTTATACATTACTTCTGTTTGTAGGCATTGTTGATTAAGTCGGCATTGGGATTTGTTGGTGCAGTTACAATTATTTCTGCTAGTGTTATTTGTGTTTTTATCCTTGTTAAGTATTTTCCTATTAGGTTTCTTGATTATTTGTTCTAGGTTATCAGTACAGCTGTAGCTTAGCTTAATTGTGTTTTTATTAAATATTTTGTGAAGTGTGTGATTGGGTGGAAAATGGTTGTTTATTAGTTGAAAGAATTTTTTTGACTAGTTTCGTTTTAACCATTATGTTGAAGAGGGGGGTGAACCAAATTATTTTATTGTTTGGGGTATTAGAGGAATTAGGTTCAATGTAATTAAAGATGGTGTTTGGGTGGCCACTTTCTTTAAGGGCATTTGTTACGTAGTGTTCTCATTGAAGTTATAACTAGGGTTATCATAGAGGGGCACCAAATTGACGTTTGGTGTATAACATAAAAGGGGAGGACCATAATTGTATTTGTTGTCATGGAATGATTATTATTAGAATGAAAGGAGATTATGCGTGTCATAAAAGAATTCCGTGTGCGTATGATCGTCTAGTTTCATATGCGGTTGTGTGTGTTCATATCTAATTGTTCATATGCTTTGTGTGTGTGTGTGTGTGTGTGTGTGTGTTACATGCATTTTCTTCGACATACCTTACTTCATGTGTCGTCGATGTTGATCCATCTGGAATTCATCTTCTCTTGGAGGGAGACTGGTACCTGTTAGACGAAGATTTATCACTCCAAGACGATGAATTGGTTTTATAGTTTTTTATTTACCTTCCAGATGTCGACACAGAATATGGAAGAGAATCTTGCTTGCTTTGAACACGTCAGCGTCCCCCACCCCCAGTGAAGGGGGGGAACAGCTATTAAGCCGTCCGTCTTCTTCAAAGTCCAAATCCAGTCTCACAGATGTAGCCAACCTGACCACGTCACTCATACGTAATCTGGTCAGCTGACCCTCGGTTCTGGTAAACGTGTCTACACTCCACGTTTACTCACCTCTCTCTCTCTCTCTCTCAATCCATTCTGTAACACATTGTCATAAAATGTTTTATGTTTGTTGAATATTTCAAGTTTAGAGGAATTAGTACTAAGTCTTTTTTCGATAGATTTAGGGACATGTTTAATGATATGTTTTGGTTGGTTCAATAGTGGGTGTATGTAGAGTGGGTAAGTATTGACTTTAGTGTAAGGTTCATATGAGTTATTTGAGAGGTTGAGAGTTATATCAAGAAAGTTAACAGTTTTTACGATAGACATAATGCCAAGTTTTAGACCTATTCTGTTCATTTCTTTAGTTAAGTTTTTTACTTTTCAATTTTTCGCATTAAGGGCCATTTGAATTTTCAACTACGATAAGGCCATCGTCTTTATATAGTCCTATGTTTTTGTTATCTATAGTTTTTGTGAGATTATATAGAATGAAGAGACCAACTAGGTCGGTTGCTTCTGCTAAATCCAGAGATCCCATTGAGAGGTCAAATGATCCGGGTTGGTTCTTCTTAGTCCATTGGATGTTTTGGTTGATTAGTACTATTTTCCTAGATTTTTTGATAATCTCCATTTCGGATGGTTGTATGTCAGAGAGTAGTGAAGCAAAGTCTAAGACCTCGTTAAACAGTTATTTTGATGTTGAAAGATAGTTGCTTTCAACGTCAAACTGGATGAATTCGGCCTTCTTTTTTGTTTTGGATATTATTGAATCATTTATTTATAAAACATATATGACACTTACACAAACCCTCTCTCTCTCTCTTTCTAACTCTCTCTCTCTTTCTGATCTATTTCATATACATGGCTAAACAACCAAAAGCAGTCAAAATTTTAAACCCTAGAAATTGAAATTCCTCCCCCCTCCTCTCCCTACGACACTTTTTTACCATCTTCTCTCCCCCTCCCCCTACCTATATCCATATATCTCCACCCACGCCTACCTGAATCTGCTACCCCCACACACTACAATCTAATGTATTTTAACCTTCAAAACATAAATATTGTCGATAAACATCTCCCTCACCCTATATTATCCCTTAATCCCCCCTTTTTTTCTTTTTTTCTCGTATTTCCTCTAAAACACTTCTTCCAAATACTAACAACCATTTCTGTAAGATCTGACAATGGCTGCTAGATCGTAAACATGGTCCAACATCCGAAACATATGTAACTAAGCAGATAAAACGGTAAAAAACAACATATATATATATATATATATATATATATATATATATATATATATATATATATATATAAAGCTGAACGTCTGCGTGTGTGTCTGGTCACGAATAGGCTCCTATATGGTTGACTATTATAGAAAACTGATCACATATAATGATAGAAGATGTATCGAGACACAAGAATGGGTATGTTTGATCTGGCATAATGATGATTCAATAAAATTGTGGGGTCTGCGTACCCGCCTGGTTCACAAAGTATGGAAATAAAAAATTTAAAAATTAAATAAAACCTTTACAAGTGTTTTTGATATCGATGTACATAATAATACTTTCATAAGTATGTTTTAACTTACATAGGAATGGTATAATAAAATTGTGGGGTCTGCGTTCGCACCTGGCCTCCATAGAATGGAAATAGGCCCAAACTTTAATAAAGACTTTTCATATCTATCTGCGTAAGTATACTTTGATAATTATGTTTCAGTTTGAAGAAATATGGTATAATAAAATTATGGGGGGTGTTCGTTCGCGCCTGACCTCCAGTGAATGGAAATATTTCACAAAATTTAACAAGTTTTTTTAATATAGATCCACAGAATATTGTGATAAGTGTTTCAGTGTGAACAGGTATGGAATAAGAAATTATTAGGTTTATCTATTTTATTTTTACTTTCATCATATTTTGCTTTGGTTTTGATACCCCCCCAATTCGAAGCTATCTCTTTACAACCCTTCCTTTTCATAAGCTATCATACTTTCATAATCAGAGTCAATTTTCTGTAGGCTGTTTTTGAACCCAGTCAACGACGAGTACTTTTGCTAGTATATATATATATATATATATATATATATATATATATATATATATATATTCTTTGAAAAAAAGGTTCATACATAAGAACGTTTTCCTCCTTAGTAAACGCCATGTGCGCACATATATATATATATATATATATATATATATATATATATATATATATATATATATCTTTATCTGTGCCTAAATCAAAACGTAGATTCCATGAACAAAGCTTCTTTCTTAGAACTGCACGCCTGTGGAACTCTCTTCCGCTTGCCTGTTTCCCACCTGACTACAACTTAGATGTCTTCAAGTCCAACATAAACAAATTCCTAATGAACCGCCCCTTAAGTAAAACACTTTATCAACTCTCGAATACTAACGATTACTACGACACTATCCCAATTTACTATATTAGACAAAAGGCATGTAAATAAGGGTACAGAAAAAAAGACTTTTCAAAATATACGTCGGCAACGGGGATGGGGCAACGTTTAAGAACGTGGTCAAAAGACCATAAATTGTTTGCGAGGGTAGTCAAAGACATAAACTAGTATGAGGGGAAACGAGAAAAAAGAAACAATCTCTACTAAATTATGGCGATGTTCTTTCTGCTTACTCAGAGACGATTGACGTAAATTAATAAACATCGCCTCAAAAATTTTTGAATGGATTTTCGAGCTTGCTCTGTGTAAGATCAAGGAAGTTTCATCTGTGTACCCTCCAGTGCAGATCTGGCACTGCAATAAATCTTCACCGATGGCCGATTTATTAGCTTGAATACGCCCAAATGTTGGTCATATTTTGTGCCATAGGTATCGAAGAGGGGAAATGTTGGCAAATTCTAACGTCCAAGCGCTGAATGGTATGCCCCACGTAGTCAGCCTTGCACTGACCATTAAAACGATATACCACCATATTATATTGAATGGAAGGGATACCATTCTTTCGAAAGAAGGGGAAAGTGTTTCTCGTCTCAAACACCGTTCGAACCTTACTTGCAAAACAACAACGTGAAACCTATATCTTTATATTATCCTTCCCCATTCATCACTCTCTCTAATATTTCCCCAAAAATTACTTTTTACCCCTCCGCCTTCTTTAACTGAAATTTAATTTTTGTAATTAAATCTAAATTAAATCTTATTAAACTCGTTCCATGCCAGTCATGGCGAAATATATTTTCTCTCCTCTTAAATTGAAAATGGTCTTGAACCCCTTTTCAATTTTTGAATTTTTAAATGAATCTTGTCCGATTAGATCAATTATGAACATCGTAGCAAGATATGACTCTATTTACATAAAGAATAATAAGAAATACATAATTTGCTTCTTTGATTGAGCACTACCAACGACTCTTGTTTAAATTCAATTATTCTTAATTTTTTTTATATCTTTCTACCTGGAATATACATGTATATATATATATATATATATATATATATATATATATATATATATATACTAGCAGAGAGGCCCGACATTACCTGAGATTGAATGAAGATCAACAAATATACCATGTTTCCATATTTTTATTGTCATTTAAATCCATGAAATTTCCCATTTTTCCTATTAAATCGATTGATCGGCTGCTCTTGTTAAGGAACATACCGCAGTGTAACGGCAGTAAGCTTTATAGCCGCAATAACTTAGTTTACAACACATTGTAGTCTATATTGCATTGTAGAGAAACAAGGCCGATATCCATTATTCGCGTGCTCTCGTGTAATGAATGAATGCGTGAATGTAGGATTGACATGAAATTCTTAAGGATAAACTAAAATGACCGAAAAATGGGCTGAAATAAACCTAATCTTAATCTTGTTCATTGGGCCTTTCTGTTTTTATGGTGATGAAATTTCAAAAATGCACTCGTAATGTTGGCTATATTTGTTGGCTATATAGAAGTGTTTATTTATATGTTGTAATGTTGGCTATATTTGTTGGCTATATAAAAGTGTTCATTTATATGTTGTAATGTTGGCTATATTTGTTGGCTATATAAAAGTGTTTATTTATATGTTGTTATGTTGGCTATATTTGTTGGCTATATAAAAGTGTTTATTTATATGTTGTAATGTTGGCTATATTTGTTGGCTATATAAAAGTGTTTATTTATATGTTTTAATGTTGGCTATATTTGTTGGCTATATAAAAGTGTTTATTTATATGTTGTAATGTTGGCTATATTTGTTGGCTATATAAAAGTGTTTATTTATATGTTGTAATGTTGGCTATATTTGTTGGCTATATAAAAGTGTTTATTTAGGTGAACATCGGCCTTCGTTCTTTAATCAGAGTTTTTAGATTATCGATGTTTTAATACTTTTCGTGGACATTCCCATACAAAACCTACGTAAGAAAACTCCAAGACACATCAAGTACACTTGTGTTAAAATCCCAAAAATTTTAATATCATGTATGTTGCCTGTACTTGTTTACTTCTATAAGCACCGCAATAGCCCTCTGTGAACCAGTTTTATACATATAAAACGAAATGCCTTTAGAAAACTGCATATAGAAGTAACTTTATATATATATTAATATTAGATATATTATTATTATTGTTGTTGTTGTTGTTATTATTATTGTTATTGTTATTGCTGTTGTTGTTATTATTATTATTATAATTATTATTACTCAATTTAGGTAAAACAAAATTACTATTAATCTACTGTTTCAGTTAAAAAAACTTCATCAGGCGACAAAAATAGCCTTTGATCTTAATCGAGGCATGATCTTTAATGAAGACAAAAACAAAGTATGAACACAGAAAAAGAAAAAGCAAAAAGAAACGGGGAAAAAAGCAATTTGTAGGACCTTTTATCTAATTTATAAATGTATAACTTCAATATTTTGAATTTAAACATGTGCGCAAGTTTCAAGAGAAAGGGCGATATTTTAATCAGTTGCTACGAATTAAATGCCGAGATCTCCTGTTATTTCAATTAGATGAAATTTTCTGCACTCATTTAAATAACAGGGAGTAAGGAATGCTTAAGGGTTTTTGTTTGTTTTTATCGTGATATGTTGCGGGTATTTTCGTTTTAAATAATCGTGGTTAAATTTGTTGAGAAAATATTGCTTGAATTAAAAGTTGTTGAACATAGTGACCTAATTTTAATATCGATTTAAATTTAATTATAAGAAACCTATAATTGTACACTTAGTACAGAGACAACAAGATAAAATATTCTATAAAGATTCTGTATTAGTCCTCAGTGATAATAAAGTAGTCTAAATTATACCTAAACGAAATAAAAGTACATATTTTTAATATCATATTCATAAAATATTTTATATAATGGGCTGATTGTTAATATTTCTACTCTTAAATACGTTTGTATATGGACACATTTAACTTTGTTACATTTTTTGACTAAAGAAATTTATTAAAATTTATCTACTGATGCTATGCAGTTTGCTTAAGGCGTTGTATGTATATAGAAGTGTCATAGCTGACTAAACAAGTTTTAGATATATTAAGCACTTACTTTTGATAAGGAGGTTTTACCTCGAAATATATTCCAGTACGCGGTTATACATATTAGATCGCTGTGTAGAATTTCGGACTAAATTAAGTAAAAAAATAATTTTGAAAAGGTCTTCGTTTTTATATTTCTTGTAAATATATTTCCACTTCTTGCACTATGACAGCTTTTTGTTATACCTAGCTATAATATCCGTTGAAAGTTGTTCAAATCTAATATCTATTTGAGGTACATTCTGCTTTTTGAGTTTCAAAGAAGTAACTTTTTACTTTTATAGATAAGCTGTCTCTTGTTAGATTATAACAATATTTTTCATGTTCATGTCGTGTACGCAAGGCAGAAACGAATTACGACCCGAGGGCGTATATTAGACATTACTTGAAGACGTCACGGGGGACTCAGGTTTCGCGCAGTTTGTTTTGCTCTCCGTATCAACGGTCTCTAATTAAATATTATATGTGACAGAAAAGCCAATGAAATTCTTTAAAATTTAATATTGAAATACGAAAAGCCAGGTGTATCTATTTCCCCTGTAATATCTCGCATCGATAAATACATACTGACTTAGATAAAGACAGGAGAAAATAAAATGAATAGGAAAATAAAACACTGTGTTAAAACAAATAATGAAGATATCAAATGAAAATGACACCCACAGCGCGACAAAAAGGCTTGGGGGTGGATGGGGGAACTAACAAGAACGCATGAGTCTTTCTCTCTGGTTCCAGATAAAACCATGACAGTTTTCTGAATAATCCGGATATAAAGTGACATGTTGACGAAAGGAAATACGCGACTTTTGCGATTACTAAGTAGTGCGCTTACAGTCGGTGTTCAATCCGAAGTATAATTCAGGATTTCCGAATAAAGTTTATCGTCTAAATCTTTTGTGTTCAGCAGACTATAAGCACTGCTATCATGTTGCTAAGGATACCATGTTTGACCATGTTTCACCAGAAGGACTTCGGTGATTTCCCGGAGATATATCCCAAGATATATCCCTTGAATCATATTGTAGGTATTCCTTTTCTTTTTCTGGAACTGAAATAAAAACTGGTTTATGTACGAAGATCCCCCCCCCAAAGCTGTCTATCTTTTTGCCTGGTATTTCAAAGCCATCGGACGTGGTCTGACCAGTTGGTCATTACGTATAGACTTTACATACAAGAAGTATTCAGAAATGTAAACCTAAACATAGATTCCATGATCAAAGCTTCTTTCTTAGAACTGCACGCCTGTGGAATTGTCCGTTTTCCTGCTTCCCAGCTGTCTATAATATGGTTGTCTTCAAGTCCAACGTGAACAAGTTTCTGATGAGCCGTTCCACTTAAGTTAACAAATTTACCGAACTTCCATAACTATTGATTACTATATTGTCCTTTTGGCTACTCTACACTCTTTAACCCTTATCCTTGAGTGGCCGATCGGCCTTGATAAGTGGTGACGCCTATGTAAAAAAAAAAAAATTTAGAAAAGTATTGAAACACGTTAATAGAAATATGAATATGATATAAACCAAACCTTATTCTAAAATTCAATATAAACCAATGTACAAAAAAAAAAAAAAAAGGGGGATGCGTATAAACAAATCCTTCTTGGACAAGCTCCTCAGAATCAAGTTTTGTCCGCTCTCATCTTTATATTTCCATTGACATTTTCTGGTATATTCTGAATGATTCTTTGCATTAATTCTTAATCATAAATATTGCATGGCACTTGATTCTAAGGACCGGATGATAACGCAGCAACTTGTTTTTTTTTTTTCTGTTGTGAATTAATTGTCCAGAAATACGTGTAAGATTTATATAGCTTTGAAATAGACATAATATGATATAATTCTGATCTTAAATTTTTATTGTCACTTATGAAAAAAGAAAACTATTTAAATATTGAATGATGCGCTCCATTCTGCTTTAGAAATTGATTCTTATAAGATTCTATCTAATTTATCATATATATATATATATATATATATATATATATATATATATATATATATATATATATATATATATATATATATATATATACTATATATATATATATACTATATATATATATATATATATATACTATATATATATATATATATATATATATATATATATATATATATATATATATATACAGTGATGATCATATTTATTGGCACGGTAAAATAAAAGTTAAATTTTGTCTAATA